>NC_089490.1:138972765-139648765 GCF_036850765.1 Saccopteryx bilineata
AACAAAAGGCACAGAGAACAGATCTCCCTCAAAAGTTCAGTTTTAGGGAGAAGGGGGTAGTTCAGAACTAACAGATGTGCAGAGGGTTTGTAAGAGCACAGGAAAAACCTAGCAGTCCTCCTTACCTTGAAAAAGAAAACTTTGTAGAGAAGGTGGCACTTACAAAAATAGATGAGGACAGGGAAGGGAATACTTAACTTTAAGTAGAAGTGACAAAACTCACAAAAGAAATCTGAGAAAATGTCGTTAGTCGACTAACATTAAGGTAAAAAGCTATCATTAAATGGCATCTTAAAAACTCTGGGAAAATTGCTTTATAAGAGGAGTGTGCAATGAAAAGAGAGGCCAGAGGGTCTGAAATAAAGATAAGTATCCTTAAAAAAAAAAAAGTCAAATGTTACTGTCAGTATAAAGGTTTGTATATATTTTCCACTGGAAATCATGCCCTAGGAATAAATTGTCAGTCTATAAGGCAACTAATCTCCAGGGCAGCTATCCTTCAACCGTATCATACCTCGTACAACTGGTCGAGTGTAATGGTGATTAGGTTATCAAACATACTACTCAAGAGAAAGTAAGTCTAGCATCAAAATTAACTAAACTTCATAATCAGAACAGCTGAAAAAACAAATAAAAAGAACATGTATAGAAAACTTATTACAAGGCCTAAAATAATTTCTAAGAAGCTGTCAACCAATTGGAAATGTTTCACTTGCTGAACTTCTTAGTGAGTCTCACACACAGATTTCTGGCATAGATGTAGACTCTTGAGAATGAGAAAACCAATTAATAACCAGTCTGTCCACTCAAGGGGCTCCAGAAATCAAAAGCAGAATTTCTTCAGCCAGGAAACAGCGCCCTGGTAGACAGATAGGGACAGAGCGGGTGAGCACTGTTGGGGTCCCCTGGCTTTCCACACTGACATCAAATATTTGCTTCACTACACCTGTAATTGTAATTATCTCATCAGAGGCTCCAAAATGACTTTTTTTAAAAAACTGTATACAAAAGGCAAGTCATAAATTTAAGCTAAGTTACTTGAATGTAAAAAGAACTAGTCATGGCACTGGCTGGTTGGCTCAGCGGTAGAGCATTGGCCTGGCGTGCGGGGGACCCGGGTTTGATTCCCGGCCAGGGCACATAGGAGAAGCGCCCATTTGCTTCTCCACCCCCTCCCTTCCTCTCTGTCTCTCTCTTCCCCTCCCACAGCCAAGGCTCCATTGGAGCAAAGATGGCCCGGGCGCTGGGGATGGCTCCTTGGCCTCTGCCCCAGGCGCTAGAGTGGCTCTGGTCCGTGGCAGAGCGTAGCCCCTGGTGGGCGTGCCAGGTGGATCCCAGTCGGGCGCAAGCGGGAGTCTGTCTGTCTCTCCCCGTTTCTAGCTTCAGAAAAATACAAAAAAAAAAAAAAAAAAAAACCACAAAAAACTAGTCATCCCTTTAAAATTATTAGAAAGACCCCAATTCTTTTCTGCTTTTATGAAAATCCAATCTACTGTTTTAAAATCATCTAATACTTAAAAAAATTCCCATGTCTGAAAAATTATTCATTATTCTCATTTTAAGAGCCCAAACATTATATCAATGACTTCCTAAAACTGTGGAAATGCAAAGTGAGCTACATTAGAAACATGTTTTCTTAGAACCCAGTTTTTAAAAATACAGAAACAACCTTTACAAAACTTTTACCTAAAAAGTTTTATTTGGGGATGAAAGGAGGGCGTGGGCTGACTGGGGGTGGGGAGGTGAGACAAGACCTAGTTTTGAGCTTTATAGGCAAATGCAACAACAATGAAATCCTTCAAGTTCTAAAAGTCTTCTTACTTTTTGAACAAGATTTGCATCTCCTTTGAACTCCTAACCTCCACAACGTTTCAGAGCCTCATGTTTAAATGCAAGCTCATTCAAAATGATGAAGTTTTGCCAGTCACGAGCAAAAGCATGACCAAGAAAAAGAAACACTAGTCTTTGCTCTTCAAGGAAACAGTGAATCAAGCTGACTTCTTCACAAGGCTAGGTTCTACTTCATCAAAAACAGTCTCTAAATTTGAAAGCAGTCTCTAAATTTGAAACAATATATGTAGCCTTTAAAGTTTTTTTTCACTTATATTTTCTTTTTCAATTACATTCAGTATTATTAGTTTCATGCATACAGTACAGTGGTTACAGAATCATGTACTTTGCAAAGTGATCCCCCTGACATTTCCAGTACCCACCGGTTACCATATACACTTACTACAATAGTATTATTGACTATTTGCCCTACGCTGTACATTCCATTCCATATACATTTAAAAACGCCAGTAAAAAACCATTTGAATTCATTAATACCAACACTATCAATACACATTCAATAAGTACTTGTCAGAAATTCTCACTTAATCTCTATAACAGGTCTATGGGTTAACTAATAGTATTTCAAGTTTTACAGGAGAAAAATGATCATCAGAAATTAAGGCCTGACTGGTGGTTGTGCACTGGATAGAGCTTCATCCTGGGACGCTGAGGTCCCAGGTTGGAAACCCCGATGTCGCTGAGCTGAACATGGGCTCATGGGCTTGAACATAGCCCCTCTAGCTTGAGCAAGGATCACCGGCTTATGTGTGGGATCATGGTTGCTGGCTTGAGCCCAAGGTCGCTGGCTTGAGCAAGGGATCAGTGGCTCAGCTGGAGGCCCCACCCCCATAAAGGCACACAGGAAAAGCAATCAATGAAAACTAAAGTGCTGCAACTACAAGTTGATGCTTATCTCTCTCCGTCTCCCTCTCTTTCTTTCTTTAAAAAAAAAAAAATAGCCTGACCAGGTGGTGGTGCAGTGGATAGAGCGTTGGACTGGGATGCTGAGGACCCAGGTTCGAGACCCCAAGGCTGCCAGCTTGAGCAAAATAAAAAATGCTCACCAGCTCAGACCCAAGGTCCTTGGCTCAAGCAAGGGGTTACTCGGTCTACTGAAGGCCCGGGGTCCAGGCATATATGAGAAAGCAATCAATGAACAATGAAAAACTAAGGTGTTGCAATGAAAAACTAATGATTGCCTGACCAGGTGGTGGCGCAGTGGATAGAGCAGAGCATCGGACTGGGATGCGGAAGGACTCAGGTTCGAGACCCCGAGGTCACCAGCTTGAGTGCGGGCTCATCTGGCTTGAGCAAAGAGCTCACCAGCTTAGACCCAAGGTCACTGGCTCCAGCAGGGGGTTACTCGGTCTGCTGAAGGCCCACGGTCAAGGCACATGTGAGAAAGCAATCAATGAACAACTAAGAAGTCGCAAGGCGCAACGAGAAACTGATGATTGATGCTTCTCATCTCTCCATTCCTGTCTGTCTATCCCTATCTATCCCTCTGACTCTCTCTGTCCCTGTAAAGAAAAATAAAATAAAATACTTAATTAAAAAAAATTAAAAGAAAAAAATAAAGAAAGAAAAATTAAGTCACTTGCCCAAGGATCTGAACCTTTATAATCTGGCTGCAGTTATTTGTTCTTTAACTGCAGCTCAAATTCTAAAACTGAACTGATCATTTTCTGTGGTCTGGTTCTCTCATAATTATCTGCAAGACTTCTGTAGCAATATTATTCAAAATAATTTTATGACACTGCATCTTTAGCTATGAAAAAATAAGTTTTTACTATTTAACACACTGGACAATTCCCTTTGTGTCTACATTTTGTTATTACTGCAAGAGTCTTTCTTCAATGGAGTGTAGCCACCAGAGACTCTAGCAGAGTAAAGAATCTAAGGGAAGTGCTGCAGCAGTTTTCCCTCACGGGAAAGCATGAAAAACAGGAGCAGGTTACTTCAAATATAAACCAGAGGGCACGCAACATACTTAATTTACAACCTAAATTATATAGTAAGTGCTCTAACCCAAACTAAATTTTAAATAATATTTCCAAACAAAACTTTGGAGCGTGTATGACAAGTCAACAGAGTATCTGCAAAAAGGCAACCTTCCTTCAGCTCCACACAGCTGGGGGGCAGGCAGGGCTTATATAGCCACCCACACTCAGACTAAGGCTCTGAGAAATTTCTTATTAAATGGGGTAGCCAAGATTAGAAGTGGTTTTTGTTTGTTTTGTTGGTTTTTGTTTTTTTCCCCTAATTCTAAAGTTGGTACCCTATGACCCTATAATATTCCTAAACTTAGTCTCCAGTATAATTAAAAAATATGGAGATGACACAGTTCTAAGTGTTTGGCCTACAAATAAGTACTAAAAAACAGACAAACTATGGCTCTTTTCAATAGTAATAAAACTATTTGCAAAAGAAGGAAGAAAAAAAAAAGCAATGTTAAAAAAAGAAACATTGTTTTATATGTGTGTGTGTGTGTATATATATCTATATATATCTATATATATACACACACAAGAAAATGTTACCAAATACTACCTTTTATTTCTCACAGCAATATTTATCCAGCTTTCTTCACTATTACTATAAACAGCCCAAAACAGAGGTAACAGTTTAGAGCAGCGGATCTCAACCTGTGGGTGGCGACCCCGGCGGGGGTCGAAGGACCAAAACACAGGGGTCGCTGGTTGTTCGACCGCCGCCGGGGTCCCGACCCACAGGTTGAGAACCGCTGGTTTAGAGTAAGGCTGCCAAAGACATTAAGCTACTCTTCAAAAAAAGTAAAAACCCATTCCCAGATTACATGAATATTTCTATTTACCAAAATAACGACCACTTTCCTCTTGAAAATTTCCAAAGGAACAAGAAGCTGGGTCTATAGGGTTGATCAGAACTTCTGCCAACACAGTAGACACTGACTTACATTATATGCTAAATACATTTTACAACCAACAAGTCACATCTTTGATCTTGAACTGTCAAACAGGCAATACATATTTATGGAGTAACATTCAAAACCAAAATCTACAAAGGTTTTTAAGAAGTTCATATTTTTTAAGATGATATCCTCTTCCTCCTGCAGGATGTGATTGTTCAACACTACTGCCACTTAATGATTGTGAAATTTTTAAAGAGAAAATTCGACAGCCATTGCACAAGAGATCTAGTCCTTCAGTCTCTGCCTTATTAGCAAAACAAAAACCCGGGGCAATCATCTTTCATTGTGCAAGATTCGGTACCCACACCCTGAGCAGTGGGCACTGAGGCAGGCCAATGAGTTCTTTATTTGACTTTTCTGGGGCTAGGCAAAGGTTCAGTTTTAAGCATCTTTTTGCAACTATTTAGTTAGGAGGAATCTCTTCTGGAGAAATTCTTCAGTCACTGTCTAGGCACACAGAACCCTGAGATATCATACCCATCTTTACAACCTTAAGGTTTACAACCTTAATCATGGAGAACTCTAAACAATGTTATTATTTCAGCTGATAATCTCTGAATTAACACTAAATGAATTATATGAAAACTGACTATTGCACTCTTATAATCTTTTCCTAGAAGCACCATTAACGTCTATCTATCCTATGCAAAGCAAAGCCCACAAATGCAATTCATAAGCGAATTTGTAATTGGTGTGAATTTATTGTTAAAGTCCACATAAGAATGCAACATCTGTCAACTTCCTGAAACATTCATATCCGCTCATATAAACTTGCAATAAGCACTCTAATTCAGGAAATTCCCAGTGTAAAGAGCACATCTCAGCAAACCATAGAACCAAGTGTTTTCCTTTCCCTACACTGCAGTGCTGTCACATGACCCACTGACAGATCAGGATGGGATCTAGTCAGACAGGAGAGAAGCCCTTCATCTAAAATTCTCTTGAACTAATGAGCCGCCCACAAACAGGCACTCTGGCAATTAATCAATGCAAATACAGTATAGTCCTGCCACCTGGGAAAACACCGATACTTTCCTAAATTTTGAGTCTATTTCCACGGTTCATCCCCAGTTCCTAAGAAAGCTGTGAAGAGGTCGGATGCTACACAACTGTACTGATTAGTGATTGAGAGCCGTTTCTTGAGCAGTTCATTTAAACCTGGTTCATTAAAGCCTTTTGATAATAACAATGCATAAACATTGACTATGCATATACTTTGCATATGTGCTATATAATATAAGCAAAAATGGTTGGTTTCCCCAAGGCAGCCTTTCACTCCAACAAGTTAAATTAACTGGTCTGTAAATGAATAGGCAATGGTAGGAAAGAAAAGTCCAGCAATAATTTAAAAACCTGGAATTTTAGTTTCTGCTCCAACTACCTGACAAGTCTGTCCCTCCAGGTACCTTAGGCTTCTCACTGTAAAATGAGAGGGTTAGACTAGATCACCTGCAGGCTACTTTTCAGCCCCAGCTTTCTGTGACGTGCAGGTGTGCGGCCGCGGAGCAGCCCCTCCACCCAACGACATCTCCTTCGGGCAAGGGGCCGACCCCCACCCACGGAGGCCCGACAGCGCCTTCGCCCGCGGAAGGAAGGGCCCTGAGGTCTACGCAAGGTAGAGCAGATGGGAAGGGGCGTTCCCTGGACCCCTAACTATCCAAATGAGGCAGAACGAAGATTAAGACTGGAATGACAAGAAGCGGCCTCCGCTCAGAGACAGGAAGCAAGTGCCCGAGAATGCTCCAGCCCACCGAGGTGGGAGGAGGCGGGGCGTCAGCCTGGAGCCCACCAACCGCAGGAAGATACACTCAAATCTTCTTTTAGAGACATGTGGTTGAGGGTAGGGGGCACACGAGAGGGAAAAATAAACCCTCCCCCACCGCCAAGCCGCTGTCTAAGCAGGTGAGCAGGAGCAAGGGGCTGGGCTAAGGAGCAAAGACTGGCTCTATCTTGCTCGGATACTCACTGAGGCGAGGCTGAGAGAGGTAGTTCCGGCTCGCTGCCAGAGCCTGCTCCCGAGATCCCGCCACCGCCCCAGTGGTCGGCACGGGTAGCTGGGGTGCGGCCCCATTCACAATCCCCCGCATCGCCCGCAACGCCATCTTGTCTCCTCCGTCCCGACTGGCCCCGCAGCTGGCTCGCGCAGGCGTAGATATAACAGGGGCAGCCCGCGCACCGGGCTCCGCCCAGGTCCGCTGCGGCGCCTCGGCTCGCCCCGCCCCCTTCACGGCTCTCCGCCTACAGCCTCGTGACTCGAGATCCGCGTGGGCGGGACTGAGCCAGCGAGCCAGCTGGAGGAGCTGACCAGCGTGCTGGGAGGGAGGGCGCCTGGCCGGGGCGAGAGAAGCAGAAGCGGAAGAGTGACCCAGAGAGAAAGGCAAGGTTTGAGGGACAAAGAAAAGCGATGAGGAAAATGGGACGTTCTTAGGAAGGGAGGGACGGAAGGGGGAAAAAGGCAAGCACGTACAAGAAAAGGTCAAGTAATGTCCACTTTATAATGGCATTTCATGACGTTGATGAAGAGAACTAAAGTTCTAAAAACACGCTTTAAAAAGCAATAAAAAAACTATTCCAGTGATTTTTAAAATAGGACGCTATGTGCCATTATTTCTTTTGCTTTACTATCTTCCTCTTCAATTCATTCAGTCATCTATTTTTTCAGAAAGCCTCTATTGGACTACTTGAAGGCGGTGGTAGCGGTGTGAAAAACAAAGTGGAACGTATTTGAAATCTGAGAGACAGAAATAAGACAAGAAGAACCTGCCGGCTGTGGAAGGTGACAGCGCAGGCTGGGGCCCTGAGTGATTTGAATAAATTGTGGTGGAGAAGGAAGCCAAGAACTTTGCTGATGGTGGAGGAGGAAAGGAGAAAAACATTATTTGGCGGTCTCTTTAGTTAAGTTTCCTGTGGAATATTTAGATGAGATTTCTAATGGACTATATAGGTAAATATCCTAGAAGATATCTGGGCTGAACTGAGATGAAAATTTATGACTTATTATTATGTTGATGATATATAGAAATAAAAGATAAAACAGAGAGTGTGTGTACTGTGGGAAGATGCTTAGGATCACTTTATAAGGGATCACTGAGATTAGGGGAGGGACAAGAGAGTATATTTCAATCTAACTTGGACTAATGTTAGACTTGTAGAGAACCCAGAAGCAAAAAGAAGAGAAAATCTTGAGGAGAGGTTATTGTAGAATGCCAAAAAACAAAGAGAGGGCAAGTAGCAGGAACGCTACAAGTATCCACTGTATTTGGCCAGTAGAAGACCATTGTGTTACAAAGGGAAGATAGATAGATAGATGCTCAATGAAGAACAATAAACTTTTTTGCGTAGGTGAACATTTTAGGGTTTGCTCTGTATGGAATGGTGGTATATTACAAATGAAGTTGGAACTACTCAGTTACATAAAGTCTATTTTAGCTTACTATTATAACTGAGTCTATTTATTTAGTTTTATAAAGTCTTATTTCCGAGCCCTTTGGTATAGATGCCCACAACCCTTTTGAACTGAAGTACTAAAGCAAGTATTACTTAATTTTGAGTGAGATTGAACATCATTTAGTATATCTTTTTTTTTTTCATTTTTCTGAAGTGAGAAGCAGGAAGGCAGTCGGACAGACTCCTGCATGCGCCTGGCCAGGGGTCCACCTGGCAAGCCCACTAGGGGGTGATGTTCTGCCCACCTGGGGCATTGTTCCATTGCAACTGGAGCCATCCTCAGCGCCTGAGCCAACTTTGCTCCAGTGGAGCCTTGGCTGTGGGAGGGGAAGAGAGAGATAGAGATAAAGGAGAGGGGGAAGGGTGGAGAAGCAGATGGGCATCTCTTCTGTGTGCCCTGGCTGGGAGTTGAACCCAGGACTTCCACATACCAGGCCAATGCTCTACCACTGAACCAACCAGCCAGGGCCAATTTAGTATATCTTATAATTAAAGAAAGGCAAAACAATATGAAACACAATTTTGTTTTATTGATAATTCATTAGACTGACTACAATTTTTAACTAATGTCCAAAGCAGGCAAGAGATTAAAGAAAGAAGAGTTTTTGCATTTTATTGCTAAAAGTAAATTGGTATGATGACTAAAAGAGCAATTTGGTGATATCAGACTCAAATATTTCATTGTTAGTAACTTAACCTATCTTTGGGGGGGGGGATATATAGATACACACCCACACTATATATATACATATACATATATACTATATATGTATATGTATATATAAAAAGTATATGACTAATATTTCTTTTTTAAAATATTTTATTCATTTTAGAGAGAGAGAGAGAGAGAAAGGAGTGGTGAGAAGAGGAGCAGGAAGCATTAACTCGTAGTTGCTTTCCATATGTGCCTTGACCAAACAAGCCCAGGCTTTTGAAACTGTGACTTCAGCATTCCATGCGGATGCTTTATCCACTGTGCCACACAACTCAGGCAACAAATATTTCTACTTTTAATTTAATAATCTATTGTTTCAAACTTTAAATATGTGTTCACATTGATATTTTTTCAAATACAATATATGACACCTTCTTAATAAAAATTATAAATCTACTCTTGTCATGCTCTAATTTTCAAAATAATAGGTAAGTTTCAGATATGAATACCAGACTGTTAACTATCATTATACCTTTTAGCCTTTTATTTTAAGACTAATTCAAAATATTTACTTTTTAAATTTTTCTTTAACTTTTCACTCTGTGAACAAGAATCAGTTACAATCTATAGTACATAGCAAAGTATTAACCCTGCCATTTATTGAGCAAATATTTGAAAAACTTATTATGTATGCTAGATATTGTTCTAAGTCCTAGATACATACAAAGTCCCTGTCCTCGTGGCCCTACAAGAAGAGAAAAGTCAGAAGAAACCCAAATGTATTAATAAAATGCCTGGTAGAGACAAATGTGATGAAAAGTAATAAAGCAGGGTGAGGGGTGAGAGTAAGCAGGAAAGAAGTTTTCGGGTGATATGGTCAGAGAATGCCCCTACAGGCATCTGAGACCTAACATGAAGAGAGAAAGAAAGTCACCAGAAGTTCCAGAAGTGGGATCCAGGTAGAGGGGAAAAGGAAGTGAAAAAGTCCCAAGTCAGAAGGAAAATGGGACTAGAACAACTGGAGCTAAGCGGAGAAGAGCAGGAGAGAGGGCTGTGCCTGGTCAGTAGGGCCTTGGAAGGTCTGGACAAGGGTTCGAGTTTTATTCTTAGTGTGAGTAGAGAATTTTACAAAGGGATAATATGACCTGATTAGGCCTTTAAAAGATCTTGTTTTGGGGGGGCAAAAAATGAATTGGAGCAGAAGGCAAAAGAGACGTGGAAAGACTCACACCAGAGCAGTGATAACTCAGACCAGAGTGCTGACTCTCCTCCAGCACGCCTCCATAGCACTGACCTTCCCTTCCTCACAGAACTCATCACTGTCATGACAGCATTGTAACTGTCCATTTGTGTTCTCTCCACTACTGTTCCCATCTATAACCTGATATACAACAAAGGGACTGGCTACAGGGATGTATAGAGAAGAGAGCTGTTGGGGGAAATAGTTTGAAGGGAAAAAACGAGAGAGATAAAGCCCCAAGATTACTGTAAAACAGGGTCTTGAACTGCGGACCCGTGGCAATCTGAAACCTTATGTAAAATGCACACATAGAAGCATTTTCCATGGAAATAACCCATGGATATCTATCAGATTCTTGAAAGAACCTAAAACTTTTTTTTCTTGTTTTTAATTTATTGTGTTTACATAGATTCTAGTGTCCCCCTGAATGCATCCCCCCCCCGTGTTCCCCTCAACATCCCTCTGGCCCCCCTCCCCACAACTACCTCCCCCCCTTCCCTCCAGTATTTGCTTTTCTGGAGCAAATACCATGTTATGTGTATAACACTGTGTTATGTATATATAATTTAACCAATCTCGTTCCCTTCTCTGATCCCATCCTCTCATCCCCTTTCCCTCTGTCTGCTTTCCTTTTGATCCCTTTGATCCCTCCTCTGTCTCCATTCAATTCCTCAGTTCACATTGTTTATTGGATTCCTCAAATGAGTGAGGTCATATGATATTTTTCTTTCTCTGCCTGGCTTATTTCATTTACATAATAGTTTCCAGGTCCATCCAGTTGCAAAAGGTAAGATTTCCTTCTTTTTTATGGCCCCATATTATTCCATTGTGTATATGTATCACTGCTTTTACATCCACTCTTTCACTGACAGACACTTGGGCTGTTTTCAGATCTTGGCTATTGTAAACAATGCTGCAATAAACATGGGGGTGCATTTCTCTTTTTGAATCAGTGATGTAGTATTCTTGGGATATATTCCCAAGAGTGGGATGGCTGGGTCAAAAGGCAGTTCCATTTTAAATTTTTTGAGGAATCTCCATACTGTTTTCCACAGTGGCTGCACCAGTCTGCATTCCCACCAGCAGCGCAGGAGGGTTCCCTTTTCTCCACATTCTCACCAGCACTTATTCTGTGTTGTTTTGTTGATGAGCGGCATTCTGACTGGTGTGAGGTGATATCTCATTGTGGTTTTAACTTGCATTTCTCTAATGACTAGTGATGAACATTTTTTCATCTGCCTATTGGCCATCTGTATGTCCTCTTTGGAGAAGTGTCTATTCATTTCTTTTGCCCATTTTTTGATTGGAGTGTTTATCTTCCTGGTGTTGAGTTTTAAAAGTTCTTATACATTTTGGTTATTAACCCCTTATCAGATGTATTGTTGAATATATTCTCCCATTGTGTGGTTTGTCTTTTTATTTTGTTCATATTGTCTTTAGCTGTGCAAAAGCTTTTTAGTTGGATATAGTCCCATTTGTTCATCCTGTCCTTTATTTCACTTGCCCGTGGAGATAAATCAGCAAATATATTGCTGCAAGAGATGTCAGAGAGCTTACTACCTATGTTTTCTTCTAAGATGTTTATGGTTTCACGACTTACATTTAAGTCTCTTATCCATTTTGTTTATTTTTGTGAATGGTGTAAGTTGGAGGTCTAGTTTCATTTATTTTGCAGATAGCTGTCCAATTTTTCCAACACCATTTGTTAAAGAGACTGTCTTTACTCCATTGTATGCTCTTACCTCCTTTGTCAAATATCAATTGTCCATAAAGGTGTGGGTTTATTTCTCGGTCCTCTGTTCTGTTCCATTCATCTATATGCCTGTCTTTATGCCAGTACCACGTTGTTTTGAGTATAATGGCTTTTCAGTATAACTTGATATCAGGAAGTGTGATACCACCCACTTTATTTTTCTTTTTCAAGATTGCAGGAGCTATTCATGTTCTTTTTTGGTTCCATATAAATTTTTGGAATATTTGTTCTATATTTTTGAAGTATGTCATTAGTACTTTAATAGGAATTGCATTGAATTTATAAATTGCGTTGGGCAATATAGACATTTTAATGATGTTTATTCTTCCTTCCATGAACACAATATATGCTTCCACTTGTTTGTATCTTCCTTGGTTTCTTTAATCAATGTTTTATAATTTTCCAAGTATAAGTCTTTAACCTCCATGATTAAATTTACTCCTAGGTACTTTATTTTTTTGGTCGTAATAGTGAAGGGGATTGTTTACTTAATTTCTCTTTCAGACAGTTCACTGTTGGTGTATAAAAATGCCTCTGATTTTTGAATATTAATTTTATATCCTGCCACCTTGCTGAATTCATTTATCAGGTCCAGTAGTTTTTTGACTGAGACTTTAGGGTTTTCTATATACAATATCATATCATCTGCAAATAATGATCATTTTACTTCTTCTTTTCCAATGTGGATGCCTTTTATTTCTTCTTCTTGTCTGATTGCTGTGACTAATATTTCCAGAACTATATTGAATAAGAGCGGTGAAGGGGGGCACCCTGGCCTTGTTCCTGATCTTAAGGGGATTGCTTTTAATTTTTGCCCATTGAGTATGATGTTGGCTGTGGGTTTGTCATAGATGGCCTTTATTATGTTGAGGTATGTTCCCTGTATTCCCACCTTGCTGAGAGTTTTGATCATAAATGGATTTTATCAAATGCTTTTTCTGCATCTATTGATATTATCATGTGATTTTTATCCTTCCTTTTGTATATGTGATGAATCACATTGATTGATTTACGAACATTGTACGAGCCTTGCCTCCCCAGAATAAATCCCACTTGGTCATGAAGTATGATTTTTTTCATGTATTGCTGGATCTGATTTGCTAATATTTGTTGAGAATTTTAGCATCTAAATTTATTAGGGATATTGGCCTATAGTTATTTTCTTTGTATTTTCTTTGCCTTGTTTTGGAATCAGAATTATGCTCACTTCATAAAAGAACCTTGGAAGTTTTCCCTCCTCTTGAATTTTTTGAAATAGTTTGAGAATTCAACTGTGAAGCCATCTGTCCCAAGGCTTTAGTTTGTTGGGAGTTTTTGATAACTGTTTGAGCTCATTTGTTGTAATCGGTTTGTTTAGGTTTTCTGATTCTTTCAGACTGATTTTGGAAAGATTATATGTTTCAAGGAATTTGTCCATTTCACCTAAGTTGTCTAATTTTTTGGTGTATAGTTCTTCATAGTATGTTCTTACAATACTTTGTATTTCTGTTGTGTCAGTTGTTACTTCTCCACTCTCATTTCTAATTTTATTTATTTGAGTCTTCTCTCTTTTTTTCTTGGTGAGTCTGGTTAAAGGTTCATCAATCTTGTTTATCTTTTTAAAGAACCAGCTCTTGGTTTCATTGATCCTCTGTATTGTTTTTTTAGCCTCTGTGTCATTCATTTCTGCTCTGATCTTTATTATTTCCTTCCTTCTACTTCCTCTGGGCTTCACTTGCTGTTCTCTTTCTAGTTCTTTTAGATGCAGGGTTCAATTGTTTATTTGAGCTTTTCCTAGCTTAAGTTATGCCTGTAATGCTATGAACTTCCCTCTCAGGACTGCTTTTGCTGTGTTCCATAAATTTTGAGTTGTTCTATGTTTATTTTCATTTGTTTCAAGAAAATTTTTGATTTCTTCCTTGATCTCATTGTTAACTCATTCGTTATTTAATAACATGCTATTTAGTTTCCAAGTGTTTGAGTGTTTTTTAGTTTTTCTATTGTAGTTGATTTCTAGTTTCATGCCATGATGATCAAAGAAAATGCTTGATATGATTTCAATCTTCTTAAATTTATTAAAACTTGTTTTGTGTCCTAACATGTGGTCTATCCTAGAGAATGTACCATGAGCACTTGAAAAGAATGAATATTCTGCTGCTTTAGGGTGAAAGGTTCTGAAGATATCTATTAAATCTAGTTGATCTAGTATGTCCTTTAAGTCTGCTGTTTCTTTGTTAATTTTCTTTCTTGAGGCTCTATCCAGTGCTGGTAGTGGGATATTAAAATTCTCTACTATTTTAGTATTACTGTTGATCTCGCCCTTTATGTCCATCAAAATCTGCTTTATATATTTAGGTGCTCCTATATTAGGTGCATAGATATTTATAATGGTTATCTCTTCCTGTTGGATTGCTCCCTTTATCATTATGTATTGACCTTCTTTATCTCTTACTATAGCCTTTGTTTTAAAGTCTATTTTGTTAGATATAAGTATTGCTACCCCAGATTTTTTTTCATTTCCATTTGCATGAAATAATGTTTTTCATCCCTTTACTTTTAGTCTACGTGAATCTTTTGTTTTGAGGTGGGTCTCCTGTAGACAGCAAATGTATGGGTCCTGTTTTCTTTTCCATGCAACTACCCTGTGTCTTTTGATTGGAGCATTTAATCCATTTACATTTAAGGTTATTATTGATATGTAGTTGTTTATTGCCATTTTATTCTTTAAGTCTACATTCCACTTTTACTAGACTTTTCCCTCCCTTTGATCTGTTTACAACAGGCCCCTTAACATTTCTTGTAGCATTGATTTGGTTGTAATGAGTTCCTTGAGTTTTTTTTGTTTTTGTCTGGGAAGCTTTTATTTCTCCTACTATTTTAAATGATAGTCTTGCTGGATAAAGAAGTCTTGATTGTAGGCTCTTGTTCTGCGTTTCTTTGAATATTTCTTGCCATTCCTTTCTGGCCTCAAGTGTTTCTGTTGAGAAGTTGGGTTTCATTCTTATGGGGGCTTCTTTGTAGGTGATTGACTGCTTTTCTCTTGCAGCTTTTAGTATTTTTTCTTTATCTCTTAGCTTTGGTATTTTATTCAATAATTATGAGGTGTCTTGGCATAGGTCTCTTTGGATTTCATTTTAATGGGATTCTCTGTGCTTTATGAACTTGTGTGACTTTTTCCTTCATCAATTTAGAAAAGTTTTCAGCTATGATTTCTTCAATCAAATTCTCTATCCCTTGTTTTTTCTCTTCTCCTTCAGGAACCCCTATTATGCAGATGTTGTTTCTCTTCATGTTGTCACAGAGCTCTCTTAGAGTTTCCTCAGACTTTTTGATCCTCTTTTCTTTTTGCTCTTCTGCTCTGTGCTTTTGTTTATCTTGTCCTCTAAATTACTGATTTGATCCTCTGTTTCATCCAGCCTGCTTTTAATTCCTTCTAGTGTAGTCTTCATTTCTAATATTGTGTTTGTCATTTCTCTCTGATTCTTTTTTATAATTTCAATGTCCTTTTGATGCCAGCTATCTCTGTGTTTAGGTGCTCATTTTGTCCATCTATTATTGTAGCTCTAAGATCCTTGAGCATCCTAACAATCATTATTCTAAACTCTACATCCGGTATTTTGTTTCTTTCCATTTCAGTTCTTTTTCTGGGGATTTCTCTTTTTGATTCATTTAAATTGCACTTTTCTGTCTTTTCATTTTGTCTCTGTATAGACTAGACACCACTCTAACTATGGTTGTTAGGTCCTGAACTAATGCTCTTTGTATCTGGGCACTGGATGTACCAGCCCTGGACCTCCCTGGCCAGAACCTGGTGCAGACCAGTGGGGGTCACTGCTTTTGACTGGCTCTTAGCAACCTTCTTGGAGATACAGGTGATCCAGAATTTGTGGCTGCCTCTGCTGGGCCCTGATGCCCTTGTAACAATCAGCTGCACTTCTAGGCTGGCTTTTATCTACTCTTGGCCAGTGTGTGTGGCCTCTATTCCTGATGTGAGGTCTTTCCGCCTCCTCAGGCACTCAGGCACCAGTGTGGGCTCACAGGGACACAGCTCTGGCTGCTCTGCTGATGCAAGGGACTCCTTGTCTCACTGGGCTCTGTCCCCCGTGGGCACATGGGCTGCCTCTCTGGGCTCCGCCCCCACATGCCTGTGGGTCACCTCTTTGGGCTCTTCTTTTTTCCTTCACAATGTGGGCTGCCGGGTTCCACCCTCCGCAGTCACGGGGACTACCTCTCCAGGCTCCACCCCTCGCCATCTCAGCACAGGCCACCTGGCTCCGCCCCTGGTGGGCACACAGCACCCCTCACCTGGCTCCGCCTCCAGAACCTAAAACTTTTAAAGATAGCTAAACAGTGTTCAGTAACTAGAAAAATGGTATTGTCATATATAGAATGACATGTGTTAAGTTATATTTCTATCTGGTAGTGTCATATAGTTGTATTACTTGACACTATCTCCAACTTCTTAGACCAGTGGTTGGCAAACTCATTAGTGATCAGAGCCAAATATCAATACTATAATAATTGAAATTTCTTTTGAGAGCCAAATTTTTAAAACTTAAACTACATAGGTAGGTACATTCCTTATGAAGATAGTGCCTGTACATGGTATTTTGTGGAAAAGCCACACTCAAGGGGCCAAAGAGCCACATGTGGCTTGTGAGCCACAGTTTGCTGACCACTGTCTTAGACAAATGCAGTTGTTTTTTAGTTTATAATTTCTTATGGTCTTGTGATGGTAGCTGTGTAGAATGCAGGTAACTTAAATATACTAGTCAACTGAAATTGAACATGAGAGTTTCTGAGAGATATTTAAAGCATTAATATTCAAACTCTCTTGATCTGGTTTTTCAAAAAAAGTATTTCCTTAATATATAAGAAAGACAAAGGGTAAAACACACATTTTACACATAGAAATACAAACAGGGAATTACAGAAAATGTTAGTTTTCCTAATAATAAAGGAATTCAAACTAAAACAACCATGAGTTTCTACTGTGTCTGTTAAATTAGCAAAACTAACCAAGTGATTCTTTTTTTAAGTGCTCAAAAAAGTTAGGTACTAAGACGTGTGCCCTTGCATTTTTCCTGGCTTTATAAATTAGCCTTTCTGGAGAACAATCCCGTATGAACCAGGGATCATGAAATGGTTTGTTATGTTTGATTCAATAATTTGATTTGTTAATCTCAAAATAAGGTTATTTTATAGAATTTTTGTTTTGTTAAGTGAGAGGCGGCAAGGCAGACAGACAGACTCCCACATGCACCCCGATCGGGATCCACCTTTCAAGCCCCCTACTGAGCAGTGTTCTGCCCATTTGGGGCTGCTGCTCTGTTGCTCGGCAATCAAGCTATTTTAGCACCTGAGGAGAGGCAGTGGAGACATCCTCAGCACCTGGGACCAACTGGCTCAAACCATTCAAGCTATGACTGCAGGAGGAGAAAAGAGAGAGGGAGAGAGAGAGAGAGAGAGAGAGAGAAGAGGGAGGGGTGGAAAAGCAGATGGTCGCTTCTCCTTTGTGCTCTGACCAGGAGTCAAACCTGGGACTTCCACATGCTGGGCCAATGCTTTGCCATTGAGTCCACCAGCCAGGGCCTGGTGCTGGATTGTTTATACTCATCCTACCCCCCACCCTCATGTGTCCCAGAAAGACTGGAAGCAAGTTTCTTCTAACCTTTGTTTTGTGTGAAGTTAAGATGTTATGTATGGTGGGGGTTTTCTGCACTTGGTAAATTCTTGGGTTGTCTTGGAAATGTGATCAGAGATCTCTGATTTGCTAATAGCCTCACTTTGCCCTATAAATAAAGCAAGAAACGGGCATGGAGTGCGCTCTCTTCTTGCCAGCAGCAATTGCAGAGCCCTCCCATCCCCATTCCTTATTTCTTTAAGCCTATTTTCTTAATTCCGTGCCTTTCCCACTCAGGACCTGGAATTACTAGCTGTGCTGCTTTGCGGCAGCCATATCCACTTACACAAAGAGCCTAGGGGTGGGGGTTAGAGTTTAATGCTATGGTTAACAAGCTCTGGAGACAGATAGTTTAAGTCCTGAATTTTTTTTGTGTGTGTGTGACAGAGAGAGGGACAGACAGACTTGAGGAAAGAGATGAGAAGTATTAAGTCTTTCTTGTGGCACCTTAGTTGTTCATCAATTGCCTCCTCATGTGCCTTGACCCGAGGCACATGCAGAGTGAGTGACCCCTTGCTCAAGCCAGCGACCTTGGGCTTCAAACCAACAACCATGGGGTCATGTCTATGATCCCACACTCAAGCCAGCAACTCCACTCTCAAGCTAGTGAGTCCGAGCTCAAGCCGATGACCTCGGGGTTTCAAACCTGGGTCCTCTGTGTCTGAGTTCGATGCTCTATTCACTGCGCTACTGCCTGGTCAAGCTAAATCCTGATTTTATCAGTTATCCTTGAACAAAAAATTGTTTGCTTATTCTCTCTAGGTCTCATTTGCAAACTCAGGATCATAATAGTACTTTCTTCATAAACATGTAAGTATTAATAGAGATTAATGTAAAGTATTTGGCATAGCAAGGGCTAAATATATTTTAACAAGCATTATTGTTATATAGTTTGACTAATGGATTGTTTGATCAAATATTTACATATTAATTACTATGTGTCAGGCTCTCTTCTGAGAACTTTTATAAATGACATATCTTCCTGATACTTTGTATTAAGCGAGGACTATATCTTATAGTTTTCTTGTGTCTTCTATCTATAATACCCAACAAGGTAATCTGCACATAGCATTTAATAAATACCTACCTATCAGATGAATGTAAATGTGTTACTCCTTTCTTAGGGAGGAACAGTTCTCCACCAATCTTATTCAAATGGAGGGTTTATTCATAAGGAATACTCACCATACTCAGATAGTATCCTGGTTATTTATTGAAATCCTACCTTGACTTTACCCCCAGGGAATACAAGACCAACTGGCCTGAGCAGTAGGGCATGTGGTCGGAACATGAGACTCAGAGTCACCAGCGCAGGTGGTCTTGGGCCAATCCTCAGTACCTTCTGTCTCTGAGTCCTCATTTGTCAGGTGGAAAAATTTTATGTCATAGTTCTCCAGGATTTAAAAGAAGGCTTCCAGAAATCAACATGTCAGGCAGAAATGCAAACACTTATTCTTTTATTACAAATGATTAATGTGGAAGAAAATTAGAGAAGGGAAGGGAAAGAAAATGCCATGCCAGTGACCTAATGTTCCTCACACAATATGCATCTCTTTTCATTTGCTAGAAAATCCTGATCAAGGAAAACATAGTAAAGACAAACTACATCAGATTAAGTAAACAGGCTTGTATGTTTTCATGCAACAGGGCATAAACCAGTATGATACCGGTATAAAATGATCAGCACCAGATGGGAAAGGAAGCTAATTAATTCATCTCCCCCCCCCCCCTTTGTTGTGTTGGCTATCTTCTAATTCAGAGTGAGCTTCCTAGACTGAAAATTGTACTTTGACCTCCTGAATCTCTGGTTCTATTCCATTTTACTTTCTGTGTCACTAGGGTCACTGATGTGTTGTGGAAAGAAAGGGAACAGCAGAGGGCCCCCTATGATCAGAACAATGGCTACTTAAGAGCAAGCCTAACAAATGTTTAGACCTGGAACCCAAGGAGAGGCCAATGGCCAGAAGTTCCCTTTAGGTGCTGACTGTATCCTTGTCTCATAGAATAAAGCTGGGGGGGAAAGTGTTCTTGAAACCACAGGTGCCCTTTGTCAAAGACTTTCTTTTGTTGCCAGATTAAGACAGCCCTTTCTCATTCCAAATGTTCCAAATGAAATGGAATCATTTGTATAAATGCTGATGTATCTATCTATTTGATGGAGTATTACTCAGACACTGAGACAGGAAAATGTTTTAATCGTGGTGTTTATAGTATTGAGTAAAAACTTCTATATGAAATGGCACAGCCAGTATAATCTCAATTATCCATATGCATACACATACCTTCAGAGAAAATATTGGAAAGGGATATGTACAGAAGTTAATAGTGACTAACTCTGACTTATGGGATGTTTTTTACTCTTTGTATTTGTCAAAATTTATTTTGCATGAGCATCTATTATACTTTTTTTTTTTTTTTTAGAGATAGAATATTTATGCATTTGTTGGTTGACTCTTGTATGTGCCCTGACCAGGAATCGAATCTACAACTTGGCTTGCTCTACCTACTGAACTACCAGGCCAGGGCTACATTTTTTAATCAGACATAAAATGAGGACCATTCAGGTGCTTCTGTTTAAGATGGTAGAGTTTTGATTTTAACAAGCAGTGGGTTAGACTAGTGGTAAAATGAATGTGATCAGGCAAATGACACATTCTGTATTATAGAGACCTACAAGGAGTCTGGGTCAGAGACAATAATGACAGATGACACAGAGTCAATGCTCAACGAGAACTCATTGTTCTGCCTGAGACTGGTTTGAGATTGTTAGACCTGAAGTAGACCTTGGTGATCAATTAAGCTTAACTCTCCAATTCACAGATGAAAAAGCTGATGCTGAGAGCAGTAAGGTGATTTCCCCAAGTCCTAGAAGCAAAATTGTCTCAGGCCTGGGAGACAGTCTCACCTATCCAGACTTTAAGCCATGTGATAGAGCTTGTTTTCTCCATAGCTGCCCAGTTCTGGCTCTGGATCCTTGTACACAATAAATAAGTCAGGGAGATTTCCTCTGATACGAGGTAATTATAGATGATCTATCCCCATCCAGGGGAACATTGGAAGAACAAACCAATTCTAAAACAAGCAGGGACTTCTTACCCTTTGAAATGAGAATGCAGGGTCCAGGCTCTGACCTGGTGTCTGCCTGAAGCACCTTCAATGGGGTCAGAGATGACCTGGGGACAAGCTGGGCTTAGGAATCAGAGATTCTCAGGAAAAAATCCTACGGATTTATTCTCATTTGGATCATCTTCACTTTTTCACTAGTTGTCATGGTAATGTACCTACACTGTCTCAATGTATGAATCTGACCATTGCCAGGAAAGGCCTCATTTCTGGCTGACTTATGATGCACTCATTAGAGAGTACAGTGAAAACTCGCATGATATTTTCTGTTGCATGAACCTTGATGATGAACTCAGCCTGGTGGTTGGCACTGAGAAGCCTTGGGAGAACTTGAGACAAGAACTTGAGACATGTTTCTGCTCACAAGTGGTAAGTGTGTTGGACGTCAGTTCGAGCTTTGCCCTCAGGCAGACAGTTTCTCTGAGCCAGTGTCACATCTTTTAAAGCAAAGGTGACATTACTCTAAATATGTTATTTCTAAGGATCTAAAAGCTATATTGTGGAGATTATACACACGTAATCTGGCAGAGAGAAGATGCAAATAGCACAGAATGACAACCTGGATTGTCTAACAGGTAAGAGAAAAGTCAGTTAGGATTGACTTAAGCCAAGCCAGTCTCTATGAAAAGGTTGATCTTTTCAATTAGACAGAATTTTGGGTATTTGGATTAGAGGGACAATATTGGGTGTCCTTGTGAGTCTTGAGCAGGGCATGTAAGTTCTCATGGTCAGCAAAAACTCATAGCTCTGAAAAAGTTCGTGGGGGAAGCTGCATTTAGAAGGGGGAATTTATTTTAGGGAACTTAGTATTTGGAAATCCCCCCAACAAATGGTGGGGTTCAGTCAGAGAAGAGTCCATGTTTTACTGTTTTTCTGATAGATACATGCATAGAACACAATAGTATGTGCCTACTGTGTGCCACTTTTCAGTTCTTGTTATTAGTTTACCCACTGAATCCTCACAAGAACTCTGTAAGTTAGCAAACTGGGATGCAGAGAAATTAAGTACTATAATTGGTCCAAATTCTCACAGCTAGTGCATGGCACAACCAGGGCCCAAACCCTGCTAATTCAAGTGCTTCTTTTCCATTCCCTGGTGTTTACATAAAGATATTAATTAAACAAATAAACACAGCCTTTGTTTCTAAGAGACTTTACCACTGACCTTTCCTACTCCACTGAAAGTCATGACTATCTCCACAGACTCTCTGACTTAGCACAATGGTTTGTGGGATGGTAGCTTTTTCATCTCTGGTCTATAATTAAGGTTAAAAAGGAGCCATGGTTGAGGCTAATAGTCCAAGGGTCAGCGGTGGATTTCAAAATCCTCAGCTATGCTTATGGAATTCTTCCCACACACTCAAGGATAGGTGGATGTGGTATCCAAATTCCAAATAGAAAATGAATTATGCCTGGCTGATTGGCTCTGTGTATAGAGCATTGGACTGGTGTGCAGACATTCCGGGTTTGATCCCCAGTCAGGGCACATGAGAAATGTGACCATCTGCTTCTTTCCCTCTCTTGCTCCCCCTTCTCTCCTTCTTCCTCTCTTGCAGCCAGTGGCTTGATTGGTTCAAGAATCAGTCCTGGACCCTGAGGATAGCTCAGTTGGTCCAAGCGTTGATCCCAGATGGAGGTTGCCAGGTGAATCCCGGCTGGGGCGCATGTGGGAGTTTGTCCCCCTATCTCCCCTCCTCTTACTTAAAAAAAAGATGGAATTAACTTATTCTTAAGCAGTGAGGCTCTGGGAAAGTGCAAGTCTCCTTCAGGGCTTCCGATACCTCAGCCAGTCTTTCGTGATGCTCAGAGGCCAGACTGTTCGTCATTATCAAGAAACAGTTATTGAGCATCTCTGCTGGGCAAGGCGCCGGTGCTGTGTGGAGGACAAAGATGAGGAGGATGAAACCCTCCCTCTGAGTAGCTTCCAGTCTAGAAGCAGATAACTCTAATTCAAGGGAAAATGTCACAGTGTCATAAAGTGTTGTATCTCTGCTTCTGGCTTTTGACCAGTCTTGTTCTTAACCAACTCCCGTGTAGCTCCGAGGTAGGCACTGAAGGGAAGGGGGTGGGCTCACTGACTGCCCAATGCAGCTGGGGCTGTGCTTGATGGACAGAGCAGGCTTGAGTCAAACTACGTAGAGATGATGCACCCTGATAATCAGGGGACGATGGCCAGGCTGAAACTTGAGAGTAAGAGAGGATTTTTGAAAAGACATGCTGAGAAGCCAAAAAGAACTAGAAATAATGGAGGGACCTCACCAGGGCAACAGAGATGAAGGAAGTTGAAAGCAGGGTGAAAGGACAAGACAGGCAGGTGTGCACATGAGACACAGGTCTGTGTTGAGGACACGAAGGTAATCACTGAGCAGCTGGTGAGAAGCAGCAGGCAGAAGAGATCCCCAAAGGCAAGTCCTACCAGGACAACCTGCTGTCAAGTTCTGCATTATAACGGGACAACTGTGGGTTACCTCTGGCAGCACTGGCCAGAGGAGATCTAGGCTAAAATGGAAGGGGCCTGGCTCTAGGGGTAAGGGCTCCAGTTTTATAAAAAGGGTCAGAGACTACATCTTCTTTGGCTTTAAACACTTCTGAGCCTGCAAGAGCATTGTAGGTGAAGGGATGCTGGTTGGAGGGAGAGCTAAATTTTCTCCAGTCTACTGCTTTATTGTTGAGTTTGCTATCTGTGTCCCTACAATGCAATCACTCAGTAAGGTTCCAGTTTATTCTGAGTTTGGTTTTTGAAGCACCTCATTTCCCTTGATCTAAAACAGGGGTCCCCAAACTACGGCCTGCGGGCCGCATGCGGCCCCCTGAGGCCATTTATCTGGCCCCCGCTGCACTTCCGGAAGGGGCACCTCTTTCATTGGTGGTCAGTGAGAGGAGCATAGTTCCCATTGAAATACTGGTCAGTTTGTTGATTTAAATTTACTTGTTCTTTATTTTAAATATTGTATTTGTTCCCGTTTTGTTTTTTTACTTTAAAATAAGATATGTGCAGTGTACGTAGGGATTTGTTCATAGTTTTTTTTTATAGTCCGGCCCTCCAACGGTCTGAGGGACAGTGAACTGGCCCCCTGTGTAAAAAGTTTGGGAACCCCTGATCTAAAACAAACTCTTCCCTCACTTTATTACACCTAACAATTCCCTACCTTTTTGAACACAGATCCACCCCTCTGGGTCTGTGATGCCATGTGGATCGTTGCCATAAAGTAACATCTTCCTGGCTTTCTTTTCAGAAGCCTGTGACAGAAACCCAGCCTCTCCAGTACGAAGCTGGAACATTAACATATGCTCAATAGAAGAGGAAATTCGAACTGATCAAGTATTTGAACAGTAAGAGAAACAGGAAGAAATGAGAAACAAAAGCACCCTCCATGTCTGAGTCATAGTACCATCCATTCTGGCAGGCTCTATCAACCACAGCCAAAGGTGAGTGTAGTTATATTATACTCGTTATTTGGTATAAAGAGAAAGCTGTCTGTCTTATGATGCTATGTGCCAGCCTCTTTCACGGGCATGATAACACAACCACTGTCCAAGAGCCTAAAACTGTCATTGCAGTCCCGGCTGCTCTCAACATCTGCTCTAGCTAGAATTAATTAGTCATTGTCAAGGGCTCAGAATCCACTTGTCTGTGTGCACACAGACTGAGCAATTACTTTTTACTTACTGATAACTTTTTTGTGTGTTTTTTTCCCACTATAACTTAGATAAATTTTAAAATCTCTCATAATTTTGCCATTTAGCATAACTATAAGGTATTTTTCCCCGCCCAGAAGGAAGGAAGGGGCCGTAGCCACGAAGTATGGAATAGCAAAGGCTTTATTTAGTACAGAGCATCCCGCCTGATGAGATCCTCTGGTCGTGGAGGACAGAGGCCAGAGGAGTCGCACGGATTAAACCACGTGAGGGATATTTAAAGGTGCCCTCTAGGGTGGGTGAGCTAATATGACGTGGTGAAATCTCACTGGCTGACCGATGGTTGCTCTTTTCCCAAGGACCTCTGGGAAGTTTCTTTTGGCGCGCTTGGTTGTGGGTGGCCCTATCCAAAATTCCCGGGTCTGAGTTCCTCACGTGACCATCCCCCATTGCTGACCACCCTACAATAACCATGAACATACTTTAGATGTGTTTGTTCAATGTATATGAAGCTTTTATAGGTATAGAATGACAATGTACATCAAATTCCTTTTAAATATTTTTAATTATGGTAAAATATTTGTAAAATAAAATCTATTTATCCTAGCCATTTTCAAGTGTAAATGTCAGTAATACTAAGTATATTCACATTGTTGTGCAATCAGCCGATCTCCAGAAGTGTTTCAGATTACAAGACTGAAACTCTAAACCATTAAACCACTTCATTTCTTCCTCTTCTCAGACCCTGGAAACTACTGTTTTACTTTATGTTTCTATGAATTGGACCACTCTAGATACCTCCTATAAATGAAATCATATAGTATCTGTCCTTTTGTTACCGGTGTATTTCACTTAGCATAATGTCCTCAAGATTGTCCGTGTCCATGCTGTAGTGTGTGTCAGAATTTCCTTCTTTGTTAAGGCTAAGTAAAACCTCATTGTCCACATGTGCCACATTTTGTTTATCCAAACACTTGGTTTAACAAACACTTGGGTTGCTTCCACCTTGTAACTATTGTGCATAATGCTGCTATGAATATATGTAAAATCTCCTACATTTTTACTTTCCATTATTATATTTATGCATATATATATATATAAATTTTCCAGATTAATATATAGTCTTCATGATAATCCTTTTTTTCTCTGTTTTAATTGTAACATGACAGTTCTTTAAGCCCATAGGCTTAAATATTTTTCTATAGTTGGATATTTGGGATGTTTTCAATATTTCCTAACTGCTAGGATAATAATTTTGTACCTATGATATTCACCCAATATTTTAACCTTTTTAAAAAATAGATTTTTACCCTGGCTGGTTGACTCAGTGGATAGAGTGTTGGCCTAGCATATGGATATCCCAGATTTGATTCCTGGTCAGGGCTCACAAGAGAAATGACTATCTGTTTCCCTCCACGTTCTTTCTCTCTTCTCCTCCTTTAGCTAGTGGCTCAGTTAGTTTGAATATGGCCCAGAGTGCTGACGATAGTTCAGTTGATTCAACTGTCGGCCCCAGACCAGGGTTGCCAACTGGATCCTGGTTGGGGTGCATGTGGGAATCTGTCTATTTCCCTTTCTCTCACTCCAAAAAAAAAAAAAAAAAAAAAAAAAAGGACAAAAGATAGTAATCCAAACCACTTTCTAAAATAATTACATCTACTTGCATAGCTACTAATAGTGCATACAAATTTCCATTTGATAAGAGTCAATGGGGTTTTTTAACATTTAAAAATTAGACAGGAGGCCCTGGCTGGTTGGCTCAGTGGTAGAAAATCAGCTTGGCATGTGGAGGTCCTGGGTTCAATTCCTAGACAGGGCACACTGGAGAGGTACCTGTCTGCTTCTCAGCCTTCCCCCTCTCCTTTCTCTCTGTCTCTCTCTTCCCCTCCCGCAGCCAAAGCTCCATTGGAGCAAAGTTGGCCTGGGCGCTGAGGATGGCTCCATGGCCTCAGCCTCAGGTGCTAGAATGGCTCTGATTGCAAAGGAGCAATGCCTCAGATGGGCAGAGCATTGCCTCCTAGTGGGCGTGCCGGGTGGAACCCGGTTGGGCACATGTGGGAGTCTGTCTCTCTGCCTCCCCACTTCTCGCTTCAGAAAAAAAAATTAAACAGGAAACACAGACAACAGTATGGTGATTATAAGAAGGAAAGGGGGTTGGGGGAGGTAGAAGAAATTAAAGAGGGCATAAATGGAAGGAGACTTGACTTGGGGTGGTGAACACACAATACAATATACAGATGATTTATTATAGAAGTATATACCTGAGGCCCTGGCCAGTTGGTTCAGTGGTAAAGTGTTGGCCTGGCATGTGGAGGTCCTGTGTTTGATTCTCGGTCAGGGCGCACAGAAGTGCCCATCTGCTTCTCTACCCTTCCCCCTCTTCTTTCTATCTCTCTCTTCCCCTCCCACAGCCAAGGCTCCATTGGAGCAAGGTCAGCCCGGGTGCTGAGGATGGCTCCTTGACCTCCACCTCAGGCACTAGAATGGCTCTGGCCACAACGAAGCAATGCCCCAAATGGGCAGAGTGTTGTCCCTGGTGGGCATGTAGGATGGATCCCAGTCGGTAGCATGCGGGAGTCTGTCTCTCTGCCTCTCTGCTTCTAACTTCAGAAAAATACAAAGAAAAAAAGAAGTATATACCTGAAACCTATATAATTTTATTAACCAATGTCACCCCAATAAACTAATTAATTAATTAATTAATGCTAGACAGGAGGAAGATAAGAGCTCATTTCTGTTTAATAGACAACACTCTGATTATTAATAGTGATGGGCATTTGTGAGAACACCCCAGGCTTGGTTTACCTGTGAATACTAGCGTGACTACAGATGACTAAAATACATATATATATATATAATGTATAATATATATTATATATACTATATGTATTCATGTATTAGAAAGATGCCTGACATATAGGTAGTAGGTGCTTGATAAGTGGTGGCTATTATTGTTGCTGCTGTTTCTATTAATGCCATTGTTATAGCTGCCATAGGAAACTCATATACTCCCCTAATGTCCTTGCCTCCTTCCCCTGTTTCTCTTTCCAGGTTTCTTTAAAGCTCTTTCTTTCTTTGCTAGCCCTAAATCAAAAGTTCCTAAGTTAGTGCATACAATTAGGAGGTTCCCACCAGTTCCACAGTTAGGATACCTCTGCTTCTACTCTTGCTTATTAGTTATATTTTCGTTTTTGTGAATTGTTTATGGTCTTTGCCCCACTGTTAATATCAGAAAAATATAGACCTATAGAGCCATTCCAAGAACCCACAATGAACCATACTGTCTTGTGTAGCCATCAGTCTAGTTATTTATCCAAGAAATGTTTCCTGGAGGCTACCGTGGGTCGGATATTGAGCCAGTATTGAGATGCTAGTGCACAATCTATGGCTTTACAGAGGACACAGACATTGAATTTTTATGGCATGAGAACAACATGAATAGTTTATTACAGTGGTCCCCAACCTTTTTTGGGCCACAGACCAGTTTAATGTCAGAAAATATTTTCATGGACCGGCCTTTAGGGTGGGACAGATAAATGTATCACATGACCGAGACAAGCATCAAGAGTGAATCTTAGACGGATGTAACAGAGGGAATCTGGTCATTTTTAAAAAATAAAACATAGTTCAGACTTAAATATAAATAAAACAGAAATAATGTAAGTTATTTATTCTTTCTCTGCGGACCGGTACCAAATGGCCCACGGATTGGTACCGGTCCGCAGCCCGGGGGTTGGGGACCACTGGTTTATTATATATATATCCTATAGATATGCTAGGATTTGTTTCTTTCTAGACAGCACCTGGGGCCATGGGAGCCTCTTGGACTAAGTGGCAAGGGACAGGAACTGCACTCTGGTTCCATTTTGTCCTCCTACTTGTTTTCAGACTCAGGCAAGAGCTAAAGAGTTCAATGACAGATAAGCATAGGCGGGAAACAGCGCAGCCCTGTGTATCTTTGCTTAGGATCATTTCTCCTCTCCCTTTATTCTCTCCAGTCCTGCTTGCCTGCCGCTGACGCAGGGAGCAAAGGGTCTGAATGAAACCTGTTGGAGGTTCCAATTAAATTTTTGTAGACAAAAGGCTTCCTCAGACAACAAGCGGCAATAAATCCATCAGCACATCCGCTTTCAGAGCACAGAGTCCCCACTGATGGGCTAACAGCTGCCAATATCTGCTTGAGGACCTCACACAAGATAGGCTCTGAGGTAAGGAGTTTCTCTGGACAGATTTAACTCTTCCTTGTAATTTGTAGCTCTCAACAGAGAATTGTGATTCTGAAGTTAAGTTTACTGCTGATTAATTAGCAAATTTCTGGCTTGGTCTGGTTTGTTTGTTGTTCGGTATTTTTTGGTCTATCCTTAGAATTACCTATTTTAAGCCATTTTGTATCTTTTAGTTTCGTTTGTTTGTTTTCCTTTTAGTCTCTTTATTTCCTCCCTTATGTAGTCCAACTACATGCGTATTTAGAACTGCCTTATTTATACAGGATCTTAAGTGATTGCATGGATTTTCTGGTTAAAGCTTACATGGGGGTTTGGTTCAGAGTGGACCTCCTACTGACTTAGAATTGTCGTGTGGATAATTTTCTTCCAGCCCTGGTCTTAGAGGAAAACAGATAGCTCGTTACTTGGGATATTTCCAATACCTGAGGCTGACTATTAAACCCCAATAATAAATACTTAACATTTTTTTACTTCTTGTATTATGAAAATAGTTAATAATAAAACATTTAGAAACTACATAAAGGAAAAAAAGAGGTAATTCAAGAATTAATTATAATAGCTGACATTTGGGTATCTTTCTAGACTTTTAAAAATGTGCAAATAAGTTTTTTTATGTAACTGAGGCCAAGCTATGAATATAATGTAATATCCTTTTTTAAACCTAACATTATGTTAAAAGTATTTTCTAAGTTATTGACATTGTTTGAAAACATGATTTTAAAGGCTGTTTATGTTCCACCATTAAAATGTATCATATAAATAATTCAGGAATTCATAATTTTAAACCTAAATCTCAGGCTGCACTTTGGATCATTTCCTTAGGCTGTGCTCTTAGAGGTAGATTTACCACATCAAAGGATATACGACTTTTAGAGCCTCATGCATTTCATGGCAGTCATCTATTCCAAAATTTATACTATTGGTATTGTTGATACCATAACAAAAGCCATATAAAAGAAAATAAAATTTTTTCCCAGCGATAATTACCAGAAGTATAGCTAAGTACTGTTAGTTAATACTGGCTAATGGCATGAAATCTTAAGGAGAAAACTAATTGTGGAAGTTAATCATATTTACACAGAGTAACACATCTTTCTGAGCAGGGATTTATAGCTTATAAAAAAAAGGGTAGGAGTGCTTCTAGTACCACAGAGCAAGGGGGAGGTGGTGGGGTGCAATCCTGAAAGTTAAAAAGCTTGGGGTTTCTTTCCAATTGGACACTCACTGTGTGACCTGAGACAAATCCCAGCCTATAGTGTTGGATTTCTCATTTGTGAGGTGAAGAATTGGTCCTAGTCTGTTTCTCAGTCGGCGGCATGAGTCACCCTTGCCACACATGAGATATTTTTGTGTGATACGTCGACATAGATCATCATTTGTTTTGGGCATGGCACATGAAGTCATTTTCAAAAACAAGCATTTCAGTGTTGTTTTTTAAAATGGGCATAGAAGAAAAGAGTGAGTAAATAATAGTGTAAGTAGTCCTCAGATATGACATAACCATTGAGATGATGGGCAAATGTGTGACATTCGAGAAACAGCGAGGTGACGTACAGAACTCTCATCCATGCTAGGTAGAATTCTGGTATAAAAAACTGGTAAGAAGAGGGTACTTGGCAGGCACCAGACAGAGTTATTAAGCTGTATAAGAACTGAACAGAGACACAGGCATGGAAAAGTTTTCAGATACTGTCCTACTACCTGCAACTCTGTACTTTTTATTTTAATAGTGAGTTCCACTGGTCTGGGCAGACTCTCTCCCCTACTGTATAAAGGCAGCAGAAGACCTGTAGATGTAACAAGACTGTTCCTAAGAACCTGGAGGAGAAGACGCCCCTGCCCAGTCCTCACCATGCTCAGGGCAGTTTGGGATGCCCCTCAGCATGTGTTGCAGGAGGGGAGGGAGTCCCAGAAGCTGGTGCTGGTGGTGGTGTTTGTGGCTCTCCTTCTGGACAACATGTTGCTCACTGTAGTGGGTACGTCTGGGATCTCTGTGTTGGGGGTACTTTGCTCTGGGCTGGGCAACACACACCCTTCTAGCCTTCAACAGTGGATGGACTTTAGATTGTTTCCTTTCATGCTTGAAAATGCACAGACACTACTCTGGCCAGATAGCTTGGTTGGTTAGAGCCATTTGTCCCAATAAGCAGAGGTTGCTGGTTCAATCCCTGGTCAAGGCACAAACAGATTGATGTTTCTGTCTCTCTTTTCCCTTCTTCTCTATCTAAAATCATAAATAAATTTTAAAAAGAAAGGAAAGAGGGAGGGAGGGAGGGAAGGATGGAGGGAGGGAGGGAAGGAGGGAGGAAGGAAGGAAGGAAGGAAGGAAGGAAGGAAGGAAGGAAGGAAAGAGGGAAGGAAGAAAAGAGGGAGAGGGAGGGGGAAGGAAGGAAGGAAAGAGGGAAAGGGGGAGGGAGGGGGAAGGGAGGAAGGGAAGGGAAGGGATGGAAGGAAGGAAGGAAGGAAGGAAGGGAGGAAGGAAGGAAAGAAGGAAGGAGGGAAGGAAGGAAGGAAGGAAAGAGGGAGAGGGAGGGGGAAGGGAGGAAGGGAAGGAAGGGAGGAAGGAAGGAAGGAAGGAAGGAAGGAAGGAAGGAAGGAAGGAAGGAAGGAAGGAAAACAGAGGTTGCTAGGAATTGGAGGAAACAGCAGGAAATGAAGTCTGAAGCTTACCAACCAATGCTGAAAGCTCCAGAGGTTCAAAGAAAAGGAGATTCACAAAGTAGCTGACCAGAAAAAGAAGCTGACTGGAGTCAGAACTGTGCTGTCTTCCCAGGGTGCTAACGACTCCGGGGGCCTCCGGGGGCCTCCGGGACAGGGCGCATCTCCTCACCATGTTGCCTTCCCCACTTCTGCTTTACCGAAATAACATACTTTCTATGGACAGCCAGCTTTCTACCAAAACCTGCCTTCCCTGTGGTTCATTCCCTCAATGTTCTGCTCATTTTAATTGAGGTCTATTCATCTTGACATTTGGTTGTACCAATATCTAAATGAGTGCTAACATGTTACACCTCTTGGGTAAAATCTATGCTTTTAAACCAGAAGCAAGGGGTCACTAGCTCAGGTGGAGCCTCCCAGTCAAGGCACATATGAGAAAGCAGTCAATGAACAACTAAGGAGCTGAACGAAGAACTGATGCTTCTCATCTCTCTCCCTTCCTGTCTGTCCCTATCTGTCCCTCTCTCTGACTCTCAAAAATAAATAAACAAAGTTGTTGCCAACACTGAATTTAGCTGATGCCAAATATGCTCCTAAGGGAAATATATATACACCGGTGCCATATAGATTTCATCTTAAATCCTAAAAACAATGCATCCTGGTAGGTTCTTTTATTTTCTAATTTAAAAAAATTTTCAATTATGGTTGATCTTCAATATTATATTAATTTCAAGTGTACAGAATAGTGATTATACATTTATGTAATTTAAAAAGTGATCCCCCAGTAAGTCTGGTCACCTGGCATTATGCTTGGTTCTTACAATATTGTTTACTATACTCCCTATACTGTACTTTACATCCCCATGACTATTTTGTAACTACCAACTTGTACTTCTTAATCTCTTCACTTTTTCTACACAGCTCCCTCAAATCTCTTCCCATCTGGCAACCATCAGTTTGTTCTTTGTATCTCTATTTTATTTTTTACAAAAGAGAAAGCGAGGTTCAAAGTGTCAAGTGCCTTGTCTGAGGCCACATCACTAACAAACCAGTGCCACAGTTGGGATTAAAGCTCTGTCCAGCTGGCCCAGGGCCAGAGCCCCTGGCCCTGCGCTGGCCTCTCCTCTTGTCCTCACACTCTGCAGTCTCTGCACAAGCGCTGAAGAAAAAAGAAAAGCCCACCTTGTGCAACCTCAGCTGGGCTGGGAAAGTGAGCATCTGGTGACTCAAAGTTTCCCTGCTCCCTGCACGTGTGTCCACGCAAAATCATATCAGCTGTGCAAGGATTAACTTTGGAATCACAAATAACTTTTAAATAGTAGGTGAATTAGCCAATATGGTATCTATGAATAATGAGGACCGATTGTATGGGATGGTTAGAATTTAGATACTTTAGCTAATAGTGTAATGTGGGCGGGCACAACTTTTTAGTGGGCTTCAAATCATGTTACTTAGACACCAGCCTTGAGCATGAAACTGAACCTCATAACAATGACCCTGAGTTGACTAGTGGTAAAAAGACATTATGTCCTTAGTCCTCACCACTTGTCCTTGACTTTCAGTGCCCATTGTGCCCACCTTCCTATATGCCACAGAATTCAAAGAAGTCAACACCTCTCTGCACCCTGGCACCGCCACAACTTCCCAGCATGCCCTCACTTCTGCCTTTTCCACTGTCTTCTCCTTCTTTGATAACAACACCATGAATGTTGAAGAAAGCACACCCAGTGGCACAGCATCGACAAATGGCTCTGGTGCCATCCCTCCTCCAGTCTCTGGGGCCATCTCATCCCATAAAAACAACTGCCTGCAAGACACAGAGTTCTTGGAGGAAGAGAACATACGAGTCGGGATTCTATTTGCTTCAAAGGCTCTGATGCAACTTCTGGTCAACCCATTCGTGGGGCCCCTCACCAACAGGTATCTCAGTGGGTGCTCAGGGGCTCAGGTATCCTAGAGGTGGTTAGAAGAGGAATAAAACAAAAACTCTCTTGTCTGCATCCCAGGATAGTCAGCTGTTAGAAAGCTGGTTACCCCCAAAGCTAGCATGATATTGATGAAGTGCTATGGGATTCAGATATTCCTAGTGACAGAATGACTACTGAGTACCAAGAAGAGAGCCAGTGAAGGGAAGTATACCACTGTTGTTAGTGCCCTGGAACATGGCTCCAGTAGAAGCGTGGGACTGGAACAGGTCTACTGTGATCTGGAGCACTGGCTTCTTGGCAGTTGTGTTTGGGATTATCCTGATTTTTTGAAAGGGGTATACATTCTGACTAGGCTATCCTTTCCAGAAAAGAGGATTTGGGCCCTGGCCTATGGGTTTTCCATGTTTGTTTATTTGCTTTTATACATTCACACATCCTATTCATTCTCTATACCTGTATTCAGAGACATCTTTTACCATGTACCAAATAGCTGAATTTTTCTTCCCAATCACATGCAAATATATAGCCCAGGTGCATGGATGCCTATTGGAACTGCATTTTTTTAATTCCCTTTTAGGATTGGATATCACATTCCCATGTTTGCTGGCTTTGTCATCATGTTTCTCTCCACAGTTAGTAAGTAATTGGCTTCCTCTTTTCTTCCCTTCACTGATGACCTTTGAATCAATCACATGCTCTGCAGTGAAAAGAGCTGGGCCAAGCTAGCTAGGTGGCCTAGGATACTGTTGAAATGTTTTTGCAGTGTTTGGTTTGGGGACTAGAGTAATCATGGCAACTCAGTCTAGTTGGAGTTTGTATATTCTGTGTATTCTGCTATAGAAGAACAGAAACTTCACTTCCTTCAGCTGGGGAAAATTGTGAAGGTTGTTTTACTGTGCACGCGCGCACACACGCGCACGTGTGTGTGTGTGTGTGTGTGTGTGTGTGTATTTGTAGCCTTTGAGTGAGTTCAGTACAGACCTTGCATCTTTGGAAAGAGATCATAATATTTTGATATGCAAAGGTAAAGGGCAACGAACAAAGAATCTAAATTGAGCAAGAGCAAGTAGAAAACTCCCCAAAGTCTACTGCCTTCAAGTAAGAACATGAAAGGTCAGGAAATGCTCTAACTTAGGAAAATAAATTTACTAAGGAAACGAGAAAGAGAAAGACAATCTATCCAGCATCTGATAAATGCTCCTAATAAAATGAAGATGAAATAAGAACAGTAAGTGAAAAAGAAGATGCCTGGGCATTGACCCTGAGAATTAAAATAAGGACCGAACGGGGTGGGGTTGATGTTGGGAAAGCAGCCTGTGGACCCACTGGTGGCTCCTGGTGCCTCTGCTGCCTCCGACCCGAACAACAGACCCTCTTATCTGTCCTGGGTTTTTTAAATCGCCTTTCTGTTACTTTCCTGCTATTTTTTATTGCTTCTTCTCAAATGTTCCCTTCTAGCACAGGGCTGGACTCCTCTCAACCTGTGCTTAGCAAGCAGGAGGGCGTCCCATTCAGGGCTGGAAGGCTGCTGAGTGCTGGAGCTGGATGACGTTCTGTCTCGGAACGGAGCTTACTTGAGACAGTCCTAGCTGAATCAAAGAACAGGAGGATGTTCAAGCTAAAAATGTTTGCTGAACTTCTAGAGGCTTAGCTTATGCTAAACAGTTAATTTAAAATGAATAATTTGCGCTGTTTCAAGTAAAACATAGGTCATTTCTCCAAAATTGATGGAGCACACATGTATGCCTTGATGGCAAAAGCTACTGAAGGGACATGAAGGATAAAAGGACACGTGCCCAGTTCCCTGGGACTTTATGATGCTCTGACCGAACAAAAAGGGTCAGCCCACTCAGCACAAGCAGAGCCAAACTCTAAACACCGAGAACTGCAGTGCAGAAATATTGTCTATTTTCTTATGAATAGCGCCCCCCAGGAGAACAGGAAACCAATGCTCAAAAGGCTGAACTCTGTTGGCATGTAGGTTACAGCTATACGGGGTGAAGTCACAAGGCACTGTGGGTTAGGGGGCTCAGGGTCATGCTGGAAGCTGATTGGTCAGAGATGAGGGTACTAAACCATTTCTTCAGATCTTGAGGACATTTCGAAGGTCTATTTCAATGTCTCTCTGTTTGGTTTCATGGGAAAGTAGCCAGGAGGTTGTTCCACCTTAGGGCTCAGGAGCTGAAATATAAGGTCAACATGTTATCTTTAGCCTGCTAGAGGTCCAAACCTTGTGATCATTAGTCAAGTCCTACTATGGTCCTCTGTCATTGCAGGGGTTGCTGATTATCCAAGGGAAAGGCTATAATTATTTGATATAATATATATCATATTATATATTACAGTATATATATTTAATGTAATGTATATTATACATATTTTTATATAATAGAGTATATTATATATTTTTATATAATATATTATATATATAGATAGATAGATAGAGAGAGAGAGAGAGAGATGATTTCAAAAGCTAGGATTTTAAGCTAAATTTAATCAAAGTCATAAGAGCCTTTGATTTCAGTGCTTCTCTGGGGAGAACTGACAAATACCGTTTAGAATAAAATAATGCTAGAAGATCCCATAGTCTTTACAATAAGGTCCTGGCCTGATTCTCTGCCAAGAACTCACTTTTATAAAGCTTTTTCTATAAAAAAAAATCTATCAAACTTTATGTATTACATAGTAATTATTGTTTCCATGCCATAGCCAGTGTTGTTATACTTCAGTTGGCCTGATTCTAGCAAACGTTTGGTGTTTAGGGTCTCCTATATAGCGTTCAGTCAGATTTTAAAAATACTAACAAGAGGTTGTTGCTGCCCATTACCATGCTCTAGGGGCCCGTCTAAGGGAACCATATGTGATGTAATTAGGAGCTAAATGGTGGCCTGTGTGAGGGATGCAAAGTAAAAAAGAAATTGCTTTGGTCTTCCTAAACAGGGTGACCAATCATCCTGCTTTGCCTGTGATTGAGGAGTTTACCCAAGAGGTTTTAAAACCAAGAAAGCTCTGGGCAAACCGGGCAAACTGAGAAGACTTGGTAAAGGATATAGAAAGAGCCAATCTTGAACAGATGGGAAAGCAGAAGGCCTGGGAGAGGGCACTGGAGGCCAGGCAAGGAGAGACCAAGCAGGTGCATGGTTGGGAGACAGTGCAGTCATGTTGGGACGGAGGGGAGGTTAGAAGATATCAAACAAGCAGAGACAGCTGTAATGAATGGGAAAAGGAATTCCAATTCTGCTGATGCAGACACTCTGGGAGGCAGTCTTCTGTCTTTCAGAGGCATTGCCCTGGAACCAGAGGTGAGATAGTCTGCCTTTACCAATCCTACCACCAACACCCACCTTGTAATTTAGTTTTTGATAACATATTTCTATTTGGTTCTCAGTTTTGTGTATGTTAGTCTCTAAAAGACTAAACCTCTTCAAGGGCATAAACTGAATGTCTCTTTACTTCACATCTGCTAAGAGTCTAGCACAGCTGCAAGCTCAGTATTGCTTAGTAAATACTCACTGATTTGATTTGACTAAAAAGACCTCCTAGCCTGAGCTGCGATGGGGCAGTGGATAAAGCCTCGACCTGAAATGCTGAGGTCGCTGGTTCGAAACCCTGGGCTTGCCTGGTCAAGGCACATATGAGAGTTGATGCTTCCTGCTGCTCCTCCCTTACTCTCTCTCTCTCTCTCTCTCTCTCTCTCTCTCTCGCTCTCTCTCCTCTCTAAAATGAATAAATAAATAAATAATTTTAAAAACCCAACAAAACCCTAGGTGTGTCTTATGGTCAGGTGTATCTTATGGAGAGAGAGAGAGAGAGAGAGAGAGAGAGAGAGAGAGAAAGACCTTCTAATATAAGTTAGGGGAAGGATCTGATTGGATGGCAAGATACTATTTTAATATCTACCCAAGGCCTATGGTCCTTCAAGTGCACATAGCTTTTTATCCCCATCTTTCCGATGACCCAATGGGGCCCAACAATGGCAAAAGTCAAGTCTGGGGGTTGCATATGGCAGATCCAGAAATAGGGTTTAAGGACAAGTTCCCAGTCCAGGGCATTGGGCTTCTTAGACAGCCCTGATTCCAGGGGGTGAAATGTTGGATGTTTTGGGCTTTGGGCAAGAAATGTGGAAACCCAGTCTTCCTTCTCCTGTGTGGTGAATTAGTTCGTGCTTCTATGGTTTCTCAGTCTTCGTATCAATTAAAATACAATTCTGATTAAGGAGTGGGGCATTAGAAAGAAAACTCCAAAAATAGGGAGCAGCAAGCGTGGTTTATTAACACTTATGCACAATGGCTCATATTTGCAATAGCACGGGCAGGTTTTCTGGGGGCCAGGGTACAGAGGCAGTGGGCTGACTGGAGCCTTCTCACCATTCTCTTTGCACAGTGTTTGCCTTTGCTGGTACCTACACCCTGCTCTTTGTGGCTCGAACCCTTCAAGGCATTGGCTCTTCATTTTCATCTGTCGCAGGTAACACTGACATCTTACACACATATGCATACACACGCACGTACACACCGCCTCTTTTACTATCTCTTCCTACCTGCAGGTCCTATTATAAGATATATATGAAAAAATAAAAGAAAATATCCTAAAAGTTAGAAAGTGTAATTCAAAACCAAGATAATTATAGAGTTGCTGGCAGTGCCTATCGGTTCCTAAGCTAGACATAACTTCCTCTGATAATGTTTAGAGGCAGCTGGCTCAAGTCAGAGCAAGCCTGCTGTAAACCATGAATAGGCCAGGCTTTTACTTAACGCTACTGCTATCTTGCCTCTGTCCCCTCTTACCATTTTATAGGAGCAGTCATGTTAATACTACCAGAAACACCATCACAGTTTGCAAAGCGTCATCAAATGCAACATTAATGTAATCCTATGCCATTTTACACAAGAGTCGGTGGACATGAGAGCCCACCCAGGCTCTCTTTCAGGCATGGGGACTGTCATGCTTTGCCTTGGGCACTGTGGAACAGTGCTCTGTGTTCATAAGCTTTCCCTTCCCTGACCTAGTCTATACTGATTCATTCAGAGAACTGTGCTAAGAAATGGTAATATGATATGAACTACAGTGTCATTGGACAATGGTTCTGTGTTATCCTTCCCAGAGACTTCCAACAATATTCTGAACAGAAGGAGTGAGTAATGTGGGACTTTGGAGGACCTGTGGGGATGTATTTGCAAAATACTAGGGGTTAAGTTTTGCAAAACCCCTCAAGCTGAAACTCTAGCTGAGATGATCCCTAAAGCTATACTAGGGCAAAGACCAAGGCCCTTGTGAGAAAGACAGAGAGCTCCTGCATGCTAACTCCATCTGTCACTTTCCCTCAGGTCTTGGGATGCTGGCAAGCGTCTACACTGATGACTATGAGAGAGGCCGCGCCATGGGCATTGCCCTGGGCGGCCTGGCTTTGGGAGTGCTGGGTAAGTGGCATCTGGCCCCAAATCCAGGTTCACCAGGGTGGAGGACCACAGACTCTGTGAAGATGGCTCCAGGAGGCAGGTGTTGCTAAAGTCATGGAAGAGAATAGTTTCCTTCTTTCTCTGTCCAATGAAGGTTTGAGTTCTTCTGAAAATTTGCCCGGGAAAGGCGAAACCACTTTCCCCTTCAGAAGCTGAATAGCCCTTAAGGGCCTGGGAATGGACCAGAAACTTAATCTAGTCAAGGAAGTGAATCTCCCCATGTTAGCAGCTGCTGCCTCACCTCTGCTTCCACACATTGCCAGCTTTCAACATGAGAACATGCTTTTTGTCAGATTTTGTGCTAAATGCATTACAGACATAATCTCCCTTAATTCTCAGAGCCATTTTGAGAAGGAGGAATGATTGCCTCAATATAGAGATCAGAACAGGGAAGGTTATATAGCCATCCAAGATCCCACAGCTAGGAAATGCCAGAGCCAGGATACAGACGCAGATCTGGGCTTGAATCTCAAGCTTCAAACCCTAGGCTGTCCTTTTTCTGAGATTCATTCTTTTTGTGGTTTCATTGTCTAGTCTAACAAGCCACACACTTTTACTGAGCTATTATTATATACCAAGCACAATGCTAGCAGAGAGGAGACATAGGTAAAAAGTCTACACTTGGTTCCTGTCCTGTATGAGCTTGCAAGCTAATTGGAGTCACTTCCCTGGCTCATATGCCACCTCTACCACCATAGGGAAAGTGACGGAACAAAACCCCTGCTCTTGGTTAGTGCCTGCCTTCCCAAACACCCAAGCTAAAACTGGCGAGTCCCTGTCTCCTTTCTCTCTCTCACTTTCAAGTGAATACGCCCTTCTATTCTCTGGAGCCACTTCCTCAAGGGCAACTCCTCATCATGGCTTGTTGCAATATGGCCCCAGGCTCCTCTTGATCCCTTGCACATCTCTCCTTCCTCCAAGGTGCTCCCAAAGGAGCTCTCTATGCCCAGAGCTGGCAGTGATCCCCGCTGCTAAAAAGCACTGCTGTTTCTCCCTAGCCTACACGGCCAACTAGACGCTTTATCTGGATATACAGGGCCCTTAACTATTTGGTTTCAGCCTTTCCTTTTCTCCCAAATACTCAGTCTAATAGCACTGACTTTCTTCTAGTTTTTCTCCAACCACACTCTTTTTCCTGACACCCCTGTGCTCTTTGCACATGATTGTTCCCCACCAGTATTATCTACCTGACCAAGCCCTGTGGCCTCCTGAGCTCACTCTACTGTGCTTCGATGGCACTTTGTCTGTGGAACCTTTACTGCTGAGCTTTACTTTTACCATGGTCTAATTATCCCCCACCATGCTCATCTCCTCCACTAGAACAGGAAGACCTGGCAAGCAGATCTTCTTCATCTCTGAATCCCCAGAACCTCATGGGGACCTCAGCCCCAAGTGGGCCTTCAGTGAACACTCATTGGGTCCATGCACACACGTCACGCCGGCTGGGAACTGGCCCTCTCCTCTGGAATCTGAGTCGGGTCGGCTTTTCCTTTCCAGTGGGAGCTCCCTTCGGAAGTGTGATGTATGAATTTGTTGGGAAGTCTGCTCCCTTCCTCATCCTGGCCTTCCTGGCACTACTGGATGGAGGTAAGTCACAGTATGAGGCCACCAGGCAGGTGATAGCCTAGGTCAGATTGATAATGCATTACGATGTGATGTCAGTCTTAACGTGCTTGAATGGATGGAGGACTTCCCCATCCTAGGAAAGAAGGAAGAAACTGAGGGAGTTAGAGCTTATGTGATAGGGTGATATGATAGCAATATGACTGTTATTGGAGCCGCCAGCTAATCCGTCAATAAACTGAACTGTCTCTCCTTCTTCCTTTCTTAGCACTCCAGCTCTGTATTCTACAGCCTTCCAAATTCTCTCCTGAGGTAAGTGGGCACCAAGCTCCACTGTGAAAAGATGTATAGAATGGCTAAGGGCAGTGACCCAGACATCCCTAGACCACCCTGTCAAACCATAGGAAGAAAGGCGAAGGGGAATAGAGTCAGGGAATTGAGAACTGCACCTTGATGCCCAGATAGGGTCATGTTTAGGGTAGTGTAGGGGATAAGGCAGGAGTCTGGCTTGATGTTAGACAAAAGTTAAGGAAGGGCCTTACGAAGAATAAAAAATCCTTATGAGATACACACACACACACACACGCACGCATGCACACACACACACACACATGCACACACATATACAGTCATGCACTGCATAACAGTTTTGCCTAACAACAGACTGCATATACAATAGCGATCTCCTAAAATTGTAATAAAGCTGAAAAATTCCTACCACCTAGTGACATTGCTGTTGTTTTGACACCACAACCAACATGACATTGCAGTGCCACATGTTTGTGGTGTAAGCAAGCCTATAGGGCTGCCAGTGGTATGAAAGTTTAGCACAATTATGTCTAACACTTGATAATGATAATAAATGACTATGTTACTGGTTTATGTACTTATATATTTTTTATTGTTATTGTTATTTTAAAGTGTACACTTTCTACTTAAAAAAATAGTTTTCTGTAAAAATTGTTTGTATTCACCTCGTATTTACCGTGTCTCTTGTTTGCATCATTTTCTCCTGTGCTTGATTTAATCTCATGTTGTTCTGTGTGGTAATATGCTGTGCAGGCTTGTAGATGAGGAGCAATAGGTCCAGCTTCCATGTACCCTGGGTGCATAGCAGTCTATACCATCTAAGTGTCTGTAGTGTACTCTATGATGTTCACACCAAGATAAAATCTCTTAACCCCGTTTCTCAAGATGAAGCCCCATTCATTGTTAAGCAGTATTACTATATATATTCACATACTAAGTTTATAAGTATATATATACAGCCATGAGTTTAACATATATTTAATATACAGGGTGAGGCAAAAGTAGGTTTATAGTTGTGAGTATGCAAGTTTTTTTCTTAATTATTGTATTATTTTCCATATGAAATCATACACATATATATTTCCCTAGGTTATTTTTGTCTTTATATATTGAGAACCAGGAAGGAGATAATGACCTTGGGACCTGAGTATTTATAGTTATAACATCCCAGTGCTAGTGAAGACCTTAGGGCCTTCCAGGCAACCTCTCCACCATGAGCATCCTTACAGCTAAAGATCCCTCTGTCACAGTTAACTATCAGGGTTGGATTTGTCTGACTCCAAGCCAAAGGTGGCTCTTGGAAATCTGTATTAAACCTTGAAAAAAAAGAGAAATTTAAAAATTCAAAAAACATAGGAAAGTTTATTCTAAATACCTTGAATCTGTAGCCAAGTCAGACCAAAGTGTGGGTACCCTGAGTTGGCGTCTGAAGTTGGGGCGGCCTTGTGAGACTGAGCCCTGACCCTGCAGGTCTGTGCTAACCCCGGGTCTGTACGTTCTCAGATTCTGTGAAAATAGGAGAGATTTATATACCATACAAAGGGAGGTTTTTGTTGTCCATGTTCTCAGAGTGCCAAAGGGACTCCACTCTTTACACTTCTCAAAGACCCTTATATCCTCGTGGCTGCAGGTAAGCTGACAGTACCCCCTTGGGCTGGGAGAGTCTGGGCTTCAGGGCAGCCATCATGGCTCACAGAACTGTCCCCCCAGGCTCCCTCTGCTTTGCCAACATGGGAGTGGCCATGCTGGAGCCCACACTGCCCATCTGGATGATGCAGACCATGTGCTCCTCTGAGTGGCAGCTGGGTAAGTGACCTCGGTCCCCAGCGCAGCCTTGAGCAGAGGCGTGTGCCATGGGTGTTTGTTTTCTCGGGTAATTGAGAAGCAGCACCAGGTCCAGGTCTTTGGGGTCATAGAGAGACACTATGCTCCCTTCATAGAATTACCTGCCCATTCATACTTGTGAATCAAGTTTGATTGAGTGGGTAGTGTCTCCAAGAAGCAGCCCAAAAATGACAGGGTGGGAAGAGTTGGCCGGGGTATAGACTAGCAACTTCCTGTGTGGTGGAATCATTAATGATTTCTAGTTAGAGGACCTAGGTTTTCATTTCTATTACTTGGCTCTGAAAATTATGCAAATCACAGGAACTTCCTGAGCATCACTTTTCTCATCTCTAAAGTAGGCATCAGAATACTATCTAGTTCAAAGGGTAATTTGAGGAGTAAATGGCAGACTTGTACCAGTAGAATATTACTATGTACCACCATTACCATCCACGTGTTCTCTCTGTAACCCCCCTTCCCCCAGATTACTTTTCTGCTATCTTTTCACCTCTGAGAAGGAGCTTATGGAGTATGTTGTTCTGTAGACCTCACCTAGGGAAGATCCTGGGCTTTTGTACCTGGGCCCAGAAGAGACACTTCCAGTCTCCTCTGTTCCTTGGAGAGATGTCCTTGTGACCCATCTGAGTTCAGTGAAGAGGTGCTGGCCCTTCCCAGGAAGCCTGAGGACAGGGACAGAGAAGGCTACGTGCAAATCGTTCAGTCACTGCGGGAAGAAGAGGCTTATGGGGCCAGAGGGGAAGCTGATAAGAACCTGATGCAGCTCAGCATGCAATAAAAAATACTAAATCTAATTTTTAGAGGACAATTCTAAGAAGGCTCCTAGCCCCAAATTGAATTTTTCTGGGCTGCAGCTGCCTCTGACCATGATGATTAATTGAGTTAGTCAGTGCTTGGTGCCAACCAGTGTCCCCTGCCCCAGGGCTCCAGCCCTGCAGGGGGAACCGTATCTAAAAATGGCCCTTGCCCAGCCTTCATCCAAAGGAGACACTAGCCCTTTGCCCACTTTTCCCCTGGGGTTGTCACCTGGCAAAGCTTTGACTCTGGCTAAGCCTAGCTGGTTGCCAACTCCTTGTCTGCACACAAGCAGTGGAATGGAACTGGAGAGAAACACACAACCATGCTTTTATTAGAAGCAAACCAGCCATCAGCCAGTAACTGGTGAATTGTTGACATTGGGCCTAATTTTAATCGCCACGCTAGTTTCTATTAACAGCACAGGTGCCTCTCCCTATGAGAGGCAGAGCGGCAGGTGAGACCTGAGAAGCTCACAGGGTGATTTACACGGTCCCCCTTGCAGGCAAGACTGTGACTGTAAGTCAGAGCTCAAGGAGGCTTTGTCTTCCTCCATCCTTGACAACATTCCTCAGTGAGATCTGTATCAAATTGCTTGGAAAGTTGTTAAAATTCAAATATGTGAGCCCCACCCAGCATTTCAGTGAAGCAAGTGTGCATTCCTAGTAAGTTTCCAGGAGATGCTGGGATGGCCACAGTGACCTCACTCTGAAATACACTGCTCTGCATGCAGAACACCTGTTACGTTTTGGGAGGAGAGAAGGAGATGAAGCTTTTGAGAGGGATTGTCATCTCTGGCTGAGCACTGTCTCATGTCTCACATGCCCGCTGCTCTCAGCCAGTGGAGAAAGAGCTCAGGATTTGAAAATAGCCCCGACTGGGTTTGGATCCTGATGGCCATTTAGTGGTTGTGACCTTGGATAAGTTTTCTAATCCCTTATAAATTCCACCATTTTATTTGTGAAAAGAAGAGCTGTTTTTTGGAGTTGTGTTCAGGATTAAATGGATCTATGAATTCTAAAGGGATTATAGCACCATGCATGGAATATAAGATATATTCAGTTAATTAAAATCCTTAATGTTTTCTTGATTATTTTATTGAAATCATGTTGACAATCAAAGCTCTGTGTAATCCTCACCCCTAGAAGATATGCTGTGGAAAATGTATATGTGTCTATAGACATAGTCTGGAGCACCTATTCTGCACAATATGCCACTAAAATGCAACTATATCCGGGTCCTAAAGAATAAGCCACTTTGGTTGAGGAAAATCTCACTCAGAAAGTTCCACATCATTTAAAATGATATTAAGGGGATGGTCTAGGAGGCTGGTAAGATCCTTACAGGAGCTTGTTTCCAGATAATCAAGTCAACAGTCGAGTAGTTATAACTTTCATTTTTTTTAAAGCTATTAAACACACAAAAAATGGGTACAGTTTGTAACAGATTGCCACACTGTACAGGTTGACTAGACAAATCCACTAAGGTATACCTCACTTCCACCCATAGAGGAGAATATTAAAAGCAAACGAGCCATCTGCCGATAACTGGAGAGTTGTTGATTTTGGGTTTAATTGCAATCGTCATGACAGTTTCTATTGGGCAACACCATTTCCTCTCAGTACAGAGAGGCGGAGAGGCTGGTGAGACCCACGGAAACTCACACTGCTGATTCCAAGTAGTCCCTTGTGCCAGAGCCATCTGGCCGCCACACTGGCAGCGTGGGTGGTGGAAACACCTGGAGTCAGAATGAAAAGGCCTGGGTCCAAGTCCTGGCCGTTTCTCACCAGATGGCACTGATTAAGGCCAGTGCTCATCTGTGCAGGAGCTGTGCAAATGGTGGATATGATTGTGTCATTTAAGCCTCAGCCACCTATCTAATACGGATTATTACAATATTATCCCCATATTTCAGAGGTTTCTTATTCTGGCTCAATTTCCCAAACCCCGGGCCTTCTGGGACTCCCTGTCACAGGCAAGGTTCCTGTTCCTCAGTCTCTTCTCTGTGCATGGCCCTCATCCCCTGCCCTGAGACCTGGATGTCCCCCCAAACAGTGTTTCATGCGGCCCTCGTGGTGGGAGTCCGTGTCCTTCCTTTGCTGCTTCTGAATCATTTCTTCTTCATGCTCCTTCAGAGACCCCAGCTCCTCTGAAGATCATGTCTTAAATTGTACCACCTCCCCCTTCATTATGCCGTCTCATTTATTAAACTGTCAACACCTGGCTCATATTCTTTTTTTTTAAAATTATTATTATTGATTTATTTTAGAGAGAGGAGAGGGAGTAGAGGAAGGAGGGGGGGGGAAACAGATGGTCGCTTCTCTTGTGTGCCCTGACCGGTAATCAAACCTGAGACTTCCACACACCAGACCTTCCTGAGCTACCGTAAGGGAGCCCAGCCATCCCCATGGCTTTAGGAACTATGCATAAAGTTGAACATTTCTATCTGTGTTGGGATCTTTCTTCAGGACTCTGGACTTGTGTGCCCACCTGCCTGATGTCTCCAGATGGACATCATAAAGGCCTTTCAAACTTTTTCCAATCCTTGCGGCTCTTCCTTCATCTCCAGTCCCCAGCAACCAGCTTGATTAAAGCCACCGTGGGAGTTGCCGTTGACCTTCCTTCCCCACTCCTACTAAACCTGTGCCCAACCCAACAGAAAATCCCTCAGGCCCCACCTGCAAAATACCTCCCACTTCACTCACTTCTCTCCATAGTGACTTCTGAGTTGAGATACTATCACTTTTCTACTGGGTTTGCAGATGGTCTTTTGGCTTCCAGTCTTGCCCTGTGAAGCCATTCTAACCACAGCTCGGCGCTTTAAAAAACAAATCAGAACATGTCAGTCCTCTCCAAAACTTCCCACTGCACTTCAGATACATCTCCAGGCCCAGGTTCACACTTCCGGTCACTCCCCACTCTGCTCGCTGTGCCACAGCCTGGTCCCTCCTGACTGTTCCCAGTGCAGATGAAGTCCTTTCTTCTTTAACTTTGAATTAAGTGACATTTGTATGTGTGTGTGTGTGTGTGTGTGTGTGTGTGTGTGTGTGTGTTTTCCTGCTTGAAAACTCTCTTTTGGTTATTCTAGTTTTAGCTTAAATTCTAGTTTTACCTTCTCAAGAAGCCGTCCCTGACCCTTCAAATCTAAGTTAGCCCTCTTCCTGGTCGCTCTGCCATACCAGCATATCAAATTCTCTTCACAAACATTGTTTTTCAAAATTATCTTTTTCATTTATTTGTTTACTCGTTTCTTGTCTATCTCCCTCCACTTGACTGTGAAATCCCTGAGGATTAGGACTTCCTTTATCTTACTTACCCCTCTATTCCCAGCACCTATAATACTTTGCATAGAATGAAAGCTCATTAAAAAAAATTGAATGAATAAACAGGTGAATGAGACTCAGAGGGGGTCCGTGAATTTCCCAAGGTCACAGAGCTAACAGTTGGCCAAGCCACAGGGAGAAGCCAGCCCTGGGGCTCCACAGTCCGAGCTCCAGAGTGCCTCACCCTGCTGTCATGGAGAACAGTGTGACCAGGGATTCAGCTTACAAAATCCTTTACATACATTATCTAATTTGCTTCTCAGTGTAAACTGTTAACATATAGTCATAGCTTTATTTTCCCCAGATATGAAACCAAAGTTCAGAAAGGTTTAGTAACTTACCCAGCGTCAGGACCTAAGCACTAGAAGGGTAGGTAAAGGCAAAGGGGGAATTTTACTTCCCTGGAAGTGTGTATTTTTTTCTCTAAAGCTTATATCCTTATCATGATAACCAAGGGTAGTTTATACAAGAATGGCTCTGTGGGGCTGTTCATCAGGAAATCTAAGTGGGAAGCTAGAAGTACATTCACTGTACGAAAGCTAAGTAAGTCCTGCTCCTGAGCAACACAGAGGCGAGGGACCCTATGCCATCTGCTCAGGGTTTGCACAGGTATCTCCAACCCACAAAACAAACTGATTTGCGATCCTTGATGGTATTAGGGGGACTTGACTAACAGGAAACAAGGTGTTTTAGAGTAAACAGGGCCTGTCTTAAGCTGCAGATCTGTGTCTTTCTACAGGTCTGGCTTTCCTGCCTGCCAGTGTGTCCTACCTCATTGGCACCAACCTCTTTGGTGTGTTAGCCAACAGGATGGGTCCGTACGTATACTGGGGATGTGGGAAGAGCAAGAGGAATGTGAGATAAGACAGCCTTTTGAGGTTGTCTGATAAACAGCTTCTCTGAGGTTGAGAGTTTAGGACAGCACACACAGATAAAAGCTGCCCCCTGGGCAAATGGGGGTGGATGGGTGTGTGGGCCAGAAGTAGGAAGGATGATCCTGAGATGGTTGCAGTAGAAGCATCAAGGAGTATTTGAGGGTCAACCTTTACTTTCCAGATGTTTGTTGTCTGGTTGAAGAGATAAAATAACCCCAAAGAGAACAGGTATGAAAAGAAAAGAAGTACTATAGGGCTGTGGTTGTCAAACTGTGTTCTATGGAGCCCTAGGAAGCTCTCCAGAGGTGCCTCAGAGGCCACGAAGGGTTGGGAGCTAGGTAGTAGGAGTCTGGGTCCTGTTCTTCTGTTACAGTGAGAGTAGTTTTACTTTATCTTTGTAGTTCAGCATAAAGATTTTTAAAATAAGTTTTAAAAATCACTGCTGTAGGAAATCAGAGAAGGGAAGAAGTTTGGTGAGTTTTTTTGTGTGTGTGGTTTCCGAGATGGATCTTGAGGACCTAATGAAATACGAAGAGGTGAGAGCTTGTCTGAATTTGGAAACAGCATAAATTGAGTTTTAGGGTTACCCCCAAGGGGCCAGTACCTTATCAGTCAGTTGATTCTGCTTCTAAGGGAAGGAGTAGTCCTAAGTAGTTCTCACTGCACTTCCTCTGCTTCTACTGTGGAAAGAGGTGTGGAGCCAGGGAAGAAATGGGGGCAGGAAAGGACAGGGAAAAAAGGCTCACCTGGGTACAAACTGGTCACACAGAGATGCAGGCGCATCTCTGACATCCCATGGGGTTCCTAGAATTAGGGGTTGTAGGACTAGTCATGTGGTGGTGATGGGGTGGCAGGTAGAAGGGCTCTCTCCTCTTGGCCCATTAATGACAACTCTTTCTTCCCAGGTGGCTTTGCTCCCTGATTGGCATGGTGGTAGTAGGTGCCAGTTTGCTTTGTGTAAGTATAATGAGGTCTAGTTAGAGAGAGAGAGACCCAGACATTTAAACACTGCTTTCCTTTAATATGAGCAGAGGGTTGACTTTGCAAACACTATCAAAAAGACATTTCTGACTGAGTGGGAATTTAGCACTGGGAGAGGTGCCACCAGGTGTCCCCTTGAAGAGAGGTGAGGAAGGAGAGTGAGAGGGCAGTGGCAGGGCTGGTGCCGGAGGCCTGGGGCTCTGTGCATGGGCATATGAAGCAATACATGTCAGTATCTATGTCTGGGGCCAGAAAGATGGTGCATTTTATGACTTCATTGATTCACTCCATCCCAACAGAACCCCATAAGCCACCAGGTGAACCACCATCTGTGCCTCAGCCTCCCACACCACAATATTAGATAGAAGAAGAAAGAAAGAAGGGTTCTTCCATTTTCAAGAGCCCCCTTCAATCTCTCTAAGTCTTCATTCTCCCCTCTCTGTAATGGAGATCATAAGTGCACTCACAGAGTTGTCAATACAATGTGCATAAATCACAGCTGCATCTGGCCCATATGAGCCATCTGTGAATCTTAGCCAATATTATTAATAAAATATAAATATCCACTGAGGAGTCTTCCTTGAAATTATTATCAGTCACTAACATGTAAATGGTACATTAAACCTCTGAGGGATGAGTGTGTTGGAATAGCAAGTATGGGTGATAGATGCCCAGGAGGAAGGTAAGGGATCACCAGAAAAGGAAAGGCAGGATTCTGTGAACGGTAGGGATGGTGAGAGAATGAGCTTCCCAGGCTCACTGGTGTCACCTGAGCCATGCCACCTTCCCATTAGCTTATGGGAAATTGGTTGTCAGTATCTTCTCTTTCTTCTTTCTATGGCTACCAAGTTAAGACCTAACCTAGACCTCTGGATGATGTTGCTAACAGAAATGAAAGGAACTCCATTCAGTGAAGAATGAGGACAGAGGTGTGTATCTGAGTAGAGTGGGGTAGATGATGGGAAGGAAGAGTCCATGCAACAGAAAGGACCACTGTTATGATATAATGCAGTCAAATCTGAGGTTCAGGGCATGCAGTCCCACCAGGCCTGTGGAGCCAAGGCTTGCAGCCATCCCAAGAGCAGGCTCCTCCTGCAGGGGTGGGGCAAAGGCCCAGAATCAGGCAGAGACCCACAGCTGAGCAAAGGTGCTCACTCCTGCCCTCAGGGCCAATCATAACACCACCTGCGGGGGTGGGGTGAAGGCCAAGGCCACCAAGGCTTGTACACCTGAGCATGTGATCACAGCCATTCCTGTGAAGAAGAGGCGGAAACCACAGCAACAGCCCCAGTGGGCAGGTACTGGCAACGCCCATACCTGAACGCCCTAGGCAGCAACAGCAGAAAGGGTGGTGGGCCTGCAGAAAGACCACACCTAGGGAACACAGAGGCCACACCCAATGGACTCCAGTGGCCAAAACTTTCTTTTACACAGACAAAATGAGAAGGCAAAGAAATGCAACACAAATGAATCAAGAGAAATCCCCAGGAAAGGATCTGAATGAGTCAGATATAACCAAATTACCAGATGCAGAGTTTAAAATAACAATTGTTAGGATGCTCAAAGATATTAGAACAACAGTAGATGGTCATTATGAACATCTAAATAAAGAGATAGCAAATATAAAAAAGGACATTGAAATAATAAAAAAAAGAATCAGTCAGAAATGACAAATACAATATCAGAAATGAAGAACACAATGGAAGGAATTAAAAGCAGGATGGATGAAGCTGAGAATCAAATCAGCAAGTTAGAGGACAAAATAAATGAAGGTACGAAAGCAGAGAAGAAAAAAGAAAAGAGACTCAAAAAGTCTGTGGAAACTCTAAGAGAGCTCTGTGACAACATGAAGAGAAATAACATCTGCATCATTGGGGTTCCTGAAGAAGAAGAGAAAGAACAAGGGATAGAGACTTTGTTAACATATCATAGCTGAAAACTTCCCTCAATTAAGGCAAGAAAACATCTCACAAGTTCAAGAAGCACAGAGAACTTCATTAAAGAGAAAACCAAAGAAATCTACACCAAAACACATCATAATTAAAATACCAAAGCTAAGTGATAAAGAGAAAATATTAAAAGCTGCTAGAGAAAAAAAGACTATCACCTACAAAGGAGTCCCCATAAGGATAACTTCCAACTTCTCAACAGAAACACTTGAGGCCAGAAGGGAATGGCAAGAAATATTCAAAGTAATGCAGAAAAAGAGCTTACAACCAAGACTACTTTATCCAGCAAGGCTATCATTTAAAATAGAAGGAGAAATAAAAATCTTTCCAGAAAAAAAAAAAACAACTCAAGGAATTCACTACAACCAAACCAAGGCTGCAAGAAATGCTAAGGGGCCTGTTGTAAACAGATCAAAGGAGAAAAAGAATATAGCAAAAGAAGAATACAGTTTTAAAGAATAAAGTGGCAATAAACAACTACATATCAATAATAACCTTAAATGTAAATGGATTAAATGATCCAATCAAAAGACATAGGGTAGCTGCATGGATAAGAAAACAGGACCGATACATATGCTGTCTACATATACATACTCTTGTTTCTCTTCATATCGTATAAATCTTTCGCCTTTTACATATGCTGTCTACAAGAGAAACACCTTAAAACAAAAGATGCACATAGACTGAAGATAAAAAAAATGGAAAAAAATATTTCACACAAATGGAAATGAAAAAAAAAGCTGGGGTAGCAATACTTATATCAGACAAAATGAACTTTAAAATAAAGGCTATAGCCTGACCAGGCGGTGGCGCAGTGGATTGAGCATCGGACTAAGATGTGGAAGAACCCAGGTTGGAGACCCCAAGGTTGCCAGCTTGAGTGTGAGCTCATCTGGCTTGAGCACAGCTCACCAGCTTGGACCCAAGGTACTGGCTCGAGCAAGGGGTTACTCAGTCTGCTGAAGGCCCGTGGTCATGGCACATATGAGAAAGCAATCAATGAACAACTAAGGTGTCACAACAAAAAACTGATGATTGATGCTTCTCATCTCTCTCCCTTCCTGTCTGTCTGTCCCTATCTATCCCTCTATCTGACTTTCTCTCTGTCCCTATAAAAATTAATTAATTAATTAATTAAAAAAACCACAAAGGCTATAGTAAGAGATAAAGAAGGCCACTACATAATGATAAAGGGAGCAATCCAACAGAAAGATATAACCATTATAAATATCTATGCACCTAATATAGGAGCACCTAAATATATAAAGCAGAATTTGATGGATTTAAAGAACAAGATCAACAGCAATACTTAATAATAGGGGATTTCAATACCCTACTAACATCACTAGATAGATTCTCAAGAAAGAAAATTAACAAAGAAACAGCAGACTTAAAGGACATACTAGATCAACTCGATTTAATAGATATCTTCAGAACCTTTTACCCTAAAGCAGCAGAATATACATTCTTTTCAAGTGCTCATGGTACATTCTCTAGGATAGACCACATGTTAGGGCACAAAAGCGGTCTCAACAAATTTAAGAAGATTGAAATCATATCGAACACTTTCTCTGATCACAATGGCATGAAACTAGAAATCAACCACAACAGAAAAACTGAAAAATACTCAAGCACTTGGAAACTAAATAGCATGTTATTAAATAACAAATGGGTTAACAATGAGATCAAAGAAGGAATTAAACAATTCCTAGAAACAAATGATAATGAGCATACATCAACTCAAAATTTATGGGACACAGCAAAAGTAGTCCTGAGAGGGAAGTTCATAGCATTACAGGCATACCTTAAGAAGCTAGAAAAAGCTCAAATAAACAACTTGACCCTTCATCTAAAAGAACTAGAAAAAGAACAGCAAGTAAAGCCCAGAGGTAGTAGAAGGAAGGAAATAATAAAGATCAGAGCAGAAATAAATGACATAGAGGCTAAAGAAACAATACAGAGGATCAATGAAACCAGGAGCTGGTTCTTTGTAAAGGTAAACAAGATTGATGAACCTTTAACTAGACTCACCAAGAAGAAAAGAGAGGACTCAAATAAATAAAATTAGAAATGAGAGTGGAGAAATAACAACTGACACAACAGAAATACAAAATATTGTAAGAAAATACTATGAAGAACTGTATGCCAAAAAACTAGACAACCTAGATGAAATGGACAAATTCCTTGAAACACATATCTTCCAAAAATTAATCTGGAAGAATCAGAAAACCTAAACAGACCATTACAACAAATGAGATTGAAACAGTTATCAAAAAACTCCCAAAAAAGAAAAGTCCTGGGCTTGATGGCTTCACAAGTGAATTCTACCAAATATTCAAAGAAGAACTAACTCCTATCCTTCTCAAGCTATTTCAAAAAATTCAAAAGGAGGGAAGCCTTCCAAGCTCCTTTTATGAGGTGAGCATAATTTTGATTTCAACCAGGCAAAGACAATACAAAAAAAGAAAACAAGGTCAATATCACATAAACAAAAGGAAGGAGAAAAACCACATGATAATTTCAATAGATGCAGAAAAAGCATTTGATAAAATCCAGCACCCATTCATGATCAAAACTCTCAGCAAAGTTGGAATACAGGGAACATACCTCAACATAATAAAGGCCATCTATGACAAACCCAGAGCTAACATTATACTCAATGGGCAAAAATTAAAAGCAATCCCTTTAAGATCAGGAACAAGGCAGGGGTGCCCCCTTTCACCACTCTGATTCAACATAGTTCTGGAAGTCCTAGCCACAGCAATCAGACAAGAAAAAGAAGTAAAAGGCATCCAAATTGGAAAAGAAGAAGTAAAACTATCATTATTTGCAGATGATATGATATTGATATAGAAAACCCTAGCAGGGGTCGTCAAACTTTTTATAAAAACTGCCCACTTTTGCAGTGCTGGTCAACCTGGTCCCTACCGCCCACTAGTGGGTGGTCCAGCTTTTATGGTGGGCCAATCGCAGCGCTGTTTGGTTGCATGGTAGGGACCAGGTTGACCAGCACTGCAAAAGTGGGCGGTTTTTATAAAAAGTTTGAAGACCCCTGCTAAAGTCTCAGTCAAAAAACTACTGGAACTGATAAATGAATTCAGCAAAGTGGCAGGATATAAAATTAATACTCAGAAATCAGAGGCGTTTTTATACACTAACAATGAACTGTCAGAAAGAGAAATTAAGGAAGCAATCCCCTTCACTATTGCAACCAAAAACATAAAGTACCTAGGAATAAATTTAACCAGGGAGATTAAAGACTTGTACTCAGAAAATTATAAAACATTGATAAAAGAAATCAGGGAAGATACAAACAAGTGGAAGCATATACCGTGCTCATGGTTAGGAAGAATAAACATCATTAAAATGTCTATATTACCCAAAGCAATTTATAAATTCAATGCAATACCAATTAAAATACCAACAACTTACTTCAAAGATATAGAACGCATATTCCAAAAATTTATGTAGAATCAAAAGAGAACACGAATAGCCTCAGCAATCTTGAAAAGGAAGAATAAAGTGGGAGATATCACACTTCCAGATTCAAGTTATACTACAAGGCCATTGTGCTCAAAACAGCCTGGTACTGGCATAAGAACAGGCATATAGATCAATGGAGCAGAACTGAGAACCCAGAAATAAACTCACACTTCTATGGACAACTGATATTTGACAAAGGAGGTAAGAGAATACATTGGAGTAAAGACAGCCTCTTCAACAAATGGTTTTGGGAAAATTGGACAACTACCTGCAAAAAAATAAAACTAGACCACCAATTTACACCATTCACAAAAATAAACTCAAAATGGATAAAAGACTTAAATGTAAGCTGTAAAACCATAAGCATCTTAGAAGAAAACATAGGCAGTAAGCTCTCTGACATCTCTCACAGCAATATATTTGCCGATTTATCTCCACGGGCAAGTGAAATAAAAGACAGGATAAACAAATGGGACTTTATCAAACTAAAAAGCTTCTGCACAGCTAAATACAATAAAAGCAGAATAAAAAGACAAACTACACAATGGGAGAATATATTTGACAATACGTCTGATAAGGAGTTAATAACCAAAATTTATAAAGAACTTGTAAAACTCAATACCAGGAAGACAAACAATCCAATCAAAAATGTGCAAAAGAAATGGATAGATACTTCTCCAAAGAGGACATACAGATGACCAATAGGCATATGAAAAAATGCTCAACATCACTAATCATTAGAGAAATGCAGATTAAAACCACAATGAGATATCACCTCACACCAGTCAGAATGGCACTCATCAACAGAACAACACAGAATAAGTGCTGGCAAGGATGTGGAGAAAAGGGAACCCTCCTGCACTGCTGGTGGGAATGCAGACTGGTGCAGCCACTGTGGAAAACAGTATGGAGATTCCTCAAAAAATTAAAAATCGAACTGCCTTTTGACCCAGCTATACCACTTTTAGGAATATACGCCAAGAACACCATAGCACTCTTTGAAAAAAAGAAATGCACCCCCATGTTTATGGCAGCATTGTTCACAATAGTGAAGATCTGAAAACAGCCCAAGTGTCCATCAGTGGACGAGTGGATTAAAAAGCTTTGGCACATATATACTATGGAATACTACTCAGCCATAAGAAATGATGACATCAGATCATTTACAACAACATTTGTCCATCCGCTTATACTTATTTCGCTTATACTGAGAGAAATAAGTAAATCAGAAAAAACTAAGAACTAGATGATTCCATACATAGGTGGGACATAAAATGAGACTCAGAGACATGGACAAGAGTGTGGGCGTTAAGGGGTGGGGGGGAGGAGAGGGAGGGAGTTGGGGGAGGGGAGGGGCACAAAGAAAACCAGATAGAAGGTGACGGAAGACAATTGGACTTTGGGTGATGGGAATGCAGCGTAATCAAATGTCAAAATAACCTAGAGATGTTTTCTCTGAACATATGTACCCTGATTTATTAATGTCACCCCATTAAAATTAATTTTTAAAAAAGAAATAAAGGAATGACTTATTACAAAAAAAAAATCTGAGGTTCAAACTTGATCTTGCCGCTTATGAGCTCTGTAGGTTTGGACAAGGCAATTGACTGAACAGCACCAATCTAGTTTTTATATCTTTAAACTAGAGGTAGTCTTCTTCATAGGAAGGAGTGAAACTCCAGAGGGATAATGTCCGTAGCACAGAGCGCATGTGAGTGCACTTCTTGTGAAAATGCTTTGTTGTTTCACTGCCCCCACATGGCCCAGATGGGCTCCTGAACTCTCCCTCTTTTCCTGCTGCAGGTTCCTCTGGCTTATAATATTTTTGGCCTCATTGGTCCCAATGCAGGGCTTGGCTTTGCCATAGGTAAGTAGTGCCCTTAAAAGGAATAAGGCCTTGAATGTGGCTCACCATCAGACCAGAGTTGGTCTATGGAGAGGCAGAAGGATCAGGAAGCTGACAGGTGTATGGAGAAAAGGGCTTACGTTCCTACCTGAAGAGGTGTCGTGTTGAATGGGGGGACAGCAGGCTAAGGCAGTGGACTGAGAGGAGGAGGGGGAGGGAGGATGCACAGACAGGGAGGGGACTGGAGATATTGCTGACAGAGGTGTCCTGTTTGCTCTGGCCACAGGCATGGTGGATTCCTCCATGATGCCCATCATGGGACACCTGGTGGACCTGCGCCACACCTCTGTGTATGGCAGTGTCTATGCCATCGCCGATGTGGCTTTTTGCATGGGGTTTGCTATAGGTATGTTGGTGGGGGCAGAGGGGAGCACCCAGGAGATGGTGTCCCGGTTTCCCTTTTCCACTGTTTACCAACTGGAGGTGGAGCTTGGAGGCTGATTCTCCCAGGGTTCTTGAAATATTTGACCCTGAAACACCCTCTCGGTCACCTGCTGACCCTCATGCAGTGTCTTTCTTGTGGACAAGGCTCAGTAAACACTGGTGACTTGGATTCATTCCTCACAGGCCCGTCCACCGGGAGTGCCATTGCGCGCACTATTGGTTTCCCCTGGCTCATGGTCATCATTGGAGTCATCAACATCATCTATGCTCCTCTCTGCTGCTGCCTGAGAAGCCCCCCAGCCAAAGAGGAGAAGCTTGTAAGGACCTCTGACTACTGCTTTCCCTGTTCTCTCATTCCTTTCCATTCTGTGCTTTTCCTTCTTCCTTCTTTACTTGTCTCTCTGCTTTGCCATGTTTCCTGATCTTCTTTTCATCGTTATCTTTCCTTTGTGGACTTCCTTATTTTCCCTTCTTTACATAACCGCTTCCTCTCTTACCCCAGGCAGTTATCAGGGCCCTAAGTAAATAAGGAAAATGAGAAGTTTGTAAAGAGCTGAGAATAGGAACTATCTAAAGCATTCGATAGTTGCTGTAGTTACTAACAAAGCGTGAATTACCAAATTATCTCCTTAAAATGGATAGAATTACACTGAGCTCATTCATTCATTCATTCATTCATTCATTCATTCATTCATTCATATCTACCATAATCCTTACCGGGTCATTTCTTAAAATACCAAAACCACAAGAAAGAAAACCACAACATATGATTTTAGTTAACAAGATACTGCAGTGTGGGCACCCTGTAGGTGTGGGTGGGCTGGGGATGGATGTAGTGATTGCTCTAAGGAGCAACAGGAGCAAGGAAAGTGGTGCCAATTTTAGCCATAGCCTGCACTTATCCCTGTTAGGATTCAATTACAAGATATCAGATGTTTGTCTTGACTAGGGTTGCTACAGCCAGGTGCCTTGGAAGACTGTGCACATACATGAGGCAGAAATAACGGTCCAATGCTTGTTTCTTAAGTCTCCCCTGAGCCACAGGAGACCTGGCTGAGCTGTTGGGAAGGGAGCGAGGAGACTGAGGAAAGGTGTGCGGTGATTTCTCCTTCTGCTCTCGCTGCAGGCGATTCTGAGCCAGGACTGCCACGTGGAGACCCAGATGCAGGCAGTCCAGATGTCCAAGAAGGCATTTTCACTGGGAGAGGACAACGATGAGGAGCCAAGCGGTGAGGAATAGCAGCAGAAGGTGGTTCCTAAGCCTGTTACCTGTGACTCTTGAGGCTCAGACTTCAGTGACCTCCTCTTTCCCGGAACCAGATCATCATGGGCCACTCAACAGGTTTCACTTCCCTCTGCCCTGGGTGTCTCTGAACCCACCCTCCCATGGATGCCAGCCCAGGTTCCCCCCCCTACCTATGTAACCCATAGCTCTCCCTCTATGCTTTGATGCTCAAGTGACCCATCGTTTGTGGGAGGACAGAGAGATGCTTTCTCCTAGGCTTCCGGGAAGCTGAATAAACCTGGGCTCTGGCAGGTTCTGTAAGTGGTGACTCATTTCCTGGAGGCGGCAGTGAGCACAGTGTGCCCCTGAAACCAGTGGGGTGACTGACAAACCTCATTTCATCTGTTGTCTGATTTTTGGGTCCAATCCCAGCAGACTCTCAGGATTCCATGCTCTGTTCCTCCCTGAGTTCCCTGGCTAAGTGGAGAAAGCGTCACCATTGTGCGGCAGCTAAATTGTCAATTTGGGAATTGGCCCTGTTTTTAATGTGTTTCTACCCCTGTGGCAAAGCCTACAGCTGCTAATGTGACTTTGCCCTCATGAATGGACGACTCTCTTTTCATTACCCATCAGGAGAGAAAGAACCTGTCTCTTATGCTTGAGTTGCCGGCATTCTCACTGTTTGCTCTGAGGGTTTGCACCTCTACTTTCCTAAGCCTCTTGGGCTCTGAGAAATAAAAGTAGGAGCACAAGAAAAAACATCTATTAATCCCAAGATTTCATGGGAAGAAGTATAAAAAAAAACTGCCCTATAATCCCTTCTGTGGGTTTCCTAATTCTTTCCTAAGATCATAATGAGGCATTGTTCACGCTTGCTAATGAATGCGTTGTTATGTAATTCAGACTTGGCAAACTAGATGTTCTTTTATAGCAAAAGCAAGCCTATGGACAAACACATTAGGTACTATAAACATTTTGACTTTTGCTAATTTTTTGAAACAGTTATTGAGTGATGGGGCTTCAAAGAGGTGGGAGACATAGTGCCCACCCTTAAGTAACTTTCCATCTCTATTTGGGTAAACAGGACAGGCACAATACAACAATGATCAATACTGCACGTTAGTGTGCAGTCTGTTCAGGTACGAGACAGGGATGCTCCTGGTGTGGGTGGGGAGGCATGGTGGAGATGGCAGCAGAGGCAGGAGTGGAAGACCCCCAAGTGCAGGCTGCGGGGTGCCTGGCTATCAGGTCAGGGGTCCAGGCTTGACTCTGGGATGCTGCCTGGCTCTGATCATCGCTCACCTGTGTGAGAGTTTGGTGGGTTCAGTACAAGCTCCCAATCATCAGAACACATTCAGGCTGAACCTCAGTAAATTTTATCACTTGGACAATGGATGACTGGTTTATGAGCACATGTCTTTAGGAGCCTGGCATTAACACCCTGATATGCAAAACCCAATGTGCTTATATCTTCACTCAGTCAGGATGGTACTTGTCTCAGATTTAGAAGGAGCTCAGTGATAAAATTAGGAAATCACTCGTCAAAATATGTAAGCTGTAACTATGAACATCGAATGAATGTCGGCTGAGGGGAGGTCCCTGTGACTGCTGTGCCAAGGTGTAAGGGGCTCCGGGGGCCCAGGGGCTGCTGGGGGGGGGCGGGGGGAGGAGCCACCGGGGGCGGGGCCACTGGGGGCAGGGGCTGGGAACTGACTAGAGCTCTCCTGGTTCTCACATCCACCATCCACGTGGAGGAGGGTTTATCATAAAGGATGAGCTTATTACAGAAATTGTTAACACATTTAAAAAAGTAAAATTTTTGCCTTGGCTGGTTGACTCAGTGGTAGAGCATCGGCCTGACGTGCGGAAGTCCTGGGTTCGATTCCCGGCCAGGGCACACAGGAGAAGCGCCCATCTGCTTCTCCACCCCTCCCCCTCTCCTTCCTCTCTGTCTCTCTCTTCCCCTCCTGCAGCCGAGGCTCCATTGGAGCAAAAGATGGCCCGGGCGCTGGGGATGGCTCCTTGGCCTCTGCCCCAGGCTCTAGAGTGGCTCTGGTCGCCACAGAGTGACGCCCTGGATGGACAGAGCATCGCCCCCTGGTGGGCGTGCCGGATGGATCCCGGTCCGCGCATGCGGGAGTCTGTCTGATGCCTCCCTGTTTCCAGCTTCAGAAAAATACAAAAAAATTAAATAAATAAATAAATAAGATTTAAAAAAAAACTTTTAGATTTTTTATTTATTCATTTTTTTTTTTTTTTTTAGAAAGAGGAAACAGAGAGAGAGAGAGACAGAAAGAGAGAAGGGGGAAGAGCAGAAAGCATTAACTCCTATATGTGCCTTGACCAGGCAAGCCTGGGGTTTTGAACCAGTGACCTCAGCATACCAGGTCAACGCTTTTACCCACTGCACCACCACAGGTCAGGCAAGATTTTTTAAAAGAGAAAGCCATTCTTGTCTTGCCAGTTTAACATTGAGCAATATAAAACATATTTAAGGCGAAACCAATAAAAATAAATTAATCAGACAAGAGTCAACACCAAACACTCCAAGTTGGTCAGGACATACTTTTTGTTACCTATCAGAAACAAGTCATAAACATAGCCTATGTGGGAAATATAAAAAGGAGCATCACACTGAAGTAGACAATGGAATTTGTCTTTATTTGTGGCTTCATAAAGGCCATGAAGAAAAGAATGCATGCTACATTTCCCACATTTACAGATGACACTAAATTCTTCTAAAACTGAAAATACCAACCCAGTAAGGCCCAGCAGGAATGAGCCACAAGAAGTGTTTTAATAAAAGTACTGTAGTGTCAGATGGTCTCCACTGTGACAGATTGAAGACATGCATTTCCCTTTAGGAAAGGGAGGAGGCGCAGAGATTCAAGGCATATCAATAAGGTGAGAGGTTCTGAACTACCAACTACCGTGCAGCAAAGAAGACAGTGGAACTAATGAGCTATTGCGCTGTGCATAGTGGGCATTCCCAGAGTGTTGGAAACGGATCCGGAGACACTTGACTTACTAAGTACAGAACCTGGGGTGGAAGACATACCACCACAAGGTAAGGCCATAACTGTGGAATCAGAGAAGATTCAGAGGAGGCATGCAAGTGGAAGGGTGGGTGGTGTGGAGAAATACGGGAAAACTGACACAGGGTTTCAGCATTGCTGTTGAGAAGTCCAGTGCTAGTTGATTCTCGATCCTTCAAATGAGATCTGCTGTTGCTTTGGGCTTTTAGAATCTCATTCTGGGTCTTCTGAAATTTCACAATAGTGATTCTTGTGGAGGTTTCTTAAATTCATTTTGCTGCAATCCAATAGACCCCTTCAATCTAGAAAACCGTGTTCTTTTGTCCTGGGAATTTTGTATCATCTCCTTGATAATTTCTTCTATGTTTGCCTTTTACTTTCTTTCTAGAAATCCTATTAGTTGGCTGTTGGCTTCTTGGATTGATGGGTCTTTCTATTTCTTTCTCTCCTATCTTTTTAATTTTTTTTTTGTTCCACTCTCTGAGAGATTTCCTCAATTCTACATCCAACTGCTCTTTGTAATTTTTTTTTTCATTTTAGCTATCATAATTTATAAGAGGGCTCCATTTTATTATAGCCTCCTAATTTCATTTCATGGTTGCAATATGTTTTATCTCACTCTGAGTGGGTCAAATTATTCTTTGCTCCCTGCGTTGGTGTGTCCCCTTAGTTCTGGCGTGGGCTTGTCTGAGCTGTTTCTCACTGTGGAGACTTTCCGTTGAAAGGCTCCTGGAACTGTGATGACTGGACCTTGTGAACTCTTGGGGTGACTGAGTGGCTGCTTTTATTGGCAAGCTCCCCAACGTCAATGACTGTTGGTCTTGTCTCTAAATGTCTCAGTGCACACTGTTCCTCCTGGTGTGCAGGGTTGGTGAAGTTAACGTATTGGGAGCAAAGTGGCTTAAGGGGGCTCAGAGTAAGGAATAGAAGTCACCCTTCTTGTTTGAAGAACGGCACATCTCTTCTGCCCTCCATTGTGAATAATGGTTCAGGTTTTCTGGGGTGGGTGGTTGATTGGTTGGTTGGTGGGTGGGTGCTGTTTTTCTACAGAAAATGACAGGTAGGCTATTTGCTGGCTTTCAGTTATGGTGAAAGAGATCTAGGCGTCTGATATAAACATTTCCCCCAACAATCTACCTTTTCTCAGCCCCTTGCACCACTTTCAATTCCTAATTCAATTCCTGCAGTTCTGTGACATAAATTAACTATTTTTATTGGCATCTCCTTTGGCTTGAATTTGCTATTTGGACATTTCATTTTTACTAATGTTATCATCAATTTTTAAAAAATAACTGATAGTTTATTTAAAAGGTTGATTTAAGCATCCGTAATGGTGACTTCAACCTCCATTCCTGGCTCATTACTAATGCAGGTAATCTGCTTAACATCTCAGAAGTCAATGAGTCGCCTGGGAACCCCATCTCAGAACTATCTCAAGTCTTAGAACCCTCCCCACAGGGAGTTTTTCTTGGAGTGACTCTCATGTTGGCAGGCAGGCGTTCCAAGCTGCTCCTTCCACGTTGAGACTCTTTTCCTTTGAGCCTCTGATCAAGTCAACATGCACCTTCCCGAAGACTTTCTGCTGCAGCTGGTTAGAGTAATTCCAATTCGGTGAATCCTACCTCTGGCTCCTGGCTGTGGCTCGGCTTCCTGGCCGAATTGTTCCTCAGCCATGACAATAAACCGGTGAGTCAGGAGCGGTGTTATTTTAATGGAGAGGAATTGCAGGAGGCCAAGGGAGGTAAAACAATGGACTTTATTAGTGCACCTGGGTACAGATGGGTTGAGCCCTCCAAAAAGGCATAAACCGGGATAGGAGGGAGTCTAGGGGACTTATGGGGTTTGAAAGTTCCTACTGAGGAGCAGTAGGTAGAATTGCTGAGAGCTGGTAGAATTTCATCTGCTCCTTGGAATCTAGGGGGGGTCAGTCTGCAATTAGGCAGTTCCAGGAATACTGGGAAGATGTTTACAGCTGTTGAGTCTTCCAACCATGTCCGTTCCTCTTGGGTTAGACTATGGTCACTGTGATCTGCAGAGTCCTAATGAAAATGGGAGTTAGGAGTGCAAAATGGAGCTGCCTTTGTTCTACGTGACAAGCGGGAACAAAGCTTTCTCAGAGTCTCATCAATTTTTATTCAACATTTTCATCTGAACAATTAAAAAAAATTATTGGTATCTTTCTTGTGCTACTACCTACTTTTTCCAAATCTTCTGAATCCTTTCATGGAGTAGCTATTGGAGCTTATATGAGTCTTTATTCAAATCTCTCCTGTTCATTTAAAGGAATATGGAGGGGGAGGGATTACTAAATTTAAATTTACTTGTAAGGACATTGAAAAGAGCCAGAATTGAGACAAGTACGGAGAGAGTTTGGTCTGTGTGTCTGCATTTATCATTCACATTCACTGGAGTCTGGAGGTGTCCGAAGTCACGTGCTTCATTTCTCTAATTGGCCTGTTTTGTTAGCAGTTAGCTGGGCAGAGCCAGGCTGAGCTCGATTTCATGTGCATGGTGGGTATGTCTGGCGCGCAAGGCTGGAGCTGGGTGGCAGTGGGGATCACCACTGGGTTGACACCTGCATCTAAAGCAACTTTCCAGAAATTGTGGAAGCAGCAAGGCTTACCGTTTTACCATCTAACTCCTGTCCGGCAGCCCCTTGATCCATCCTGGCCTCCAGTCCCCACCCCTCTGAGCCAAAGTGTTTCTAAGGGCAGTCACTTTCTCTCTATTCCAGCTGGTCACATGGGTACCAGCAGAAATTCTTCCTGGTCTCTGCCCGGGGATGTCTCTTCCCATAGTTTCCAGGACTGATGCAATCATTCAGCAGCACCCAGGAGGGCTGGGGGCATGGAGCAGAGCTAAAATGCTTAGATTCCTGTCTTGACTCAAGTTCCAGGACTTTCCCCAGCCCCACCCCACCACAGGTTTCTCAGCTGTTTTCCCCCTTTCCTTCCCATTCTTCTGCTCCTCAACTTCTGCTTCCTCCTCATTCCTCCTTTTAAAAAATTGTGTGTGGTATACATATAGTGAGTGCACTGACTTTATGTGTATGCTGAGTAAATGTATGTCTGTGAAACTGTCACTCAGGTAAAAACACAGAGCTAGCTCTCATGTCAGAAGCCGGGCCCTCCACACTCAACACCCACCCTTCCCTAAGGCGATCGCTGTTCGACTCCAATCCCCATCCATTGCCTGTTGTGGAATTTCATATGAAGTTCTCCATTTACCCAGGTCTCTATTTTTCTCAATATGATTTTATAATTTCCTCAACTAAATATCTTACTGTGAAGGCTATGAGATACGGATCCTCTCAAATATGCCAACTCACTTCTCCTTCCTGGGTTAAGCGTTACTGTCTCCACTTTACAGATGAGAAAATTGAGGCTAAGAGGCTAAATAATCAACTTGAGCTCAGTCAGTTTCTCACATAAAAAGCAGAATGCAGATTTCAATTCAGGTTGGACAGCCTCCAGAGTCTGAGCTCTTTCTAAGCTAATATCTCAACAAACACCTTCTGCTCATGAACAAAACTTAATACGGGGCTCTTTTTTATAGTGGGAAAGTATCACTAAAGTTTGGACCATAGGAACTTTTCTGTATATTTTGAGCAATATGCTCTGTCACTTTCATATCTACTCCACCCTGGTTTTTCCTTCCTCCTGAGACAACTTTCAAGTCCTGTCTGAAAACTGGCCTCAGGTTTCTTGTGCTTATGACCAACTCACACCATAAAATGTAAAGGTCAATCCCCCACTCTTTCCAGAAGGGGGCAGTAAATCCCACATTATAACTGGTTGAAGGATTCTACCTAAACCAAATTCCAATGAGACTTGATGCAGATAACTATTCACTATTGTGAGCCTTGCACACACTTACAAATTTTAAGTAACATTTATCTTCTACATCCTATTCTTCTTTATATCTCCTTCTAACGGGAGCTTGTCTGATCCAAGCCTCTCACTCTACCCTGCTGACCACCACCAGCTCTGAAGAGCATGGCTGAGGGTTCTATTTTCCTGTGGGCTCTGTCTCTTCCCAAGGCAATGGTAAAGAGTTGATTAGTAGTTTGTGTGAATGACTTACCTCAAAGTAATTGTTGATGGCTGACTTCAGTGCAAAAAAACATTGTCTAACATCTGAATCATACCGGGCAAATCTCTAAGATAATTTTAAAAATAACATTTAAAACTACAAATAGAAATAGCTCATGCTTACTAAGTGCCAGGCACTTTTTAAACACAGGAGCCCACACAGGCAGTTGCAGCCTCCATGTAGCCTAGTGGTAGTCAACCTGGTCCCTACCGCCCACTAGTGGGCATTCCAGCTTTCATGGTGGGCGGTAGCGGAGCAACCAAAGTATAAATAAAAAGATAAATTTAACTATAGTAAGTTGTTTTATAAAGATTTATTCTGCCAAACTTAGCGAAAATCTGACATAAAGTACTTGGTAAGTAATTATTATTATATGCTTTAACTTGCTGTAACTCTGCATTATAAATTTTATAAAGTAAAGTTACTTCCCTACTTTATAAATCACCATTACTATGGGACCGGTGGGATACAAAAGTGGGCAGTAGGTATAAAAAGGTTGTCTACCCCTGGTGTAGCCTTACCTGTGCAGGTGAGTTCCCAGTTCACAGTGTGGCGGGGCTGAAAGAGGTGGGGACCTCAGGGATCAGCACAGGCTGCTGCAGAAGCTAATCCCCTCAATGTAAGAGCTTGCTCTGATCTGACCAGGTGGTGGCGCAGTGGATAAAGCGTCGGACTGGGATGCCGAGGACCCAGGTTCGAGACCCTGAGGTCGCCAGCTTGAGCATGGGCTCATCTGGTTTGAGCAAAAACTCACCAGCTTGGACCTAAGGTCGCTGGCTCGAGCAAGGGGTTACTCGGTCTGCTGAAGGCCCACGGTCAAGGCACATAAGAGAAAGCATCAATGAACAACTAAGGTGTCGCAATGCTCAATGAAAAACTGATGATTGATGCTTCTCATCTCTCTGTTCCTGTCTATCTGTTCCTGTCTATCCCTTTCTCTAACTCTCTCTCTGTCTCTGGTGGAAAAAAAAAAAAAAGCTTGCTCTGGTGCCAAACTTGCTGTTGATCTAGGGCAGGCGTGGCCAACAGTTTTTGCCCCCAGGCTAGATTAGAAAGAAAACGTTTTTCATGGGCCAGACGAAATATTAAAATTAAAAAATATTAAATACAAAAAACGATTTAAGTAAACAAAATTTTATTATGCAATTTGTTAATGAATAAATGTAAGTAATTTAGTACAACAAATTAACAAAAAACTAATGTGACATGTTGAGGCGCTTTGCATCACCTATTATTTTTTAAATATCTGGCTTTATACTTGTAATAGCTATTCTTAACACAGCCTCCAAATGTAAATCATTCAATCTTGATCTTGTACTTTTATTTAGATTCATTAAAGAAAAAGTTTGTTCACAAATATAAGTTGAGCTTACTAAATTGAAGTTGAAGATTACTAAATATTCCTTGGCAAGTTTTTTTTAATTTCCATATTTTCCATTATTCAATTGCTTATAAAAATTGCACAGATGAGTACAAAAGTTGTAAATCTTTATAATGAAATTTTTTTAAAAAATAAAGAAGTATCGCGAATCCATTCAACCAATTATTGGAGTTAACTCTAGATTAGTCAGATGCGGAATTCTTTCCCACATATCACTATCTTCTTAAATATCTCGATTTCCAATAATCAAAGATGCTTCCGCTTCTGAGTAGCTGAGATTTTAACTTTCATGTTGTACAATGGTTAGATATTGTAATTTATGTATAACGATTTAAAGTACCACTTATTTCATTTCCACAGTGTGTCATGCGGAGAATATTAAAAATTTAATCGTGGGCCACATAAACTCATTACGTGGGCTGGATCCAGCCCGTGGGCCATATGTTGGCCATGCCTGATCCAGGGTCATTGGGCAGAGCCTTTCCCTGACCTGCTTAAACCTCATGGGGTGAGTGACCTTCCTATCTCTAATGTCCTGCGGTCTTCATGGGTGTGTCACTCACCTGAATTTTTATACACTTGGCCTTGTATTTTATCTTTTCTAGTCTGAGTGTATGAACGGAATCTCCGCAAGCCAGGGTGTGGACTCCTTAAGGGAGCTACATGCTTTATGGTCTTCTTAGAACTTTTCGTAGTACAAGTTTAGAAACTCTCGACTGACTGGAACTCAGAGGGAGAGTCCCATTGCCAGTGCTCGCTAGCTGGCATTTCCTCAGTCTGGATCTAACAGGAAGGGTGGTCTTCACCAATCCTATTGTTCTAGATTCTGTGTACCCTGTTTTGTCTCTTTTAGGGTCTACGTAGAGAAATGCTGAGTGACAAAACCAACGATTACTTGTGGGGAGAGGGGGACTTGGGAATGTTCTACCGCCCTGTGATTGGCAAATTGGTTTAATTTCTGTTTGTTTGGGGTTTTTTTTGTTTGTTTTGTTTTGTTTTTTTCTTTTGAGTATGGACATTTTTCATGTCAGTATCAGACAGTTCTTAGCAGTCAAAAGGGGACAGGCCATTGCCCTGGCCAGTTGGCTCAGTGGTAGAGCTTCGGCCTGGTGTGCAGGAGTCCCGGGTTCTATTCTCGGCCAGGGCACACAGGAGAAGCACCCATCTGCTTCTCCACCACTCTCCCTCTCCTTCCTCTCTCTCTCTCTCTCTTCCCCTCCCACAGCCAAGGCTCCATTGGAGCAAAGTTGGCCCGGGCGCTGAGGATGGCTCCATGGCCTCTGCCTCAGGCGCTAGAATGGCTCTGGTTTTGGCAGAGCAACGCCCCAGATGGGTGGAGCGTCGCCCCCTGGTGGGCATGCCGGGTGGATCCCGGTTGGGCGCATGCGGGAGTCTGTCTGACTGCCTCCCTGTTTCTAACTTCAGAAAAATACAACAACAAAAAAAGGGGACAGGCCATTTTGGTTGGAGAAATTTCTAGCAGGCTCACTACAGCACCTGACTTTGGCCTCTGCCTCCCCCTTCAGAAGCAATGGAAGCATAACAGATGGTGCCACTGGACGGGCACAGAGAACTGAGGAATGTGGTTCCTCACGGTTCTCAAAGGGCCATGAGAACCAGTCACCAGCAGAGCCTTTCCTCAGCCCAAGACTGAATTCCAGCCGGAATTGCCCTGGAATTTCCTCTTCCCACAACTCCTGTCCTTGGATTCCAGACCTTCAGAGTCCTGATTACCCTTTCCAGGGGGACAGCAAAGCCTTGCTCAACAGGCCATCTGGTGTGGGTGGGAAAGGACTGCAGGCCTCAGGGTTCAAAAACTCAGGGACAAATCCTTGCTGCACCAGTCATTCACTCTGAGTCTTCAAGAGGGCATCACTCACTGGCCTGTTTTTTATATGGACTTGGAGTGATTAATTCCCTGGGGCCAGTGGAGTCACGTGTGGGAAGGCACAAACAGTAATGAGTCTGTTGATAGACAGGTCACAGGCCCCAAGAACTTTGGGAAGATTTCCCTCCCTTCCAGAACATCTTTGTGAGATTAGCTGGATCTTCTGGAGGCTGGATTTTCATCCAGAGGAGTGAAATGATGGGAAGGAGGGAGAGAGCCTCCAAGTCCAGGGCACCCAGGCCTCTCCGCATCTGCTGGCGTTAATGGAGATGCAGAGTCTGAAAATCGATCTCCCTTTAGGATGCCAGGGCCGGGAAGGAGGAAAAAGACACGTTCTCAGGCTAACCTAATCACTGCAAACCCCTTGGTTAGTCATAGTGAGTCCAGCCCGGCAGAGGGAAGCCCACTCAGCTTGACCCATTGCCATGTGATTAGCATGTGATGGTACAAATCAAGGGAAAAGATTTACATGAACAAGCGAAGTATTTGGAAAGTAATTCAGGTAACTCCTCCGTGGCCTGCACAGATCCCATGATTATCTGTTAACATTGCTGATAGCAGTGCAGAAGTTTCTACCGTGAACAAGAAGCACAGACTCTTAGCATGGGCAGGTCTGATGGGTGCGTTAGGCTGACACTCTTTCTTTATGACGTGGACAAAGGGTGCAGTCCCTTTTACTCACACACTTCCTCTCAGAGGGACCTCACTACCTCTCTGCCATTCAATCTAATATTGGACAGATCTAACAGTTACCAAGTTACTTCTTATCTGGGAAGAAGGTTTAACATCCATAGAGATCAGGGAAAGCTGGGCACTGGTCCAGGGCACTGGAGCGCCCCTGGCTGGCTTCCCCTCCGTGCTGCCGGCTTAGAATGGATGAGGGGTAGGGTAGATGGGGGGAGGGGAGGGGGAGCACAGCATTTGTTGCTCTGCCTAGTTGTGTGACCTGCCGAAGGGAATGAGTTTCCCTTCCGCCACATGGAAAGCTTGTGGTTATGCTCCAACACCTAGCTCCAAGGGCCCCTCCTCAGTGTCCGCACCTCTGATTTGTCAGGCGGAGTCACTCCTCTCTCTTCGCTTGCCTCTGTTGTAGCAGGAGTGAACATAGCTGCTGTAATCTTACAAGCATCTCACTAGACTCCAAGCTCCCCAGGCTGCTTACTGGGTCTTCTATCCACCTCTGCATCCTGAGTGTCTGTTAGAGACCCAGCATACAGTGTGCACTCAGCCAGTGTCTGATGTTGAGACCCATTTATATATGGATAGAGATAAAAGATACAAACCCTTCTCCCTCCTTCCTTCCTTCCCTCCTTCTTTCCCTCCTCCCTGCCTGTGGAGGACAGATGGAAATGCCCTCAGAATGAGCAGTAGTCGTGAGAAAAGGTTCAGACTTTCTCATAAAGCTCTTGAAAAATTGCAGTTTGCGGCACATTTAAACTTAGCAGTTAGTAACAACAACTTACAAGTGAAAAGCAAACTAAATTGTTTAATTGAAAAGAACATTTGGATTTCTAAGTGAAAGAAGTCAAGCTGTTATTTAGACATTATCCCCATCCATACTTTCATCTCCCTGCCCAGTAAATTAACCTTTCTGCTTTCTAGCATTCCATTAACTACGAGTAAGTGTGAGCACAGTAAACTGTAGTGCACCCAGAGATGTCTGCGCAATGGATTCCTGAGGTGGTGAGAGAGAAGGTCCGTCAGAAGCCCCTCACCCATGCCCCCCGTTTGTCCCTCTGCGCCCAGAGGTGTCTGCAGCCTGCCCTGTGAGGAATATTGTGATCCGTGCACTTTGCAATCAACCAACACTGAAGTGTGCTTCCTGACAACTTGTTGGAAATTAATTTTCAGATTTAGCTTGAAACTTTGGGTCTAACCTTGCCACCACAACTCCCTCCAACCCAGCATGCTCTGGGATAATTTAGCCAGCAGGGGTGCCTCCCCACAACTCAGAAGAGACCGCTGAACCTAGGGAATCCCTCTGACTTAGCTCAGAACTGGAATGGAGGGTTCCTCTCCCCTCAGAGATGCTGTAATAGCCACAGGGCCTAAGGGTGCTGTTAGAATCCAGCACTGGACCCCGCTCCCAGCCCTGCCCACTCCTAACTCGCTCTGGGATCTTAAAAATATCTCTTTCTCTGAGTTTCAGGTTTCTTTTTTTTTTTTTTTTTTTTTTTTGTATTTTTCTGAAGCTGGAAACGGGGAGAGACAGTCAGACAGACTCCCGCATGCGCCCAACAGGGATCCACCCGGCACGCCCACCAGGAGGCGACGCTCTGCCCACCAGGGGGCGATGCTCTGCCCCTCTGGGGCGTCGCTCTGTTGCGACCAGAGCCACTTTAGCACCTGCGGCAGAGGCCAAGGAGCCATCCCCAGCGCCCGGGGCCATCTTTGCTCCAATGGAGCCTCGCTGCAGGAGGGGAAGAGAGAGACAGAGAGGAAGGAGAGGGGGAGGGATGGAGAAGCAGATGGGTGCTTCTCCTGTGTGCCCTGGCCGGGAATCGAACCCGGGACTTCTGCACGCCAGGTCGACGCTCTACCACTGAGCCAGCCGGCCAGGGCCGAGTTTCAGGTTTCTTAACTCTTGTTTACAGATAGGGGGATGGAAAAGCTGAAAACAGTCCAGGCAGCCATCAATAGATCAATAAATAGTGGTATTCTTGTATAAGAAATATGCAGCTACTCTCAAACACATAGTTGGATCGCAAAACCTAATCTTGAGAGAAAAAAATGGACACAAAAGACACATTCAGCAAGAGTTCATTTGTATAATGTTCAGAGCCAGCTGAAGCTTAATTGGTGTGGCTAGAAGTCAGTGGTTAGCCTAGGTCTGTGGAAGAGGCAGGGTTGTTGCTGGGGTCTGTGACATTCTGTTTCTTGATTTTGATAGTGGATTCAGGGATGTGTTTACTCAGGATTTGTCCACCTTTTCTGAGTGTATCTGATATTTTATTTAAGAATTGTACTTAAAAAGAAATAAAGAGACAGAACTGTATTCTCCCTTCTGGGGTTAATCACATTGAGAGCTCGGATGTGCACTTAATGTGACTACCCCTCCCGGGGTAGAGGGAGCCTACTCAGAAGTCTGTATTCCAAAAATGAGTGGTGAACTTCAGATCCCATTCCAGGCTAGAGAGTTCCATGGAGTTGTCCCGGGTGCTCAGGACAGGGTTTTATGTAACCCCAGCCACTTGACATTATGTAAACATATGTGGAGCCACCTCCAGGACAAGACATGAAGCATTGGCAACACCCCAAACGTTTATCTACTTGGTCCACTAACCCCAGGGTAATCATTGTTTCAGTTTTAGTTTAATTTGTTTTGCTTATTGGATATTCAAGTAAGATTTAATCTAAACAATGCTTTCTGAGAAAAATACAGTTTTTTTTGGGTTTTTTTTTTTTTCATTTTTCTGAAGCTGGAAACAGGGACAGTCAGACAGACTCCCGCATGCGCCCGACCAGGATCTACCCGGCACGCCCACCAGGGGCGACGCTCTGCCCACCAGGGGGCGATGCTCTGCCCATCCTGGGCATCGCCATGTTGTGACCAGAGCCACTCTAGCGCCTGAGGCAGAGGCCACAGAGCCATCCCCAGCGCCCGGGCCATCTTTGCTCCAATGGAGCCTTGGCTGCAGGAGGGGAAGAGAGAGACAGAGAGGAAAGCACGGCGGAGGGGTGGACAAGCAAATGGGCGCTTCTCCTGTGTGCCCTGGCCGGGAATCGAACCCGGGTCCTCCACACGCTAGGCCGACGCTCTACCGCTGAGCCAACCGGCCAGGGCTTCTGAGAAAAATACAGTTTTAAAACATGTAAAGCTACATTTACATGGCTCCCACGCTTCCTAGGAACAATACCTTTCTATAGAGTCGACGCTTAAAAATTCCTTGCTGTTTTAAAATACTTCTCTCTTTCCTGGAAACCTAATGGGGAAATGGCCTGTAAACAGTGGGGAGAGTAGGCTGTGATCACAAATAAGGCATCCAGGAAATGCAAGTCCTCTGCTCTCAGCTCAAAAAGCACCCTCTCTAGGGAGTGGTCTGTGGGGTCTGCGGGCAGAGCTGTGCCCCATCCTCAGCGCGCCCACAGAGCCGTGTGCATCAGGAGGGGGCTGTGGCACCATGATGCTTACAAAGCGGTCTCCCTCAGTAGCACACGTGCCTGTGAGGTAAGGGGTGTCTTACTCATTATTTACTCAAGCACAAGGAATATGGACACAATTATGGCAGGTGATGGGGCAGGTAGGAGAATAATGGCTGACAAGAGACGTCGGATCCTAATCCCCGGAACCCGTGACTGTCTATTTCACATGGCCAAGGGGACTTGACAGAGGTGATCAAGGTCAAGAATCCTGAGTTTAACAGATTATGCTGAATTATCTGGTGTTCCCAACCTGATCAAATGAATCTTGAAAAAGAACCTTTTCCAGCTGAAGTCAGAGCCAGACAGGAACAAGACAACAGAAGGAGGGGCAGAAGATCCCATATTGTAGGCTTGGGACATAGATGGAAGGGCCATGGGCCAAGGAGTGGGGAGGCCCCTAGAAGCCAGACAGGCAAGGCGGTGCATTCCCCTGGAGCCTCCAGCCACCAAAAGGAATGCAGCCCTGACCACTGCTGGATTTTAGCCCAAGGAGGCTCATTTTTAACTTCTAACTTATAGCATTGTATGCTAATAAATGTGCATTGTTTTAAGCCACTAAGTTTGTACAATATAAGACCAATACAGATACAAAAAATGAATGGAGAAAGTTGAGTGGTTGGGTAAAAGGAGGCGTTAAAGATGGTTTACGTAAATCCACCAGGGGGAGCCCTGACCACACTGTAGAAACCTCACTTCTCTCCTTCGAGGCGTCCAACTTTTCCATTTTCAGAGTTTTCTCCAGTTGTAGAAAATTGTTACTCTGTAAAAGGTTCAAGGGAGAACTGTGAAGTAGTTGTTTCGGTCGCTTCTCTGTACCCTTTCTGTTCAGAATGCACAGAGGCTGAGTATCGCCGTCTACCCCAAGGACCAGGGTCTACTTGCTGCAGGTTCTAACCCGGGCTGGGGCTCCCGGAGCAGCGCCCCAGTGCTGGGCTGCCAGACAGCTTTCTACCAAGTAAAACCTACGTGGACCTTTTATTTAAATCCATTTGGTGGGCCTGACCTGTGGTGGCGCAGTGGATGGGGCGTCGACCTGGAAATGCTGAGGTTGCCGGTTCGAAACCCTGGGCTTGCCTGGTCAAGGCACAAATGGAAGTTGATGCTCCCAGCTCCTCCCCCCTGTCTTTCTCTCCTTTCTCTGTCTCTCTCTCTCTCTCTCTGTGTCTCTCTCTCCCTGTCTCTCTCCTCTCTAAAATGAATAAATAAAATAAAATTTTTTTAAAAAAAAATTAAATCCGTTTGGTGACTCAGTGAGTTATTTTATGCCACCTCGTTCATCACCTCTGCTTCCCTTGCTATCTGCCCCATCCCTCCCTGCCCTGCTTCCTGAAACCCTTGAAGAACAATTTAAATTCACCAGTTTATCCATTCATTTCTAGATTTTCATGATCATTGTTATCATTTATTCAGCTCCTGTGATGTGTCAGAAACTGTACTATTGTAGAAACACAAAGTTAAATAAGAATCTGGCCCTGGCTGATTGGTTCAGTGGTAAAGCGTTGGCCTGGCGTGCAGAAGTCCCGGGTTCGATTCCAGGCCAGGGCACACAGGAGAAACACCCATCTGCTTCTCCACCCCTCCCCCTCTCCTTCCTCTCTGTCTCTCTCTTCCCCTCCCACAACCAAGGCTCCATTGGAGCAAAGTTGGCCCAGGCGCTGAGGATGGCTCTATAGCCTCTGCCTCAGGTGCTAGAATGGCTCTGGTTGCGGCAGAGCAACGCCCCAGATGGGCAGAGCATCGCCTTCTGGTGTGCACGCGGGAGTCTGTCTGACTGCCTCCCCATTTCCAGCTTCAGAAAAATACAAAATAAATAAATAAATAAATAGATAGATAGATAAATAAAATAAATAAGAACCTGGCCCTTACCTGTCCAGTGACTCAGTGTTACAGAAGGGTCTGGGGGTGGGACTCTGTTCACAGATAATTAAGTGCTATAGGCACCAAAGACACCTAAGTTCAACCATTCTGGGAGAGGGAGGGGCTTGGCCAGAGGAGGTGATGTTCAAGTTGGACTTTGAGGATGAATAACAGTGTGCTTCTCGTGAAGGGGAGGTGAGCAGCAAAGACAGGGGCGGAGGCTGACTTTTCAGGAGCAGCAGGTCCTTCCAAGGACATGGAGAGCTGGGTGAATGGAGGGCATGGCTAAGGTCACACAGGAAAGGACAAGCTAGCAAAGTTCCTTTGTAGAGAGGCTTAAAGGCCAGCCAACGAATTCAGACATGGACTTATAGTCAGTTGGGTTATTTAAGGTTGTACTCATGTCCTGAGATGGCCATATTTGTACTTTTAAGAGATCTTTTGACAGCCATGTGGAGGTCCTTCAGAAGTGAGGAGATGATATGTGCGGGAAGGTGAGTCAGGAGTCCTCATTACACGAGAGAAAAGAAAAATACCAGAAAGGGGGCTGGAGCAGAGATAGCAGAGGGACCAGACGAGCCCCCAAAAGTAGAATTTATGGAACTTTGTAAAGATGACAAGTAAGGAGAGTGAGGAATAGAAAGGCGTGTCAAAAGCATATGGCCTTGTGCCTCCAATTAGGTAGTGGCTTCTGCAATAAAGCCTTTGACCAAGATTGGGGATCAAGAAGGAAGAACAAGAGAGGAGACAGACCTTAAATCAGAGGCCAGTGGGACATACAGACATGGCTGAGGGGAGGAAGCCAGCAAGAAGAAAATGAGTGACCGAGGTAAATATCTTTACAATTTAAACCAGCGAAGGAACAATGTGGTCTAAGTTCTCAGTGCTGCTGGCAAGCCATGGAGGGAAGCTTTCTGTCAGCGGCTCCCCTGAAGTCCTGCCCAGAGCACCCAGGTGCCCCTGGCCTGAGTGGAGGCCCACGCCCTGGCTCCTGCGTGTCTGAGATGAGGAAACTGTGGTAGGGCTTTGCTTTCTGGGGAAAGCCTGAGAAGGGGAATCGGACAGAATTGGGTACCCACCCTGTCTTGCCAACAGTCACACTTGGCAAGTCCCATCACCTCAGTACATCCATTTTCTCCTTGGAGATAATGAGAGTAACATTGCCTTCCAGGGGCTGTCTGAGGCTAATGACATCCCATAGATGGAAACACCCAACATCTTGTCTCAGAAGTTGTAGGTAGATTCTAGATTTATATTTTCACACTATTCCTACTAAAGGGCTCCTGACAACGAGATTTTTTTCTCTCAAGGCCATTGGCAGCCACGGTGGTGTTTGCTCTGTTCTGTGTGCTGGGTACCTGTGACCGTCTGCGCACACATCTCCCCGCCAGAGGCGGAGTCAACGGCGGGCGCACTGGGTGCAGGCCCAGGGCCCCGACTTCTGAAGGGCTGGCAAAACCCCAACTTGACACTTTTTTCTAATGACACTAAGTTTGGTTTCATATGTGCAATTTTAACATTAATAGTACATAATATTTTTTATTTATTTGAAAATATGGTTAACATGTATTTGTATGTTCCTTGTCTCTCTCTTTCTTTCATTTTTAAGGAGCCCAATATTTCCTTCTGCGCCCGGGGCCTCTAACGACCTTAATCCGCCTCTGCTCCCAGCATTATCAGTGTCTGCACTTCCCAGCCAGGAAACAGGGTTGCGGTTGCTTGACATTTAGTACAGAGTGTGAGGTCTCAAAAACCCAGCTGCTCCCTCATTCAATAGGCTTAGGGGAAGGAGTTAGGGAACCAAGCTCAGGAAAAGTGGCATGTTTCCTATTAGAAAATTTCTGGTGTGCCATCTGTCTTGAAAAGCCCTCCTTGGCAAGTCGGATCATTGGCCAACACTGAGCTCCCCTGAGCAGCAGGCCCCCTGGCATGGGCCCTGCAGAGTTTCTCTGCTGCACAGCAACAGGTAGCTAACCGGAGCTTTTATTTTCCTAATTGAAACACCAGTGTGCTCGTTTTAGGAATCTTTTGTATACTTTTCCTATAGCAAGAAGGTCTCCAAAATGCTTCTTCTTTTTTTTTTTTTTTTTGTATTTTTCTGAAGCTGGAAATGGGGAGAGACAGTCAGACAGACTCCCACATGCGCCCGACCGGGATCCACCCGGCACGCCCACCAGGGGCGACGCTCTGCCCACCAGGGGGCGATGCTCTGCCCCTCCGGGGCGTCGCTCTGCTGTGACCAGAGCCACTCTAGCGCCTGGGGCAGAGGCCAAGGAGCCATCCCCAGCGCCCGGGCCATCTTTGCTCCAATGGAGCCTCGGCTGCAGGAGGGAAAGAGAGAGATAGAGAGGAAGGAGGGGGGGTGGAGAAGCAAATGGGCGCTTCTCCTATGTGCCCTGGCGGGGAATCGAACCCGGGTCCCCCGCACTCCAGGCCGACGCTCTACCGCTGAGCCAACCGGCCAGGGCCCAAAATGCTTCTTATTGAAGAGTTCGACTTAATTTATTCAGGGAACGGTGGGGGTGATGAGAGAGTTAAGCATCAGCGGTGATGGCAGTGAGGGAGGCTGACGGGGAGAAGACAGTGACAGCTGGCAGGGCTCTCTGGTGCTCTGGGAGTCCTGTCTGAGTCCTGCAAGGCACCTGGCCAGTGCTTTGGACAAAAACACTGCTCAAAACATGTTTGATGAAGACATGGACACGTGAGTGTAAGAATGAATGAATTTGCTCATTTATTGAAGAGGCAAAGAGGAACATGGAGTAGCAGTGGGAATGGGCTTGGAAAAAGACGAGCTGGTAGGTCACAGTGTGGGGACAAGGCAGGGTGGATGTGCGGGCCAGCATGTATGTTTCAGGGTGCCTAACACCCATCAGCCTTGGAAATGGGCATCAACCTCACAGAATTCCAAATGCCTGTGTCCCTTTCATTCTGTGCCTCTTCACAGGATGCAAAAAAAGTGGATTTTAAAATATTGAGGAAATCATTTTCTAGAAAAACTCGCAGGGCTTCTCTCCAGCTGGGAGAAGTCAAGTAAGGATTATTCGAGCAAAACCACCGAGCAGTTTTTCCAAACCTGGGGCTGAGTATGAGAGCATTCTGCTGATGTTCTCTGGCCATCTCTTGAGTTGGTTATTGCAGTGGTTGAATTGAACAAGTGTGATGTTGACTCAAGTTCTCATGGGGTGGTGGTTTGTTTCTCTTGAAGCATTTCTGGGCTCAGTCCAGTGGGTTGGGCTGCATGTTGGGTGGTGGAATCAGTGGCCACCAAGAAGCTGGATCAGGCAGCCAAGAGAGTCGGCGGTGGGCATCTGCAACAGCAAACAGGTCAGCGTTAAGGAGGAGCCTCCAAACAGCCAGCAGACTTCTCGGGCTCCCACAAACCACAGGTCTATCCGGGTCCTTGGCTTCAGGGACTTCATCACTGATTTTATTCCTCTGTGGCCTTGACAGTTGAGCTTTCCCAGGAGTATCCTGCAAAGCTGTGTACTCTGCTGGAAAGAACAGCACCACTATCCCTCTTTCCTCCCCAGAATGTAGGAATATTTCATCTTCAGGGTGGTAGAGAGATCACTGAGGTCTCTTCGTTTTGACTTTCTCGGCTGCTAATTCATTCTTTTGGTTTAGAAATCTGTTTTCACTGTTATGAGTTGCTTTAATTCTTACACATAACAGCTTCATTTGAGCATGCAAAAGTATATCACAAAGTGCCTTCAAGTTACCTCAGGAAATATCAATAGACCCAAGTCCCATCATGAAAGATAGTTGGATCTCGGAGACCCTGGGCTCTCATTTCCAAAGCCTCTTCTGTATCAGGGTCATCTCCAGGCCAGAAGCTCAATGAGCCTCCACCAAAAAGAGTGGGAGCTCCTCCCTCCCTGCTGATCTGAGGAAACAGTGGCCTACTCACCTGAGAGGTACTGCCTGGAGAGAGAGGCTAGTGGGGAGTGTGCACACGGGAAACATTAGAAGCACTGAACCCCTGCCTGGTTCTATAGGAGAAGGAGGCATTAGGAGCCCGCGCTGTGGGGGAGCCCTCGCTGATCAGATCAGGGAAAAGAGGAAGAGGCTCAGTGGAAAGAGACATGAAAGGAGAAGATCAGGCAGTGACTGTGAGGACTTCTGTGCTGTCCACCCACACTCCAGCCTCCAGAGCGGGGCTACTTTTAAGCTAGTATCCTCAGAACTTCAGGAACCAAATTCTTCTCAGTTTCAGTAAACGAGTTTCTACTGAGTTCAATGTCACAACAAAGGGCATCCAAGAAAGATTCCAGTGCAGGGGCTTAACATTGTTAAACAGGCCAAAACTACCGAACCAATCATGTCTTGAACAAGTAGGTATGCGCGCGCTAGGTTAAGCACAGCATGGAAAGTAAAGATAAAAAAGGTGTGAACCTCATTCCCCAGGAGCCCTCAGCTGGTTAGAGAACAAGACCCCTCCCCTCATCATAACCTGGCAGAGAGTAGTGTAGTTAAGACCAAGAGCCAGGTCCGAGCGCTGTGCTGCAGAAGTATGAAAGATGGACGGATAGAGTCCAAGCAGGCAGATCTGCTAAGGTTTATTAGAGAAAACAGAATCGAAGCAAGACTCTCAAAGTCCTGTTTTGCAAATTCAGGGTGGGTATTAGAGGTACTTGACTGAAGTACAAAATGTGAAGGAGTGCTACAAAGCTCAGCAATCGAGATTAACATTTTAATTATATATTTTTTAAATGAAAGAGTGATACAGACTCTAGCATGCGCCGCCACTGGGGTCCACCTGGCAAATCCTGTCTGGGGCCAACACTCAGACCAACTGAGCCACTGGCTGTGAGAGGAGAAGAGAGAGAGAAGGGGGAGCGAAAGGGGAAGAGAAGCAGATGGTTGCTTCTCATGTGTGCCCTGACCGGGGATTGAACCCAGTATGTCCACACATGGGGCCGACACTGTACCCACTGAACCAACCAACAAGGGCCTAATTAAATATTTTAAAAATAAAAACAAATGCAAAAAGCCTGTGATGAACAAAACATTTATTTTATTTATTTTATTATTATTTTTTTTTGTATTTTTCTGAAGCTGGAAACGGGGAGAGACAGTCAGACAGACTCCCGCATGCGCCCGACCAGGATCCACCCGGCACGCCCACCAGGGGCGACGCTCTGCCCACCAGGGGGCGATGCTCTGCCCCTCCGGGGCGTCGCTCTGCCGCGACCAGAGCCACTCTAGCGCCTGGGGCAGAGGCCAAGGAGCCATCCCCAGTGCCCGGGCCATCTTTGCTCCAATGGAGCCTTGGCTGCAGGAGAGGAAGAGAGACACAGAGAGGAAGGAGGGGGGGTGGAGAGGCAAATGGGCGCTTCTCCTATGTGCCCTGGCCGGGAATCAAACCCGGGTCCCCCGCACGCCAGGCTGACGCTCTACCGCTGAGCCAACCAGTCAGGGCCAACAAAACATTTAAATGTCCATAAAGACCAGATGTTTCATTCATGACCCTGCATTCTTAGACAATGGAAACATTTTCAATCAGCTCTTGGTCCCCAGTCCCCTAACTGGGGGAGTTTAAGAGGGTGGACAGTGACCTGCAAACAGACGGGGCAGCACACCGCTTTATAAAAGCACCACGTGCTTTGACTGTAGAGCTTTTATTAACTTTTGCACTTGATTCCACATATGAGAGCACATCTGACAAGTGTGTATATGGGTATGTATTTTTTCTTTTGCTTCAGTGCCAGTATGGTGTGACACAGCATGATACTAGCCATGTTGGTAAGGAGGGAGGGACATGTGGAAGGAAAAGTAGGAGGCATTAGAGTATGTTCAGACTCATGGGGGTTATGAATAACATGTATGAGAGGTTGTAATAAGAGAGAAGCCTGAAAAGTTAGAGTAGAAAAAAAATTATGGGAGGCTTTCAGTACTATTTTGAAGACATTTGGAATTAATGCTATAGACACATAAGAGACCATTGAATGTTTCTGAACAAGGATTCTCAGTACAGTTGCTTGGAATCAATTATTGCAGAAGCAAAAAAGAGCAGCAGTCAGAGAGGATGAGGCAGGAAACAGAGTCACAGGAGAGCAGCCACCACAACAGAGCTGGGGGAGGGGAAGGGCATGCCAAAGCAGGTGAAGTCCTCAACTGACTGTTTCAGAATAAGCTTCCTATGGATAACACTTGACACGTTGGCGCCCCCTTGAGGGCAGGAAATGCATTGCGACCCTTGGTCCCAATGAGATTTCAGCAACCCCACTGAACTGCTTCAACCTCTAGGTCACGGAGCTCCTTACATTTCCAAGTACAGGTAGAGGTGCCGTGAATTCTCAGAAGGCAGTCCCTTCCTTCATGCTGTTCTTCGAACTGTTCTAGGGCACATTTCAAAGAAGGAGTCACAACCCCACCTCAGATGTAGGGGAGGGTTAGGAAATTGGCCCTCAGCAACTTCTTTTGTTTTTTGTTTTTTTCTTTCCCACATAGTGGGAACACTAAGAAAAAACAAAGTTTTTGCAAATTGTGGACTAATAAGGGGAAATAACTCACTTTGTAAAATACATGTGTTGCTAAACCTCACCAATTCTGATTCAATTTCCTGGGAAGTCACAGTGGACTGTGTGACCTTACCTCTGTGATTAGGACCTCTTGCTGTAAAAAATCTTGTAGACAGATGGCAGTGGCAGGTTGGAGGTTCAGACTACATCAGGAGGGTGAAAACTAATTTTAAGTTTTGTCAAAAGTAAGGAAAACTTATTAATATCCAATTACTAAGGGAATCAACAAATAATTTCTGTTTATGCATTAAAATTTCAAAAGAAGGCCCTGGCCGGTTTGCTCAGTGGTAGAGCGTCCGCCTGGCGTGCAGGAGTCCCGGGTTCGATTGTCGGCCAGGGCACACAGGAAAAGCACCCATCTGCTTCTCCACCCCTTCCCTTCTCCTTCCTCTCTGTCTCTCTCTTCCCCTCCCACAGCCAAGGCTCTATTGGAGCAAAGTTGGCCCAGGCACTGAGGATGGCTCTATGGTCTCTGCCTCAGGTGCTAGAATGGCTCTGGTTGCACCAGAGCGATGCCCCAGATGAGCAAAGCATCGCCCTCGGTGGGCGTGCCGGGTGGATCCCGGTCAGGCGCATGTGGGAGTCTGTCTGACTGCCTCCCTATTTCCAACTTCAGAAAAAAATTTTTTTTCAAAAACATAAATAAAATTTCAAAAGAAATTCTCTTTTTTTAAATTAAAAAATATATATTTTTACTATTAATATTAAGGCAGTGACATTGATAAATCAGGGTACATATGTTCAGAGAAAACATTCCCAGATTATTTTGACATTTTTTCTTTTGTATTTTTCTGAAGCTGGAAATGGGGAGAGACAGTCAGACAGACTCCTGCATGCGCCCGACTGGGATCCACCTGGCACGCCCACCAGGGGGCGACGCTCTGCCCCTCTGGGGCATTGCTCTGTTGCGACCAGAGCCACTCCAGTGCCTGGGGCAGAGGCCAAGGAGCCATCCCCAGCGCCAGGGCCATCTTTGCTCCAATGGAGCCTCAGCTGCGGGAAGGGAAGAGAGAGACAGAGAGGAAGGAGAGGGGGAGGGGTGGAGAAGCAGATGGGCGCTTCTCCTATGTGCCCTGGCAGGGAATCGAACCTGGGACTTCTGCATGCCAGGCGGACGCTCTACCACTGAGCAAACCGGCCAGGGCCTTATTTTGACATTTGATTATGTTGCATACCCCTCACCTAATAGATACATGAATTGACCAAAACTTCCAAACTGCCCTTTTGCTGTTTCACTTGTCTATCTGACCCTACCCTTACTTACTGGACTATCATCCCTGAAACAGAAAAGTTCTAGGAAGCTGGTCAGCTGCCCCGAGGAGAAGCGTTCCAGGAAGCCAAAATCATAGGACTGCAGAAGGGAGCATACCAGAATTGCTGACTCAATGCACACTTGCTCAAAGCTCTCCCCACCTTAATAAATGTTTGCCTCAGAGTCTCTTTTGGGGCACTTCTCCCAGAGGAGTGCCTCGGCAGGTCTTTCTCCTCTAATAAAGCCTGCACACCTGGTGTTCGATTGCTGTCTCATTCTTACATCACTCAAAGTCAAATTGTCTTCCATCACCTTCTATCTGGTTTTCTTTGTGCGTCGCCCCTCCCCCACCCCCTATCTCTCCTTCCTCGCCCCCCCTTCATTACCATCTTATTCTTGTCCATGTCTCTAAACAACATCCTTTCTTTTTTTAATCTATCTTATTTTTATTAATTTTAATGCAGTGACATTGATAAATCAGGGTTCGTATGTTCCGAGAAAACATCTCCAGATTATTTTGACATTTGTTTTTTTGTTTTGTTTTGTTTTTGTATTTTTCTGAAGCTGGAAACGGGGAGAGACAGTCAGACAGGCTCCCGCATGCGCCCGACCGGGATCCACCCGGCATGCCCACCAGGGGCGATGCTTTGCCCCTCCGGGGCGTCGCTCTGCCGCGACCAGAGCCACTCTAGCGCCTGGGGCAGAGGCTAAGGAGCCATCCCCAGCACCCGGGCCATCTCTGCTCCCATGGAGCCCTGGCTGCGGGCGGGGAAGAGAGAGACAGAGAGGAAGGGGAGGGGGAGGGGTGGAGAAGCAAATGGGCGCTTCTCCTATGTGCCCTGGCCGGGAATCGAACCCGGGTCCCCCGCACGCCAGGCAGATGCTCTACCGCTGAGCCAACCGGCCAGGGCCTGCCAGGGCCTATTTTGACATTTGATTATGTTGCATACCCCTCACCCAAAGTCAAATTGTCTTCCGTCACCTTCTATCTGGTTTTCTTTGTGCCCCTCCCCTCCCCCCAACCCCTCTCTCTCCTTCTTCGCCACCTCCCCACCCCCGCACCCCACAACCCCAGTTACCATCACATTCTTGTCCATGTCTCTGAGTCTCATTTTTATGTCCCATCTATGTATGGGTTCATATAGTTTTTAGTTTTTTCTGATTTACTTATTTCACTCCATATAATGTTATCAAGGTCCATCCATGTTGTTGTAAATGATCCGATGTCATCATTTCTTATGGCTGAGTAGTATACCATAGTATATATGTACCAAAGCTTTTTAATCCACTCGTCCTCTGACGGACACTTGGGCTGTTTCCAGATCTTCACTATTGTGAACAATGCTGCCATAAACATGGGGGTGCATTTCTCCTTCTGGAACAGTTCTGTGGTGTTCTTGGGGTATATTAGTGAAAGTGGGATAGCTGGGTCAAAAGGCAGTTTGATTTTCAATTTTTTGAGGAATCTCCATTCTGTTTTCAACAGTGGCTGCACCAGTCTGCATTCCCACCAGCAGTGCAGGAGGCTTCCCTTTTCTCCACACCATCGCCAGCACTTATTCTGTGTTGTTTTGTTGATGAGCGTCATTCTGACTGGTGTGAGGTGATATCTCACTGTGGTTTTAATTTGCATTTCTCTAATGATTAGTGATATTGAGCATTTTTTCATATGCCTATTGGTCATCTGTATGTCCTCTTTGGAGAAGTGTCTATTCATTTCTTTTGCCCATTTTTTGATTAGATTGTTTGTCTTTCTGACATTGAGATTTACAAGTTCTTTATAAATTTTGGTTATTAACCCCTTATCAGACGTACTGTCAAATATGTTCTCCCATTGTGTAGTTTGTCTTTTTATTCTGTTCTTATTGTCTTTAGCTGTGTAGAAGCTTTTTAGTTTGATATAGTCCTATTTGTTTATCCTGTCCTTTATTTCACTTGCCCGTGGAAATAAATCGGCAAATATATTGCTGTGAGAGATGTCAGAGAGCTTACTGCCTATGTTTTCTTCTAAGATGCTTATGGTTTCACAGCTTACATTTAAGTCTTTTATCCATTTTGAGTTTATTTTTGTGAATGGTGTAAGTTGGTGGTCTAGTTTAATTTTTTGCAGGTAGATGTCCAATTTTCCCAACACTATTCATTAAAGAGGCTGTCTTTACTCCATTGTATTTCCTTACCTCCTTTGTCAAATATCAGTTGTCCATAGAGCTGTGGGTTTATTTCTGGGTTCTCCATTCTGTTCCATTGATCTATATGCCTGTTCTTATGCCAGTACCAGGCTGTTTTGAGCACAATGGCCTTGTAGTATAAATTGATATCAGGAAGTGTGATACCTCCCACTTTATTCTTCTTTTCTAAGATTGCTGAGGCTATTTGTGTTCTCTTTTGGTTCCATACAAATTTTTGAAATATGTGATCTATATCTTTAAAGTATGTCATTGGTATTTTAATTGGTATTGCATTGAATTTATAAATTGCTCTGGGTAATATAGACATTTTAATGATGTTTATTCTTCCTAACCATGAGCACAGTATATATTGAATACTTCCACTTGTTTGTATCTTCCTTGATTTCTTTATCAATGTTTTATAATTTTCCGAGTACAAGTCTTTAGTCTTCTTGGTTAAATGTACTCCTAGGTACTTTATTTTTTTGGTTGTAATAGTGAAGGGGATTGTTTCCTTAAGTTCTCTTTCTTCAGTTCATTGCTTGTATATAAAAATGCCTCTGATTTCTGAGTATTAATTTTATATCCTGCCACCTTGCTGAATTCATTTATCAGGTCCAGTAGTTTTTTGACTGAGACTAGGGTTTTCCATGTACAATATCATATCATCTGCAAATAATGATAGTTTTACTTCTTCTTTTCCAACTTGAATGCCTTTTATTTCTTCTTCTTGTCTGATTGCTGTGGCTAGGACTTCCAGAACTATGTTGAATAAGAGTGGTGAAAGGGGGCACCCCTGCCTTGTTCCTGATCTTAAGGAGATTGCTTTTAATTTTTGCCCATTGAGTATGATGTTGGCTGTGGGTTAGTCATAGATGGCTTTTATCATGTTGAGGTATGTTCCCTGATTCCCACTTTGTTGAGAGTTTTGATCATGAATGGGTGCTGGATTTTTGGGGGGGGGAGGTGCTGGATTTTATCAATGCTTTTTCTGCATCTATTAAAATGATCATGTGTTTTTTCTCCTTCCTTTTGTTTACGTGAGGAATCACACTGATTGATTTGCGAATATTGTACCAGCCTTGCCTCCCCAGAATAAATCCCACTTGATCATGGTGTATGATTTTTTCTATATATTGTTGGATCTGGTTTGCTAATATTTTGTTGAAGATTTTAGCATCTATATTCATCAGGGATATTGGCCTATAGTTTTCTTTCTTTGTGTTATCTTTACCTGGTTTTGGAATCAGAAGTATGCCCACCTCATAAAAGGAGCTTGGAAGTCTTTCTTCCTCTTAAAGTTTTTGAAATAGCTTGAGAAGGATAGGAGTTAGTTCTTCTTTGAATATTTGGTAGAATTTACTTGTGAAGCCATCTGGCCCAGGACTTTTCTTTTTTGGGAGTTTTTTGATAACCGTTTCGATCTCATTTGGTGTAATTAGTCTGTTTAGGTTTTCTGATTTTTCCAGATTAATTTTTGGAAGATTGTATGTTTTAAGGAATTTGTCCATTTCATCTAGGTTGTCTAGTTTTTTGGCATACAGTTCTTCATAGTATTTTTTTTTACAATATTTTGTATTTCTGTTGTGTCAGTTGTTATTTCTCCACTCTCATTTCTAATTTTATTTATATGAATCCTCTCTCTTTTTTTCTCGGTGAGTCTAGTTAAAGGTTTATCCATCTTGTTTACCTTTTCAAAGAACCAGCTCCTAGGTTCATTGATCCTCTGTATTGTTTCTTTAGCCTGTATGTCATTTATTTCTGCTCTGATCTTTATTATTTTCTTCCTTCTACTACCTCTGGGCTTTATTTGATGTTCTTTTTCTAGTTCTTTTAGATGCAGGGTTAAGTTGTTTATTTGAGCTTTTTCTAGCTTCTTAAAGTGTGCCTGTAGTGCTATCAACTTCCCTCTCAGTACTGCTTTTGCTGTGTCCCATAAATTTTGAGTTGTTGTATGTTCATTTTCATTCATTTCCAGGAATTTTTTATTTCTTCTTTGTTCTCATTCTTAATCCATTTGTTATTTAACAACATGCTATTTAGTTTTCATGTGTTTGAGAATTTTTGAGCTCTTCTGTTGTGGTTGATTTCTAGTTTCATGCCATTGTGATCAGAGAAAGTGCTTGATATGATTTCAATTTTCTTAAATTTGTTGAGACCACTTTTGTGCCCTAACATGTGGTCTATTCTAGAGAATGTACCATGAGCACTTGAAAAGAATGTATATTCTGCTGCTTTAGGGTGAAAAGTTCTGAAGATATCTATTAAATCGAGTTGATCTAGTGTGTCCTTTAAGTCTGCTGTTTCTTTGTTAACTTTCTTTCTTGAGGATCTATCTAGTGATGTTAATGGGGTATTAAAATCCCCTACTATTATAGTATTGCTGTTGATCTTGTCCTTTATACCCATCAAATTCTGCTTTATATATTTAGGTGCTCCTATATTTTGTGCGTAGATATTTATAATAGTTATATCTTCCTGTTGGATTGCTCCCTTTATCATTATGTAGTGGCCTTCTTTATCTCTTACTATATTCTTTGTTTTAAAGTCCATTTTGTCTTATATAAGTATTGCTACCCCAGATTTTTTTTCATTTCCATTTGCATGAGATGTTTTCTTCCATCTTTTACCTTCAGTCTGTGCATCTTTTGTTTTAAGGTGTGTCTCTTGTAGACAGCATATGTATGGGTCCTGTTTTCTTATCCATTCAGCTACTCTATGTCTTTTAATTGGATAACTTAATCCATTTACATTTAAGATTATTATTATTAATATTATTTTACAGGGACATAGAGGGAGGGATAGATAGGGACAGACAGGAACAGAGAGAGATGAAAAGCATCAATCATCAGTTTTTTGTTGCGACACCTTAGTTGTTCATTGATTGCTTTCTCATATGTGCCTTGACCCCAGGCCTTCAGCAGATGGAGTAACCCCTTGCTTGAGACAACGACCTTGGGCTCAAGCTGATGAGCTTTTTTTTGCTCAAGCCAGATGAGCCCTTGCTCAAGCTGGCGACCTCGGGGTCTTGAACCTGGGTCTTCCACATCCTAGTCTGACACTCTGTCCACTGAACCACTGCCTGGTCAAGCTAAGGTTATTATTGATATGTAGTTGTTTATTGCCATTTTATTCTTTAAAGCTGTATTCCTCTTTTGCTATATTCTTTTCCCACTTTGATCTGTTTACACCTTAACATTTCCTGCAGTATTGGTTTGGTTGTAATGAATTCCTTGAAGTTTTTGTTTTGTTTTTGTTTTTTTTGTCTGGGAAGCTTTTTATTTCTCCTTCAATTTTAAATGATAGCCTTGCTGGATAAAGTAGTCTTGGTTGTAGGTTCTTGTTCTGCATTACTTTGAATATTTCTTGCCATTCCCTTCTGGCCTCAAATATTTCTGTTGAGAAGTCTGATGTCATCCTTATGGGGGCTCCTTTGTAGGTGATAGCCTTTTTTTCTCTAGCAGCTTTCAATATTTTCTCTTTATCACTTAGCTTTGGTGTTTTAATTATAATGTGTGTTGGTATATATTTCTTTGGGTTTCTCTTTAATGGAATTCTCTGAGCTTCTTGAACTTGTGAGAATTTCTTCTGCATTAATTTAGGGAAGTTTTCAGGTATGATATGATTGAACAAAGTATCTCTTGTTTTTTCTCTTCTTCTTCAGGAACCCTATGATGCAGATGTTATTTCTCTTCATGTTGTCACAGAGCTCTCTAAGAGTTTCCTCAGACTTTTTGAGCCTCTTTTCTTTTTTCTTCTCTGCTTTCATGCCTTCATTCAACTTGTCCTCCAACTCACTGATTCGATCCTCAGCTCTACCCATACTGTTTTTAATTCCTTCCATTGTGGTCTTCATTTCTGATATTGTATTTGTCATCTCCCACTGATTCTTTTTTAATATTTCAATATCCTTTTTTATACTTGCTATTTTTTTATTTAGGTGTTTGTAATGACCCTCCATTGTTGTTCTAAGATCCCTAAGCATCCTTACAATCATTATTTTGAACTCCGCATCTGGAAGTTTGGTTATTTCCATATTACTCTGTTCATTTCCTGGATATTTCTCTTGTGGTTTCATTTGGATTGCACTTCTCTGTCTTCTCATTATATCTGTGTGTTTGGGTGTTTTGTTTGTAGAGCTGGTTGAGTCTAGGCTTGGTGTTGTCTGCCTCCAGTTTTCAATTGTGTTATTTCTAGGTCTTCTTGGGTTAGCATCAACTATTATTTGTAATCCACTTTCGGATTTGGGCCGCTTTGAAGTCTTGATTTGTTTGTTTTCTTAACAGGTGATTGTCTTGTTTGCTAATCTCAGCAGGGGGCTTATTTGAAACTAAATCCAGGAATGCTGTGGGAGTAACCTGAGACTCTGAAGTCCTCTTCTGCCAGTTAATCTCTCTGGGGGCGGGTTGCTTTCTCAGCTTCATTAGGGGGAGGTGTATCTCATATCTCCATGGAGACCTGAGTTACTGCCCCTCCTCCCCACTTCTTGTTTTCAGCTGTGTCTTGTTGTGCTGATAGGAGCTGGAGAGATGTCTGGAGATCTGTGACCTGGAAGTACTTTGACTTTTGTTTTGTGGAAGGATCAGTCCCTCCCCCAACTATGGCTGCCTCCAGCACTGAATGAGTCAGTTTTTCAGGTCATCCCCTGCATTCCTTTGCTTCTCACCATCTGTCTCTCTCTCTCCTCTTTCTTTTTGGAACACAAGCTGGCCCTTTCAACACACCTCATTCCCTGGTCACCAGGCAAGTGGCTGTAAGCAGTATTTACTGCTCTTTTCCTTGGAGTGAGATCCCTTCTGGGCTCTCAGCCTCATCCCTCCCCCCGTTCCTGTAAGCAGGGGAGATTCAGGTGCTCCCTACCAGGTTTGTTGTGGCTTCCTCTTTGCTCCTTGGTTTTTGAGAGCTGTTCTTATAGCCCAGATTCGGTTTTTTATGCTGATTGTTCATAAATTAGTTTGTAATCCAGTTTGGTGGTGTGAGCTGGGAGTCTGTGCATCTGCCTACTCTGCTGCCATCTTCCTCACCAATCAAGAAGTTCTCTTGAACAGTATTTTTAGGAAGCATTATTCTAGGCCCTGGCTGGTTGGCTCAGTGGTAGAGTGTCAGTCTGGCATGTGAATGTCCTGGGTTCGATTCCCATTCAAGGCACACAGTAGAAGTGAACAGAAGAGACCACCTGCTTCTCCAACTCCTTCCTTCTCTTCCCACAGCTGTGGCTCAATTGGTTGAGCACATCAGCCCTGGGCACTGAAAATAGCTCTATGGAGCCTCCAGCTCAGGCATTACAAATAGCTCAGTTGCTAGGGGCCCCAGATAAGGCAGAGCATTGCCCCAGATGGGGGTTGCCAGGTGGATCCCAGTCGGGGCACATGCAGGAGTCTCTCTCTCTATCTCTCCTCCTCTCACTTGGAAAAGAAGAAGAAAAAAAGATGAATTATTCTGGTTAGACTATGATCTTGAGCCCCCACTGGGTAGCTTAGTTGGTTAGAGTATCATTCCAATATTCCAAGGTTGCAAGTTTGATCCCCAGTCAGGGCACAAACAATAATCAGCTGATGAATGCATAAATAAGTGGAGGAACAAGTCAATGTTTCTGTCTCTCTCTTTCTCTCTTTCCCTTTCTCCCTCTCTCTAAACTCAATTTTTTTAAAAAAAGAATATGATCTTGAAGATAGAAAATCTAACCTCTTGAATTATTTCTAAAAGCAGATAGTTCCATAGATGTAGACAGATCTTTCTTCAATTGGCCTGAAATGCTAAGTTGAATTCAAGTGAGCCCACTCCCATCCTGAATACCCAGCCTCATGGGTGCCATGGTGCTCAGACTCATGCTCCCAGGAAGTGAGCTAGCCTGTTAGGAAGGTGGGAAGTAAAACAAGAGAAAAAGCTACCCAGTGAAAGACTTGAACTTATTGTCTGTCTTAGATCAGGCTGCCATAACAAAATACCATAAACTGGGTGCTTAAGCAACAGAAATTTATTTTCTCAGAGTTCTGGAAGTCCAACATCAGGATGTTAGCATGAGCATGCCCTTGTGAGGAAGGACCATGTGAGAACACAGGACGGGGGCAGGGATGCTGTCTGCAAGCCAGGCAGAGGGCTCTTATAAGAGAGAGTTTAAGCATCCAGTTTGTGGTAGAACCCTCTCCCTGCCCCCGCCCTGTATTCTCATGTGGTCATTCCTCAGTCCTGCATACAAGTGTGTGTGTGTGTGTATGGGGAAGGGGGACCCTCGTGCCTTATCTTATAAAAAAACTAATCTCATCATGCCAGGGTGCCTGTCTTCATTTCCTCATCTAACCCTAATTATTTTTCCAAGACCCCACCTCCAAATATGATCACAGTGGCAGTTAGGGCATCAGCACATGAAGTTTGGAGGGATACAAACATTCAGACCATAACATCATTGAAGATCACAGTGTGGGAGATTGGTTGATTGACTGAAGTGAAAATTACAAAGCCACGCCTGAAATATGGGCCAGAGAGACCACTTAGGATGAAGGAAGGTGCTTTGGAGGCTGTGAAGTCTGAGCTACACAGTGGGGTAAAGCTTAGAAACATATCTTAGGAAAGCCAGAAATGGACATTTTGCTCAAAGCCCAAATGACAGCGGGTAAGAGGGAGGCTGTGCGGCAGGAAAGAAGTTTTGTGTTGAGCAAACCAATAGCAAGCTGCATCTGCCTCGATATACCCCACCAGTCTGTTACTTCAGTCCCCTGGTAAAGATGCAGTCACCCCTGACACTAAAGCTAGTGGTTCCTGGAGTGTGGTCCACAGTCAAGACAGCAGGGTGAACAGCTGCTGACACCTTCTCCCACCCTGTGCCATACACACTCACGTGCCCAGCTGTGCACATGACTTCCTGCCAGGAGAGAACCTTAGGAGTCCCAGTCAGACTGCGCAACACCACTTCCATGCCTCTTTCCCACCCATCCCTCACCTACCCTTGCCTCTGTTTTGGGCTCAGGGCAGAGGTGGTTCAAGTGCATAAGATGCCCTGTGTTAGGCCCTGTCTGGTTGGCTCAGTGGTAGAGCGTCGGCCTGGCATGAGGGAGTCCCGGGTTCGATTCCCGGCCAGGGCACACAGGAGAAGCGCCCATCTGCTTCTCCAGCCCTCTCCCTCTCCTTCCTCTTTGTCTCTCTCTTCCCCTCCCCCAGTCGAGGCTCCATTGGAGCAAAGTTTGCCCGGGCGCTGAGGATGGCTCTGTGGTCTCTGCCTCAGGTGCTAGAATGGCTCTGGTTGCGGCAGAGTGGCGCCCCAGATGGGCAGAGCATTGCCCCCTGGTGGGCGTGCCGGGTGGATCCCGGTCGGGCGCATGCGGGAGTCTGTCTGACTGCCTCCCTGCTTCCAACTTCAGAAAAATATATTAAATTAAAAAAAAAGAGAATATATTTTTAAAAAAGAAGCCCTGTGCTCACAGTGATGTGAGGGTTGCTAGAAGAACCCTGCAGCCCCCCCTAAGGGTCTCCACAAACAAAGCTTGCTGGCCTTTAAAATTCCTTAGCAAAGGATAAAAACAGAGAGATGTGAGGGGAAGCAACAGAAGAACAGTGAACTTGGAGACTTGGACCTCAGCCTTAGATGCCGCTTTGCTGTTTATCACTTGCCTGTGTGAGTCATTTAACCCTCTCAGTGACAGGTTTGTAACTTAGCGCTTGGTGGCTCAATGACCTAACAAATGTGAAGCTGCTATGTACATGTGAGGAGGTGTTGGCGTGAGAGCTGATGAGCAGATGCTTCCATTCCTGGGAGAAGGAACATAGCAAAATGAAAAATAATTAATATCAGTCAATCAGACAGTTGCAGAACTGGATACTGGTTATTAGAGATCTGTTTGAAACATAATTAGAAATAAAGAAGACTTTGAATTGTTTTTTTAAAGCATGTGACAATATTTGTATATTTCATAGGTATCATTGGTGAAAAGTGCAGAGTGGTTGATTCTTTTCTCTTGCATTTTATGTAACTTAGATGATAAACCAAGAAAATAAAGATAAGAGCAAATTTCCCTTGGCTCCTGGCATCCTGATTCTCTCGCTTGTGTTTGTGGGGTACCATGTCATTTTCAGGTCTTACTCTGCACAATGATGGTCTGAAGGGGAGCAACCTGTGTCAGTCAGGTGTCAATAATGAGATAGAGCCACACCATCATGTGAACAGGGAAAGTTTACAATATGGAGTTATTAACCATAACAAGACAATGAAGTTATGAGGAATTGGTTAATAAGCAGGAAAAAGAGCCCGAACGACCATAGAATTTGCAGATATAAAGAACAGTCACTATACTAAGGTTGCGGTTCAGAGTTCCTAGAGGGCACAGTCATGGCTCACTGGATGGCCATGAAGTTGCTGAGTTATCCTGTTGGCAGAACTTGCTGCCCTGCGAGGTGCCAGGGAGAGCTATTCCCCACAGGTCTCAGAAGTCCCAGCACAGCTTCCCAGGAGCTGCTGAGGAAGGCTGCTGGCCATTAGGCCTTGCAGGAGCTGGGCACTGAGGGGCCGTCCGTGCAGGAGTTGGATGGTGGACAGACACACACATCTTGAGGCTGGAGAGGTGAGTACCTGGAGCCAGGAAGAGAAAGCCCCTCCTCCGGCAGTGTTTCTCCAGCACCCTTGGTTAACAAGGCTGGCATTCTGTCAGCTGGCAGAGGAGGAGTGTTTAGAGGATCCAGCTCCACTGATGCAGAGCAATGAAGGGGGGATTTTGAGCCAAAGCAATAAATTGATAACTGACATATGTAACAAGAACCATCGGGCTTCTAGACCCAGCGCTGTGACTCAGCAGACACAGGACCTCAAGCATGTCCACATTCCGAGTCTCAAATTCCATGGCTACAACAAGGGATCCTCTATCCTCATCCCTCAAAGCCATTGTGAGGATCAAATAAGATAGAGGGTGGGAATTGTGTCATTAGTAAGAGAATTAGCAGCATCAGGATAGCCTAGGGCAGGGGTCCCCAAACTATGGCCGCGGGCCACATGCGGCCCCCTGAGGACATTTATCCGGTCCCCACTGCACTTCCGGAAGGGGCACCTCTTTCATTGGTGGTCAGTGAGAGGAGCATAGTTCCCATTGAAATACTGGTCAGTTTATTGATTTAAATTTACTTGTTCTTTATTTTAAATGTTATATTTGTTCCCGTTTTGTTTTTTTACTTTAAAATAAGATATATGCAGTGTGCATAGGGATTTGTTCATAGTTTTTTTTTATAGTCCGGCCCTCCAATGGTCTGAGGGACAGTGAACTGGCCCCCTGTGTAAAAAGTTTGGGGACCCCTGGCCTAGGGTTTAAAACAATGGGTTCCGGTGACAGGCTGCCTAAGTCCCTGCCCTCCACTCACTAACTGGGTGACGGTGGGCAACCCACTTACCTTCTGGACCTTATTTCTTCGTGTGCAATGATGGGACCAATCCCATCACCTCATTTTCATGGGGAGTCAATGAAATAATCCACTCAGAGTGTTTGCACATATTAAGTGCAAAATAAATGTTAGTTGTTCTTTGCTCATAGTATTAAATTATGTCAAGTAAAATAGTTATGTTAGTACATTCCTCATACTATGTATTCACTCACCTTTATTTATCTAGTGCCTGCACTGTGCTAAGTGTTGTTTTAGAGGCCCAGAGTCAGATGGCACTTACAGAAGTGGGAGGTGAAACATTTTCAGGGAAGTGGTTCCAGAAGGAAACGCTGTTGATTCTTCTCAAGAGCAGAAAAGCTACCCATAAAAGCAGCCCAGTGTGGTTTCTCTATTTCTGAGCATTTAAACTCTAAATGAACTTTTATTTTCGTAGAAAGGTTTGCAGCAAGAGTTTCTCAAAACATTTTCTAGATGAAAGGACTGAGGTTTTTCTATGCATTTGTTTTTGTTTGTTTTTTTAAATGTTTTTAAAATTTAATTTATTCATTTTAGAGAGGAGAGGGAGAGACAGAGAGAGAGAGAGAGAAAGAGAGACGACAGAGAGAGAGAGAGAGAGAGAGAAAGAGAGAGAGAGAGAGAGAGGACAGATAGAGAGAGAGAAGGGGGGAGGAGCTGGAAGCATCAACTCCCATATGTGCCTTGACCAGGCAAGCCCAGGGTTTCGAACCGGCAACCTCAGCATTTCCAAGTTGATGCTTTATCCACTGCGCCACCACAGGTCAGGCTCTATGCATTTGTTTTATTTTTTTATTTTTTTTAATAATTTTATTTTTTTAATGGGGCGACATCAATAAATCAGGATACATATATTCAAAGATCAACAAGTCCAGGTTATCTTGTCTTTCAATTATGTTGCATACCCATCACCCAAAGTCAGATTGTCCTCTGTCACCTTCTATCTAGTTTTCTTTGTGCCCCTCCCCATCCCCCTTTCCCTCTCCCTTTCCCCCCTCCCCCCGTAACCACCACACTCTTATCAATGTCTCTTAGTTTCACTTTTATGTCCCACCTACGTATGGAATAATGCAGTTCCTGTTTTTTTCTGATTTACTTATTTCACTTCGTATAATGTTATCAAGATCCCACCATTTGTCTGTAAATGATCTGATGTCATCATTTCTTATGGCTGAGTAGTATTCCATAGTGTATATGTGCCACATCTTCTTTATCCAGTCATATATTGACGGGCTTTTTGGTTGTTTCCATGTCCTGGCCACTGTGAACAATGCTGCAATGAACATGGGGCTGCATGTGTCTTTACATATCAATGTTTCTGAGTTTTTGGGGTATATACCCAGTAGAGGGATTGCTGGGTCATAAGGTAGTTCTATTTTCAGTTTTTTGAGGAACCACCATACTTTCTTCCATAACGGTTGTACTACTTTACATTCCCACCAACAGTGTATGAGGGTTCCTTTTTCTCCACAGCCTCTCCAACATTTGCTATTACCTGTCTTGTTAATAATAGCTAATCTAACAGGTGTGAGGTGGTATCTCATTGCAGTTTTGATTTGCATTTCTCTAATAACTAAAGAAGATGAGCATCTTTTCATATATCTGTTGGCCATTTGTACTTCCTCCTGGGAGAAATGTCTGTTCATGTCCTCTTCCCATTTTTTTTTATTGGATTGTTTGTTTGTTTGTTGTTGAGTTTTATGAGTTCTTTGTAGATTTTGGATATTAGGCCCTTATCTGAGCTGTTGTTTGAAAATATCATTTTCCATTTATTTGGCTTTCTGTTTATTTTGTTATCAGTTTCTCTTGCTGAGCAAAAACTTCTTAGTCTGATGTAGTCCCATTCATTAATTTTTGCCTTCACTTCTCTTGCCATTGGAGTCAAATTCATAAAATGCTCTTTAAAACCCAGGTCCATGAGTTTAGTACCTATGTCTTCTTCTATGCACTTAATTGTTTCAGGTCTTATGTTTAGATCTTTGATCCATTTTGAGTTAATTTTAGTACAGGGGGACAAACTGTAGTCCAGTTTCATTCTTTTGCATGTGGCTTTCCAGTTTTCCCAGCACCATTTATTGAAGAGGCTTTCTTTTCTCCATTGTGTGTTCTTGGCCCCTTTATCAAAAATTATTTGACTATATATATGTGGTTTTATTTCTGGACTTTCTATTCTGTTCCATCTGTCTACTTTTCTGCCAATACCATGCTGTTTTGATTGTCGTGGCCCTATAATATAGTTTGAAGTCAGGTATTGTAATGCCCCCAGCTTCATTCTTTTTCTTTAGGATTGCTTTGGCTATTCAGGGTTTTTTATAGTTCCATATAAATCTGATGATTTTTTGCTCTATTTCTTTAAAAAATGTCATTGGAATTTTGATGGGAATTGCATTAAATTTGCATATTGCTTTGGGTAATATAACCATCATCATTATATTTATTCTTCCTAACCAAGAACAAGGAATATTCTTCCATCTCATTTTATCTTTTTCGATTTCTCTTAACAATGGTTTATAGTTTTCATTATATAAGTCCTTTACATTCTTTGTTATGTTTATTCCTAAGTATTTAATTTTTTTGTTGCAATTGTGAAGGGGATTATTCTTTTAAGTTCGTTCTCAAATGTTTCATTGTTGGTATATAGAAATGCTATTGACTTCTCTATGTTAATTTTGTATCCTGCGACCTTACTGTATTGGCTTATTGTTTCTAGTAGTCTTTTTATGGATTCTTTGGGGTTTTCGATGTATAGGATCATATCATCTGCAAAAAGTGATACCTTTACTTCTTCTTTTCTGATATGGATGCCTTTTATTTCTTTGTCTTGTCTGATTGCTCTGGCTAGAACCTCTAGTATCACATTAAATAAGAGTGGAGAGAGTGGACAACCCTGTCTTGTTCCTGATTTAAGGGGGAAAGCCTTCAGTTTTATGCCATTTAATATGATGTTAGCTGATGGTTTATCATATAAGGCATTTATCATGTTGAGATATTTTCCTTCTGTACCCATTTTGTTGAGAGTCTTAAACATAAAATTGTGTTGTATTTTATCGAAAGCCTTTTCTGCGTCTATTGATAAGATCATGTGGGTTTTGTTCTTTGTTTTGTTGATATGGTGTATTACGTTAACCGTTTTACATATGTTGAACCATCCTTGAGATTCTGGGATGAATTCCACTTGATCATGATGTATTATTTTTTTAATATGTTGTTGTATTTGATTTGCTAGTATTTTGTTTAGTATTTTAGCATCTGTATTCATTAGAGGTATTAGTCTGTAGTTTTCTTTTTTTGTGCCATCCTTGCCTAGTTTTGGTAGAAGGTTATGTTGGCCTCATAAAATGTGTTTGGAAGTATTGCTTCTTCTTCAATTTTTTGGAAGACTTTGAGTAGAATAGGAACCAAGTCTTATTTGAATGTTTGATAAAATTCACTGGTATATCCATCAGGGCCTGGACTTTTATTTTTGGGGAGGTTTTTAATGGTTTTTTCTATTTCTTCTCTACTAATAGGTCTGTTTAGGCTTTCTGCTTCTTCTTGACTCAGTCTAGGAAGGTTGTATTGTTCTAGGAATTTATCCATTTATTCTAGGTTGTTGAATTTAGTGGCATAAAGTTTTTTATAGTATTCTACAATAATTCTTTGTATATCTACGGTGTCCGTGGTGATTTCTCCTCTTTCATTTTGGATTTTGTTTATATGAGTTCTTTCTCTTTTTTCCTTGGTAAGTCTTGCCAAGGGTTTGTTGATTTTGTTGATCTTTTCAAAGAACCAGCTCTTTGTTCTATTAATTTTTTCTATAGTTTTACTGTTCTCTATTTCATTTATTTCTGCTCTGATTTTTATTATCTCCTCTCTTCGGCTGGTTTTGGGTTGTCTTTGTTCTTCTTTTTCTAGTTCCTTAAGGTGTGAAGTTAAGTGGTTCACTTGGGCTCTCTCTTGTTTGTTCATATATGCCTGAAATGATATGAACTTCCCTCTTATCACTGCTTTTGCTGCATCCCATAGATTCTGATATGTCATATTGTCATTTTCATTAGTCTGTATATATCTTTTGATCTCTGTGCTTATTTCTTCTTTGACCCATTCATTTTTTAAAAGTATGTTGTTTAGTTTCCACATTTTTGTGGGATTTTTTTCCTCTTTTTTGCAGTTGAATTCTAGTTTCAAGGCTTTATGATCAGAAAATATGCTTGGTACAACTTCGATTTTTCTGAATTTGCTGATGTTGTTTTTGTGGCCCAACATATGGTCAATTCTTGATAATGATCCATGTACACTGGAGAAAAATGTATACTCAGTCCCGTTGGGATGAAATGTCCTGTAGATGTCTATCATATCCAGGTGCTCTAGTGTTTTGTTTAAGGCCACTATATCTTTGTTGATTCTCTGTTTGGATGACGGATCTAGAGTCGTCAGCAGTGTATTGAGGTCTCCAAGTATGATTGTATTTTTGTCAGTTTTTGTTTTAAGGTCAATAAGTAGCTGTCTTATGTATTTTGGTGCTCCTTGGTTTGGTGCATATATATTAAGAATTGTTATGTCTTCTTGATTTAGTGTCCCCTTAGCCATTATGAAATGGCCATTTTTGTCTCTGAGTACTTTTGCTGTCTTGTAGTCAGCATTATCAGATATGAGTATTGCTACGCCTGCTTTTTTTTGGATGTTATTTGCTTGGAGTATTGTTTTCCAGCCTTTCACTTTGAATTTGTTTTTATCCTTGTTACTTAGATGAGTTTCCTGTAGGCAGCATACAGTTGGATTTTCTTTTTTAATCCATTCTGCTACTCTGTGCCTTTTTATTGGTGAGTTTAATTCGTTTACATTTAGTGTAATTATTGACACTTGTGAGTTCCCTATTGCCATTTTATAGATTGCTTTCTGTTAGTTTTGTGTCTTGTTTGATCCTTCTCTTTCGTTTTTCTATCTTTCGTTTTCATTTGGTTGTATTCCATACATCTTTCCTCTGTTGCTATCTTTTTTATCTCATGTGCTTCTGTGGTGGTTTTTTCAATGGTGGTTACCTTTAAGTAATGAAAAGGGTTTCTACCCTGTTTATTGTAGCGCACTATTTTGTGAGTACTTTTGCACTCCATCGTCCTTTGCTACTGTTAATCTCCATCCTCTCCCCCCTTTCTTTTTGTTGTTGTCACAGTTTAAATTTGGTTTTATTGTGTTCTTCTTGGAGCTTTTACTTGTGGCTTTATTTTTTTTTTGTTCTTTGTATCTTATTGGAGAACCCCCTTTATAATTCCTGGAGTGGGGGTTTTCTGATGATAAATTCCCTCATCTTTTCTGTGTCTGTGAATGTTTTTATTTCTCCTTCATATTTGAAGGATAGCTTTGATGGGTATAGTATTCGTGGCTGAAAGTTCCTCTCTTTCAGGACTTTAAATATTGGGGTCCATTCTCTTCTAGCTTGTAGAGTTTCTGCTGAGAAATCTGATGATAATCTAATGGGCCTTCCTTTATATGTTGTATTCTTCTCTTCCCTGGCTGCCTTGAGAATTTTTTCTTTGCCATTGGTTTGTGCCAATTTCATTATGATGTGCCTTGGAGTAGGTTTGTTGGGGTTAAGAAAACTCGGATTTCTGTTTGCTTCATGAATTTGACGCTTTAGTTCTTTCCACAGGCTTGGGAAGTTCTCATCTATTATTTGTTTGAGTATGTTCTCCATTCCATTTTCTCTCTCTTCTCCCTCTGATATACCTATTATTCTTATGTTATTCTTTCTGATGGAGTCAGATAATTCTTGTAGGGCTATCTCATTTTTTTTTATTTTTGAGTCTCTTTCTTCTCTCTGTTGTGCCTCAAGTTGCTTGTCTTCTATTTCACTAATCCTCTCTTCTATCTGGCCTGTTCTATTAGCTAAGCTTGTTACCTCGTTTTTCAGCTGTTTGATTTGTTTTTATAGTTTCAATTTCCTTGGACATATATTCTTTGTGTTCATTGAGTTGTTTTCTGAGCTCCCTAAATTGCCTTTCTGTGTTTTCTTGTATATCTCTGAGTATTTTTAGGATTTCTATCTTGAATTCTCTGTCATTTAGCTCCAAGGTTTCCAATATATTAAATTTTTTCTCCATAGATTTTTCCTCATCTATCTGTGTTACCTCTCTTTCTTTTGTATCCATGATATTCGATTTTCTCTTCCTTAATGGCATCTGAGGGTGGTTTTGTTGATAGTATTAATGAGATTTAATAAAGAATAAAAAGTTAAAAAATAAAAAAATTGAAAAAAGTTGTGTTTTTTTAAAATTAATAATGAAATAAAGAAAAATAAAATAAAATAAAAATTTAAAAAAAGGAAATTATTCCCCCCTCCTTTTTTCCTCTCCTCTCCTCTCCCCTCTTTCTTGAGAAAAACTTGTGTTGAACTGTGAATTATATTGCATTTAATAGAACAAACAATGCCTGTAATGAAGGGCCTAAATTGGGGAAAAGTAATAAAGGGGCAAGAAAAAAAAAATAAAATAAAAAATAAAAAAGGGGGGTATGGACCCACAAAAAGCAAATAATGAAAAAATTTGGATCAAGAATAAAATGATTTGCGTTTAGGTGTTGGTTGACTAAGAGTTATGATGAGAGGAATAAGAGGGAAACAGGGGGACAAATTAAGAAATTACTATTGTATTTAGTGGAACAAGAGCTTGATAAAATGGAGAGCCAGGGATGGGAGCACTGCTAGTGAGTTAAAAAGGTGAAGTAAAAACCCCCCAAAATGCCACAAACATAAGTTTGAGACCTAGATAAGATCATTTGTTCGTTATTGAGGTTTGAATGAGAGGAGACATAAAGGAGAAAGGAAGAAACTAATATAGAGGGAGAAATGAAAGAGAGAGAGAGAAAAAAAAAAGAGGGAACCACTAAAAGAAGAAAAAAGAAAAAAGAGGAGAGAGAGAGAGTTAATGGTTTTGGAGTGCAACCCTCATAGAGAGAAAGGAAGAGGAAAGAAAAGATAATGGGAGATGTAACACTTATGGGTAGTGTAGTTCAAGGAGAGGAGAGAGTAAGACCGGTAGAGAGTTAAACGACCAAATTGGAGGAGGAAAAAAAAAATCAAGGATGAAGATAAGAGAAACAAACGAACAAATATAATAAAATGGGATAGGTTATAAAGTCTGCGGATTATTCTTGATTTTGAGAGGTTATCTTCTTGCTTTTTCTTTTCTCTCCCTCTTCCTGGTCGGTGATTCTGTACCCCGGGTTCTGCCCCTTTGGCACTCTCAGGTAGAGGTTTGCAGTTGATAAGTCTCTATGGCGATGTCATGTATTGTGCTTCAGTCTCATTGGCAGTGGAGGCTCATTAGCATTTATAGGCTCCGACAGTGAGAGAGTCTGTGTTCCTGGAGCCTCTCTCCTAGTCTTTCCTTCCTCAATTAGTAGCCTGATAATCCAGCTATGGAGTTGCTGCTACCTCTGCCTGGATAGTAAGAGGCTCAAAGAGCTGGCAACTCCCCACTCTATTCCCACTCAGCGCAGGGCTCTGGGTAAGGCTCTGTCAGTCAGAGCTGCTAGCATAATCAGGCGGGGCTTCCGCCCACTCAAAGACCTCTGGCTCTGCCACTCTGTCCGGTAACATGGGCGGGCACCCACTCCCGGGGTGCTTGGATTAAACTCTCGCTCATTATCTGCACACACAAACCAGGATATCAGGCCGGAAGTCTCGCCCTCTGAGTGAAACCCCCCCGCCCGCACGGAAAAGTTCCAGCGTTGGAATTGGCTCTCGCTCCGTCCCCATGTGTGGCTTTTTCAAGGTGCTGGGGCGGCTTGAGATTCCGCCTTCGGCCCACACAAAGGCCCCTGACTCTGCCCCTCTGTGGGATAACATGGGCTCCCACTCCTGAGGTGCTGGGAGGAGTCTCTTGCCCACTCTCTGTGCGTGCAGACCAGGATGTCAGGCTGAAAGTCTCACCCTCTGAGTGAAACCCCCCGCCCGCACTGAAAAGTTCCAGCGTTGGAATTGGCTCTCGCTTCCTTCCCGTGCGTGGCTCCCTCAGGGCACTGGGGCGGCCTGAGATTCCGCTTTTTGGCCCACACAAAGGCCCCTGACTCTGCCCCTCTGTGGGATAACACGGGCAGGCACTGCCGAGGCACTCGAAGGAATCTCTTGCTCACTATCTGCATGCGCAGACTAGGATATCAGACCAGCGGCCTCATCCTCTGAGTGAAAACCCCACCCACACTGAAAAGTTCCAGTGTTGGAATTAGTTCTGGCTCCCTCCCCGTGTGCGGCTCTCCCAGGGCACTGGGGCAGCCTGGAGGCTTTCGGCCCACACAAAGGCCTCTGACTCTGCCTCTCTGTGGGGTAACATGGGCGCACCCTCCCAGGCCTTTGGAAGGAATCTCTCGCCCACTATCTGCGCACGCTGACCAGGAGATCGGGTAAAATGGCTGCCCCGCTTGTCTTTCTTTGTCTGGGTTTGGCGCGAGTGTTAGCTATATTGCTTGGGTTGTCACAGGAACAGTTTTTCCTCGGCTTGGATCTCCGTGCCACAGCCTAGTTCGGCCGTTTGTGCCACGGCCTGGATCTATTCACCCCTTTGCCCGCCTTAGTTTCTATATTCTCAGTTTCCAGTGAAAGCCGCCCTGTTTAGGTTAGTGAGAAAGGCGGAGCATTTCTTACTCCCTATTTCCTTTGGGATTTGGTTATATATTTAGTTAATTTTTTGCTCGATCATACCTTTGGATGTATTGCGAAACATCTGGAAGCTCCAAGGATAGGTTTTTCTGTTTCTGGTTGAAGATCTTGTTGAGTTTTGGGGGAGATTTATCGGTATCGCTTCCTACCCCGCCATTACTCTGACGTCATCCTCTATGCATTTGTTTTAATTAACATAGCTAAGCATAAAGTATGCAAGCCTCTAAACAATTTCCTTGCCAGAATGGAGGGAGTGTGAGAGCCAGAACAGGACCCTCCAGGCTTCACTGGCTCCATTCTGCTTTTGCACAGAAAATTCTGGAAGGGAAGATGCCAACTAGAACAGTATTAGGCATGGTTAGAGCCCACTGTGTCCACACTGGCCTGATAAATTGTTTTCTGCTAACAGCCCGTTTGCCCTTCAATCCTTCTAGTAATGGGATTCTCAGTCCTGGCTCTATTGACACGTGGGTTGAATAGCTCTTTCTGCGGGGGCTATCCCGTGCATCGTAGGGTAGTTAACAGCAAATATGGTCAATACTCACTAGATGCCAGTAGCACCTCTACCTCCACTATGACAAACAAAAATGTCTCCAGAAGTTCTTAAATGTCCCTTGGGGACAAAATCACCCCTAGTTGAAGACCATCGATAGTCCTTAAGAATCTTCCAGAACAAGCCTTTCACCAGCTTGCTGACAGTGCATGCTCTGCGCTGTGGCACTAACGACTCTTCAACAACCTGACTCCTCTTCTGCCTCCCAGTCTATCTCTTCTCCCTTCGACTACAAGCAATGAGTCTGCCCAGGGTTTCCATGGTGTCTCCAGTCTCACCATCTCCGGTCTCGCCACTCTGGGTTTCTTACATTCCATTCTCTCCGCTCCAAACACCCATGGAAAAGTTGATTGAGTGGAAATATATAACCTAGCCTTGGATGGGAAAAAACCCTCACATTATAAAGAGATCAGGTTTTTCTAAAATAATTTATAACTAATGTGATCCCAGTAAAAATACCAAGGAAATATTTTTAGAAGTTAGACTCAGTTCTTCTAAATTGTAATATGGAAAATAAACAAGTGAGAATAACTAAAAAAATGTCAAAGAGAACAAATCCTAAGTTACTAAAATATAAAAGTACAGTTATTAAAATGATTATAGTGTGGTGTATAATTACAGATGAATCAATAAATAAAATAGATATACTAGAAATGTTCAATACATGAGTGAATTTAACATATGATAAAGAAGGCATTTCAAATCATTGGAAGAATGATGGATTATTCAATAAATGGTATGGAAGCAACATGATAGCCATCCGGAAAAATAAGCCTCTGCCTTACTTCTTACATTAAATCATTTCCCAGGTAGTTCATAAATGTAAACAGAAAAAATAAAACTACAGCTATCTAAGAAAAACTAAAAATTATCATTTTGTTAAGAATAATTCCTAGAAGCCATTATAAAAAATAATGATAATTTTATTTAATATAGTTTATTCAATAAAAACTTGTGCTTTACAAACGTAATAAATTAAAAGACAAAAATAACTAAAAGTTATATTTGTAAGACATGAGTTAAACAAAATTCCTTAAGGTGGTGGCACAGTGGATAGAGTGTCGGACTGGGATGTGGAGGACCCAGGTTCGAGACCCCGAGGTCGCGAGCTTGAGCACAGGCTCATCTGGTTTGAGCAAAGCTCACCAGCTTGGACCCAAGGTCGCTGGCTTGAGCAAGGGGTTACTCTGTCTGCTGTGGCCCCCCTATCAAGGCACATATGAGAAAGCAATTAATGAACAACTAAGGTGTCACAACGAAAAACTGATGATTGATGCTTCTCGTCTCTCTCCATTCCTGTCTGTCTATTCCTATCTATGCCTCTCTCTGACTCTGTTAAAAAAAAAATCCTTCAGGAGTCCTGGGTTCGATTCCCAGCCAGGGCACACAGGAGAAGTGCCCATTTGCTTCTCCACCCTCCCTCTCTCCTTCCTCTCTGTCTCTCTCTTCCCCTCCCGCAGCCAAGGCTCTATTGGAGCAAAGTTGGCCCGGGCACTGAGGATGGCTCTATGGCATCTGCCTCAGGTGCTAGAGTGGCTCTGGTTGTAGCAGAACAATGCCCCAGATGGGCAGAGTATCGCCCCCTGGTGGGAGTGCTGGGTGGATCCCGGTTGGGCGCATGCGGGAGTCTGTCTGACTGCCTCCCTGTTTCCAACTTCAGAAAAATACAAAAAATACAAAAAAAAATTCCTTAAAATATAAAGAGTTAATGATTAAATGAGGATCAAGTCAAATAGAAAAAATGACCAATAGGCATGGACAAAACTGCAGAAATCAAGGGAGGAAAATCTCAGAATAGTCTCAAAATCAGCCTTATTATAAAAAAATAAATAAAATCAATGAGGCTCCATTTTTATTAAAATGTCAAAGATCAGAAAGGCTGTTAATAAACAGAATTTCTATGAATTTAGGGAAATAGTATACTCTTACAATGCTACAACTTAAAAGGAGAACAATTTGGCAATGTCTTTCAAAATGCTACATGCCATATATCCAGTCATTCCATTTACAGGAATTTATCTTACATAACCTGCATATAATACCTGCAAAGAAAATGTAGGTGCAAGGAAATTCATTTACGTTTCATAATTAGTTAATGGCAAAAAAAAAGAAAAAAAAAAAAGAAAAGGAATACTTCTAAATGTTCCTCAATAGGAAGAGTGATAAAGTTAACGATGCGTAACCGTACGGAACTTCTACAAGTGTGAAAGACAACGTGGTCAGTTTCTGTGCCCTGAAATGGATTGAGTTCCAAGGCATGTTAACGAGGCATCTTTGAGAAAAGGAGAACTTGTGTTCATAGTATTTCTGTGCATGTGTGTGTCTGAATGAGTGTGTGTGTGTGCGCATAGACAATTTCTGGAAATGAGCTGCAGAGTTCGCTAAGCTGGCTCCTGAGAAAGGAACGATTGGGAAACCAGGAGGGAAGGAGGATTCACTTTCTATTGCTTAAAAAATCCTATCGATTTTTTAAAATATAAATACATGCTTTGTGCTGTTTTATTAAAAAAATAATAAAACTTTTATAATTAAAAACAAAATAAAAAGAAGAAGAAAGCCTTCATGAAGCTTTTTGTGACTGCTCTGTCTTACGCTGGTATTTCCCTTACTTATGTTCGTACAAACTCATATCTCTCATTCTTAATTATTAAGGTCCTCTTGTTAGTTCACTCATAATTATTCACATATCAGTGAATATCTCACAGGGGTGGGAATCATGCCTTTGTTCAGTATATCCACACTGTTGATGTTCCCTGCCCATTAGTCACTGGGTAGCTGTCTCGGTTATCATCTCAACTGTCATGGTAACACAGGGCTTGTGTTCGAGTTACATTTACTTTACCTATTAATGGCCCCAAAGTGCAAGAGTAGTAAGTAATGCGGACAATTTGAATATGCCAAAGAGAAGCTGTAAATTAGTGCTTCCTTTAAGTGAAAATGTTTGTAGGTATAGGAAAAAAACATACTACCTGGTACAAAATAGAGGTTTTGGTCATCTCCATGCTTTCAGGCATTCGTTGGAGGTCTTAAATATGTCTTTCATGGATAAGGAGGGACAACAGTACTCAATTCTGGAAAACACAAGAATTTGAGTAATAAATATATTTTTTAAATAAGTTACTCAAGTCATCCTTATAATTAAGCAACCTTACAAAATATTGCTCACTTCATACTCAAAATAAACCTGTAAGATAGGTAAAATATCTATTCTTTATCGCCTTTTTACAGATGAGGAAACTGTGGTTCACTGAGTTTTGATGACTTTCCCTTAATCAGAGAGTAACATTTCTGAGCTCCAACATTTTTTTTTACTATTAATATATCTTTTTTTGTTTCTTGTATTCTAACTTAAAACAATTATTTACTTTCAGCAACTGGAAAGAAAATATTTTATGAATGCTAGGATAGCCACATGCTAATTAAAGTTGCCATTCAGAACTGTGAATCACTGGATGGAGCCCTGTCCTTTAGATCACGAGGCATGGAAGCTATTGGGAGTGGCCATAAGTCAGAACAGAAATGCTTACATGTGTTCCACCCAACTCTTCCCATTTTAGGACAAAAAACACAGAATGGGAGGGAGAAGGGGAAATTGTGCAAGTCAATAAGCTAATTCTGGCCTCCCACTAAATTGCTATAGAAATACATATATATTTTCCATCTAGAAGGTTTTTTTCTAAGACATTGTGTGGGGGAGTCAGAGAGTAATTGCATGAATCATGCTGCCACTTATCTTAAAAAATAAAAAAATCATAAAGAGGCCCTGGCTGGTTGGCTCAGTGGTAGAGCATCTGCCTGGCGTGCAAGGGGTCCCAGGTTCGATTCCCGGCCAGGGCACACAGGAGAAGCGCCCATCTGCTTCTCCACCCCTCCCCCTCTCCTTCCTCTCTGTCTCTCTCTTCCCCTCCCGCATCGAGGCTCCATTGGAGCAAAGATGGCCCGGGCACTGGGGATGGCTCCTTGGCCTCTGCCCCAGGCGCTCGAGTGGCTCTGGTCGCAACAGAGCGATGCCCTGGAGGGGCAGAGCGTCGCCCCCTGGTGGGCGTGCCGGGTGGATCCCGGTCAGGCACATGCGGGAGTCTGTCTGACTGTCTCTCCCCGTTTCCAGCTTCGGAAAAAAAAAAAAAAAAAAATCATAAAGAATTTAAGGAGAAAAGGGAAAAAGTGCCTTAAACCTACACATCCACCCTAAATTGAGACAGTGGTTCCTGGCTCCACTTGCTCAGAATCACCTAGACTAGAGGAAACTCCCCTCCAATCGTCCCCACAGCACCGTGCATGACTTGTCCCCCCACCCCAACCTCAACACACAAATTTAGAATGCTCAGAATCTTAGGGAATTAGCTGTTTCTGAAGACAGATCTTTTAATATCAGAGCATCTATGCCTTTAAATACTAAATGTGAACACATTCTAGCTGTTTGGCATAGAAATCAGTTTAAAAAATATATCTTTGCAGCCTTTTGTTGTTAACTACACACAGCATGTTTGTCAGTATGTAATTTTGTAACTTGTTATGATGTCATTTTAGGGCTCTGAAAATTTTTTTTAATTAGAATGATTAAAATTGTATTTAGTTATATCCCATAAGTATAAATTTGTTACATGAATGCATGCATTTTGGGTTCTATTGTATTTTACTTCGTGTTTTGTCAATTTCTACATTGTGGATGACCTAGTTTCAAATATTGAATCTGCCAACTAGTTTCAGTAAGAATCCTCACGGAGTTGAATATCTTTGGTTCTTATTTAAAACATTTTAAAAGCTAAAAGACATATTTCAGAGGATAAATAGAACTTAGTTTTGACTTGCTGACAAAAGTATAGTATTTACCAAAGAGGCAAATTGTTGATATATGAGTGTGTGTGATTGCATGTATGTGTGTGTATATACAAGTGTATGCAAATATTTCTCATACATGAGTGTGAACCCTTGCCCCAGGGCACTTCATTTATGATTAATTTCCACTCACATAACTTTTCCAAATAGATTTTTTCTTTGAAGTGATGCTGTTATAAGCTAATTTAGAGAGAGGATATCTCTAGAGGGCCTCAGGGAGTCAGAGCCATCTTAAGGCAATGTGATTAGAAGAACGTGGCTAGTGGGGCCCTCTAGGGGTTCTGCTGCAGATGAAACTCATAGCTCATGATAGGAAAGCTTTAGACAGAAAAGGCATTCTAAATAGTTATGAGAGGGAAGATTCATTCACTTACTTCTTCAACTCCTATTAAACTCCTTCAATTACTAGGCACTGTCTTGGGCATATGGTAACAAAAGAAAAATTCTCAGATGTCCTATTAAATTGCAGCTGTCTGGGGGGGGGGGGGAAGAGACAGGGGTTGTTAACCAGTTAGAGCTACGGGCCAACTAACAAAAGACTAGTCATATCCTTGAATGCATGTTGGGGCTTTGAATCCACTTCTGAAGTGGCCACCAGATGCCACCACATCCTGCATGTGTGTGAATTTTCAGGACTGTTGCCTGCCACCAATCCAAAATAGTAAGGACTTCTTCTTTGCAGACTGTGTACCTATCACAGAACTGCCCCCGCCTCCCCTTTTCCCATTCCCCTCACATGTAACCAGTGTCAATTCCTTCAAAACAAGTCACGTCTTTCTTCCCCAGAAAACATAATGTATAAAAGCACCATTCAACTCCAAGATGTTGCCTGCTCTAGCATCTCACCCTGCTGCTGGTGGTTTAGCATTTATGTCCCAGGACCTGGTCCTTTTCTGGCAGCATTTGGCTGTTTGTGTTCAAGTTACATTTACATTACCTATTAACTTTTGGCTCACTAAACCCTATGAAAGTGTTTTGTTTAACAGTGGGATATATCAAGGAGCACACCTGTAAAGAGCCTATCTCAAGGGGCTCACATTCAAGGGAGAGGTAGAGGTGAAACCTATGATAAATAATTGAGTTAATTCTATGTAGGAGGGTAATAAATGTCTTTAAAAAAAAATTGGACTGAGTAAGAGTGACAAGGAAGACATACTGTAAAGCTAGTAGCCACAGCCACCATCACAGCCGCCTGGCCCATGAAGGTTCGAATTTGGTTCGGACAGACGGTAATGAAACAATGGAGCTAAGAACTGGTGTGCCATTAGCTTTAATCCTAGCTTGCACCCGGTGGGCAAGAAATACACACAGTGGGAAAACACTTTCCTTTCCATTCAGGGCTCCCAAAGCCACTGACTTACCCGAGTTTCCTAGAATCAAAGGTTCCTACTTCACCTCTGTTCCCCATCTCCTTCTCTCTGCACAAACTCTGCACAAACTGGCTTCTCCTTCAGCACTCCACCATCTTGGCTGCTCCTTCTCTCCTCCATGTGGCCTTTCTCTGCTCTCTTCTCTAATGTTAATCTCAGGAACTGAGAGAGTGAGCCTCCGGTCTGTCCCCATTTTATAGTGTAGAAATAGAAACCTTTAATCTAATATACAAACAAGGAAGTCTCTGATACAAAGTCACTTATCTGAAACATAATGGGATTCCCCATAACAGTGTACCACTCCCTATCATGCAACAGTCAAGGGTGTGGGGAAAAGCTTAGTCTTAAAACTAAGCCTTAGGCTATAAGGACCCTGCCTGCTTACAGCCTGTCCCCCACACCCAATGCAAACTATAAGCGAGCAAACATATATATTATATTTAAAAAAAATTTTTTTTACAGAGACAGAGAGTCAGAGAGAGGGATAGATAGGGACAGACAGACAGGAATGGAGAGATGAGAAGCATCAATCATTAGTTTTTCATTGCGCATTGCGTCACCTTAGTTGTTCATTGATTGCTTTCTCATATGTGCCTTGACCGCAGGCCTTCAACAGACCGAGTAACCCCTTGCTTGACCTTGGGTCCAAGCTGGTGAGCTTTTGCTCAAACCAGATGAGCCTGCGCTCAAGCTGGTGACCTCGGGGTCTCAAACCTGGGTCCTTGGCATCCCAGTCCGATGCTCTATCCACTGCGCCACCGCCTGGTCAGGCCATATATATCATATTTAAAAACTTATTTGAGGCAACTTCCCTAGCCTCCATCTTTCTTTCCTCGGGGCCAGGGAACCTTGCCAGGCGGGATGTGCGCTCTGTACTCAATAAAGCTGTTTACTTATTCCACACTTTGCGGCTCCGGCCCTCTTCCTTCCTTCATGGCGGGGAAAATACCTTACATTTTGGTGCTGAAACCCGGGAAGGAGTTAGAAGTCTGCAAGGACCGCTCCTTTCCTTTTCACTCTGAGAAAGAACCAGGATCTCCTGCCTCCAGCTTTCCTCTCTTCTTTCCTCTGAGATTCCCTGTCCGAAACCATAGCTACATCAGGGAACTCTTTTCCGTCCGAGTGAGCGTGTGCTTGTGGAGACCTCCCAAGCACATCCACTTTCATCCGTGGCTGAACATTGAGTTTTTAGGACGCTAATGCTCAGGTCTGACCGCTCCGAGAACTGAGTGCGGCTGTTGGGGCACAGGAGTCTCCCTCCCTAAGGAAGAAGAAACTGTTCTTCTTCTCCACTGTGGCCAAACCCACTCAATTAGCCTCCTGAAGGGACTTTCGGTGTTAACACCCTCACCAATTTAACTATCACCAAAAAATCTGGGAACTGATTGGAGATCTCTTAGTACACGGCTCCTAATTATTTGCGCACCTGTCCTTAATCTCTGTGCTGCCTGTCCCACTGCACGGCCCTTTTTCTGGCCAGAGAAACCTCACCTAAAACCTCTACTCCTAATCTTTCCTTCTCCGCGGACTCCAAACTCTCTCTCCCCTCCCTTCACAAAAACCTGTTTCTTATTCGCCATCTACTACCTTCTCTTTCTCCTCCCCTGCTGGCCAGGGGCCCCTCCCTTCACTGTATTCTCTAGTCCCGCCTCTGTCAGGCCTTTCTCAGCCTGGCATTGGCTCTTACACCAGTTTTCAGGATGTCCAACCCCAATTTTCTTACAGGAAGTTCCTGCCCTATCCTGCCTTTGGCTCCAGCGTTTTTCCTGCGGGATCTGGGTGCCGGGCTCCGCATGAGCCCCCCCTCCACTTATTCCCAATCCCCCAAACCCCTATCTGGAACCTGTGAACATGGCATTTAAAGTTTTTAACGGTCCCAACTAGTAGAAACAAGCCTGTTCGCCAGGCCCTCATGCAGCAGATGGTAACGCTCCAAACTCCAACTCTTGTGGCAACCCTGAGACCAGCAGAGCCACCAGCAGCTTGCTTTAAGTGTGGCAAGCAGGACCACTGGTCCTGGCAGGGCCCCTGCCTGCGGCTGCCCACTGAGCCCTGCCCTGACTGCAAGCAGCCCAGTCACTGGCGGAATGATTGCCCCTTTGGGCAACAGGTTTTTTACTCGGCGCCTCTACGTGGAGGACAAGCCGCCCAAATGGATGGCCAATCCAGCCAGGTGGGTGCATCACTCGAACTCCTAGGACACAGCCTGGAGTCGGAGAACCCAGGGTTCTGCAACAAGTGGGTAAGTCAGTCCACCTCATTTCTTGTGGACATGGGGGCTGCCTTCTCTGTTTTTACCTTCATACTCTGGACCTTTAGTTCCCTCACAGGTTTCGGTTATGGGAATGGATGGGACTCCCTTCCTTTCCCCTTTTTACGCCACTCCTGACATGCAGTTTCGCCTCAAGCTTACCTCCTTATAGGACCTCTGGCAGTCGGAACCACTGGACTCCATCTGTCTCCAGCTCACCAAAAGGCTGGACCCTGCAAAATCCCCTATTACTCCTCTCTTTTTTTAAATCCTTACAGGACCGCATCTGCGAAGTTTCTCCAGTCACAGCCACACAGATATTCCTCCTGACACTCCTCCAATCCACCATTTTCTGATCTCCTCCTCCCCACGACGCCCCTATTCAGCAGGAAGTAGCCAGACGAATAAACGGCGCCCCTTTTTCTATTTAACACAAAAGGTCAGAATGTAAGGTCGGTGGATAATGGGGCATGGTCATGTGTGGAACTCAGACCTGCCCTCTTTGGCTAGGACCGCCCACAATCAAGCCCGCCAAAGAAAGCTTCCCAGGAACCATTTGGAAAGAAGCGATCGTCTGCCAGCCAGTGAAATTTTACCATGTCATAGTAGCTCCTCTTCCCTAGAGGGACCCTTTAAATATCTCCCATGCGGTTTAATCCGTGCAACTTCCCTAGCCTCCATCTTTCTTTCCTTGGGGCCAGGGAACCTTGCCGGGTGGGATGTGTGCTCTGTACTCAATAAAGTTGTGTACTTATTCCACAAAAAAAAATAAATAAATAAATCACCTGACCTGTGGTGGCGCAGTGGATAAAGCGTCGTCCTGGAATGCTGAGGTCACCAGTTCAAAACCCTGGGATTACCTGGTCAAGGCACATATGGGAGTTAATGCTTCCTGCTCCTCCCCTCCTCTCTCACACTCTCTCTCTCTCTCTCTCTCTCCTCCTTCTCTCCTCTCTAAAATTAATAAATAAAGTCTTAAAAAATTAAAAAAAAAAACTTATTTGACCAACACATGCTGTTTTAGAAGGTGTTATCAGGGAAGCCTCTTTGATAAATATGTAGTATTTGAGCAGAGACCTGAATATTGGGAGGGAGGAGTCAATACAGTACCCAGAAGAAGGCTAGTTATCAGGGCAGAGGGAAAAGCAAGTATGGGCTGCATGCTCAGAATGGCCAGTTGAAGGAGGAGAAACCAGAAGAATGCAGAGGAGAGGGAGGCCTGCAATGTCTGGGTCTTACACTCCAGCCTGTGACCTCAGTGTTTTTGACTGAGGAACAGAGGCAGACAGGAAAGTTTGGAAAAAAATAACAAACTACTGCTGTGAACCTTGCTTGTTATAAGTTCCTTGAAATGAACTTGTAGCTCCAGCAAGAAGAATGAGTGATAGGATTATCAAGGACAGATGCTCCCCCCTCCTCTCCCCTTCCCCTCCCAGAGACATGAAAGTCATGTAGGTCTGCAAACAAAGAAGTCATAGAAGTCAGGCACTTGTCACATGAAAGCTAAAGCTGTAAAGGTATATAAGATCTAAGAAATCTAACTTCGGAGAGCATGTGTTTTGTTGACTCTTTTGGGGTCACGTAGCTCTGCCAGCTAAATAAATCCTAGTTCCTTCATCAAGTTGTCTGGGCATTTTTGTCCTCCTTTGATTCCTGCAGTACAGTGATTACACTAATATAATGGCTTCCCTTCCCCCAATCATACCCACTAAGAACACAACCACAGTTGTATCTGTTGTAAGCTACCAGCCATAGTGACCCTTATGAGTGGAGTGGGATGAGCAGGAGGTAGATGATGGGCACAATGAGGTTTGCAAGGCAATCAAGGTCACACAAAGGTCAATGTGAAGGGGTTTAAATTTTATTCACAATGAGGTGGGGAACCACTGGAGCTTCTTACATGGAGGAGTATTATCTTCTGACGGAGTGCTTTTTCAAGTTTGAATATTTTTAGTGTTTACTCTTGAGCCGTGTGAAGAGTAAACTGAAGGAGGAAGGCAGAAGCAGAGAGATCACTGAGAAGGGTATTGCAATAATCTAGTGAGAGTTGGTGGTGGCTTGTACTGGGATGGAGCAATGGAAATTGAGAACATTACTTGCCTTCTGGATGTAGTCAAAGATAGAGCCAACCAGGTTTGCTGGTTGAATGGATGGAGGGCATGCAAGAAAGAGACATCAATCATAACTCCAGGGATTGTAGCCTGGGTAGCTGGAAGAATGGAGCTGCTGTTGTCTGAGTTGGGGAAGGTTAGATGGGAAACAGATAATTGGAAAATTATTCCAGAATTCGGTTGTGTACACATTGCTTTAGATGCCATTGGACATCTAAATGCAGATGCCAAGTAGAGCGCTTAGTGGAGAGGTCTAGACTAGAGAGAGAAAGTTGGAAGTCACCAATCTATGGGTCTATAGGACAGAATAAAATTATCTAGGAAATGAGTATAAGAAGCCATCTGAGGGCTGAGCTTGGGTCACTCTGCCACAACCAGCTCAGCAGTGGGTGTGCATGAAAGGAAGGCACTGCAGGACTTAAGAAAAAACACACACAGTACAACATAGAGAAAAGATGGGTACAGGGGACTCCCAGCCTCGAGGAGAGCCCAGATCTCTGCAGCCTTATCGTATTTATTCATCTCTTTGCTCATCAAACAAATTAGCAGAGCCTGGGTCAAATTAGCCTAGAATGGATTCAGGTGCAGAGAAGAATGATTAACTAATAGCTTTTAGGTAAGCAGGAAAAGGCTATAGGGATCAGCTGTTTCCTTTAAACAATCTTTTTTTTTTTTTTATTGTTTTTTATTATTTGAAAGAGGGGGAGCAAAAAACCAACTTCAAAACAACGATTACCCCTACCTCCTGAAGTTTTGCTTAAGTTATGGCTTGCCTGAAGTTAATATCAATTAATGTTGTCTATATTTGAAACAGAACTATTATCTGGTGATACTTGCTGTGTGTATACTTGTTTTGATAAGACAAAGTAGTCATTATAATATGAATGAGATTATTTTAAAGAGTATGTGTTATTTAAGTAGTGCTCACAATAAAAATGAAAATTTCTTGGATGTTGTAAATGAAATATACTAAATGATACAGATTCAGTATAGAAGGTATTGTGGAGCATACCAGTTATTGGATATGAAAGCAAGTAAGCAAGCAGTCATACTTTGTGACTCAATAAATATATGCATTAAAAATAAAATGTTAATATTTGGATGCTAAAAAAGCTATTGTCTTTGGATAAAATTATCTTTATTAAATACTTTTTAAAATAAATTTTTATTAATGTTAATGGGGTGACATTAATAAATCAGGGTACATATATTCAAAGAAAACATGTCCAGGTTATCTTTTTTTTTTTTTTTTTTTCTGAAGCTGGAAACGGGGAGGCAGTCAGACAGACTCCCGCATGCGCCCGACTGGGATCCACCCGGCAGGCCCACCAGGGGGCAATGGTCTGCCCATCCGGGGCATCACTCTGTCGCGACCAGAGCCACTCTAGTGCCTGGGGCAGAGGCCAAGGAGCCATCCCCAGCGCCCGGGCCATCTTTTGCTCCAATGGAGCCTCGGCTGCGGGAGGGGAAGAGAGAGACAGAGAGGAAGGAGAGGGGGAGGGGTGGAGAAGCAGATGGGCGCCTCTCCTGTGTGCCCTGGCCGGGAATCGAACCCAGGACTTCTGCACGCCAGGCCGACGCTCTACCACTGAGCCAACTGGCCAGGCCCCAGGTTATCTTGTCATTCAATTATGTTGCATACCCATCGCCCAGAGTCAGATTGTCCTCTGTCACCCTCTATCTAGTTTTCTCTGTGCCCCTCCCCCTCCCCCTTCCCCTCTCCCTTCTTCCCTCCTGCATCCTCCCTCCCCCCTCCCCTGGTAACCACCATACTCTTGTCCATGTCTCTTAGTCTCGTTTTTATGTCCCACCAATGTATGGAATCATGTAGTTCTTGGTTTTTTCTGATTTACTTATTTCACTTCGTATAATGTTATCAAGATCCCACCATTTTGTTGTAAATGATCCGATGTCATCATTTCTTATGGCTGAGTAGTATTCCATAGTGTATATGTGCCACATCTTCTTTATCCAGTCTTCTATTGACGGGCTTTTTGGTTGTTTCCATGTCTTGGCCACTGTGAACAATGCTGCAATGAACATGGGGCTGCATGTGTCTTTACGTATCAATGTTTCTGAGTTTTTGGGTTATATACCCAGTAGAGGGATTGCTGGGTCATAAAGTAGTTCTATTTTCAGTTTTTTGAGGAACCACCATACTTTCTTCCATAATGGTTGTTCTGCCATAAAGTGTTCTGCCCCTGCAGGACTTGACATTCCAAAGTCCGCACCAGAGACTTGTCTCAGGACAACAGTCTAATTCTTGGGCATTTTCCTACACCGCTCCAAGTTAGACTTCAGAAAGATGAGAAGGAACCAGTGACAGAAACCAAGACAGAGTAGCTACTGAAGTGAAAGGATAACTCTGATGCCAGTTCAAAGAAAATGAAGAAAGAATGACAGCAATCAATTCTGCTGATTTTAGTTGAATAAATTAAGGACTGAGAACGTCAGAGCATTGGGTTTGGCACATAAAGGCAGTTGATAGGTTTGACAAGAGCAGCTTCCATGGGCTGCTGAGGATGAAAGTTGGATTGGAGTAGACATAAAAGAAGATTGTATTTTTTTTAAATTACCTTATGACCCAGCAATTCCTCTACTGGGTATATACCCCCAAAACTCAGAAACATTGATACGTAAAGACACATGCAGCCCCATGTTTATTGCAGCATTGTTCACAGTGGCCAGGACATGGAAACAACCAAAAAGCCCATCAATAGATGACTGGATAAAGAAGATGTGGCACATATACACTATGGAATACTACTCAGTCATAAGAAATGATGACATCGGATCATTTACAGCAAAATGGTGGGATCTTGATAACATTATACAAAGTGAAATAAGTAAATCAGAAAAAACCAGGAACTGCATTATTCCATATGTAGGTGGGACATAAAAGTGAAACTAAGAGACATTGATAAGAGTGTGGTGGTTACGGGGGGAGGGGGGAGAGGGAGAGGGAAAGGGGGAGGGGAAGGGGCACAAAGAAAACTAGATAGAAGGTGACAGAGGACAATCTGACTTTGGGTGATGGGTATGCAACATAAGTGAATGACAAGATAACCTGGAGTTGTTATCTTTGAATATATGTATCCTGATTTATTGATGTCACCCCATTAAAAATAAAATTATTAGAAAAAAAGAAGATTGAGGGAGAGAGAGAGAAAGAAGGATGTGGGGATAGTAAATGTAGACAGAACCCAGTCTCAAGAGGGCACATACTGTAGATTCCATTGATGTCACATTACCCAAAGGGTGCAAGTATAGTGATGGAAAACAGACGGGTGGTTTGCCAGGGGTAGCGGGGGAAGGTGTGACTAGGGAGGGGTTCCTAAGTATTTGGCGTGATGGAAGAGTTCCGTGTAACATGCTAAACTCACACCGTTATATATTAATAGAAAAGTCATTTTTACTGTACATTGATTTTCCCCCTTCAAAGAAGACTCTTACTGGTAATGATGGGAAACACGCAGTGAGCAGACTTCATTTTTTACTGAAGGTGGCAGTGCTGACACTCTCTTTCCAGGGAAGCCCCCAGAAATAAGGTTGAGCTTTGTTCTAGGCTGCCCAGCTGAGCCAGCCAGTGCTCTGGCTCCCCTGGAGACCCTGCACACAACCTAATATCCTTTTATGAATGTAAGGCCAGTAGCTGCAGCCACCATCACAGCCGCCTGGCCCATGCAGGTTCACATTTGATTCAGACAGATGGTAATGAAACAATGGAGCCAAGAACTGGTGGGCCATTACCTTTAATCCTAGCTTGCACCCAGTGTGCAAGAAATACACACAGTGGGAAAACACTTCCCTTTCCATTCAGGGCTCCCAAAGCCACTGACTCATCCAAGTTTTCCTAGAATCAAAGGTCCCACCAGCCTTATTCACCTCTGTTCCTGATAGAATCAGTCAGAGTCCGAAAGACCAGTGTAACAGGCTTTATTGAAAGGAAATCTGCTGGGCTGTCTCATAAGGGAGAGCAGCCCCCAGTTCTCTAACAGGTAGGGTTAAATAGGGGATTTGAGGGTGGGGGCTGGTAGTCATTAGGAAAAATGTATTTTTCAGCGATTTATGTAAAATTAACCATAAATAAACTAAGGGATCTTCCACACCCTTGTTAGTCACCTGAATGCCTGGGGGAAGGTGATCTGGAACATCCAGTTTGTCAGTGTCCCTTCATCCACTTGAGGAAGGAGGGAGTCATGGCCCCCACCTGCAACCCTATCAGTTCCCCATCTCCTTTTCTCTGCACAAACCCTGCACAAAATGGCTTCTCCTTCAGCACTCTGCCATCTTGGCTACCTCTCTTCTGCAATGCTGATGGCAGGATCTGAGCAAAAGAGCCCCAGGTCTGCCTTATCTTATAGTGTAGAAATTAAAGCCTTTAAGCCAGTATACAAATAAGAAGTCTCTGATGCAAAGCCACTAATCTGAGGCATAAATGGGATTCCTCATAAGAGTGCACCACCCCACATCAGGCAACAGTCAAGGGTGTGGGGAAAAGATTAGTGTGGAGAAGATCTTAGTGTTAGAAGTATGTTGAAAAGATTTTAGGATTAAAAGGGCGGGAAAGGCTTAGTCTTAAAACTAAGCCTTAGTTTATAAGGACCTTGTGAGCTTACAGCCTGTCTACCACACCCAATGCAAACTATAAGCAAGCAAACACATAAACCATATTTACAAATTTATTTGACTAACAATGAACCTTTCCTGTTTGAACTTTTAAAAAATGCCTCTCCTGACCAGGCAGTGGATAAAGCGTCGGACTGGGATGCGGAAGGACCCAGGTTCAAGACCCCAAGGCCGCCAGCTTGAGCACATGCTCATCTGGCTTAAGCAAAAAGCTCACCAGCTTGGACTCAAGGTCGCTGGCTCAAGCAAGGGCCCACGGTCATGGCACATATGAGAAAGCAATCAATGAACAACTCAGGTATCACCACGAAAAACTGATAATTGATGCTTCTCCTCTCTCTCCATTCCTGTCTGTCTGTCCTTCCCTATCTATCCCTCTCTTTGACTCTCTCTCTCTGTCCCTGTTAAAAAAAAAAAATCTTAAAAAATGCCTCAACTCCATTCTATCCCCTCCCCAAATTCTGACTTAATTATTGGGAAAGAGGGAATAGACTTTTTTTTAAGGGCTAGAGGTGTTAAGAAATTTATTTATCAATATATTTATTTATTTTTAGCTGAATTTATTGGGATGACATTGGTTCCAAAACCATATAGATTTCAAGTGTACAACTCAATACAACACCATCTTCAATGGATTTAAATTTATTTTAAAAATGTTTATGTATTCCAGGCAAGTTTAATGTCCAGCCAGGGATTTAAAAAGAAAGACAAAACAAAAACAAAAAAATAAACAAACACTGACTTAGACCAGGAAAGTGAAGGTAAAGTTCAGGAAGAGTTTAAGACTAAATAGCATTTCCTAATGAGTGGCAATACGCTGCAGAAGGCACCAAGTTGACAGTCAAGGGTGTGGGAGTCATCTAGGGGAGAAGTCAGGCAGAGAAATGGGATCAGGAGTGTTGCAGGCTGACCAGTACAGAGCACCGGGAGATCAGCCTTGGTGGCTGTCGGCAGATTGTGTCAGGAAGGCTGTGAGTGTTGGGTAAGGGTGGGAGTCCCGGCAGAAGCAGAGCTCCACGAATCTTCTCCTGAGCTACTCTGACACCTATATGGTTGGCAAGGAGAGCACCAGAGCTCACTGGGCGCTGTCAATCCAGCTAACAGAGGACACGAGGGAAAGGGAACACTGCCTTCTTCCTCTAATAATAATGGGAGAGGGAGTGTGGTTCTGGAGAATGAAATGATTAAATTTGCATGATGAAAAAATTTTTAATTTCTTTTGAATGCTGATGAACAGGAGATGCCAAATCTTTTTCTCCTGTAAACTACTACCTTCTTTATTTGATTCAGCTAATAACACTGTTTTGTCTTTTTCCAAATAGCCCCAGATATATGGAAAAGATTTATATAGGCAGATGAGGATCCTCAAACCCCTCAGCGAGATCTTCTGAGCATGGCTTTTAAGATACCAAGAGGCAGCAAAAGCCCAATAGAGATCAGGTGAACTACCAGCTTTTAGGATACGCCCTTAAAGGCTCCAACACCCCAAAGGTCTCATAGGATCCCATCTGTGTCCTGCTTCAATAGTGGAAAGGAAGCTCATTGAGCTAAAGCCTGCCAGGCTTACATGCCTCTGCTGTGAGGAAAAAGGGACACTGGAAGGTAGGCTTCTCCCTCATTCCTCTAAGGGAAGGTTCAGTTTCTTCCAGCCCTGCTCCAGCCACCTATGACCTAACCTTGCCCAGAATGCTGGGGTTTGCCACTGAAGGCTGAAGGTGCCCAGGGCCATTGGCCCCAGATACGACACTGTGGATGAGCCTAGGGTATTTCTTCCAAGAAGCAGGTAAACTGATCTCATTTGCACAAGGGCCACTTAACTATGTCTTGCCTGAATAATCAGGTTTTTTATTCTTCCCTCAAAGATCTCTGTTGTGGGTGTTGATAGTCCTATTTTCTGCTGCTTTGTTTAATATATAGTGTTTCCTTTATTCCTCCTACCTCAATGCCCCACACATATTTCAGGCTGGGATCTACTCCTAATTCAGAGCCCTCTTTCCCTCTTTTGCCAACTTCTATTATGAATCTACCTTTGCCACCCAGCTTAGTGTATCCCAAGGTTCTCTTTACTACGCCACAGTCGCAGAGCTCCAGGGAAAAGCAACCTGGTCTCATCTCTCCAGGCAGAGGAGAACAGAAGCTCCATATCCACGCATGCTGCAGATGGCTTTTCCAGTCTACCTGAATCATTACCAGCTAGAAGCAGCGGTCATTGGGACTTGGACGTGAGCTGCAAAGTATAGAATTGTGACAACAATTCCAGTGCCATGTGGTCTTTTCCTGGATGTGGACTTTTCCTGGACTCCTGCTCCTTGGGACAGCTCCTAACAGACTGAACTGGGGTTGGGTTGCATTTATCAGGGACTTGTCATGGTGTTGGGGCCAACTTGGACTTGGTGAACTTGTTAAGGACACAACTCTTTTATGGATTCTTGCTGTATTGGCTAAGAGTTTGCTTAAAGGCTTTAATCACTGTTAAAAAAAAAATAGAAGACTGGATAAAGAAGATGTGGCACATATACACCATGGTATACTATTCAGCCATAAGAAATGATGACATTAGATCACTTACAACAAAATGGTGTGATCTTGATAACATTATACAGAGTGAAATAAGTAAATCAGAAAAAAAACAAGAACTGCATGATTCCATACATTGGTGGGACATAAAAACGAGACCAAGAGACATGGACAAGAGTGTGGTGGTTACGGGGGGGGGAGGCAGGGGGAGAGAAGGAAGGAGGGGGAAGGGGAGGGGGAGGGGCACAAAGAAAACTAGATAGAAGGTGATGGAGGACAATCTGACTTTGGGTGATGGGTATGCAACATAATTGAATGACAAGATTACCTGGACATGTTTTCTTTGAATATATGTACCCTGATTTACTGATGTCACCCCATTAAAATTAATAAAAATTAAAAAACAAAAAAAAACACAAATGGTAAAACATCTGTGAAGCACAATAAAACAAAGCACAATAAAGTGAGGTATGCCTGTATGTGGAATCTAAAAAAAGCTGAACTCAAAGAAAGAGTGTGGTGATTACCATGGGCTGGGGATGGGAGAAATGAGGAGGTGTTGGTCAAAGATATAAACTTTCAGTTAGAAAAATAAGTTCTGGATATATAATGTACAGCATTGTGATTATAGTTAACAACAGTATATTATATATTTCAAAGTTACTAAGAGACCAGATCTTAAATGTTCTCACCACAAAAAAGAAATAATTACATGATGTGATGGAGGTGTAATTAATGGTGGTATAGTGCAACTTATAAATGTATCAGATCAACATGTTGTGTTTCTAAAATTTACACATTATATGTCAATTATAACTCAATAAAAAAATAAAATTATCTAAAATGTCCATACTACCCAAAGCAACTTATAGATTCAACACATTCTTATTAATTGGACAGATATGTGCAAAAGAATAAAACTAGACCACTTTGTTACACCATACACAAGAATAAATTCAAAATGGATAAAAAAAAATTTTGCATGATGAATACATTAGCACATGGGAAATACTTTAAACAGTGCCAGGTACATAGTAAGAGCTTAATAAAGGTTAAGGGAAAATGAAAAAACATATGTCCGAAAACACTTTTTCTTTCTGTGTATCAGTGTAAGAAACTGCTGGCATAGATGATACGCATTTGACAAAGCCACTTGGTATATCTGTCAGATCTGTTTTCCCAGCTCTCCAGGGCCAGGACAGATTCCGTGATTTGGTACACTCTCAGGATAGCTCTGTTTATAGCAAAAAAACTTCCAAAGACCCATAATCCAAAAACCACTTCCAGGGCTCTGCATGGCTGAAAACACGGGCAGAACATGCAAAGGGATGTCCCACTGAGCTCAGAGCATTCCAGGTCCCCTAGAGTTTGGGGTTGACTGGTTCAGAGCCTGTCCCTCAGTGACTCTGTTTATCCTTCATTTCTTTTCCATAATCAGTCCCAGTGGAATTCTGTGAGAGAACCACTCCATGGGAATGAGGACCAAGAGAAGAATGTATCCACATTTACTCTGATAAGCACCTCATATGGTGACTTTTCTTGTTGAAAATAATGAAGCAAAATAAAGTTTGTGTCTGCTGTGTTGATAATCTAGAATATACACTGAGAAATTAGTCCTTACTGTGCTTTACTCGCTCACCTGTAGTATCATTTTTATAGCAATTCTGTGAGGTAGGTCAGGTAAGCAATAAGGGTTCTACAGATGGGAAGCTAAGGCTCAGAGAGCAATTTGTCGACCTCCATGGAGTTGGGATGTAAACTCACCTTCTTCGAAATAGACCTTTTGTTTTCCCTACGTTCTGGAGCCTACGACCTTGCTCTGAAACACTATAGTCAGTTCATCGTTGTGAGCAGTAAACATCCCCAAGTGTTTGGCTAAGTGTTTGTTTCCTCTTGGAAAGGATCATCTGGTGAAAGGTGGTCTCAAGTTAGAAATGCTTTCAGCATTCACTCAGCCGCCTCCGCTGTTTCCCAGGGCTCATGGTCCCAAGTGTCTGGAAACGCAAAGCTGAGCCAGGGTCCTGAACCCTGCTGTTCTGTGTTTCTCATTTTCCTCTATCTCGGGGACAAGAAGTAGGGAAATCTCTGACCTTTGACTTAAAAGGAAACACTGAGGGAGACATCCAAGATTCCCATGAACCAGATGATCGGGCCAACCCTGTGTCGAGATGTAGTAATGGAGCACGTGGTCCAGGGTCTTTGCTGGGAGCCAACTTCTCTGTGGCTCTCCCATGGGTTCCCTGATCTGAGGGAGAGAGGCCATCTTTTGCTAAGATATTTAGAAATCAGATATGGAATTTTAAAACTGAAAGAGGTCATCTTGTACAATTCACCAGGAAGCCTAAGGGTGTCACAAGATAAGGGAGATCGGGCTCAAAATTAGAATCAGGTCTCTTTGATGGGGCTCAGCACCAGGGACACCTGGGAGCAGAGACGTGGCAATGCTGCAGCACAATTCTGAGGCACCAAACCCTTGGGAACCTGATTCTAAAGCAGGGCTCTGCTCTTCATTCAGCGCTTTTATTTATGGCTGTACCAAGGGCTGTTTTTAGAAATATTAAATTTTTATATGGAAAGCAAAGTAAGATTTTCCAAATAATGGGTGCAGATAGTCAGCCCTTCTCAGTGAAGTTCTGGAAACTGGGTCAAACTTTGAATACATACTGAGTTTCTTACCCACGAGGAACACGTTATAAGCCCCCAGGGAATGCCTGAAACTGCAGATACTACCGAATTCTACGGGTTCGGTAGGATTTTTCTTATACATGCATACCTATGATGAAATGTGATTTATAAATTAGTCACCATAAGAGATTAACAATGATAACTAATAATAAAGTGGAATAATTATTAATGCAAGAAATGTCCAAACTTGTAGAAAATTTTTGTAAGGGTTTATTTGGAACAAACTACTGCTGGGAAGCAAGCTCTCAAATACCCCAGAGAATAACCATTTTTCAGTTTCTCCCATGCATTTGAAATTAAGGAGGGAACATGAGGAAGATTACAGGAAGGTAGCAGAAGCAAGATGAAGACTAGACTTCAAGATAGTTAATGAGATTATGTGCTCTTGAGGGTGGATTCACTTCAGGAGCATTTCAAAGATGTGTTAACCTAGATGCACAGAAACAATGGGCAGGGCTTGCTTACGGCAAAGATAAACTTTTTGCTTATCCACCATGACCTGCCCAGTTAGGAATTAATGAACAGCTCAATCTGTGAGGCTACTTTTAGTTAGATTTATAACAGCACACCTTTTTTGACCACAAGATTATAACAATAAGTTTTGCAAATGTGGTCTCTCTCTGTCAACATGTCTTACTGTAGTGTCCTCACTGTTCTTCTTGTGATGTGAGGTGACACAATGCCTGCGGGATGAGATTTCATAAAGTGAATAATGTACATAGTTGAACCTAAGCAGTGAGATACTGCAACAGCCAACTGGATAACCAATAGGGCTACTGAGTGACTGATGGGTAGGAAGACACGGGACAAAGGGATGAGTCATGTCCCAGGTGGGATGGAGCAGGATTTCTTCACGCTACTCAGAATGGCACATGGTTTAAAACTTATAAATTGTTTATTTCTGTAACTTTTCATTTATCATTTTCAGACCATAGTTGAGCACAGGAAATTGAAATCAAGAAAGCAAAACCACAGATAAAGGGGACAGAGGGCATTATAATAAGTTCTTATACTGACCCACAGAAATAAAAAGGGTTTCCTCCCTAACTTTTATAAAGCTCTTACCATGTACTAAGCATTCTTTAAAATACTTTAAAATGTGTTAAACTTGCCCTGGCTGGTTGGCTAAGTGGTAGAGCGTCGGCCTGGCGTGCAGGAGTCCTGGGTTCGATTCCCAGCCAGGGCACACAGGAGAAGCGCCCATCTGCTTCTCCACCCCTCCCCCTCTCCTTCCTCTCTGTCTCTCTCTTCCCCTCCTGCAGCCAGGGCTCCATTGGAGCAAAGTTGGCCCGGGCACTGAGGATGGCTCTATGGCCTCTGCCTCAGGTGCTAGAATGGCTCTGGTTGCAACAGAGCAACGCCCCAGATGGGCAGAGCATCACTCCCTGGTGGGCATGCTGGGTGGATCCCGGTTGGGCACATGTGGGAGTCTGTCTGACTGCCTCCCCGTTTCCAACTTCAAAAAAAAAAATAAATAAATAAAATAAAATGTGTTAAACCATTTAATCATGTCAATTTGACCACATTAAAGATATTATTGGGAAACTGTAATATTGTATATATAGTTATTATCAATTATAACTAAAAAATAATTTTGTTTTAAAAATACTCTAAAATATTTTTAAAAGCTATTATTGGAAAATAATAGCATTGGCTAGCATGTGCGAACAGATGCTGAGCTAAGCATTTAATTTAACCCAAACTTTTCTGAGCATTAGACTCAAATCACCATCTGTAATACTTCCAGTTGAGTGTTTCAGTGGCACCTCAAGTTCAACCAGACCTAAAGCAAGCACAGGCTCACGCCTCCCCCATTTCAGATCAGTGCTTCCTGCCTCAGTGAATAACATCTATTATATACTTTCCAGGCCAGGGATTACCCTAGCTCCCCCTTTCCAATCCACCACTAAATTTTGTGGATTTTACCTCCTAGGCTTCTCTCAAGTCTATCCATATTTCTCCATATCTGTCACACTACCTTATTCCAAAATACTGTATTGTCATTTCTCAAATTGCAGTAGAAACCTCCTAATTGGCTTACCCTCATCTACTCTCACACTTTTAAATCTGTTTCCAAATTGCTTCTAGGGTAATCTCTTCAATAAGACAAATCTCAATATATTCTGTTTCTTTTTTTTTAATAAATAAATTTTTATTAATTTTAATGGGGTTACATCAGTAAATCAGGGTACATATATTCAAAGAAAATATGTCCAGGTTATCTTGTCATTCAATTGTGTTGCATACCCATCACCTAAAGTTAGATTGTCCTCCATCACCTTCTATCTAGTTTTCTTTGTGCCCCTCCCTCTCCCCTCCTCTCCCCCTCTCTCTCCTTCCTCCCTCCCCCCCATTAACACCACACTCTTGTCCATATCTCTTGGTCTCGTTTTTATGTCCCACCAATGTATGGAATCATGCAGTTCTTGTTTTTTTCTGATTTACTTATTTCATTCTGTATAATGTTATCAAGATCCCACCATTTTGTTGTAAATGATCTGATGTCATCATTTCTTATGGCTGAGTAGTATACCATAGTGTATATATGCCACATCTTCTTTATCCAGTCTTCTATTTTTTTGTACAGTGATTAAGGCCTTTAAGCAAACTCTTGGCCAATACAGCAAGAATCCATAAAAGAGTAGTGTCCTTAACAAGTTCACCAAGTCCAAGTTGGCACCAACATCATTCCATATCCCTGCAAATGCAACCCAACCCCAGTTCAGTCTGTTAGGAGCTATCCCAAGGAGCAGGAGTCCAGGAAAAGTCCACATCCAGGAAAAGTCCACACGGCACTGGAATTGTTGTCACAATTCTATACTTTGCAGCTCACGTCCAAGTCCCAATGACCAATGCTTCTAGCTGGTAATGATTCAGGTAGACTGGAAAAGCCATCTGCAGCATGTGTGGAGATGGAGCTTCTGTTCTCCTCTGCCTGAAGAGATGAGACCAGGTTGCTTTTCCCTGGAGCTCTGCGACTATGGCGTGGTAAAGAGAACCTTGGGATACACTAAGCTGGGTGGCAAAGGTAGATTCATAATAGAAGTTGGCAAAAGGGGGAAAGAGAGCTCTGAATTAGGAGTAGGTTCCAGTCTGAAATATGAGTGGGGCATTGAGGTAGGAGGAATAAAGGAAACACTATATATTAAACAAAGCAGCAGAAAATAGAACTATCAATACCCACAACAGAGATCTTTGAGGGAAGAATAAAAAACCTGACTATTCAGGCAAGACATAGTTAAGTAGCCCTTGTGCAAATGAGATCAGTTTACCTGCTTCTTGGAAGAAATACCCTAGGCTCATCCACAGTGTCATGGATGGGGCTGATAGCCCTGGGCACCTTCAGCCTTCAGTGGCAAACCCCAGCATTCTGGGCAAGGTTAGGTCATAGGTGGCTGGAGCAGGGCTGGAAGAGACTGAACCTTCCCTTAGAGGAATGAGGGAGAAGCCTACCTTCCAGCATCCCTTTTTTCCTCACAGCAAAGGCATGTAAGTCTGGCAGGCTTTAGCTCAATGACCTTTCTATTTATTATTGAGGCAGGACCCAGATGGCATCCTATGAGACCCCTTTGGGTTGTTGGAGCCTTTAAGGGCGTATCCTAAAAGCTGGTAGTTCACTTGATCTCTATTGGGGTCTTTCTGCCTCTTGGTATCTTAAAAGCCATGCTCAGAAGATCTTGCTGAGGGGTTTGAAGATCCCCATCCACCTATATAAACCTTTTCCATATATCTGGAGCTATTTGGAAAAACACAAAACAGTGTTATTAGCTGGATCAAATAAAAGAAGGTAGAAGTTTGCAGGAGAAAAAGATTTGGTGTCTCCTGTTCATCAGCATTCAAAAGAAATTTAAAATTTTTAAGTAAAAAGCATGATATGGTAGACCTGTAGGCGTTCAAGGATATGACTCCCCCCTTTTAGATTTTTTTAACTTGACCTTAAAATATTTTCTGGGTACACTTTAATAATATCTTGACTTTAATGATTGTACAAAATACCCATAATTCGGAAGGTTTGACAAAATACAGTAAACGCTTTTGCTACATATGCAGGAGCATTGTCAGTTTAACCAGTTTAGGAAATCCAATAATAGAAAAATGCATACGGACAATGAGCTATAACATGCTTAGCAGCCTCTCCTGTTCTGACAGAGGTTACTATAAATCCAGAATAGGTATCCACTGTAATGTGGACATAGGACTGTTTGCCAAATGAAGGTATATGAATAACATCCATTTGCCAAAGTTGTCCTGGTAGGAGTCCTTGAGGGTTAACTCCAAATGAAGGGACAGATTGTAGTATAGGACCCCTTGGACAGGATTTCCCAGTCTGCCGTGCTGCTTCCTGAGAAAGTTGAAACTGTTTACACAGTGCTGCAGCGTTCTGGTGATGAATAGTATGAGACTGAATTGCTCGATCTGTCATGGTTTCTCCAAATAATTTTCTTTTGGGTAGCTTGATCAACAAGGGCATTCCCTTGTGCTAAAGCTCCAGGGAGCATGGAGTGAGCTTGAGTATGTCCTATAAAACATGGAGCTCTATGTTGACATACAAGTCTTTGAAGAAGGAGTAACTGCTGAAATAGTTCATCAGCAGTTGTCCCTAAGACAGCAGTCTTTATAGTGGAAATAACCATAAGTAAATATTTGCTGTCTGTATATAGATTAAAGGAGGAATATGGCAAATGCTGAAAAGCCATGATAATGGCATATAATTCTAGTCTTTGAGCTGATTTTAAGTTGACTCTTTCAGTATAAAGTTGTCCATTGATTTGCAAAAGCGATTTGACATTTATTGGAAGTTTCCCAGAGCCATTGTTGTTGATCCTTTGAAAAAAGGAACAACTGCCCTGGCTGGTTGGCTCAGTGGTAGAGCATCAGCCTGGTGTGCGGAAGTTCCGGGTTCAATTCCCGGCCAGGGCACACAGGAGAAGCGCCCATTTGCTTCTCCACCCCTCCCCCTCTCCTTCCTCTCTGTCTCTCTCTTCCCCTTCTGCAGCAAAGGCTCCATTGGAGCAAAGATGGCCCGGGTGCTGGGGATGGCTCAATGACCTCTGCCTCAGGTGCTAGAAGGCTCTGGTTGCAACAGAGTGACACCCCAGATGGGCAGAGTATCCCCTCCTGGTGGGCGTTCTGGGTGGATCCCAGTCGGGCGCATGTGGGAGTCTGTCTGACTGCCTCCCCGTTTCCAGCTTCAGAAAAATACAAAAAAAAAAAAAAGGAACAACAATAATTTTGAGGCTCAAAACCTATAAGCTGTAAGGGTCACCTAAGCCCCTTGATAATCCAAGAAGCTACAAGATCAAAATATGGAAGTGTATGCCATGGGCTATTAGATGGGTCAATGTGCCCAAGCTGTAGCTGCTCTTGTACCAATTGAGCAGCTGCCCTAAGTTTCTCCTGAGAAAGAGGCCATTGGTCTACCCATACAGGATTATCTGATTTCCAAGTAATTGGGTCTGCACAATGCATTATTAGGGTAGCAGGAACTACCAAGGCCCCTATGCTAAATTTTGATAGCCTAATCCACGTCTTCTGGTATTGGTGCCACTTCTATGGGGGTGAGAATTCCCCACTGTTTTTTTCCTAACCCCTTAGTGGGCAAAAATCCCTGATCAAGTATCTGAGTACTGACTAAACTATCAGGTCTGACAAGCAATGCTCCTGTATTTTTCAAAACATCTCTACCGCACACATTAACTGGCCATCCAGGGAGCACATAAGGCTTAAAAAATCTAGAATGACCTTCTTAATCTTCTCAATGTAAAAAACTAGAACTTTGTTGAGGGGATTTACTCTGCCCTATACCTTATAATTCTGTGGCTGCTGCATGAGTGGGCCAGGAAGGAGGCCAATGTAGCTTAGCAATAACAGATACATCAGCTCCAGTATCTGAAAGTCCTTTAAATTTATGCTCATGTATTGTTAGTTCCATTTCAGGGTGTTCCTGACCTATTTTTTTTTAAATCCAATTGGCAAAATCAGAGGAGCCAAATCACCAATTTTCTTGGGGCCCCTTTTGCAGGATGTGGCCTGAGAGGCAGAATTAGCATCCTTATACTATTCTTCTAACTGCCTGAATTAGCCATGAGACAAATTCTTTTTTTTTATTAATTTTAATGGGGTGACATTGGTAAATCAGGGTACGTATGTTCAGAGAAAACATCTCTAAATTATTTTGACATTTGATTATGCTGCATTCCCATCGCCCAAAGTCCAATTGTCTTTCGTCACCTTCTAACTGATTTTCTTTGTACCCCTCCCCTCCCCCAACCCCCTCCCTCTCATCCCCTTCACCCTGTAACCCCCACACTCTTGTCCATGTCTCTGAGTATCATTTTTATGTCCCACCTATGTATGGAATCATATAATTCTTAGTTTTTTCTGATTTACTTATTTCACTCAGTATAATGTTATCAAGGTCCATCCATGTTGTTGTAAATGATCCGATGTCATCATTTCTTATGGCTGAGTAGTATTCCATAGTATATATGTACCAAAGCTTTATAATCCACTCGTCCTCTGACGGACACTTGGGCTGTTTCCAGATCTTCACTATTGTGAACAATGCTGCCATAAACATGGGGGTGCATTTCTCCTTCTGGAACAGTAAAACACATTAACAGCTGCCCATTGCTCTTAGGATAAAGACAGGCTCTTTGGTATGGTCAACAGGGTTCTGCATGGTCTGGCTGCTGCCTCTGTCCTTCATTTCCTCCCACTTCAACTACACTGTTCTTCTTCTTTTTAAAAAAAATTATTTATTTATTTATTTATTTTAGAGAGGAGAGAGAGAGAGAGAGAGAGAGAGAGAGAGAGAGAGAGAGAAAGGGGGGAGGAGCAGGAAGCATCAACTCCCATATGTGCCTTGACCAGACAAGTGCAGGGTTTTGAACAAGCGACTTCAGCATTCCAGGTCGATGCTTTATCCACTGCGCCACCACAGGTCAGTCTACACTGTCTTCTTTTAATCTTATTATGTGGTCACTCTAGCCACAGGATCTTTGCACATACTGTTTCCTATTTATGGATCACCTCTTCTTGGTTAGTCAAATCACTCTTCTTTCATATCTTGGCTTTCCCTAACTTTTTAGATTAACTTAGGTTTTTTTTCCCATTCTATCATCTCAGCACTATTAATACTTCATTGATAATATTTATTATACCTATATTTTTCTTTTACTTGTGTGATTCTTTTTTTTTTATTTACAGAGACAGAGAGAGAGTCAGAGAGAGGGATAGACAGGGACAGACAGACAGGAACAAAGAGAGATGAGAAGCATCAATCATTAGTTTTTCGTTGTGACACCTTAGTTGTTCATTGATTGCATTCTTATATGTGCCTTGACCATGAGGCTACAGCAGAGCGAGTAACCCCTTGCTCAAGCCAGTGACCTTGGGTCCAAGCTGGTGAGCTCTGCTCAAACCAGATGAGCCTGCACTCGAGCTGGTGACCTCGGGGTCTTGAACCAGGGTCCTCTGCATCCCAGTCTGACGCGCTATCTACTGCACCACCGCCTAGTCAGGCCTTGTGTGATTCTTATATCATATATTTCTATTCCACTTGGCAATAAACTCCTTGAGGGAAGGAGTATCTATAGTTGCTCATAATTGTATTCCAAGTGCCAAGAATGGTGCCTAAGTTATAGTGGGCATTCATTTTTTAGATATTTTTAAATATTATTTTATTTTTAAACTATTTATTGATTTAGAGAGAGAGTGAGCCAGAGAAATATCAATTTATTGTTCCACTCATTTGTGCATTCATTGGTTGATCCTATATATACCCTGACCAGGGAGTAAGCCCACAACCTTAGAGTCCTGGGATGATGCTGTAACCAATTGAGCTAACCAGTGAGAGCCATTTTTTAGGTATTATCAGATAGATGAATGAAATAGATTTGCCCAGCATGATAGAAATCTTTCGTGCTGTTACTATTTCAGTAAACTTGATATTGACCATACATGTGATGGAGTCACAAACCCTACTACTCCTAGGATGGGACAGGTAGTGTTCATAAGAAGGTAGCCATTATATAAAGATGGCAGCTATGGGGAATTCAGGCTCAATGACTTTTCAAGAGAAACTGTACATGTAAATTTATTTTTCTTTCTTAAAGATAGAAAAAATATTGAGAGGGTTGGTCAGAAAGATGGAGGACAGGAGTGGGGAAAGTTTGTGAAATGGTACCAAAAAGGTGTAGTGTGTTGAATAGTGCCCCACCCCTCTTAATTCACATTCAACCAAATCTCAAAATGTGACCATTTTTGGAAATAGACTCTTTGACAATAATAGTTAAGGATTAAGATGAGGTCATAGCAGATTAAGATGGACCCTAAATCAACAACTGGTGATTTAAATATGAGATTTAGAGCCTCATAAACTGTAAAGGAATAAGTGTCTGTTTTTTAAGCCCCTCAGTTTGTGGTACTTTGTTGTGGCAGTGCAAGAAACTAGCACAGCAAGCAGAAAAAGGTTAAGACTGAATATTAGTTGACTAAGATTTGAGAACATGAAGGTCATGAGAGGTGTTAGCAAAGGACATTCAGAAGAAAAGTTTGAGAAGTGACAGGGAAGTGAGAAAGTGAAACTCCTGTGTCTTTTCCTGTCCAGACTCCCCATCCCCCACAGGGACCTGTGGGGTAAACAGCCGCTCCCTCAGGCACAGGGATGCCCTGGGGCACTTCCTGCCTGCTCTGGGCCCACAGATCTGTCCGAAGTACGGGTGATGGAGGGACTACCAGTCCTTGGCCATCTCCAGAGGAACACAAGAGATAGCTGGGCACAGGATCAAGAAAGAATTTGGCACTGCTCAGGGTCAATAATGTGACACAAGTGAGAGGGGTGAAGGGACCTGGGAGAAGGACAGCCAGTTGTCGACAGAGCTCCTCTGGGTGAGGAGCTGGGGACTAGGACAGCCAGGGAAATAGGTAACACCTTAGAGGCCAGTTCCAGCATGGCAGTCAGAGAGCCGCAGACCTGTCCAGGTAGATGTTGGGCTCAGGTATGGCTCAGAAAAGTGCTTCAGGAGGCCAGGCTCCTCAGTGGGGAAGCTGGCAAGGGGCCCCCAGCCATGGGTGTAAGAAAGCCAGCTGTCCTGTGGAAGCTCCTGTGTTTCTAAGAATCATGCTTGTTCTTGGTCAAACCAGGTGGCTGGAGAACTATGGACCGCCTGGGACGCAGTGTACTGACAAGGGACAGGGCAGGCAGGAGTCTGTGTCTTAAAGGGGCCACTGAGCCTTTCATTCCATAATAGTGAACACTTTCAATCAGACTCTGAGCAGTTCCTCTCTAGCTCCCTCCCCCAGTCATGCTTACTAAGTCCCTTCACTCTCCTATGTTTGTTTTCATTTCATTTCACTTGTATGTTGATTACATAACTGCTTACATAAGATAGACACCTTTTTTTTTCTCAACCTTGTACCTACAGACTCAGTAAATGCTCTTTAAGTTGTTAGTAATAAATTCGACAGGACTAGCCATTACAGAGAACTCAAACCAGTGGTCAGAAATGGCCATGTCCCATGTCCCTGGGAAGCAGAGTGTCCTTGTAATTGTTTCTTTTTTTATTTTTTATTTATTTATTTTTTTTACAGAGACAGAGAGAGAGTCAGAGAGAGGGATAGATAGGAACAGACAGACAGGAATGGAGAGAGATGAGAAGCATCAATCATCAGTTTTTTGTTGTGACAGCTTAGTTGTTCATTGATTGCTTTCTCATATGTGCCTTGACCGTGGGCCTTCAGCAGACTGAGTAACCCCTTGCTCGAGCCAGCAACCTTCGGTCCAAGCCAGTGAGCTTTGCTCAAACCAGATGAGCCTGTGCTCAAGCTGGCGACCTTGGGGTCTCGAACTTGGGTCCTCCGCATCCCAGTCTGTTGCTCTATCCACTGTGCCACCACCTGGTCAGGCGTGATTGTTTCCTTTCTATGTGAGAATCATGATAGTATCACCTCCATGCTTCCCTAAGAAATAAACTGTAATCCCCATGCCACAGTTCCTTCAACAAGTCTAGTTCTACTGTTTTTTAAAAAAATCATACTGCAATAAAAAGTATTATTTTTTAACTGTGCTCATTGCTCCCTTGATGGTGCCTTTATGTGGGCTTTAGTTCAGAAATGGGACAGCCACTGGGGATAATTTGGCCAATGATAAAGGGAACCTAATTAGAAAAACCCTCGACAGATCCATTCATTCATTTATTCATTCACTCACTCACTTATCTATTTATTCCTTCCAACAAGAAGCACTATTCTAGGCATCATTATGGAGCAAGGAAGCTTTTACCTTTAGGAACAGAAACAATGAACATGTGTGCCAGCACCATATGTTGTAAGTGCTCAGAAGGAGTTAGAGGATAGAGAATTAAAATGTGTGTTGTTTTAGGCAAGGTATTCAGGGGAGGTCTTTCTGAAGAGATGAGATCTGAGTGACTAGAGGCCTGGATAAGGAGAGAGAGGGAGCCAGGGACACATTGCAAAAGAGAGGTCCCACTGGAGGGGAGGGAAAATGGAAAGGCCTGGAAATATTCTAGGCTTGCTGGGAGAACAGCAAGCAAGCTGGAGAAGCTAGCTCTTAGAAGAAAGTTACAGAGCATAAAAGTTGGAGAGGATTCCAAAGGCCAAATTTCATAAGCCAGAACAAGGGTTCCATTTTTTTCTGCAAGAGAGGAGAGGCTATGGAGTTTGTGAACCAACTACTAACATGATTTGACTTAGGTTTTAAGAGGTTATCTTAGATGCATTTAGGAGAATGCATGATTACAGTGGGTGGGGGAAGAAAAATTTTTCCTTCCACCCTTTTAGGTTCTGTGGCTTGTCTAATAATTAAGATGACGTTGTAAGGTCAAGGGCTGCCGCCATCGTGGCATGCACATGCAGGTGCTCATTTGATTCGGGCAGATGGTAAAGAAACAGTGGAGTCAAAAAATGGTGGGCCATTCCTTTATTAAAGTCTCACACTGGCGGGCGAGCAAACACACGGGACTCCCAAAGCCACTGACACATTCTCCGGTTCCACAACCAGGAGAATCTTCTTTGGTTCCTCCTACAATCAAAGGCCCCCACCAGTCTCCACAGAGCTCGCAAGAGCTCCTCACCTCTGGTTCCCCAGCTGCACACCTTCTCTTCTCTGCACAAACTGGCTTCTTCTTCAGCACTCTGCATTCTCTCTGCTCTCCCTGCAAAAACATGGCTTCTTTATCTCTTTCCAAAACTTTCTGGCATGAAAACCTCTCCTCCAACAAACATTAGCAAGACAATGGCCCTTTCCAAGCAGGAAAGTAATTTACAGTTTCACAGACCCACAGCCCCCAATGCAAACAATAAGTAAGCAAACATAAAAATCACATTTTATAAACTTATTTGACCAACAGATGTAAAATAGAGTAACAGGAAAAAAAAATTTTTAATTATGTGCATGCATGAGAGTCCCATAAAGATAAGAGAGGAAGCCAAGCAATGGAGGCTGATACAGCATCCTGGGCTAAGGGAGGAGAAGGGTCCGGGCTGCAGAGGGCCGGGCAGGTCAAAGGGCAGGTCACAAGAAGGCGAGAGGAGGAAATGTTTGTGACACAGGTCGCCCTCATGCGCATATAAGTTTGTTAGGTAAAAATGGTTCTCTCTGGTTACAGCTCTCTCCCTGGCACAGGCCCTTTTCCAATGTAAATTTCCTTTATAATTGCAGATTTCCTCCACAAATGGGGAAACTTATCATTCTTTAGGCAGTGAAAGGGGAGGTAAAGAGTTTTTCCTGAGTCTTCTGGGTCTTGATTTCTTTCATGTAGTTCAAAATACACCTCATGCCAAAGTGTCATATTTTGAGGATATTTCTTCTGAACGCCATTAGGGGCAAGCATGGAGGTGGAGGGGCCAGTAAGGAGGTTTTGCACTTGTCCAAGTGGAGAAAACAGCATCTGGGATCAAGGTCAGGTTTGTGATGTATTTAAAAGCAGCTGTCCTGTGTTGAATGGTGGCCATTCCAAGAAAAAAAAAAAAGGTATGTTCACATCCTCTAGAACCTGTGTTACTATATTGTTGGGCAAATGAGTTTGTAAAATTTGTGTTATTTGAGTTTGCTCACTTTTATTGTTAAAAATAGTGCTGGGCATAGCCAGGTATGTGATCTGTGAAAGTGCTAATTATCTTCCTGCTTAGAAAGGCCATTGTTATGCTAATGTGTGCTGGAGGAGAGGTTTTGGCACCAGAAAAGTTTTAAAAGGAGAGAAGTAGAAGAAGAAAGCTATTTTTAAAAATTAATTAATTAATTAATTTATTTATTTATTTATTTATTTATTTTTGGTATTTTTCTGAAGTTGGAAATGGGGAGGCAGTCAGACAGACTCCCCATGCACCCGACTGGGATCCACCCGGCATGCCCACCGGGGGTGATGCTCTGCCCATCCGGGGCGTTGCTCTGTTGCAACCAGGATCATTCTAGCACCTGAGGCAGAGGCCACAGAGCCATCCTCAGCGCCCATGCCAACTTTGCTTCAATGGAGCCTTGGCTGCAGAAGGGGAAGAGAGAGACAGAGAGGAAGGAGAGGGGGAGGGGTGGAGAAGCAGATGGGAGCCTCTCCTGTATGCCCTGGCCAGGAATTGAACCCAGGACTCCCACATGCCAGGCCGATGCTCTACCACTGAGCAACTGGCCAGGGCCTCAGGAAGCCATTTTTTAGAGAGTGAGAGCAGAGAGGATACAGAGTGCTGAGAGAGAAGCAAGTTTTGCAGAGTAAGAAGCCATGTTGGCAGATGAGGAACCAGATGTAAGGGTCTTTGGGACTGGTGAGGCCTTTGATTCTAGGAAAAACTGGAGAAGATTCTCCTGGTTGTGGAATCGGAGAACATGTCAGTAGCTTTGTGAGCTCTGAGTGAAAGGGAAGGGCTTTTCCCTGTGTGTTTACTAATTGGCCCATACGAGACTTGAATAAAGGAATGTCCCCCCATTTTTTGGCTCACCTGTTTCTTTACCATTTGCCTGAATCCAATGAGAACCTGCATGTGCATGGCCACGACGGCCATGACTACTGCTGTAAAGTAGTGTACTTGAATCTGCAGGTTTCATAGAGACACCAAGTCCAAATGAATTTTTGAGAAGTTTATTAATTAGCTGGTTAGCTACATGGGGCACAATCCCAAATCATGTATGTTGGCAGATAGAATATATTATGCTCACTTTGTTAAAGATGGCACTGCCCATGTAGAAGCCTGTCGCCCAGGTGATAACATTAGGTGCCCTTTTTGCTTGGGATGGCCGTGATTATATTAGTGTGTGTTGGGGGACAGGCTGTAAGCAGGCAGGATCCTTGTAGCCTAAGGCTTAGTTTTAAGACTAAGACTTTCCCACCTTTTTTGATGTAGGGTGATACACTCTCATGAGAAATCCCATTATGCCTCAGATAAGTGACTTTGTATCAGAGACTTACTTGTTTGTAAAGGTTTTGAATCTACACTCTGAAGTGGGGCCGACCGGGAGCTTGCTCTCTCTCTCTCTCTCTCTGTTCCTGAGATTAGCATTAGAGAGGAGAGCAGAGAAAGGCCATGTGGAGGAGAGGAGAAGCAGCCAAGATGGTGAAGTGCTGAAGGAGAAGCCAGTTTGTGCAGAGTTTATGCAGAGAGAAGGAGATGGGGAACACAGGTGAATAAGGCTGGTGAGCTAGAAATCTTTGATTCTAGGAAACTTGGATAAGTTAGTAGCTTTGTGAGCACTGAATGAGTGGGTTTTAGAGCCCAGTGTGTGTTTTTACTTTCCTGCCAGGTGCAAGCTAGGATTAAAGATGATGGCCCACCAGTTCTTGGCTCCATTGTTTCTTTACCGACTGTTCAAATCTAATGCGAACCTGCATTGGCCAGGTGGCTGTGATGGTGGCCGTACCCATTGGCTTTACAATGTAGAAAGTCCCTACCATTCTGTGGCTGATTTTATAGACCAAATCACATACTGGTTGAGGTGGTGTAAAGCCAGTAGCCACCAGCCTATTCACTTCTGTTCTCTATCTCCTTCTCTCTACACAAACTGTACAAACTGGCTTCTCCTTCAGCACTCTGCCATCTTGGCTGCTTCTCCTGGCCTCCTCCACATGGCCTTTCTCTGCTCTCCTCCAAGAACATAATCCCTCTTCTCCCGGAACAACACGACCCCTCCTTTTAAAACCTTTTGGCACAAAAGCCCTCCCTCAACACACATTAATATAATCATGCCCATCCCAAGCAAGAAAGGCAACTAATATCACCTGGGTGATGGGCTTCCATGTGGGCAGCACCATCTTTAACAAAGTGAGCATTGTTGGAATCCATGGGAGTCCGAAAGACCAGAGTAACAGGCTTTATTGAAAGGAAGAAAGGAACCCTGCTGGGCACTTCTCCAGGGGAGAAGAACACTGGTTATGGACTAGGGGCAAATTATATAGTGTTTGGGAGAGCCTGAGGGTATACTGAGGCAAAAGTTCTGGTATGTCCGGAATGCAAGCCCCCCTTGGGGGGCTTGCCAGCTTCTTGGAATTCTTCTGTCTCAGGGGCAATAGTCCAGTAAGGGTGAGGTCTGACAGATAAGCGGAACATCAAGAGGGCAGTTTGGAATTTACATATCTATCATTTCTCAACTCTGTGGTTACATATAAAAGAAAGGTAGTTATTAATTTTATAATATATAGTGAGGAGTGACAAGGAGAATGAGGAGAAAAAATTGGAAAATTATTGCTTCTTCTGGAGAGAACTCAAGAACGGAACCTTGCCAAGCCAAGTTCCCCATCCAGTTAAGGAGGTCATCAATTTCCATGCTGTAAGGTCTGAACCAGGCGATGTCCTCGAAAACCTGAGTGAGGAAGTAAAATAATTTTGTGAGGTAATAATTGTTAGTTGCTTGCTGTGAGTGCCGAGTGGACAGAGTGACATGGTGATACATGGTCTCTTGGTTGAGCCTCATGATACGTGCTGGCCTGGTTTCTCTCGAATGGGAGGACATGTGGAGATTTTTAGAGACAGGGAACCTGTTTGTGTAAGTTTTTAGAAGAACTAAATATGTGTGGTTTAAAAGGAAGAGGGTTTGGAGAACATTTGGGAGGGAACTTCTCGGGCTGAGGGGTGGCTTCTTCCTGCTGTCACCCCTACCTATTTGATATTTCCCTCGTGAAGTTCTCCTTGGGGTATTGGGGAATAGGAGTGTAGGAGCATTTGATTGTAGGTAATCCTAGAGATTTCTCTCATCTGGGCCTGTAGGAACCTGATAAAGAAGGGGACAAGTATTTGGAGATTAGGAATGCAGAGATAAGGAGGGTTGTATAGTGGGGGGGAGGGTGAAAGTTCTTCCATGGTAAAGTTAGAGGTATTTTTTTTGGCAGCCCTGGTGAGAGAGCAGTTAGCTTGAGCTAAAAGAAATGTTTTGTGTCCGTTTGTAGGCTCTTTTTCAGCCAAGAATACCCAGCGATCTTGTCCCCTTACTATGTGAAGGGTAAAAAGATTGAGAAGTGTTAAGAAGTGAATGCTATTCATTCTCCTAGTTTTTCAAGGATACGGGAGAGCTTTAGGGTTAGTGGACCTATAGGGGTTGAAAGATAGGATTTAGGAAGTTTGCTTATATAGGTTTTCAGATTTTTCTGTTTCGCAAGGGCAGGTTTCAGGGTTAGGGTTGGTGTGTAGGGTTAGGTAGACTTTTCCAATTTTCTGATTGGCAAAGGTCTGCATGTGGTTCTGTAAGAAACTAGTGAACAAACATAAGAGGCAGGGTTCAAAAGTTAGAAAAATAAATAGGAGAGTGAGTGGATGTTGGTCAAATAAGTTTGTAAACATGATATATATGTTTGCTCGCTTGTGACTTATAATGGGTGTGGGGGACAGGCTATAAGCAGGCCAGGTTGTTGTAGCCTGAGGTTTGGTTTTGGGACTAAGCTTTTCCCCACACCCTTGACTGATTGTATGATCTGGGTGGTGCACTCTCATGAGGAATCCAATTATGCCTTGGATAAGTGACTTTGTATCGGAGACTTCCTTGTTTGTATATTGGATTAAGGGATTTTGGTTTTCTGCACTATAAAGTGGGACAGACCAGGAGCTCGGACACACAGTTCCTGCTATCACAACTGCAGGGGCTCCCCTGATCCCTTGCCCTTCATGGGAAGAGCTGGTTTTCTGCTTTTCCCTTGTCTTCTTTTGTGGTTTGCCTGTCTTGGTGAGACACCAATAAATAGGATGGCCCCCCATCCTCTGACTCCGCCATTTCTTTATCATCTGCCCGAATCCAATGGGAACCTGCATGTGAATGGCCACGATGGCGGCTCCTGGCCTTACAGTGGACCAATGAAAGGCAATAGTCAAGACACCCAGTTTGTGCAAAACCACTGATTCCATGTTTACAAATTCCCTGGGCCAGAGAGAGAGAGAGAGAGAGAGAGAGAGAGAGAGAGAAGAGAGGGAATAAGACAGGGCAGTGGCCAGTTCTCCTGCCCCTAGTCCTATTTTTTTAGAAATTCTTAAAGCAACAAGCAGAAGAATTACCTGTATAGCTCGTTTGATTCTTAGATTGATGGGTAGTGTATTAGGAACTGGAAGAGGCTCATGGGGTGGGATTAGATTGATATTTGGGGTGAGATAGATTAGGGTACAAGTTTCTGTCTAATTAGTAGGGAGACACATAAAGGTGTTGGTCCCATACAAGTAGAAATCCCCTGATTGGGTGAGGCAGGCTGAGAGGTGAATAGAGAATAGAAGGACAAGGGGTTTGTTTTGTTTCTCTGTTTCTGAGCTCCAGATGGTCAGGATGGAGGAAAGAGTCACCCTTAGCAGCAGTGGGAGTTGTTAGGATCATGGTGTGTGGACCTGTCCACGTAAAAGTCAGTCCTTGAGTGATGTAATGCTGGAAGTGTCTCTTCAACAGTCTTTGAACAGTTTGCTGAGTAACCTGTAAATCCTGCAAGTACTTAGGGAAAGGGTGGTTACATTTCTACACTTTGTAGTTAGAGTTTAAATCCTAGTGACCACTCCTTCTAGCTGGAATTAGCAGCAGGTCCCAGCCTACAATAGGTATGGGGCATTGAGACAAGAGGAATAAAGGAGATATTATACATTAAATAAAGTAACAAAATCAGACTATCAATACCCACAGTAGAGATCTTTGAGGGATAAATAAAATTCAAATATTCAGGCAAGGCATAGTAGATGGCCCTTGTGTTTAGAAGAAATGAGATCAGTTTATGTGCTTCTTGGAAGAAATATCTTAGGCTTGTGAACAATGTCCTTGGGCCTTCAGTGGCAATTCCCAGCATGCTGGGCAAGGTCAGATCACAGGTAGCTGGAGCAGGGCTAGAAGAGACTGAACCCTCCCTCCATGGAGCAAAAGGGGGGGGGGCAGCTTACCTTCTCATATCCCCTTTCCACAGCACAGGTGTGTCAACCAGTGGAGCCAGGGAGCCTGGCAGGTTTCATCAGTTCAGTTCAATGACCTTTCTTTCCACTCTGGAGCAGGGCCCTGATGGAATTATATGAAGCCCTTTAGGGCACTAGAGCCAAAAGCTGATATTTTCTGACTTATTTTGGGCCTTATTTGCCTTTTCTGTTACTTTCTTGGCCATTATAGACCTTAAAAGCCATGCTCAGAAGATCTCACTGAGGGGCTTGACTAAGAGCAAAATTGGGAATCCAGTGTTTAAAGAAGCCTATTAGACTGAGGAAAGAAAGGATTTGATTTATGGTGGTAGGTGGTTGGAGACTGTGGAGGGTCTGAGTTTGATCTAGGGTGAGACCTCAGGTGGTGGGGGTTAAGGCAATGCCTAGATAGACTACGGACTGAGAGTGAAGTTGAGCCTTAGCAGAGAAGACACAATATCCCTTCATGGTGAGGAAGCTAAGAAGGGTGGCGGTGTGTCTCCTTGAGGCAGGCAGGGAGAGGCTGCAGAGGAGTAAATTATTTATATATTGCATGCTGCTAAATCCTGAGGTAGTGCCTGCCCAAACAGGTGTGGGCTGTTTCTGAACCCCTGGGGTAAGACAGTCTACGTAAATTGCTGGGCTGCTAATGTCCAGGTAAAGGCAAACAGAAAGTAAGAGTCAGGTTGTAGAAGAATGGTAAAGAAGGCATTCTTAAGGTCTAGGACCCTGAAGTGAGTGGTGTTTGAGAAAATGTATGACAGTAACTTGTAGAGATTAGTGACTACTGGATGGAGGGAATTTCTGCCTCATTGATTAAGTTTAAGGCTTGTACGAGGCAATAAGCTCCTGAAGGTTTTCAAACAGGAAGGATGGAGGTATTTCAGGGAGAGTCTGTGAGGATGAGTAAGCCTGGTTTAAGAGGTGGGTAATTATTGGTTTAAGGCCTTAGAAACAGACACAGTTATACATTAAACAAAGACTTCAAATACATATTATGAATTAAGGAATTTAAATGAGCACACTTTACTTACTTGTTTCAATTCAAATTATACTAGAGATATTTTCTGACAAACAAAGAGTCAAGACAGATTACTTACTCACATAGCTTAATATATAATTCTGCTTTTTAAGTTTTTTGAGATGGCAGTGGGTTGCCAGCATAGAGGGGAGGAAGAGAGAAAGCAGACAAATATAGTGTGAACAGCTGGATGGAGAAGAAGGAGAGTCAGAATCCACAGGAGAAGGAGGAGGAGGGGGGAGGAGGAAGAGGAGATTAAAGTACTGGTGGTGGCACCACGTGGTCAGAGGAGTCAAAAGATTTAGAGCTCTGAAGAAAGGGGAGAGGACAAGGGGTAGTGGAAGACACAGTCAGTCTCTGACGATGGGTCAAAGAAGAAAAAAAGACAGCTGAAGTCAGTGGGGTGGGAGGATGGGTCAAAGAAGAAAAAGGGACAGAGCTGTGCATCTGTAAGGAGGGAGGAGGGGTTTAAGAACACTGTGGAGAAGGGAGGGGCTCCCAGCCAGCAGGGAGGAGAAAGAGAATATGGTATTTGCAGGCGAATGAGAAACAGGTTCTGCGAAAGGAGGGGGTTCTTGGAGGGAAGAGACCCACGTGAAAGAGATTTGCAGAGGGACCAGAGAGGGGTCCCGAGAAAGGGGTGCCCCAGAGGTCAGGCAGGAGGGAGAGAGAGTTGGGAGTCCGCAGAGAAGGAAAGATTAGGAGCGGAGGTTTTAGGTGAGGTTTCTTTGGCCAAAATGGCCTGCATGTAGAACAGAAGACACAGAAATTAAGGACAGGAGAGAAGGGAGAAGAAAAGCCTGCACATAAGGCATCTTTGATGTCCTCTCCGTCAAGGTGGCAGAAATTGTCAAGATCTCTTAGAATATTGTAATCAAATGTCCTGTCTTCAGGCCAATGGGAGTCATTGTCTAATCTTTACTGAGGCCATGCCGTGTTTACAGAAGAAGATTAATTTCTTTGGTTTGAGGTCTGAGTGACCGAGTTTGGTGAGGTTTTTTATGAGACATCCTAGAGGGGTCTGGTTGGAAGGTTTAGATTCTGAGGAGCCCATAGTGGAGACAGGTGAGCAAGAGGGGGCGTCCCTGCCTTTTGTCACTGTCCCAAGAGGAGAGAATCTCCGTGTGGGGGAGTAGTCCCTGATAGAGGTCATCACCACCTGTCAGGGAGCTCCGAGGACAAGAAGTCCAAGAGAGTGGAGAGGTTTAGCTAGGCGCCTAGTCTTCCGTGCAGTTCATTGAGACTGAAAGTCAAACCCCTCAAAACGTGAAGCATGTCAGAGAAAACCGTCTGACCAGAGAAAATTTTTGTGGAAAAGAGAAGCCGACCAGGAAAGGGGAAGGGAGAAATTCCTTACCTTCTGGTCCAGTAGGAGTTCAGGACAAGGTTAGACTGCCGGCCAATCAACCTACAACTACACGTCCAAACAGAATCAGGGAGTAAGCCCGGGACGAGCTGCTGCTGCCCATTGCTTCCCTGGTTGTAAGTTTGGACGGCAAAGAGGGATCGTCCAGGCAGTTAGTACCCTGTCCCAGGTTTCGGCACCAAATGTTGGAATCCATGGGAGTCTGAAAGACCAGAGTAACAGGCTTTATTGAAAGGAAGAAAGTAACCCTGCTGGGCACTTTTCTGAGGGAGAAGAGCACCGGTTACAGACTAGGGGTGAATTATATAGTGTTTGGGAGAGCCTGAGGGGATACTGAGGCAAAAGTTCTGGTATGTTCAGAATGCTCCTCTGTGGGTGGCTTGCCAGCTTCTTGGAATTCCTCTGTCTCAGGGGCGATAGTCCAGTAAGGGTGAGGTCTGACAGATAAGCGGAACATCAAGAGGGCAGTTTGGAATTCACGTATCTATCAAGCATAATATATTTTATCTGTCCAACAGGTGGTTAAGGAGGGAGCATGGTACAATAGTCAATTACTAATAAGCTTACAACATCTATCTATAGGATTTATTAAAAGGAAAAAGCATTCTTACACATCAAGACCACAAGATAACACAGTAGTGATAATTGCTTTACATACCCGGCAAAGACATTCCCAAATCTTCTAGTATCTACCACCCATCCTTGTTGCCACAATGAAATGATTAGCTTAGGATAAGGAGAGAAGCTAAATGAAATTACCTTAGCTAAAAGTGTTGGCTTCCTAATAAGCTAGCCCCAGCTTGTTTAGTTTACAAGTTTTTATATATACATAAAGGATTTCAAGAGGGATGATTATTAGAAAGCATATAAAATGTTACAGAATGTAGGGGGTTTTTTTTGTTTTTTGGGGGGGGGTTGGTTTTTTTTTTTACAGAGTCAGAGATAGACAGGGACAGACAGACAGGAACAGAGAGAAATGAGAAGCATCAATCATCAGTTTCTCGTTGTGCGTTGCGGCTTCTTAGTTGTTCATTGATTACTTTGTCACATGTGCCTTGACCGAGGGCCTTCAGCAGACCGAGTAACCCCCTGCTGGAGCCAGCAACCTTGGGTCCAAGCTGGTGAGCTCTTTGCTCAAGCCAGATGAGCCCTCGCTTAAGCTGGCGACCTTGGGGTCTCGAACCTGGGTCCTTCCGCATCCCAGTCCAATGCTCTATCCACTGCGCCACCACCTGGTCAGGCCAGAATGTAGGTTTTTCAAGAAGGGTAGTGGTCTCGTGATCCCTTTGTCTAGAGGTATACATCACTCTCAGGACTCCAGGAGGGGAGGAAGAGTTAGAATCAGTGTAGGAATTTTTAATTAAGATATGTAAACATTGTCTCCTAAAGTATCTTAAGGATGGGGAAGAGGAAGTTTTCAGATTAAGTTTTATTTTCTGTTGTCTAGCAAGTAGTGGCCTCAGTCCCTAGAAAACTATGATTAGTTACTAACTTTTGCCCCTTTAATCTCTTTCTCTGTTTTTTTTTTTTTCTTTTCAGAAAGGAGGTGTAAGGGACACTGACTCTTTCTTTTAAAATACTAATGTTAACAATTTTTGCAATTCCTTGGCACTTTATCACACTACTGGCCATACAATATTTATAAAAGTGTCTTTGCAGATGTCATCAATTTAAGGATCTTGAGATGAGGAAATCAATCTGGATTACCTGGGTAGACCCTAACTTCAATGAAAAATGTCTCTTTAAGAGACATACAGACACTGGACACACAACACAGGCTCTTGCCCACATTTCCCCCTCCCTCTGCCTCTGGCTGACCCTGGTGCTGCCCATGTGGCCCTCTATGGTATGACTGAGCCTTCTCTTGGGATCTCTGAGTATAACAACTATGTTTTCAATGACAGTTATCTCATGATCCATTGACTGTGTTATACCTAGATAAGGAGATTCCATTGTCCACTGATAGGGTCACTAGGGACAACTAAGAATTATCCTGTAAACGAGTAAAGGATAAACAACAGTTGTGGACAGATAGGTGGCCAAAACAAAACAAAAAAACCGGGGACAGCGGGAAACTGGTATTTTGGTAAATTTTATACATATAATAATTTCATATAATACATATTATAATGTAATAGATGTTATATTATATTACATGTAATATATTTGTACAAAAAAAGTCCATAATATGACCCAATTACCTCTATTACATGTAATAGATGTTATATTATATTACATGTAATATATTTGTACAAACAAATGTCCATAATATGACCCAATTAAATATCCAAAATTTTTATGTTAATGTTCATATAAAATTATACATTTAAAATTTAAGTATAAAAAATATATATAATTATATATAACTAAACTTATGTGCTAAATGAATTTGAATAACAGAAAAACAAAAACATGCTAGTTGCCCTTTGTGTCTCCACATAACTCTAGCACTTCCTGAAACACACTCATTTGGCAGTTTCATAGCTGAAGCTCAAATTATAGTTATACTTGGGGATAACACTAAATTTAAAATCATACCTCCTATAACCTTAAGAAAGTCACTAAGTCTAAAATAGAGAAAAAATAAGCATGCTTCACTTTATTTTTATTTTTTACAGAGACAGAGAGAGAGTCAGAGACAGGGATAGATAGGGACAGACAGACAGGAATGGCGAGAGATGAGAAGCATCAATCATTAGTTTTTTGTTGCGACACCTTAGTTGTTCATTGATTGCTTTCTCATATATGCCTTGACCATAGGCCTTCAGGAGATCGAGTAACCCCTTGCTCAAGCCAGCAACCTTGGGTCCAAGCTGGTGAGCTTTGCTCAAACCAGATGAGCCCAGGCTCAAGCTGGCGACCTTGGGGTCTTGAACCTGGATCCTCCACATCCCAGTCTGATGTTCTATCCACTGCACCACCGCCTGGTCAGGCAAGCATGCTTCACTTTAAAAGTAGCCTTGCCTTGCCTGACCAGGTGGTGGCTCAGTGGATAGAGCATCGGCCTAGAATGCTGAGGACCCAGGTTCAAAACCCTGAGGTCACCAGCTTGAGTGTGGGTTCACCAGTTTGAGGGAGGGAGGGGTCACTGGCTTGAGCGTGAGATTATAGACATGATCCCAAGGCTGCTGGATTGAGTAAGGGGTCACTGGCTTGGCTAGAGCCCCACGGTCAAGGCACGTATGAGAATGCAATCAATGAACAACTAAAGTGCCACAACTACCAGTTGTTGCTTCTCATCTCTCTCCCTTCGTGTCTGTCTGTCTGTCTCATTCTCTCTCACTTAAAAAAAATAATAATAAAATGAAAATTAAAAAAATAAAAGTAGTGCTTAAATTTCCTATAGCCATAGTATCTACTGCACTAAAACATCCCATAGTTTTATGGACATTCTAACAGCATGAGTAATAAAATTAAATAAAGTCTTTGGCACCTACAAATTGCTTTGTTGGAACCCCATGGACTCCTAATTAAAAGGACTACTATAAGTTAAAACAGGACCTTCAAGAATTAAGCATTATTATATAAAATCTAATTAATAAAGGGGTGATTATCTCAACTGCTTTTCCATTTAAGAACCAATTTTTTCCAGTTACTAAACCTAAAAAAAATGAATGGCACCTCATGGATTACTATAGCTCTAATGTTCTATCTGTTAAGTCCCCATACCCAATACCCCATATTATACTCGTTTTCATTAAAATTACTAACTTCATCTACTAACAACTAGTAAATATTTGCCATAATAGATTGGGCTAATAAGTTCTTTCAGTGTCTATTCCAACAGACTCTCAGCCACAGTCCATCATCACCTCCAAAGGCCAACAATGCACATCTTCTAAGGTGTGTGTGAGATTTATCAATGTGCTGTCTTTGCAAACAAGACCTTACCTGTGTCTGCCTCTCTCCAGAGCACAGGAATGGCATCACACCACTGACAGTCTCCTCCAAGGAGACTCATCTGACAAACACAATAAGGACATACCAGTCTACATCTTTCAGACCTTTCTACATCTGGTGGCAACATATTCCTCATTTACAAATTTTGTTTAATCTCACTAATGCTGCTACTTACAAATCAGCCCACTTTCCATGGGGCTCCCTCTAACAAAGGGCTTAATTCAACTTGTCCAAGTTAACAGCTGAGGTGCTCCTTTAGTGCCTCTGAGACTCCTTCACTCTAGAGACTTCGACAACCTCTTCTCACTGGAGTCTCTGGTAAGTCCAAGGGCTTCTTATACATCTTCCAGAGCCATTACAGTTACAAATGACTGGTCACTTACTGGGCTTTCCTAGAAAGAGAGGTGCTCATAGACCCTGAGCCTCTGCCTTTTCCAGACCTAGTTGCCATTATGCTTTGGGTCATAGAAACAGTACCCTACAAGCTCAGTATGACTATCAAGGACTTTTAAATACATACTGGAGATAAACTTTGGCCCTCTGGCATGTTCTAGATGCAGGAGGAAGTGGCCTCATCTGCCCTCTATCCTTTGTCAGATGCCATGGTGCTGGAGGAGGTCACCCCTGCCCTAGGCTCTCTTGGAAGCTGATCAATGGCTGCTGCTTGACACAGTCACAGCAAAGAAAAGGCACAATACTTCCCCATTTAACTTTTTGAATTAATTTGGCCTTTTATTCCCCCCCTTTTCTGGGTGTGTGCTATCATTTATGGCACAGGGATAATAGCACCGGGCGTTCCCTGTAGATTTGTAGTAATTTCTTTGGAAATGAGACAGAGGGTGTGAGTTTCACAGAAAAGCCTGTAAGCCCCTTTGCCTGGGCTCATAGACATAAGAGGCTGGCTATAATATCCCTTGAAAAGGGTTAAGTTTGTAGGAGAATTCCTTCCTATTAATAATGTTAGAAAAAATAGATTGTGACTTATGAATAGGTAGGAAACAGTGACTATACACAGAAGCACCTTTCAGCCTTCGCTTAATTCATTACTTTACCTCCCTAGCCTTTTCATGTGGTAGAGTAGAGAAACTTTCCTTTCTTCTTGCATACCTGACCTGCAGGTGGTGGAACACTCCAAGAAAAATAAAGTTAGAACTTAACTAGTATAAGAATATAGTAGACAAATAAAATTTGACTAGACAATAGGACATTAGGTAAGGTAGGCAGTGATTTTCAACCTTTGTTTCTCATGCACTCATAAACTAATTACTAAAGAAAAAGGGGCCCTGACCTCTTCTTTTTTAGTAACTAATTTATTTGTGCCATGAGATGAAAATGGTTGTATTTAGTCAGGGGCACTGACCTTAGTAATTAGTGTGTGTTTGTGCCATGAAAAAAAAGGTTGAAAATCACTGAGGTAGAGTTATTAATCAATACTGACCTTTTAGAAGTTTGCACCAATATTGTTATTGCCACTCAAATTGTTGTATAACTATTCTTAGAATGATTTACCACCTGATTTATAGCTTATAGAAATGAATTAACTGTTGCCTAGAAATGTGTAACCATAGTGAAACAAAAACAATTATTAATCGATGTATTCTGAATACCATGTGATTGTAACTTAGTGTGTGTATATAAAAATAAAGCTAGACTAGCCATTGGAAGAGATGCCTGGCAGTGAATGCTAAAAAAGAATTCGGCTCTCTCACTCGTTTCGTGCCGATACCCTGTGGGACCCCTGGATTCCCCCTGGGGCTGGACCCTGGCATTTGGCGCCTGAACAGGGACCTGCAGGTAAGCCCCCTTGTTGTTGCGGGATAGCTAGGACTCCACTCAGGGTGCTGCAGACCCCCCCTGTAAGGAAGACAGCGTGAGGATAGGTAGAGAATTACAGAACTTAAGATTTTGAGAAGTCATGGGCCATACTGAGTCTAAAGAAAGAAGACTCTTTATAGGAATTATTCAGTATACACTTTCTCTGAAAGGAGTTGGTGTTTCCCCTCAACAAGTAGCTCGTTTCTACATTTTGTACAAGAATGTTCTCCATGGTTTCCAGATGAGGGGACGCTGATTCTTGAGACATGGGCTAAGGTCGGAGAAGATTTAAAACTCTATTATGAACTACATGGGCCAGAGAAGGTCCCAGTTGATACATTTGCATTATGGAGCTTGATTAAAGATGCTTTAGATGCAGAACATGAGGTGCATAAATTTTCAAAAGCAACTGCTGCTCCAAAAGAAGAGACTCCATTGATTAGAAATAGAAGGCAGTCTCAAGATAGTGCAGATTATGGAATGGCCTCTTTAAAATTAAGTAAACATCAGGATGATAATAAAAATCATTTATCGCCATCTGATGAGGCTGAATTAGAAGATAAGGCAGCCAAATATATAGGGACAATGAAGATTGGGGTTCAAAAACAGTCTTGGCCCTGGCCAGTTGGCTCAGTGGTAGAGCATCAGCCTGGTGTGCAGGAGTCCTGGGTTTAATTCCCGGCCAGGGCACACAGGAGAAGCGTCCATCTGCTTCTCCACCCCTCCCCCTCTCCTTCCTCTCTGTCTCTCTCTTCCCCTCCTGCAGCCAGGGCTCCATTGGAGCAAGGTTGGCCTGGGCGCTGAGGATGGCTCCATGGCCTCTGCCTCAGGTGCTAGAATGGCTCTGGTTGCAACAGAGTGACGCCCCAGATGGGCAGAGCATTGCCCCCTGGTGGGCATGCCGGGTGGATCCCGGTTGGGCACGAGCGCATGCGGGAGTCTATCTGACTGCCTCCCCATTTCCAACTTCAGAAACAAACAAACAAACAAACAAACAAACAAAACAGTCTTGCCCATATTATATTTCCCCAAGACTGACAAAAAGGATAAAAATAAGGTTATTAAAATGTTTTTGCCTCTACCAGTACAGTCACCAGATGTTAATAAAAAGAAAAAATCATCAGGGTTAACAGGGTTACAGAAGGCAATTCAAGCTTCATGCGACCAAGGGGAAACTGATTTGGCATTATGTTTCCCTGTGGCTGCGGCTGGTGAATTTGATGATGAGGGGATTCCTACATGGAAGCCACTTCCTTATAAATTATTGAAAGAGTTAAAAATGGCTTGTAGTCAATATGGACCCACTTCTCCTTATACTATGTCCTTGGTAGAAACAGTTTCTCATAATTGGATGACTCCTTATGATTGGGAACAAGTAGCTAAAGCTTGTTTATCTGGAGAAAATTATCTCCTTTGGAGAGCTGAATATGAGGAGCAAGCTAGACAACAGGCAGTTAGGAATCGGAGGTCTCATAACCCCGTAATTAGAGAAATGATCACGGGAGAAGGAGATTTTGCTGATATTAGTGAACAGTTTAAACTTTCTAAACCAGCTTTGATGCAGGTGAATGGTTGTGCTATGTCAGCTTGGAGGTTACCGGCTCCGTCTGGTGAAGATGTTACTGTAGTGGGAGTAAAACCGAAGGGTGATGAACCTTATGAGGAGTTTGTTGCTCGGTTGATTCAGGCAGTTAGAAGAGTTATTTCAAATGAGATGGCAGGAGATATTATAATTAAGCAATTGGCTTATGAAAATGCTAATTCCACCAGCCAGGCCATGTTATGGTAAGTAAGGAGAGAAGGAACAATTGGGGATTTCATCAAAGCCTGTCAGGATGTAAATCCTGCCTTTATTCAGGGAGTGGCTATTGCTGCAGCTCTAAAAGGAGAAATGTATCCTCAATTTATTAAGACTATGTATCAAGAAAAAATGCCCTCTAACAATGAAGCTTCCTCTAAAGGAAGTCTTACTTGCTTCACTTGTAACCAAACGGGCCACTTTAGCAGACAATGCCCTAACAAGAGCGGGCAAGCAGGCCCTGGAGTGCAAGGGATAGCTCCCATAATTAATAATGCTAATAATAATGTCCCATTGCCTAAGACTCTGTGTCCACGCTGTCAAAAGGGACTGCATTGGGCAAAGCAGTGCTGTTCTAAATTTCACAAAAACGGACAGCCATTAGGACCAAATTTAGGGACAGGATGGCAGCCCCCACAAAATCAAATTCTGGCAAGTAATCAAAGTAGCAATCAGGGAAACTGGCAAGGGGGCCAGCCCCAGGCCCCGATAACAATTGGGGCCAGCCTGAATCCATTTGTCAACTCCGGTCTGTCTCAGACCTCACCAGGACAACCCCAGGCAGCGCAGGCCTGGACCTCTGTTCCACTGCCTCAGCAATATTAACACCTGACAGTCCTGTGGTTACATTACCAACAGGAGTTAAAGGTCCCCTTCCTAAAGGAATGGTTGGATTATTAATTGGCAGAAGTTCAACATCTTTAAAAGGAATATATGTTGTGCCAGGAATAATTGATTCAGACTATGAAGGCGAGATAAAAGTAATGATTGCTCCCCCAGTTAAAACACTTGAGATTTATCCTGGCCAAAGAGTTGCTCAGCTTTTACTATTGCCTTATTGTCCCATCGGAAAGCCTATATCTGAACAAAAACGGGGAGAAAGTGCTTTTGGCTCCAGTGATTTTGTATTTTGGATACAAGAAATTAAGAAAATCTGGCCATTAAAAAAATTAAAAATCTCTGAAAAAGAAATTGAGGGGCTTTCAGATACTGGGGCAGACGTCTCCTGTATCGCTAGCAAAGACTGGCCTCGAGCCTGGCCGACTCAGTCAACTCCAACCTCATTAGTTGGACTTGGTCAGGCTTCAAATGTTTCTAAAACTTCTCAAATATTAACCAGGCAGGATGAAGACAATAACCAAGGAACTTTCTGCTCCTATGTAATTTCAAATATACCATTATCTCTCTGGGGGAGAGACATTTTAAAACAAATGGGTGTTTTTCTGTATAGCCCAGATTCAAAAGTAACTGCACAAATGTTACAGATGGGTTTTGACCCTAATCGAGGGCTAGGAAAGAAACAGCAGGGCCAAGTTTATCCAATTCAGGTGCTGGAGAATCAAGGGAGACATGGTATAGAATATACAAATTTATAGTTGGGGCCACTGAGTTATTAGCTGCTGACCCCATTAACTGGAAATCTAACAACCCAGTATGAGTAGAACAGTGGCCCCTGAATTCAGAAAAAATTAAGGCAGCCAGAGAACTAGTTATGCAGCAATTACAGAATGGACATATAGAAGCTTCTAATAGTCCATAGAATACTCCTATTTTTGTTATTAAAAAGAAATCAGAAAAATGGACGCTGTTACAGGACCTTAGAGCTATAAATGCCACTATGGAGGATATGGAGTCACTACAACCTGGACTCCCCTCACCAGTCGCGGTACATCATGACTACAGTGTGATTGTTATAGATTTTAGAGGACTGCTTTTTTTACTATACCATTAGCTACACAGGATTGTCAGAGGTTTGCATTTAGTTTGCCATCAGAAAATTTTAAACAACTTTATGAGAGGTATCAGTGAAAGGTGTTGCCCCAGGGAATGAAAAACAATCCCACGCTTTGTCAAAAATTTGTGAATCAGATGACGTCAGAGTAATGGCGGAGTAGGAAGCGATACCGATAAATCTCCCCCAAACCTCAACAAGATCTTCAACCAGAAACAGAAAAACCTATCCTTGGAGCCTCCAGATGTTTCGCAATACACCCAAAGGTATGATCGAGCGAAAAATTGGCTAAATATATAACCAAACCCCGAAGGAAATAGGGAGTAAGAAATGCTCCGCCTTCCTTACTAACCTAAACAGGGCGGCTTTCTCTGGTAACTGTGAATATAGAAACTGAGGCAGGCAAAGGGGGTGAATAGATCCAGGCCGTGGCACAAACGGCCGAACCAGGCTGTGGCACAGAGATCCAAGCCAAGGAAAAACTGTTCCTGTGACAACCTGGGCAATACAGCTAACACTCGCGCCAAACCCAGACAAAGAAAGACAAGCGGAGCGGCCATTTTACCTGATCCCCTGGTAGCCGCATAGTGGGCGAGAGATTCCTTCCAAAGCCCCCGGAGGGTGCGCCCGTGTTACTCCACAGAGAGGCAGAGTCAGAGGCCTTAGTGTGGGCCGAAAGCCTCCGGGCTGCCCCAGCACCCGGGGAGAGCCGCACACGGGGAGGAAGCGAGAGCTAATTCCAACACTGGAACTTTTCAGTGCGGGCGGGAGGTTTCACTCAGAGGGCGAGACTCCGGCCTCACATCCTGGTCTGCACGCACGGAGAGTGGGAAGGAGACTCCTCCCAGCACCTCCGGAGTGGGAGCCTGTGTTGTCCCACGGAGGGGCAGAGTCGGGGGCCTTTGTGTGGGCCGAGGGCGGAGTCACGGGCTGCCCCAGCGACTTGAAAGAGTGGCACACAGGGACGAGCGAGAGCCAATTCCAACATTGGAACTTTTCAGTGCGGGCGGGGGGTTTCACTCAGAGGGCGAGACTTCTGGTCTAACATCCTGGTCTGCGCGCGCAGACCCGCCTGTGTTACCGGACAGAGTGACAGAGCCAGAGGTCTTTGAGTAGGTGAAAACCCCTGCTGATTATGCTAGCAGCTCTGACTGACTGAGCTTTACCCAGAGCCCTGTGCTGAGTGGAAATAAGAGTGGGGAGTTGACCGCTCTTAGAGCCTCTTACTATCCAGGCAGAGGCAGCAGCAACCCCATAGTTGGATTCTCAGGCTGCTGGTTGAGGAAGGAAAGACTAGAAGAGAGGCTCCTGGAACACGGACTCTCTCACTGTCGGAGCCTATAAACGCTAATGAGCCTCGACTGCCAATGAGACTGAAGCACAATACATGACATTGCCATAGAGACTTATCAACTGCAAACCTCTACCTGAGCGTGCCAAAGGGGCAGAACCCGGGGTACAGAGTCACCGACCAGGAAGAGGGAGAGAAAAGAAAAAGCAAGAAGATAACCTCTCAAAATCAGAATAATCCGCAGACTTTATAACCTATCCCATTTTATTATATTTGTTCATTTGTTTCTCTTATCTTCATCCTTGATTTTTTTTTCTTCTTTTTTCTTTTTTTTTTTCCTCCTCCAATTTGGTCGTTTAACTCCATACCAGTCTTACTCTCTCCTCTCCTTGAACTACACTACCCATAAGTGTTACATCTCCCATTATCTTTTCTTTCCTCTTCCCTTCTCTCTATGAGGGTTGCACTCCAAAACCCTTAACTCTCTCTCTCTCTCTCTCTCCTGTTCTCTCCTCTTTTTTCTTTTTTCTTCTTTTAGTGGTTCCCTCTTTTTTTTCTCTCTCTCTCTTCTTTTCTCCCTCTATATTAGTTTCTTCCTTTTTCCTTTACATCTCCTCTCATTCAAACCTCAATAACAAACAAATTATTTTATCTGGGACTCAAACTTATGTTTGTGGCATTTTGGGGGGTTTTTACTTCACCTTTTTAACTCACTAGCAGTGCTCCCATCCCTGGCTCTCCATTTTATCAAGCTCTTGTTCCACTAAATACAATAGTAATTTTTTAATTTGTCCCTCCATTTTCCTGTTTCCCTCTTACTCATCTCATCATAACTCTTAGTCAACCAATACCTAAACGCAAATCATTTTATTCTTGATCCAAATTTTTTCATTACTTGCTTTTTGTGGGTCCATACCACCACCCCTTTATTTATTTATTTATTTATTTTTCTTGCCCCTTTATTACTTTTCCCCAATTCAGGCCCTCCATTACAGGCATTGTTTGTTCTATTAAATACAATATAATTCACAGTTCACCACAAGATTTTCTCAAGAAAGAGGGGAGAGGAGAGGAGAGAAAAAAAGGAGGGGGGGAATAATTTCCTTTTTTTTAATTTTTATTTTATTTTATTTTTCTTTATTTCATTATTAATTTAAAAAAAAACTTTTTTCAATTTTTTATTTTTTTAACTTTTTATTTTTTATTAAATCTCATTAATACTATCAACAAAACCACCCTCAGATGCCATTAAGGAAGAGAAAATCGAATATCATGGATACAAAAGATAGAGAGGTAACACAGATAGATGAGGAAAAATCTATGGAGAAAAAATTTAATATATTGGAAACCTTGGAGTTAAATGACAGAGAATTCAAGATAGAAATACTCAAAATACTCAGAGATATACAAGAAAACACAGAAAGGCAATTTAGGGAGCTCAGAAAACAACTCAATGAACACAAAGAATATATGTCCAAGGAAATTGAAACTATAAAAACAAATCAAACAGAGATGAAAAACTCAATTCACGAGCTGAAAAACGAGGTAACAAGCTTGGCTAATAGAACAGGCCAGATAGAAGAGAGGATTAGTGAAATAGAAGACAAGCAACTTGAGGCACAACAGAGAGAGGAAGAAAGAGACTCAAAAATTAAAAAAAATGAGATAGCCCTACAAGAATTATCTGACTCCATCAAAAAGAATAACATAAGAATAATAGGTATATCAGAGGGAGAAGAGAGAGAAAATGGAATGGAGAACATACTCAAACAAATAATAGATGAGAACTTCCCAAGCCTGTGGAAAGAACTAAAGCCTCAAATTCATGAAGCAAACAGAACTCCGAGTTTTCTTAACCCCAACAAACCTACTCCAAGGCACATCATAATGAAATTGGCACAAACCAATGGCAAAGAAAAAATTCTCAAGGCAGCCAGGGAAAAGAAGAATACAACATATAAAGAAAGGTCCATTAGACTATCATCAGATTTCTCAGCAGAAACCCTACAAGCTAGAAGAGAGTGGACCCCAATATTTAAAGTCCTGAAAGAGAGGAACGTTCAGCCATGAATACTATACCCATCAAAGCTATCCTTCAAATATGAAGAAGAAATAAAAACATTCACAGACACAGAAAAGATGAGGGAATTTATCATCAGAAAACCCCCACTCCAGGAATTACTAAAGGGGGTTCTTCAATCAGATACAAAGAACAAAAAAAAAATAAAGCCACAAGTAAAAGCTCCAAGAAGAACACAATAAAACCAAATTTAAACTGTGACAACAACAAAAAGAAAGGGGGGAGAGGATGGACATTAACAGTAGCAAAGGACGATGGAGTGCAAAAAGTACTCACAAAATAGTGCGCTACAATGAACAGGGTAGGAACCCTTTTCATTACCTAAAGGTAACCACCATTGAAAAAACCACCACAGAAGCACATGAGATAAAAAAAGATAGCAACAGAGGAAAGATGTATGGAATACAACCAAATAAAAACAAAAGATAAAAAAATGAAAGAGAAGGATCAAACAAGACACAAAACTAACAGAAAGCAATCTATAAAATGGCAATAGGGAACTCACAAGTGTCAATAATTACACTAAATGTAAATGGATTAAACTCATCAATAAAAAGACACAGAGTAGCAGAATGGATTAAAAAAGAAAATCCAACTGTATGCTGCCTACAGGAAACGCATCTAAGTAACAAGGATAAAAACAAACTCAAAGTGAAAGGCTGGAAAACAATACTCCAAGCAAATAACATCCAAAAAAAAGCAGGAATAGCAATACTAATATCTGATAATGCTGACTACAAGACAACAAAAGTACTCAGAGACAAAAATGGCCATTTCATAATGGCTAAGGGGACACTAAATCAAGAAGACATAACAATTCTTAATATATATGCACCAAACCAAGGAGCACCAAAATATATACGACAGCTACTTATTGACCTTAAAACAAAAACTGACAAAAATACAATCATACTTGGAGACCTCAATACACCGCTGACGGCTCTAGATCGGTCATCCAAACAGAGAATCAACAAAGATATAGTGGCCTTAAACAAAACACTAGAGCACCTGGATATGATAGACATCTACAGGACATTTCATCCCAAAGTGACTGAGTATACATTTTTCTCCAGTGTACATGGATCATTCTCAAGAATTGACCATATGTTGGGCCACAAAAACAACATCAACAAATTCAGAAAAATCGAAGTTGTACCAAGCATATTTTCTGATCATAAAGCCTTGAAACTAGAATTCAACCGCAAAAAGGAGAAAAAAAATCCCACAAAAATGTGGAAACTAAACAACATACTTTTAAAAAATGAATGGGTCAAAGAAGAAATAAGTGCAGAGATCAAAAGATATATACAGAGTAATGAAAATGACAATACGACATATCAGACTCTATGGGATGCAGCAAAAGCAGTGATAAGAGGGAAGTTCATATCACTTCAGGCATATATGAACAAACAAGAGACAGCCCAAGTGAACCACTTAACTTCACACCTTAAGGAACTAGAAAAAGAAGAACAAAAACAACCCAAAACTAGCCGAAGAAAGGAGATAATAAAAATCAGAGCAGAAATAAATGAAATAGAGAACAGTAAAACTATAGAAAAAATTAATAGAACAAAGAGCTGGTTCTTTGAAAAGATCAATAAAATTGACAAACCCTTGGCAAGACTTACCAAGGAAAAAAGAGAAAGAATTCATATAAACAAAATCCAAAATGAAAGAGGAGAAATCACCACGGACACCGTAGATATACAAAGAATTATTGTAGAATACTATGAAAAACTTTATGCCACTAAATTCAACAACCTAGAAGAAATGGATAAATTCCTAGAACAATACAACCTTCCTAGACTGAGTCAAGAAGAAGCAGAAAGCCTAAACAGACCTATTAGTAGAGAAGAAATAGAAAAAACCATTAAAAACCTCCCCAAAAATAGAAGTCCAGGACCTGACGGCTATACCAGCGAATTTTATCAAACATTCAAAGAAGACTTGGTTCCTATTCTACTCAAAGTCTTCCAAAAAATTGAAGAAGAAGCAATACTTCCAAACACATTTTATGAGGCCAACATAACCCTCATACCAAAACTAGGCAAGGATGGCACAAAAAAAGAAAACTACAGACCAATATCTCTAATGAATACAGATGCTAAAATACTAAACAAAATACTAGCAAATCAAATACAACAACATATTAAAAAAATAATACATCACGATCAAGTGGGATTCATCCCAGAATCTCAAGGATGGTTCAACATACGTAAAACGGTTAACATAATACACCATATCAACAAAACAAAGAACAAAAACCACATGATCTTATCAATAGACGCAGAAAAGGCTTTCGATAAAATACAACACAATTTTATGTTTAAGACTCTCAACAAAATGGGTATAGAAGGAAAATATCTCAACAGGATAAAGGCCATATATGATAAACCATCAGCTAACATCATATTAAATGGCACAAAACTGAAGGCTTTCCCCCTTAAATCAGGAACAAGACAGGGTTGTCCACTCTCTCCACTCTTATTTAATGTGATACTAGAGGTTCTAGCCAGAGCAATCAGACAAGACAAAGAAATAAAAGGCATCCATATCGGAAAAGAAGAAGTAAAGGTATCACTTTTTGCAGATGATATGATCCTATACATCGAAAACCCCAAAGAATCCACAAAAAGACTACTAGAAACAATAAGCCAATACAGTAAGGTCGCAGGATACAAAATTAACATACAGAAGTCAATAGCCTTTCTATATGCCAACAATGAAACAATTGAGAATGAACTCAAAAGAATAATCCCCTTCACAATTGCAACAAAAAAAATAAAATACTTAGGAATAAACATAACAAAGAATGTAAAGGACTTATATAATGAAAACTATAAACCATTGTTAAGAGAAATTGAGAAAGATATAATGAGAGGGAAGAATATTCCTTGTTTTTGTTAGGAAGAATAAATATAATCAAGATGGCTATATTACCCAAAGCAATATACAAATTTAATGCAATTCCCATCAAAATTCCAATGACATTTTTTAAAAAAATAGAGCAAAAAATCATCAGATTTATATGGAACTATAAAAAACCCCGAATAGCCAAAGCAATCCTAAAGAAAAAGAATGAAGCTGGGGGCATTACAATACCTGACTTCAAATTCTATTATAAGGCCACGACAATCAAAACAGCATGGTATTGGCAGAAAAATAGACACTCAGACCAATGGAACAGAATAGAAAGTCCAGAAATAAAACCACATATATATAGTCAAATAATTTTTGATAAAGGGGCCAAGAACACACAATGGAGAAAAGAAAGCCTCTTCAATAAATGGTGCTGGGAAAACTGGAAAGCCACATGCAAAAGAATGAAACTGGAATACAGTTTATCCCCCTGTACTAAAATTAACTCAAAATGGATCAAAGATCTAAACATAAGACCTGAAACAATAAAGTACATAGAAGAAGACATAGGTACTCAACTCATGGACCTGGGTTTTAAAGAGCATTTTATAAATTTGACTCCAATGGCAAGAGAAGTGAAGGCAAAAATTAATGAATGGGACTACATCAGACTAAGAAGTTTTTGCTCAGCAAGAGAAACTGATAACAAAATAAACAGAAAGCCAACTAAATGGGAAATGATATTTTCAAACAACAGCTCAGATAAGGGCCTAATATCCAAAATATACAAAGAACTCATAAAACTCAACAACAAACAAACAAACAATCCAATAAAAAAATGGGAAGAGGACATGAACAGACACTTCTCCCAGGAGGAAGTACAAATGGCCAACAGATATATGAAAAGATGCTCATCTTCTTTAGTTATTAGAGAAATGCAAATCAAAACTGCAATGACATACCACCTCACACCTGTTAGATTAGCTATTATTAACAAGACAGGTAATAGCAAATGTTGGAGAGGCTGTGGAGAAAAGGGAACCCTCATACACTGTTGGTGGGAATGTAAAGTAGTACAACCGTTATGGAAGAAAGTATGGTGGTTCCTCAAAAAACTGAAAATAGAACTACCTTATGACCCAGCAATCCCTCTACTGAGTATATTCCCCAAAAACTCAGAAACATTGATACATAAAGACACATGCAGCCCCATGTTCATTGCAGCATTGTTCACAGTGGCCAGGACATGGAAACAACCAAAAAGCCCGTCAACAGACGACTGGATAAAGAAGATGTGGCACATATACACTATGGAATACTACTCAGCCATAAGAAATGATGACATCGGATCATTTACAGCAAAATGGTGGGATCTTGATAACATTATACGAAGTGAAATAAGTAAATCAGAAAAAAACAGGAACTGCATTATTCCATACGTAGGTGGGACATAAAAGTGAAACTAAGAGACATTGATAAGAGTGTGGTGGTTACGGGGGGGAGGGGGGAAAGGGAAAGGGAAAGGGGAGGGGGAGGGGCACAAAGAAAACTAAATAGAAGGTGACAGAGGACAATCTGACTTTGGGTGATGGGTATGCAACATAATTGAAAGACAAGATAACCTGGACTTGTTGATCTTTGAATATATGTAACCTGATTTATTGATGTCGCCCCATTAAAAAAATAAAATTATAATTAAAAAAATAAAATAAAATAAACATGACTACTACAGTAAAAAAAATTTGTGAATCAGGCTTTAGAACCAATAAGAATAAAATATCCTAATCTTTACTTAATTCACTATATGGATGACATTTTACTTGCTCTGCCTGATCAGGAAAAATTACATAATATTTTACAAGAAACAACTCAGTCTTTACAGAATTTTGGATTAAAAATAGCCCCGGAAAAAATTCAAGTACAGCCACCTTTTAATTACTTAGGGCATATTCTGTCTATAGACATTGTCAGTCCTCAGAAGTTACAATTAAGAAAAAATCATTTAAAAACCCTAAATGACTATCAAAAATTATTGGAAGACATTAATTGGATTAGACCCTATTTGAGGTTAACTACAGCAGAGCTTAAGCCATTGTTTGATATTTTTAGAGGAGATGCTGATCCAACTTCTCCTCGAGAGCTTACAGAAAAAGCGACAAAAGCGCTTAGAATGTGGCCCTGGCCGATTGGCTCAGTGGTAGAACATCAGCCTGGCATGCGGGAGTCCCAGGTTTGATTTCCTGCCAGGGCACACAGAAGAAGCACCCACCTGCTTCTCCACCCCTCCCCCTCTCCTTCCTCTCTGTCTCTCTCTTTCCCTCCCACAGCCAAGGCTCCATTGGAGCAAAGTTGGCCTGGGCACTGAGGATGGCTCCATGGCCTCTGCCTCAGGCGCTAGAGTGGCTCTGGTTGCAGCAGAGCAATGCCCCAGATGGGCAGAGCATCGCCCCCTGGTAGGCATGCTGGGTGGATCCCGGTTGGGCGCATGCGGGAGTCTGTCTGACTGCCTCCCTGTTTCCAGCTTCAGAAAAATACAAAAAGGAAAAAAAAAGCGCTTAGAAAAATAGAAGAAGTAATTAATAACCAACATTTAGTCAGAGTTAAAATAGAGAAACCATGGCAGCTTGTGATTTTAGCCACTGAACACACTCCTACCGGATGTTTGTGGCAGAATGGCTCTCTAGAGTGGCTTCACTTGCCTATTTCTCACAAGAAAATTATGCCCTATACCGATTTGGTGGCTACTCTTATAATTAAAGGAAGAAACCGCAGCAGAGTTATTTGGTAAAGAAATGACAGAGGTAATTGTTCCTTATAATAAGAATCAATTTCAAGCATTATTACAGCTAAATTTGGAATGGCAAATTGCTTTTAGTAATTTTACAGGGAAGGTTTTATTTCATCTTCCTGCTCACCCATTGCTGCAATTTCTAGAAAGACAATCAGTAATTTTTCCCACTAAGACTTCTAGAAATCCGCTGCTGCCACCAGCTGCACTGGTTTTTACAGATGGCTCATCTAATGGTAAAGCTATAACCATTATAGGGAATGAGCATGTTATCACTGAAACTCAGGAGAAATCAGCACAAAAAACAGAAATTATTGCTGTTATAACAGCATTTCAAAAATTGAAACATGTTCTCTTTAATTTGTTCACTGATTCACAGTATATAGTTAAGATGTTTCCTCACATTGAAACCACCTCCTTGCCACATCATCAAACCACTACTTTTTCACTTTTAAACAGCCTACAAAAGCAAATTCACTCCAGAACTCTCCCTTTCTTTATCAGCCACATTCGCTCTTACACTTCTATTCCAGGACCACTACACAAAGGAAATCGTCTTGCTGATTTGCTTACACAGCAAAAGGTAGTGTTCACAGCAGTCGAGGAAGCTAAGCTTACGCATGCTTTACATACATCATCAGAATGCATCTGCACTCCGATGGCAGTTTCAACTATCTCGTGAAGCTGCTCAAGCTATCGTGCGTAGCCGTGACACTTGCCCTACTCACTTTCCTAATCGTGGTTTTGGAGTTAACCCACGAGGACTCTGACCCAATGACCTTTGGCAGATGGATGTCTGTCATATTCCATCTTTTGGCAAACTTTGCTATGTGCATGTTTGTGTTAATACCTTTTCAAATGTTGTTGCTTATACTACACAAACTGGAGAGGCCTTCAAAGATGGAGTACAACACCTTTTTCACTGCTTTGCTATTCTAGGCATGCCAAAGGCCATTAAAACTGATAATGCCCCAGCATATTGTCAGCTGTTTTTAAAAGGTTTTGTAACACCTTTAACATTTCACATGCTACTGGCATCCCTTATAATCCACAGAGACAAGGTATAGTAAGTAGAAAGGGCTCATCAGACCCTGAAAATGCAGATTCAAAAAGTACAGGAAGGTGAGTTAAAATATAATTCCCCACATCAGCTTTTAAATCATGCTTTGTTTGTTATTAACAATCTTAATTCAGACTATCAAGGCCACACTTGCATGTTGAGACACTGGAATCTGGATCTGGATAAGCCTAAACCAATGGCAAAGTGGAAGGATTTATTAACAGGTCAATGGAAGGGGCCAGATGTAATTCTAACCCAGGGGAGAGGGTATGCTTGTATATTTCCACAGGATGCTGATCCTCCTCTCTGGATCTCAGACTGGCTAATTCTCCACGTCTCATCAGAGGTCTCCACTGCCCCCTCCTCATCTCCATCCTCCTTATATGTCCAGCCCAGAGGAGACTCCTGTGCCACCCACATCACTGGTGACTCTCCAGCAAAGGCCATCAAGGAACTCTCCATATGATCCTGTTACTAGAGTGATGCAACGACTGTCACTACAGGAAGCTAGATGACCTCCCTATTGTGGTCAACGGTTGGCTCGCTCTACTCAATCTGTCAACCCACCAACCTGGGACCAGTTGAAGGCGTTGTCTGAAAGGGCTGATTTAATTTGTGACCAACAAAATATGTACTGTAACCCTACTACTATGATTATTGCTATGCTAGCTGTACTTTCAATTCAGGTACTTACTGTTGAGGCTATTGGACAAAACAAATCTTATTGGGCTTATATTCCAAATTCACCTTTGGTTAAATTAAGCCTGTTACTTGGGGAGGAAATGATATACCTGTATTTAATAATCATACTAAGTTTTTGGGAGAATCATCTAGTTCTTTTATTATGCATAAAACTAATTCAAATTTCTCATTCCATGGAAAAACAAATAATGTACCTATATGTTTTATGTTTAATAATACTCTCAAGATTCCTGAATGTTTTCCTACTATACTTAAGACTATTTTAACTGACTCTCCTAAAAGTAATAAATCTGAGCACATAACCAGAGACTTATGGTCTCTCACAATTTTAATGCCTGGAGGCCCTGACCCCCATGAGTATAATCCTGTTATGTTGCCTCCTAAGGGATTTCACCCATGTAAACCCATTTTATCCTCCAAAAAAGGCAACTCAAGAGCCTTACTGGTGGTCTGTGGAGAATAGACTTGGTTTCCCCCTATGGCAAGAATGTGCATATTCCAATTATATGAATTATACTGCATGTGCTGTTAATTTCACTGTACAAGATTGGTCTAGTCCTTATTTTGAACATGATTATAAAAAATTAGTACAGAAAATGAAAGACATTTACAATTGGACAGATAAATATAATCCCTTAAATAAAAACATCACACGTTGGCAGTCTAATGGATGAATACCTGCACACTTGACTTATCAGAATGAATCAACCACCAGATATCAAACAAAGCTTTGGCAGCTAATTGCAGCTGCTGCACTCGCGCATATGGTTAGGCCTCACCCTTATCCTGTTCAGAATATTTTTGTTCAGGCTTGTGTACAGGCTCCTTATGTACTCTTGATTGCTACAATGGACAGTAATCTTTCTGTTATCACTTATAATTCTATGTTTAGCATTTCCTGCGCTCACTGTATTTTAACAAACTGTCTATCTTATGATACCAAAGCTCAAGCCATGTTTATTTTGTACCAGCCGCTTATTAGTCTGTCTCAGCCTTGGTATGATGACCCAGGGTTGCATGCATTACAGGCTGCTTCTGAAGCACTTGCTCGCCATCGAGAAAAGCGATGTATTGCAGAATTAATTTTAGGAATTATTGCTATTATAGAATCTGTAGCTGCTTCTACCACCACTTTAGCTCAATCAGTTCACACTGCAAATCATGTAGATAGTTTATCTCGTAATATATCTCTTGCCTTAGCAGTACAGGAGACTATAGATAGGAAGTTAGAAATGAAAGTGAATGCTTTAGAGGAGGCTTTTATTCACATAGGAAATGAGCTGTTAGCTATGAAGGTTAGGATGACTCTTAGATGCTATGCAGGGTTCAAGTGAATATGTGTGACTCCTCTAGAATACAATCAGTCTATCATAGCATGGAATAATGTACAGAATCATTTATTAGGTGTTTGGAATAACAGTGATATTAGTTTAGATTTGAAAAAATTACATCAGCAGATACAAAATTTAGAACATTCAGGCTCTTTAGTCTCTGCCTCAGAAGTAGCTAATCAGTTTGTTGAAAATATAAAAAGTATGTTTCTATGCATGGCCTGACCTCTTTGGCTACTGAGATAGGCATAATAATAGCTGTGGTAATTATTGCTCTTCTTGTCCTTCCAGTCATCTTCCAACTCTTAAACAACAATCTCCGGAAAACAGCGGGACAAATACAAAAGCTTTATTTAAAAAACAAAAAAGGGGGAGATGTCGGAAGCCGATCAATGGCTGTTGGTTGACACAGTCACAGCAGAGAAGATCAACAACTGCTGGTTGACACAATCACAGCAAAGAAGATCAACAACTGCTGGTTGACACAGTCACAGCAAAGAAAATCAACAACTGCTAGTTGACACAGTCACAGCAAAGAAAAGGCGCAATGATACTTCCCCCTTTAACTTTTTGAATTAAACTGGCCTTTTATCCCCCCTTTTCTGGGTGTGTGTGCTATCATTTATGGCACAGGGATAATAGCACCATGCTTTCCCTGTAGATTCGTAGTAATTTCTTTGAAAATGAGACAGATGGTGTGAGTTCCACAGAAAAGCCTGTATGCCCCTTTGCCTGGGCTCATAGACATAAGAGGCTGGCTATGATATCCCTTGAAAAGGGTTAAGTTTGTAGGAGAATTCCTTCCTATTAATAATTAATTCATTCCTTTACCTCCCTAGCCTTTTCATGTGGTAGAGTAGAGAAACTTTCCTTTCTCCTTGCATACCTGACCTGCAGGTGGTAGAACACTCAGAGAAAAATAAAGTTAGAACTTACCTAGTATATGAATATAGTAGACAAATAAAATTTGACTAGACAATAGGACATTAGGTAAGGTAGAGTTATTAATCAATACTTTTAGAAGTTTGCGCCAATATTGTTATTGCTGCTCAAGTTATTGTATAACTATGCTTAGAATGACTTACTACCTGATTTATAGCTTATAGAAATGAATTAACTGTTGCCTAGAAATATGTAACCATAGTGAAACAAAAACAATTATTAATCAATGTATTCTGAATACCATGTGATTGTAATTTAGTGTGTGTATATAAAAATAAAGCTAGACTAGCCATTGGCAGAGTTGCCTGGCAATGAATGCTAAAAAAGAATGCGGCTCTCTCACTCATTTCGTGTCGACGCCGTGTCTTCCTGTGGGATCCCTGGATTTCCCCCCCCCCCCAGGGCTGGACCCCGGCAGGGCTCCTTTACTACCTGAGGATCCTGTGGGATTAAGAGCCAATAGCAATGGGAGAAATGATGAAATTCACCAGACTATTGCTCCTTCCCATCCCTTAGCCAGGACAACCCTGATAAAAGAAGGAACCCAAAGGTCAGCACAGTCTGTAAGGTCGGTGGATAATGGGGGATGGTCACGTGGGGAACTCAGACCCACGAACTTTGGCTGGGACTGCCCACAACCAAGTGCGCCAAAAGACACTTCACAGGAACCCTTGGAAAAAAAGCAACCGTCTACCAGCCAGTGGGATTTCACCACGTCATGTTAGCTCCATCTTCCTAAAGGGACCCCTTTAAATATCTCCCACGTGGTTTAATCCATGCAACTTCCCTGGCCTCCATCTTACCTCAGAGCCAGGGAACCTTGCCGGGCGGGATGCCTGCTCTGTACTCAATAAAGCCGTTTACTATTCCACACATTGTGGCTCTAGCCCCGTTCCTTCCTTCTCGGCGGGGAAAAATACCTTACATTTTGGTGCCGAAAACCTGAAAGGAGTTAGAAGTCCACAAGGACCGCTCCTCTTCCAATTCCCCTCTGAGAAAGAACCAGGATCTCCGACCTTCCACCCACTTCGGCGCACGTTGCGGTAAGTCCCCTGCCTCCGCCTTCCTCTCAGTTCTTTCCTCCGAGACTCCCTGTCTGAAACTGTAGCTACGTCAGAGAAGTCTTTTCCATCCATCTGAGTGCGTGTGCTTCGGAGACCTCTGGAGCATATCCACTTTACCTTTTCCATCCATGGCCAGACCTTTGAGTTTTTAGGACGCTAATACTCAATACTGACCACTCCAAGGACTGAGGGTGGCTGTTGGGGCACAGAAATCTCCCTCCCTAAAGAAGAAGAAACTGTTCTTCTTCTCCGTTGTGGCCAGGCCACAGAACCCACTTAATTAGCCTCCTGAAGGGACTTTCGGTGTTAACACCCTCACCAATTTAACTATCGCCAAAAAAGCTGGGAACTGATTGGAGATCTCTTACATACATGGCTTCTAATTATTTATGCACCTGTCCTTAATCTCTGTGCTGCCTGTTCCACCGCACAGGCCTTTTTCTGGCCTAAGAAACCTCACCTAAAACCTCCACTCCTGATCTTTCCTTCTCCGCAGTCTCTCTCTCTCTCTCTCTCTCTCTCTCTCTCTCCCTCCCTCTGAGAGCCTCCTCCCCTCCCTTCTCAAAAACCTGTTTCTTATTCACCACTACCATCTCTCTCTCCTTCCCTGCTGGCCAGGGGCCCCTCCCTTCACTGTGTTCTTAAGTCCCTCCTCCGTCAGGCCTTTCTCAGCCTGGCATTGGCTCTTACACCGGTTTTCAGGAGGTCCAACCCCAATTTTCTTGCAGGAAGTTCCTGCCCTGTCCAGCGTTTCCTGCAGGATCTGGGTGCCAGGCTCCACATGAGCCCTCCTCTTCTTATTCCCAAACCCCCAAACCCCTATTCGGAACCTGTGAACACGGCATTTAAAGTTTTTAACGGTCCCAATTAGTAGAAACAGGCCAAGGCTGTTCCACCAGGCCCCGCATGCAGCAGAAGATAACGCTCCAAACCCCCAGGTCTTGTGGCAACCCTGAGACCAGCAGAGCCACCAGCAGCTTGCTTTAAGTGTGGCAAGCAGGACCACTGGTCCCAGCAGGGCCTCTGCTAGAGGCTGCCCACTGAGCCCTGCCCTGACTACAAGCAGCCCAGTCACTGGCAAAGTGATTACCCCTTTGGGCAACAGGTTTTTCCTCAGCGCCTCTATGTGGAGGACAAGCCGCCCGAATGGGAAGGCCAATCCAGCTCGAACTTCTAGGACACAGCCTGAACTCGGAGAACCCAGGGTATGCTGCAACGAGTGGGTAAGTCCATTTCATTTCTTGTGGACACGGGGGCTGCCTTCTCTGTTTTGCCATCACACTGTGGACCTCTAGTTCCCTCACAGGTCTTGGTTATGAGAATGGATGGGACCCCCTTCCTTTCCCCTTTTTACACCACTCCTAACATGCAGTTTTGCCTCAAGCTTGCCTCCTTACAGGATCACTGGCAGTTGGAACCACTGGACTCCATCCATCTCCAGCTCACCAAAAGGCTGGACTCTGCAAATCCCCCTATTACTCCTCTTTTTTTTTTTAAATCCTTACAGGACCAAATCCGCGAAGTTTCTCCAATCACGGCCACACAGATGTTCCTCCTGACACCCCTTAAAACCACCACCTTCCGATCTCCCCCTCCCCACGACGCCCCTATTCAGCAGAAGTAGCCAGATGAATAAACGGTGCCCCTTTTTCTATTTAACACAAAAGGTCAGAATGTAAGGTCGGTGGATAATAGGGGATGGTCACGTGGGGAACTCAGACCCGCAAACTTTGGCTGGGACCGCCCACAACCAAGCGCGCCAAAAGAAACTTCACAGGAACCTTTGGGAAAAAAGCAACCTTGTCTACCAGCCAGTGGGATTTCACCACGTCATGTTAGCTCCACCTCCCTAAAGGGACCCCTTAAATATCTCCCACGCGGTTTAATCTGTGCAACTTCCCTGGCCTCCATCTTACCTCGGGGCCAGGGAACCTTGCCGGGCGGGATGTGTGCTCTGTACTCAATAAAGCCGTTTACTATTTCACACTTTGTGGCTCTAGCCCCGTTCCTTCCTTCTCGGCAGGGAAAAATACCTTACACATTGACCAAACTTTAGGTAGTCTGTCACCTTAGCTTCAGACACTCCTAAACAGGTCTTTACCATGTCCCAGACCCTAATCTCTCTCAATCCAAGACCACTGAGCTGACTCACATCAAATCTCTACTTTAAAAACTTTCACATCACCTTCCCCTAAATTTACAGGGGCATATATCTCACCTTCATGTATATAAAAACTCAGTAGATGTGAGGTCCTTTAATAATGTCTTTCCCTATCTTTATACATGTTTGACCTTGTCCCCATGCCATAGGGCTGGAGGCCAGATCGAGGATGCATACTGTGCTGGGACTCATTAATCATAGATTATCTATGAGTCAGGCAGCTGCTCATCTGATATGGGACCTGAGTATAAATTTCTACCACACAAAAATAAAGCAAAACAAAAACTGCGGTGCTGCTGAACACCATCCTGTTGACTGTTGGTTTCATTACTATTGGTCTGGGTGCTTTCATCGGTTTGCAATCTGGAGGCCAAACCCTCCAAGTAAGCAGTTGTAATCAGACATGGCAAATGCTGAAGTCCGCATCTATCCAGTTTGGCTAATACAAGCCCTATGACCACAAAACACTGTCAGTGACAAAATCAGCAACTGAGGGGAAAGGCCCATAGCAATAGGCCAAATTGGAGAGCTCTCCTTCAGGTTATTGCCAGAGCTCTAATGTCAGCCAGAGATATTTTAATTGGCAAAACAATCTGTTATCTATTAACAACATACTGCCTCCCAGCTCTATCAAAGTCCTGGAGATAGTAAACAATTTATCTATAGTGGGCCTTTCAAAAGTAAACTAAAGAACTCAGAACCCCCAAGCCCAAACACCTCTTGTATCAGGCTCTCACACTTTGAGTCACTATCCACCTGCTCTAGTCACCCCAGGGCCAAGTATCAAACCATCAGGTACAGCCCCTATGGCCCACATCCTGCTGAAGTTATTCAAGCCAGCTAATCTAAACTCTGCTCATCTTGTCTTGTCTGTTCCTTCCCATCACAGCCACAATAAAGACTCTTATTCTTACTCCCCACCCCCACCCCTACTCCCTGTGCCTCTTGATAAGCACCAGTGCTTCCTTGCATGCCCCCCTGTGCCAAGACATGCTCCTTTCTTTGGGATCTATGACAACCTAAGTTTTCGATGTCACTGATCTGTTGGCCTTCTTGTACCTAAATAATAATAAAACCTATATTTTAAGATACCTAAGCCATAAGTTCCTGGCCACTCTAGCCTTCAGACTCATCAAAGGAAGAACCCGTCTTCCTTACCCCATGGTGTCTTCCTCTCCCATATCAGCAATACTGTCCCCTGCCTGGAGTCCTCCCTTCTGGGCTAGGGACAGCCCTTTTCTCCTACTGTTCTGTGGATGGCTGGAAGGGTGAATTCAACTGCCTGCTGTTTACCCAGAGCTGTGTATCTGGCTTCTCTGTGGAAGGACCCACCAAACTGGAGGAAGGGGAGAGCCTCTCAGAATTAGAATTTAATCTTTAAACATAGGAATATATTTGCACCATACATCACATTTCTGCCAATTTAGAAAGGCCTGGTAACCACCTGATTTTTTAAATTTAATTTTATTTTTGTGGCTAAATTGATTAATAATTTATGCTGACTATAATCTGTCATCTATGTGTTATTTCCAGTTTTACTTTGAAATCATTGACATACACACTGTATAAGCCTAAGATGTACAGCATGATGATTTGCTTTCTTTCAATTTTAAAAGGCAGAGGTTGAATTTTCTTCTACCCTTAATATTTCTTCACTCATTCCCTTGAGATATCTGAAGGCAACATGAAGAAACCACTGCTAACATGAAGAAATCACTCTTGCAAGGGACAATCAAGACATCTCTCAGAACCTTAAAATTACTTCCCTCACCACACTCAGAAGTGAACATACATGCATGTGCATGTTGTACTCTCACTCTCGCCTACAGGCTGATGGGATGAGGAACTCTGTTTCTCTGAATGGGAAAGGGGGTGCCCACCACGACCACCAAGAACTGATGACGTGGGCTTTCTACATCTCAAAGGAAGGAACTCTATCATAGCAGAGTGCTATGGGGACCAGTGTACCCTGCTCAGACTATCCCTGATGTTGAGATTGAGCTGTGCTCTTTGTAAGTGACTCAGATTACTTTTTCATCATTGTATTGATACCCCAGATTATCTCTAATTATCTCATCATAAAACTTTAAATATTTCAAAATTAAATTAATTCTAAGTCATTGGAATTTCACTGGGTTGTTTCTTACACTGGTCACCGTGGATCCCTCTTTGGTGGAGCTAACTTCTCACCATTTTGATTTTAAGCTGCTCATGTATAGAGACTTCTATTTTTTTTTTGTTTCTGTTTTTGTTTTATTTTTAGAGACTTCTATTTTAGTATGAATAAATATCAGTTGCTCATTAAATACTTAGACAAGTACGTAAAGTATGTAGTGTTGTCTCTTATCAACTCACATATCTTCAAGTTAAAACCATATAAAATAATGTCAATGGGTCAAGGATTTCCAAATTCAGTTAAGAAACCAGGTTCAGTTACCAAAAATGTGGGCACAAGATGTTGATGTAAAAACACACAGCTATCCATTGTGTGTCTGTCACATATCTGTGGTTTTATCAGTGTGCTAGGGCTGATCTCCCAAGGCCTCTGCTCAGAATGGCCTGTGGGATAAATGGCAAAGGAGACAAGTTCTTCCATTTCTCAACCCATAACTGATGCAAGCTCTGTGTTAGGCAACCAAATTGGAAAACCAACTACAGATGACCCAAAGCAAATCCTTTAACCCTGAGATAAATGTGTCCCAAATTTTCTAATTTTTTGTGTTTCACTTATATGTTTTACTAACACTCTTACCAGTTGGTCTTTCTAGGTTCAAGCTACTCAAAGTGTGATCTGTGGGCCAGTAGGCTTGATCTCTGGAAGGTTATTGGAAATGCAGAATATTAGGTCCCTACCTGTAGACCTACAGAGTCAGAATCTGCATTTTAATATGATTCCAAGGTAAAGTAGATTCACCTCAAGTTTGAGAAACACTGCTCTAGAAGAACTAAAACAAATATTGCAATAAAAAAAAGAGAAAGAAGAACCACCTAGATTTTTAGGACTAAAGCATCTTTAAAGATCTTAGTGTCCAACCTTGTTATATTTTTTAAAATATCTTTTATTGATTTTTAGAAAGAAAAGAAGGGAAAGAGAGAGAGAATGAGACAGAGAGAAAAACATTGATTTGTTGTTCCACTTATTTATGTATTCATTGGATGATTCTTGTATATGCCTAACCAGGGATCAAACCTGCTACCTTGGTTTATTGGGACAACACTGTAATTTGCCAGGGTAAGACTTTATTTTTATTTTTTGCAGTTTGTGCTAATTGGGAATTTTTTTTTCCTCCCACCAAATTTTGGAAAAGGTAGCGTAGTTCAAGTATAACACTGGAAGAAAAGAAAAAAACTTCTAGTTATTTGAGTTGTTGGCTCCAATGAAGCTAAGTCAATAGTGACTTTCTGGTGTACATGCAAAGTGCTGTACAATGACAGAGAAATAAAAGAGATTGGGTGTATTTCAACCAATACTAGTGATGTGAAACACAAAAATGTAAAATCAACATGACCAAGCACTTCAATACCTTGTTCTCTCTCCAAAATTGAAATAAAAATACAAACATGTGTAGCAGCTGTTTCAAAAATAGAAAGAACCCATTGATTCTGTTCAGGAAGATCATAGCCCATTGTGGTAGCATTCTTTTATTTTTATTTATTTATTTTACAGAATTCTTCCTACAACACAGCATCTCTACATTTCTACTCTGGGCTAGCTGGGTGTTTAGTTCCTTGTCAATTAGGCACCTATAGGACAAAACACTCTTATTTTTAAGGTTGAGAGTTTATAGGTGTCACTCCTTCACTTCATCAGTACAAAATCCCTGCAAGGGCTTTGTTGAATCAAAGGGTTCTTCTGGGACTGCTGGGCCTTCAGGGACAACCAGGGAAAGTGTAGAGGGGGAAAAGCAACATGGGTCTGCCTCTTATACAACAAAGCCAGGGGGGAGCATGAACACAGTCTTCCACTAGCACAAGTTTTACGGTAGAATTTCCCATATTTTGGGAAAATGCAAGGTTCAGCACATCTGGAGTGCACTGGATAAGCCTTACCCTGAGAAAACCACCTTCATGATTATGGTATCTCTCCTGCCAGGTAGATACTGTGGTACCATTCTTTTTTGCTATGTTTGTTTTGTTTCTGTTCTGCTTGTTTATTTATTTATTTATTTATTTATTTATTTATTTTTATTGATGGTTTTGAGAGAGAGAGAGATCTATTGGTTGATTCTTGTATGTACCCTGACCAGGGATTGAACCCACAACCTTGGTGTATGGGGATAGTGCTCTAACCAACTGAGCTACCCAGCCGGGGCTTATTTTGCTTTTTAAATTCAATTGTTGATAGTTAGGTATTCTATTGTCATTTTATTGTTCATATTTTTTTAATCTTTTTTTTTCCTTCCATGTAAAGAAGACCCTTTAACATGTCATATAACACTGGTTTGTTGGTGATTAACTCCTTTGGCTTTTTCTTGTCTAGGAAGCTCTTTATATGTCCTTTGATTCTAAATGAGAGCTTTGCTGGATAGAATGATCTTGGTTGTAGGTCCTTTCTTTTCATCACCTTGTATATTTCTTGCCAATCTCTTCTAGCTTACATAGTTTCTGTTGACAGTTTTATGGGAACTTTCTTGTAGGTAACTAATTGTTTCTCTTTTGCTGCTTTTGAGATTCTGTCTTTGTTTTTAACCTTTTGCATTATAATTATGCTGTGTCTTGGTGTGGACCTCTTTGGGTTTATCTTGTTTTAGACTCTGTGCTTCTTAGACTTCTATGTTTATTTCCTTCACCAGGTTAAGGGAGTTTTCTGTCATTATTTTTTCAAATAGGTTTTCAATTTCTTGCCCTTTCTTTTCCTTCTAGCACCTCCATGATGTGAATGTTGGAATGCTTAAAGTTGTCCCAGGTGTTTTTATTTATTTATTTATTTATTTTTAATTTAATGAGAGAAGGGGAGGCAAAGACAGACTCCTGAATGTGCCCAGACCAAGATCCACCTGGAAATCCTACTAGGGGGCAATGCTCTGCCCATCTGGGACCCTTGCTCTGTTGAAACCAGAGCCAGTTTTAAGCACCTGAGGCGAAGGCCATGGAGCCATCATCAGCCCCCAGTGTCAACTCGCTTCAATTGAGCCATGGCTGCAGGAGAGGAGGAGAAGTGAGAGAGAAACAAGCAAGAGAAAGAGGGGTGGAAAAACAGATGGGCTCGTCTTCTGTGTGCCCTGACCAGGAATTGAACCCAGGACTTCCACACACCAGGCTGACGCTCTACCACTGAGCCAATTGGCCAGGGCCCCCAGTTGATTTTTAAATTTTTTTATTTTTGATGTTATTCTGATTCAGTGTTTCTTCCTTTTTTATATTCCAAATAACTGATTTGATTCTTCACTTGATCTACTCTACTGTTGATTCCCTATAAATTATTCTTCACTTCAGTTAGTGTATTCTCCACTCTGATTGGTTTTCTTTTTATGATTTCTATCTCCCTTTTTATGATTATTATTTCTTGTTGAATTTCTAAGTTCCTTGAGCATCCTTACAACCAGTGTTTTGAACTCTGCATCTAGTAGACTGCTTGTCTCCATTTTGTTTAGTTCTTTTTCTAGAGTTTTGTTCTATACTTTCATTTGGGACATGTTTCTTTGTCTCCGTACTTTGGCAGCTTCCCTGTGTTTGTGTTGTAGGTTTCCTGTAGGGTCCAGTGGCACAGCCTCCCTAGTCACTCAAGCTGGGTGCTCCAGGTGCATCCTTGGGTGGGCTGTATGCACTGTTCTGTTGTAGTTGAGCCTTGATTGGTGTTGGAATCTCTGAGAGAGATTGACCCCCCAGGCTGATCAGCTTTGAGGACTGGCTGCAACTACAGCAGGGGAGCTGCTATGCAGGAGTTGATCCTATAAAGCAGAATTTCCTTCACTGGGGCTTTGGTGCTCCCCATGTATGCCCTTTGAATGTGTTATTCATAGAGGTGGTAAGATTGAAATCTGAAATGACCTGAAGTTGTCCACCAGGTGCACTGGCTCTGGAATCTTCCAGGAGGTGCAAGGTCAACCACTGTCTGTACCCTATCTGGGACCACCAGCATGAGCTACAGAGTGATCTTCAAATGGCTTAGAGGTACCCAGAAAAGGCCTGGGGCCAGTTAGCAAGAGATATGGTGTATGCAGAGGCCAGATACTGCTTGTTTGAGAGATTTTAGGAAAGTCCAAAGCATGAGTCAAGAGAGGCCAGTTGTATAGAAGAGCCGCTGGAAGTAGCTTGGGTGTGCCTACAGGTTGGGTGGGGCAGGATCTCAGGGAACTCCCTGGGCCAGGAGAAAGTGTGAACAAGATTAATGGAAACTCAGATACTGCACCTGACTGCTGGTTCTGTTGGCAGTGCTTGGAGGGGCAGTCTTAGAAATGGACTAATGGCCTCTGCCAGCACTCTTGTCTGGCAGAAAGCTGCCCCCCAACTCTTGCCCTGGTGCCCCATAATCTAGTTTCTCCCTTTATGTTCCTGGTTCCTTTAAAGCTGCTGCTTAGAACTCAGAGAGGGTGAGTTTGAGAAAGTCTGTGCATGGACCCTTTAAGAGGAGCTTTCTGGCCCTGGCCGGCTGGCTCAGCAGTAGAGCGTCAGCCTGGCATGTGGGAGTCCCAGGTTCAACTCCCAGCCAGGGCACATAGGAGAAGTGCCCATCTGCCTCTCCACCATTCTCCCTTTTCTTTCTGTCTGTCTCTCTCTTCCCCTCCTGCAGTCAAGGCTTCAGTGGAGCAAAGTTGGCCTGGACTCTGAGGACAGCTCCATGGCCTCCACCTCAGGCACTGGAAAGGCTCCAGTTGCAATGGAGCAATGACCCAGATGGGCAGAGCTTTGCCCACTGGTGGGCATGCCAGGCGGATCTTGGTCAGGCACATGTGAGAATCTGTCTCTCTGCCTCCCCGCTTCTCACTTCAAAAAAATACAAACAAATAACAAAAGAGGAGCTTCCTGGGATTCTTGCAGCCCTCCATCTCACTCAGCCACAATTCCCACTGATTTTTACATCCAGAAGTAATGGGGACTTCTCTACTTGGCTTTGGAACCCTGTGCTGGGAGGCCTGATGTAGGGCTGGGACCCCTCACTCCTCAGAGGGAACCTCCACGGCTGAGATTCCCTCCCAAAATTAAACTGTCATACATGGCTGTAGGAATAGCGCATTCCACACCTCCATACCTCCTACCAGTCTTCATGTGGCTTCTTCCAGTGCTGGGATTCAGCTGGTTCTCAGGGTTCAGCAGAACCGATACCTAATTTTTTGTTGAATTCGGCGAAACAGTTGTTAAAATGGCACTTGTAATCAGGGTTCTCTCTAAGGTGGGGTTTTTAAAAGATGAACATAATGTCTTCAGAGAAGAGAAGTTGCCTGTTTCTAATATATCAAACACAATGACTGTTATTCTAATCTGCCTACCTCTAAAGAAATGGGATCCTACTCCTATAGTGAAAAGATAGTTAAGGATAAATCACACAGCTGATGATGCTCAGATAAAGGCGAAAATTACAAGTGAGGACGCCAACCAAGAAGCAATATGAAAATATCTTAAATAACAGTTTTATTGTTTTTTGTCAGGTATTATTTAATATTTTTTCATTAATATTTTAAAATTATTTCTTATAGGAGGAGATGGCAGCGGAGTAGGTGGACGCACAGACGCCCAGCTCTCAACACCAAACTGGAATACAAATCAATTTAGAAAAAATCAGCATGAAAAACCAACACTGAACTGCAAGAACAGCTCTCAAAAACCAAGGAGCAAAGAGGAAGCCACAATAATCCTGGTAAGGAGTGCCTGAATCTCCTCTGCTTACAGGAACGGAAGGAGGGGGGGGTGAGGCTGAGAGCCCAGAGAGGATTTCACAGTGGAAAAAGAGCAGAAACTACTGCTCACAGCCACTTACCTGGCGACCAGGGAGCAAGGTGGATTGAAAAGACCAGCTTATCTCCCAAGTGGAAAGGACAGGGAGAGGGACAGACTGTGAGGGGCTAAGGTATGCAAGAAACGAAATAAAAAAGCTGACTCATTCGTGCTGGATGCGGCCATAGCTGGGGGAGGGACTGAACCTTTCACAAAACAGAGCTGAAGTGCTTCCGGATCAGAGATCTCTGGACATCTATCCAGCTCCAATCAGCGCAACAAGACACACCTGAAAACAAGAAGTGGGGAGGAGGGGCAGTAACTCAGGTCTCCATGGAGATCTGAGATACACCTCCCCCTACTGAAGCTGAGAAAAAACCCTGCCCCCAGTGAGATTAGTTGGAGAAAGAGACCTTCAGCCTCTCAGGTTACACCCACAGCATTCCTGGTTACAGTTTCAAGGAAGCCCCCTGCTGAGATCGGTTAACAAGACTATCACCTGTTAAGAAAACAAACAAATCAAGACTTCAAAGCTGCCCAAATCCGAAAGTGGATTACAAGTAATAGCTGATACCAACCCACGAAGACCTAAAAATAACACAACTGAAAACTGGAGGCAGACAACACCAAGCCTAGACTCAACCAACTCTACAAATAAAATAAAAATAATAAAAATAAAAAAGAAAATGTGAAGACAAAGGAGTGCAATCCAAATGAAACCACAAGAGACACCTTCGAGAGATGAACTGAGTGATATGGAAATAATCAAACTTCCAGATGCGGAGTTCAAAATAATGATTGTAAGGATGCTTAGGGATCTTAGAACAACAATGGAGGGACAGTTTGAAAACCTAAACAAAGAAATAGCAAGTATAGCCTGACCTGTGGTGGCGCAGTGGATAATGCATCGACCTGGAAATGCTGAGGTCGCCGGTTCAAAACCCTGGGCTTGCCTGGTCAAGGCACATATGGGAGTTGATGCTTCCAGCTCCTCCCGCCTTCTCTCTCTCTCTCTCTCCCTCTCTCTCTCCTCTTTAAAAATGAATAAAGAAAAAAAGAAAAAAAAAGATTAAAAAAAAAAAAGAAATAGCAAGTATAAAAAAGAATCAGTTGGAGACGACAAATACAATATCAGAAATAAAGACCACAATGGAAGGAATTAAAAACAGGATAGATAGAGCAGAGGATCGAATCAGCGAGTTAGAGGACAACTGGAATGAAGGCATGAAAGCAGAGAAGAAAAGAGAAAAAAGACTCAAAAAGTCAGAGGAAACTCTTAGAGAGCTCTGTGACAACACGAAGAGAAATAACATCCGCATCATAGGGGTTCCTGAAGAAGAAGAAAAAGAACAAGGGATAGAGACTTTGTTCAATCATATCATAGCTGAAAACTTCCCTAAATTAATGCAAGAAAAACTCTCACAAATCCAAGAAGCACAGAGGACTCCATTAAAGAGAAACCCAAAGAAACCTACACCAAGACACATCATAATTAAAATACCAAAGCTAAGCGATAAAGAGAAAATATTAAAAGCTGCAAGAGAAAAAAAAGTTATCACCTACAAAGGAGCCCCCATAAGGATGACATCTGACTTCTCAACAGAAACACTTGAGGCCAGAAGGGAATGGCAAGAAATATTCAAAGTAATGCAGAACAAGAACCTACAACCAAGACTACTTTATCCAGCAAGGCTATCATTTAAATTCGAAGGAGAAATAAAAAGCTTCCCAGACAAAAAACAACTCAAGGAATTCATTACAACCAAACCAATGCTGCAGGAAATATTAAGGGGCCTGGTGTAAACAGATAAAGTGGGAAAAGAATACAAAAAAAAAAAAAAAGAATACACCTTTAAAGAAGAAAATGGCAATAAACAACTACATATCAATAATAACCTTAAATGTAAATGGATTAAATGATCCAATCAAAAGACATAGGGTAGCTGCGTGGATAAGAAAACAGGACCCATACATATGTTGTCTACAAGAGACACACCTTAGAACAAAAGACACACACAGATTGAAGGTAAAAGGATGGAAAAAAACGTTTCATGCAAACGGAAATGAAAAAAAAGCTGGGGTAGCAATACTTATATTAGACAAATTGGACTTTAAAACAAAGGATATAGTAAGAGATAAAGAAGGCCACTACATAATGATAAAGGGAGTAATCCAACAGGAAGATATAACTATTATAAATATCTATGCACCTAATATAGGAGCACCCAAATATATAAAACAGACTTTGATGGATTTAAAGGGCAAGATCAACAGCAATACTATAATAGTAGGGGATTTCAATACCCCACTAACATCACTAGATAGATCCTCAAGAATGAAAATTAACAAAGAAACAGCAGACTTATTGGAAACACTAGATCAACTCGATTTAATAGATATCTTCAGAACCTTTCACCCTAAAGCAGCAGAATATACATTCTTTTCAAGTGCTCATGGTACATTCTCTAGGATAGACCACATGTTAGGGCACAAAAGTGCTCTCAACAAATTTAAGAAGACTGAAATCGTATCAAGCACTTTCTCCGATCACAACGGCATGAAACTAGAAATGAATCACAGCAGAAAAGCTCAAAAATTCTCAAACACATGGAAACTAAATAGCAGGCTGTTAAATAATGAATGGATTAAGAATGAGATCAAAGAAGAAATAAAAAAATTCCTAGAAACGAACGACAATGAGCATACAACAACTCAAAATTTATGGGACACAGCGAAAGCAGTGCTGAGAGGGAAGTTCATAGCACTACAGGCACACTTTCGGAAGCTAGAAAAAGCTCAAATAAACAACTTAACCCTGCATCTAAAAGAATTAGAAAAAGAACAGCAAGTAAAGCCCAAATGTAGTAGAAGGAAGGAAATAATAAAGATCAGAGCAGAAATAAATGACATAGAGGCTAAAGAAACAATACAGAGGATCAATGAAACTAGGAGCTGGTTCTTTGAAAAGGTAAACAAGATTGATGAACCTTTAAGTAGACTCACCAAGAAAAAGAGAGAGAGGACTCAAATAAATAAAATTAGAAATGAGAGAGGAGAAATAACAACTGACACAACAGAAATACAAAATATTGTAAGAAAATACTATGAAGAACTGTATGCCAAAAAACTAGACAACCTAGATGAAATGGACAAATTCCTTGAAACATACAATCTTCCAAAAATCAATCTGGAAGAATCAGAAAACCTAAACAGACCCATTACAACAAATGAGATCGAAACAGTTATCAAAAAACTCCCAACAAAGAAAAGTCCGGGGCCCGATGGCTTCACAATGGAATTCTACCAAATATTCAAAGAAGAACTAACTCCTATCCTTCTCAAACTATTTCAAAAAATTCAAGAGGAAGAAAGACTTCCAAGCTCCTTTTATGAGGCGAGCATAATTCTGATTACAAAACCAGGCAAAGACAATACAAAGAAAGAAAATTATAGGCCAATATCTCTGATGAATATGGATGCTAAAATCCTCAACAAAATATTAGCAAACCGGATCCAACAATATATGGAAAAAATCATACACCATGATCAAGTGGGATTTATTCTGGGGAGGCAAGGCTGGTACAATATTCGTAAATCAATCAATGTGATTCATCACATAAACAAAAAGAAGGAGAAAAACCATATGATAATTTCAATAGATGCAGAAAAAGCATTTGATAAAATCCAGCACCCATTCATGATCAAAACTCTCAGCAAAGTGGGAATACAGGGAACATACCTCAACATGATAAAAGCCATCTATGAGAAACCCACAGCCAACATCATACTCAATGGGCAAAAATTAAAAGCAATACCCTTAAGATCAGGAACAAGGCAGGGGTGCCCCCTTTCACCACTCTTATTTAACATAGTCCTGGAAGTCCTAGCCATAGCAATCAGACAAGAAGAAGAAATAAAAGGCATTCAAGTTGGAAAAGAAGAAGTAAAACTATCATTATTTGCAGATGATATGATATTGTATATAGAAAACCCTAAAGTCTCAGTCAAAAAACTACTGGACCTGATAAGTAAATTCAGCAAAGTGGCAGGATATAAAATCAATACTCAGAAATCAGAAGCATTTTTATACACCAACAATAAACAGTCAGAAAGAGAAATTAAGGAAACAATCCCCTTCACAATTACAACCAAAAAAATAAAGTACCTAGGAGTAAACTTAACCAAGGAGACTAAAGACTTGTACTCGGAAAATTACAAAACATTGATAAAAGAAATCAAGGAAGATACAAACAAGTGGAAGCATATAACGTGCTCATGGTTAGGAAGAATAAACATCATTAAAATGTCTATATTACCCAAAGCAATTTATAAATTCAATGCAATACCAATTAAAATACCAATGACATACTTCAAAGATATAGAACACATATTCCAAAAATTTATATGGAACCAAAAAAGGACACGAATAGCCTCAGCAATCTTAAAAAAGAAGAATAAAGTGGGAGGTATCACACTTCCTGATATCAAGTTATACTACAAGGCCATTGTACTGAAAACAGCCTGGTACTGGCATAAGAACAGGCATATAGATCAATGGAACAGAACAGAGAACCCAGAAATAAACCCACAGTTCTATGGACAACTGATATTTGACAAAGGAGGTAAGGAAATACAATGGAGTAAAGACAGCCCCTTTAACAAATGGTGTTGGGAAAATTGGACAGCTACCTGCAAAAAAATGAAACTAGATCACCAGCTTACACCACTCACAAAAATAAACTCAAAATGGATAAAAGACTTAAATGTAGGCCGTGAAACCATAAGCATCTTAGAAGAAAACATAGGCAGTAAGCTCTCCGACATCTCTCGGAGCAATATATTTGCTGATTTATCTCCACGGGGAAGTGAAATAAAAGACAGGATAAACAAATGGGACTATATCAAACTAAAAAGCTTTTGCACAGCTAAAGACAACAAGAACAGAATAAAAAGACAAACTACACAATGGGAGAACATATTTGACAATACGTCTGATAAGGGGTTAATAACCAAAATTTATAAAGAACTTGTAAAACTCAACACCAGGAAGACAAACAACCCAATCCAAAAATGGGCAAAAGAGATGAATAGATACTTCTCCAAAGAGGATATACAGATGGCCAATAGGCATATGAAAAAATGCTCAACATCACTAATCATTAGAGAAATGCAAATTAAAACCACAATGAGATATCACCTTACACCAGTCAGAATGGCGCTTATCAACAAAACAACACAGAATAAGTGCTGGCGAGGATGTGGAGAAAAGGGAACCCTCCTGCACTGCTGGTGGGAATGCAGACTGGTGCAGCCACTGTGGAAAACAGTATGGAGATTCCTCAGAAAACTGAAAATCGAACTGCCTTTTGACCCAGCTATCCCACTTTTAGGAATATACCCCAAGGACACCATAGAAAGGAGAAATGCACCCGCATGTTTGTGGCAGCATTGTTCACAATAGCGAAGATCTGGAAACAGCCTAAGTGTCCGTCAGAGGACGAGTGGATTAAAAAACTTTGGTACATATATACTATGGAATACTACTCAGCCATAAGAAATGATGACATCGGATCATTTACAGTAACATGGATGGACCTTGACAACATTATACGGAGTGAAATAAGTAAATCAGAAAAAAAACTAAGATGAATCCATACATAGAAGGGACATAAAAATGAGACTCAGAGACATGAACAAGAATGTGATGGCAACAGGGGCGGGGGGTTGGGAGAGGGGGATGGGGTGAAGAAGGAGAGAGGGGTTAGGGGAGGGGAGGGGCACAAAGAAAACCAGATAGAAGGTGACAGAAGACAATTTAACTTTGGGGGAGGGGTATACAGCACAATCAAATGTCAAAATAATCTAGAGATATTTTCTCTCAACGTATGTACCCTGATTTATCAATGTCACTGCATTAAATTTAATAAAAAAAATTATTTCTTATAACCTAGTTTTGTGTACTTCTTTTATTGATTTTTTTTTGTTGTTGTTGTTGTTCTTTTTACAGGGACAGAGAGAGAGTCAGAGAGAGGGATAGATAGGGACAGACAGACAGGAACGGAGAGAGATGAGAAGCATCAGTCATCAGTTTTTTGTTGCGACACCTTAGTTGTTCATTGATTGCCTTCTCATATGTGCCTTGACCGCGGGCCTTCAGCAGACCAAGTAACCCCCTGCTTGAGTCAGCGACCTTGGGTTCAAGCTGGTGAGCTTTTTGCTCAAACCAGATGAGCCCGCGCTCAAGCTGGCGACCTCGGGGTCTCAAACCTGGGTCCTCCGCATCCCAGTCCGACGCCCTATCCACTGTGCCACCACCTGGTCAGGCTTATTGTTTTTATTTAAGCATTAAATAAATAAAATAATAAACTACGTTTTGGTATGTTGTTGTTGTTTTTTTAACTTAAAACGGTCATTAGGGCAGAGAATCCCACCACTGGCTTCTTCCTTAAATCCCTAGTTATAGGACTTCCATCCAGCTAAATTTCAGGTGGTTCTGAATGATGATTGTTCTGTAATTTAGTTGTAATTTTGATGTGGTTGTGGGAGCATTTGAGTACTGCATTTACCTATGCTGCCATCTTGAATGGAAGCCTGTGGTAGCATTCTTTCTACTAGAAGCAGTCAGGTAATGAAGAAGCAGGGAAGAAATGAGCTTGAGATGAATTGATGCCTTTCCTCACTACTGTGTGCAATGACCGCAACTCTGGGACTGAGCATTTGATAACAAATGAGGATTTTGGAGCCAGATAAACTTGGTCCCAATTCCATCTGATATGATAATGTGCTACGGGAGTATAAGATGTTATCACCAGGGGGAAGTTGAAAGAATAGTGCACAAAGACAGTCTGTACTAACAGTTTGTGTTGAAACTTCCTGTAAGCCTTAAACTATTTAAAAATGAAAAAAATAGATGTAAAAGCGTCTTGTCTGATATTTGTTTTAGAGCCTAATGCAACTTTTTCTTAATTTTTTTTATCTGTAAAATGGTTTTAGTAGTCTAAACCATAGTAGTTACAATAATTATAGTAGCATAACTATATATACCATGATTGTATGTACTATATATACTAGATTATGGCCTCATATATATTTAATTTTTGTTGTTATTATTGTTTTGTTTGTTTCTTTGTTTGTTTGCTCATTGAGTATGCATTCCCCTTTCTTCAAGGAATTACCCATTTGTATTTAGTTTTGTACTGAACAATCAGTCAATGTCCTCTGTTCTCTTCCCCTGGACACAGGCATGAGGTTAGAGGAAGTTATGACTCAAAGTAAACCAGTCTAATAGTATCACATTCATCTGTGTATAATAGACCATTCTTTTTTTATTTAACAACTGATAATCAATTTATTAAAAAGGTTGATTTAAGCATCTGCAATGGTGACTTCGTCCTCAAGTCCTGGCTCAATATTGATGGAAGTAATCTGTTTAACAATCTCAGAAGGGCTGTGCAAGTCAATGAGATGTTTGTGGATCCTCATCTGAAACCGATCCCAAGTCTTAGAACCTTCCCCACAGAGTGTTTTTCTTGTAGTGATTCTTAGAGCCTTGGTAGGCATCTGAAAGGGTCCTTTCACTTTGAGATTCTTTTCCTTTGCACCTCTGATCAAGTCAGCACACACCATCTCCAGAGATTTTACGTTGCGGTTGGTTAGAGTAATTCTAATTCGGTGACTGGCCACCTCTGATTTCACAGGTGTCTTTCCAGAATCTTTAAAAGCCATGGCTGTGAAGCAGGTTCCTGACCAACTTGTTCTTCAGCAAGAGCAAACAGTGGTGAGTCAGGAGCAGGAGCGGGTGGAACGCAGTTCGCTAGAAGAGCAACAGCGTCTTTCTGAAAGAACTAATAAACCATTCTTAAATTTAGTAATTAAATGATGTTATTTCTCGTAGTTCTGGGTTGAGCTACTATAACAAAATTGGGTGGCTTATCAACAACAGAAATTTATTTCTCACAGACTGGAGGCTAGAAAGTCCAAGATCAAGGCGCCAGCAGGTTGGGTGTCTGGTGAGAGCTCTCTTCCTGGCACATAAACCGCCATCATCTCAAGGTCCTCATGTGGCAGAAAAGGGCAAGGGAACTCTCTGGGGTCTACCTTTTAAAGGCACTAATCTAATTCATAGATTATCCACTTTTATGACCTAATTAGCTTCCAAAGGCCCCAATTACAAATACCATTGCAGGGGTTATTAGAATTTACCCTATGAATTTTTTTGTGTGTGTATTTTTCTGAAGTTGGAAACGGGGAGGCAGTTAGACAGACTCCTGCATGCACCTGATCGGGATCCACCCAGCATGCCCACCAGAAGTCGATGCTCTGCCCATCTGGGGCGCTGCTCTGTTGCATCCAGAGCCATTCTAGTGCCTGAAGCAGAGGCCATAGAGCCATCCTCAGCACCCGGGCCAACTTTGCTCCAATGGAGCCTTGGCTGTGGGAGGGGAAGAGAGAGACAAAGAGGAAGGAGAAGGGGAGGGGTAGAGAAGCAGATGGGCGCTTCTCCTGTGTGCCCTGGCCGGGAATCGAACCCAGGACTCCTGCACACCAGGCTGACGCTCCACCACTGAGCCAACCAGCCAGGGCCTACCCTATGAATTTTGGTGGAACACAGTCCATAGCAGAATCTAAAGCATAGTCTTTATTATAGTAAGGTCGGTGGGCAATGGAGGAAGGTCACATGGGTTTTCTAGCCAAGAACTTTGGCTAGGACCACCCACAGCCAAGCACACCAAAAGAAACTTCCCAAGAGTCCTTTGGAAAAAAAAGCGACCGTCTGCCAGCCAGTGAGATTTCACCACGTCATATTAGCTCGACCACCCTAGGGACCCTTTAAATATCTCTCACATGGGTCACCACTTGCAACTTCTCTGAGCCCTGCCCCCCAGGACCGGAGAACCTCGTTGGGCGGGAAGCACTCTGTACTCAATAAAGCCTTTTTATTATTCCACACTTCATGACTCCGACCCCTTCCCTCTTTCTCGGAGAGGAAAAATACCTTACATTTTGGTGCCAAAAACCCGGAAGGAGTTGAAGTCCACAAGGACCACTCCTCTTCCCTTCCCCTCTGAGAAAGAACCAGGATCTCCGACCTTCCACCCACTTTGGTGCACGGTGCGGTAAGTCCCCTGCCTCCAGCCTTCCCCTCAGTTCTTTCCACCAAGACTCCCTGTCCAAAAACCGTAGCTACGTCAGGGACGTCTTTCCATCTGAGTGTGTGTGTGCCCATTGAGACGTCCCGAGCACATCTACTTTCCCTATCTGTTCGTGGCCAGAGCTTGAGTTTTGGGATGCCAGTTCTCAACTTTGACTGCTCTGAGGACTGAGGGCGGCTGTGGGGGCACAGGAATCTCCCTCCCTAAAGAAGAAGAAACTGTTCTTCTCTGCTGTGGCCAAGCCACAGAACCCACTGAATTAGCCTCTTGAAGGGACTTTCGGTTTTAACACCCTCACCAACTTAACTATTGCCAAAAAAGCTGGGAGCTGGTCGGAGATCTCTTACATTCACGTCTTCTAATTATTCTCATGCCCGTCCTTAATCTCTGCACCTCCTGTTCCACCACGCAGGCCCTGTTTCTGGCCAGAGAAACCTCACCTAAAACCTCCACTCCTAATCATTCCTTCTTTGCCTGACTCCCAACTCTCTTTCCCTCCTGCCTGACTTCTGGGGGCGCCCCTCTCTAGGGACTTTTCTCTGGTCCCTCTGTGGACCTCTTTCTCTCAGGTCTCTTCCCTCTGAGAGCCACCTCCCTTCCCTTCACAAAATCCTGTTTCTTATTCACCACTACCAGTCTCTCTTTCTCCTCCCCTACTGGCCAGGGGCCCCTCCCTTCTCCACTGTGTTCTTAAGGCCCTCCTCCATCAGGCCATTTTCAGCCTGGCATTGGCCCTTATACCAGTTTGCGGGACGCCCAACCCCAATCTGCTCGCGGGAAATTCTGGCCCTGTTCTGCCTTTGGCTCCAGCATTTCCTGCCAGATTTGGGTGCGGGGCTCCTTAGGAGCCCTCGTCCTTTTATTCTCAACCCCCAAACCCCTATCTGGAACCTGTGAACACGGCATTTAAAGTTTTTAATGGTCCCAGCTAGTAGAAATAGGCCAAGGCTGTTTGCCAGGCCCGCATGCAGCAGAAGGTAATGCTCCAAACCCAGACTCTTATGGCAGCCCTGAGGCCAGTGGAGCAACAGGGGTAAGGCACAGGAAGTGCCCAACCCAAGTCCAAGCCACAAAGAGAAATCCCACCAGCAGCTTACTTTAAGTATGGCAAGCAGGGTCATTGGTCCTGGTAGGGCCCCTGCCCACAGCTGCCCACTAAGCCCTGCTCTGACTGCAAGCAGCCCAGTCACTGGTGGGGCAATTGCCCCTTTGGGCCATAGGCTTTTCCTCAGCGCCCCTACGTGGAGGACAAGCCACCTGAATGGGAAGGCCAATCCAGCCAAGTGGGCACATCGCTCAAACTTCTAGGACACAGCCTGGACTTGGGGAACGCAGGGTATGCAGCAACTAGTGGGTAAGTCCATCTCATTGCTTGTGGACATAGGAGCTGCCTTCTCTTTTTGCCATCACATTCTGGACCTCTAATTCCCTCACAGATCTCAGTTATGGGAATGGATGGGACCCCCTTCTTTTCCTCTTTTTACGCCACTCCTGACATGCAGTTTTGCCTCAAGCTTGCCTCCATACAGGACCACTGGCAGTCGAAACCACTGGACTCCATCCATCTCCAGCTCACCAAAAGGCTGGACTCTACAAATCCCCCTATTACTCCTCTTTTTTAAAAAATTCTTACAGGATCTCATCCATGAAGTTTCTCAACTCACAGCCAAACAGATGTTCCTCCTGACACCCCTCAAAGCCACTACCTTCTGATCTCCCCCTACCCACGATGCCCCTAATCAGCAGGAAGGAGCCAGACGAATAAACAGTACCCCTATTCTATTTAACACAAAAGGTCAGAATGTAAGGTTGGTGGGCAATAGAGGAAGGTCACATGGGTTCCCTAGCCAGGAACTTTGGCTAGGACCGCCCACAACCTAGTGCGCCAAAAGAAACTTCCCAAGAGTCCTTTGGAAAAAAGTGACCGTCTGCCAGCCAGTGAGATTTCACCACGTCATATTAGCTTGACCACCCTAGGGACCCTTTAAATATCTCTCACACGGGTCACCCCTTGCGACTTCTCTGAGCCCTGCCCCCCGGGACCAGAGAACCTCGTTGGGCAGGAAGCGCTCTGTACTCAATAAAGCCTTTTTATTATTCCATACTTCATGACTCCGACCCCTTCCTTCTTTCTCGGCAGGGAAAAATACCTTACAATTACGACAGTGAATTGCTTCCCCATAGTTTGTTCTGAATGCTATAGATACTTGCATGTGGTGGGAACATTCAAGTCCTATCATTGTTGTATTCATCAACTTGAGAACATAAGCTGAGTATGTATTTTCAGATGGCAAAGAGGTGACCTCTTTTCTATCCACTCTCCTATTCCCAGCTGGTTGAAGATAGACTTTAACCAGATCAGAGTGAGGTCACTGTGTTCTTATGTGCAAAACTGACCCAGAAGCAAGCCATTAAAAAATAATTTAACACCATGTTCTAGGCCAAAAATATAAAAAATTAAAAAAAAATTTAAATCCCCTCAAAATAAGAATATAACCCCCGAAGGGAAATACAGTTCTTGTTGGCAGAACATGCCTCATAAATATTCTGTTTTCTGTATGATGCTACTTGTTCTGTCTGTCTCCCTGGTAAGACTCTGACTGCCCATCTCAGTTAACCTATATAGGCTTCTCTGAAGTATCTCATTTCATTAGTGAGAAAATGTGGTGATAACTGACCTTACATTTCCCAATGCTCTTTCCTGGGCAACAACCAATGTGGATAAATTAAAACTTTAGTAAAATGTCCTGTAGGGAAATGGAACTAGAGCAAAAGTCAGATAGATAACCAAGTGCTGATACAGACATTGGGGGTGGAGGTCGTGGCAGGTGGAACCATTTCAACTCAAATGCAAAAGGCATCCTGTTAAGGAGGAGAATTTGTCTTTGAATGGTTCTTCCCCTGTCATAGATCTGATATCTTTTTAGTGCCTACCAATTTTCTAGACATTATTTTTGGCTTAGGGTACAAAACATAAATATTCCTGCCTTTCTGGGGCTTACCCTCTAGTAGGGGAAGACAGATATACATATAATAACATGTCAATTAAGTTTTGTATTAGAGAGTGATGTATTTTGAAAAAAATAAAATGGGTGATGGCGTTAGAGAGTGCTGGGAGATAAGCAATTCAAAATAGTGTCTTGTCAGGGAAAACTTCATTGGGAAGTTGACATGTTAAACCGAAAGGAAGTAAGGGAGAAAGATGAGCTGATCTGCTGGAAAACAGCCTTCCATGCAGAGGAAAGAGTAACTGATAAGGCACTACAATGTCATGGGAAGCTGATGCTAGAGGAATGGGGAAGGGATCAAAGTGGCAAGAGCAGAGAGAAGGAGGTGAGAATGGAAGGAGGTGAACCGGGAGAAAGAGAGAGGTCTTGTGGGGCCCTGTAGGCTATTGAGAGATCTCAGCATCCTGCTTACACCGTGACCACAGCTTCATTAGTAAGTTCTACCCTTGGCAAAGCATCCCGTGCTCGTTTATTTCCTGGATCAAACTGGAACCGACCTTGTGAGGTGGAGAGAACAGTAGGTGTTGTTGAGCCCACTTTAACCAGACTCAGAAAATTGTGAATAAATCACCAACTTCTCAGACAGTAATGTGACCTGGATTGGATCTTGTGTCTCTGCATTTCTAGATCTTTCTTCTTTCCACCATATCTTGATTTTTATTCCATAATATTTATGCTATTAAAACAGAGAGCAGCCTGATCTGTGGTGGCGCAGTGGATAAAGCGTTGACCTGGAAATGCTGAGGTCGCCATTTCGAAACCCTGGGCTTGCCTGGTCAAGGCACATATGGGAGTTGATGCTTCCAGCTCCTCCCCCACTTCTCTCTCTCTGTCTCTCCTCTCTCTCTCTCTCTGTCTCTCCCTCTCCTCTCTAAAATGAATAAATAAAATTTTTTTAAAAAAACAGAGAGCAAATAAAAATGTGGAAACTCTAGCTCATATTTAGCTTAGATACAGCCTCACTTTTGTTTCCTGGTCCATTTTACTCTCCACACCTGCAAAGGAGAACAGTTACACACAGCCCACCCCTCTCGGGCACCATTCATGTAGACCACAGTGTGAGTGGTGGCCCCTGAAGTCAGCCAAGTCCTGGTTCTGCCATTATCTACCATCTTTATGCGTCTTGAGTTTGTCTCTTATTTCTAGTTTAATACTACCCCACATTTGCCCCATGAACTCAATGGTAGAATTCTATCTTCCCAGTTTTGAGTCTCAGCATCCCCTAGATAGAATGTGCTTTGCACTGATGCTTTGATAATCCTGCCTTGAGACTCATCTAGAATTATTTGTCTGGTAGGCATGTCAGCCATTCCTGTTCCCTCCTGGCCCTCGCTCCTATGCCTAATGAGAAACATGGCAGTTCCCTTCTATTCCATCTATTTAGCCCTGAGAAAATTAGCTCATCCCCTTTGACAGTTGGTATTTATCTTTGATTCTTGTGTTTATTTCAAACTTCCCTAAGCCTTGGGTTGCAGGTTCTTTCTGTATACTGTTTTTTCCAGGTCTTCAACAGTATTTGTCACAGATACCTAAGCCCAAGCCACTTTGATGAATGAAGTCTTCAGAAATGGACATTAAACGGATAGATCTGATAAGCTAATAAACTTTGTTATGGGCTGAGCAAGTTTCCTCTTATACAGTCTTCTCCAATGGGGGTGGGGGACTGTGCTGGGGAGGAAATTGGCTACTTTCTCAAAGGTCTTTGTGTCCCTAGTCACTGCTGCCATTTACAGAGGGGTGACTGCAGCCAAGTATTTTCCCATGCTCCACCTCCTGACTTCTGAGTTTGCTAGTGAATATGAGAATTGCTAGTTACAGAGCTGAGATGTCCAGCAACAGATTGCTTCTGTGTCCCCAGTCACCATGAGAACTGTTTCCAATATTGATAGTGTTTCTCCACTGAGAATGCCCCATCCTTTCTCAATTAAACCTTGTTTTCCTTCCTCTAACCCTCCAGTCCTGGATCCTCTTTGATCACATTGTTCTCTTAACCTAGAGCTACTAAGCTGCCTTCAGAGGAAACAGAGCACCCTTTATTTCTTAACATATGAAATAAAGATCTAAGAATGTGGTCACTGGCAACACCAAATATGGCAGCACAAGTACAAGCCATCGGAAGAAGTGCAGAGTAGGGCAGCCAGTGTCCTGATTTGCATTAATGCTTTCTTTCTGTCACCTGATTTCTCCTGAAGAACTAGTTTCTCCAATTTTTCCAGTGAATTGAGCATAGGGTGCAATATCTTTATTTGAATAGCCCAAGTATTGGTTTCTCACTTTGAGATGAGTTTCAAATAATGATTTGAACATACTCTTTTTTTAAAAAAGCATTAAGCCTGACCAGGTGATGGCGCAGTGGATAGTGCGTCGGACTGGGATGCAGAAGAACCAGGTTCGAGATCCCGATGTTGCCGGCTTGAGCGTGAGCTCATCTGGTTTGAGCAAAAGCTCACCAGCTTGGACCCAAGGTCGCTGGCTCGAGCAAGGGGTTACTTGGTCTGCTGAAGGCCCGTGGTCAAGGCACATATGAGAAAACAATCAATGAACAACTAAGGTGTCGCAACAAAAAACTGATGATTGATGCTTCTCATCTCTCTCTGTTCCTGTCTGTCCCTATCTATCCCTCTCTCTGACTCTCTCTCTGTCTCTGTAAAAGAGATAAATAAATAAATATAATTTTTAAAAATGCATTCAAAGAGCAGGCCCAGCCCCTTTCATGGAGGCTCCTCTCTCACTACTGAAAATTGTTAAGAGTTACAAGTGGCTCGTGTGTTTCTAGGGTATGAGATAGTGTTAAATACTATAGTATCTCAGAGTGTTAATAATTAACAATCCTCTTAATAATAGCATAACTATTAAATATTAATGTATATATACATATGTATATATACACATAATATATAATGTATAAATACATAACATATACATAATATCTGTCAGTATGCTGATGGCTGGGAGGCGGAAGGATGAGGAGAAGACATTTAATACTACACAGGCAGCGTCATAGTGTCTCACAATAACATGTTTTTAGTTCCAAAGCCAAAATGCAAAAAAGAAATCCTTCCTAACAGAGAGAATGCTGAACTGGAACAAAGCACATGTGCAATGTCGAGGTACTTAGAAGAGGGACATGGGGACACAAAGAAAAGCTTTCCTAAGTCAACAAGCAGAAAGTTGGCATTTTTGAAAAGAAATGAAAGATAGTTAAGCCTCCATCTATTTTTTTTACATAGAGTAAACTTTGAGTATGTGTCCATGAGAAGGCCAAGGACACTGCACGCCTAATAAGAAGGGACCTGAGTGTAGACCATGAAATTCAACCAGACGCAGAGTAAGGGGGGCCTCATGAAAGAGTTGTGCTGGGAGGGGCATTAGCAGGATTGAGACAAGATGTGGAGAAGGGTCCCCAGAATGAGCTGGGCAGAGTTTAGTTAAGATCCTTTCATGAGAACACTTGAACATTTATGTCAGAATGATAGTAACGAATTTTTATAATCACATATAGCTACTTCTCATTATTCACTGTAGTTATGTTTTGTGAAGTCACCACAAACGCTTAATTAGTGAATATTGAACCATTGCTCCTAGGGGAAATACAGGGGTAGGTTTTGATGAGCCTCCCATCACAATATTTTCATCATCTAATCAGTACATAATTTTGTTTCATCCATGTTTCTGTTTAAAGAGCCCTCATTTAATATATATTGTGATTCCTTAATGTTGTGCTCCCAGCCAGCAGCACTATAACTCATGCCAGAATGAAATTTACCTAGCACATGTACTTCATCCCTAAGACACATCACAGACTTCTTGCACTTGGAAACACTAAACTATATTTCAGCACTGCACTTGTGGGCCATTGTAAACAGTGAAATCAACAATAAAAGAAAGCATAAAAATGCAAAAAAAAATATGGCACCATAGAGACCACCAAAAGGACCTTGGTTACAGTATGAGAACTGTAGAACGCAGCGTGTCACCTTGTTCGACCACAGCTGGGAAAGTGCAAATCAGATGACTCAAATTTTCCTCTGCTCTGTGCACGTCCACAAAGACTGCAAAAGTGCCACGGCTATTGAGTTGGGGTAATAAATACATTTTAGCAAGTAGATAAATTCATAAATATGCAGTCCATGGAGCCTAAGGAAATTATTATGAGGATAATATTATTAATTATTAATATTAAATATTATGAGGGTTTACAGTCAGTATACATATAGTAAATGTATCTACTACTTATTCCAGAATGTTCATTAAAGCATATATATGAAATCCATATATATATACATATATATAACTTTATATTTATTTTTAAATATCCCCTAATTTTTGTGATATATATATATATGGATTCCAGGGTAGACTCATCTTGACTATTCAAATTAGACTTCATGTTCCCAAAGGGCAAGACTAGGTAAAGAGAATGTGGCCATTAAAGCTTACTTAGGGCCTGACGAGGCAGTGGTGCAGTGGATAGAGCATCAGACTGGGATACGGAGGACTCAAAACCCCAAGGTCACCAGCTTGAGCTCAAGGTCACTGGCTTGAGCAAGGAGTCACTTGGTTTGCTGTAGCCCCAGTCAAGACACATATGAGAAAGCAATCAATGAACAATTAATGTGCTGCAACGAAGAACTGATGCTTCTCATCTCTCTCCCTTCCTGTCCATCTGTTCCTATCTTTCCCTCTCTCTGTCTCTCTGTCTTTGTCACAAAATAAAAGCTTACTTAAGCCTGACTAAACTACCTATTACCCCTATGCATTTGTCAATAGGATGTCAAGACCAAAAAACATGCAGGTATATAGTCAGACACATGGCAAACTCATCTCCACATGGAGTGATACCCCCAGGTAAGAGGAGTGAGGGCTTCATCCTTCATCACTGGCCTGGATCTAGGAGTTGGAATTGCCTGAGCTTGTTTTTTAGTATTACTTCAAAGTATTACTTCAAAAATCTTCCAGTGCTGAGACAACGTGAGCTGCTGGGCCACCTGCTGCCTGGGAAGTGCCTGGAGGGCCCTCATCCCAGCCTCAGTTCCCACCTACCAGCTGCTCTGCCCTGGACACCCACCTACCACAGGATGCACACACAGCTGCTCTCTTGTGCTTCCGTGCTGTATACTTCCCAGGATCCTGAAAGGCCAAAGCCAGTGGGTATTCTGAGCAGAAGTGGAAATACCTTCTGTATTAGTTTCCTGAGGCTGCCATAACAAACTACCACAAACTTGGTGGTTTAAAACAACATAAGTGGGCCCTGGCCGGTTGGCTCAGCGGTAGAGCGTCAGCCTAGCGAGCGGAGGACCCGGGTTCGATTCCTGGCCAGGGCACACAGGAGAAGCACCCATTTGCTTCTCCACCCCTCTGCCGCGCTTTCCTCTCTGTCTCTCTCTTCCCCTCCTGCAGCCGAGGCTCCATTGGAGCAAAGATGGCCCGGGCGCTGGGGATGGCTCTGTGGCTTCTACCTCAGGCGCTAGAGTGGCTCTGGTCGCAACATGGCGACCCCCAGGATGGGCAGAGCATCGCCCCCTGGTGGGCAAAGCATCACCCCATGGTGGGCGTGCAGGGTGGATCCCGGTCGGGCGCATGCGGGAGTCTGTCTTACTGTCTCTCCCTGTTTCCAGCTTCAGAAAAGATGAAAAACAAACAAACAAAAAACAAAAAAAACAAACAACAACAACAACAAAAACATAAGTGTGTTCTCTCCCAGGTCTGGAGGCCAGAGTCGGAAAGCCTGCAGGCCGCTCTACCTCCAGAGGCTCTAGTGTAGAATCTCTGCTTCTTCCCACTGTTGGTGGCTCTCGTGTTCCTGTGCTTGGGGACCCATCACCCCAGTCTCTGCCTCCCTCTTCATACCTTCTCTGTGTGTCTCTTAGGAGGGCCCTCACTTGTCACTGGATTTAAGACCCACCCAGATAATCCAGAATGAACTCATCTCAAGATCTTTAACTTAACTACATCTGCAAAAAACATTTTCCAATAAGGTCATATTCATAAAATTCAGGAATTGACCTGGACCTATCTTTTCAGTGGGGTGGAGGGCACCGTTCAGCCCACTACACTCTTATTTAGCCTATTCTAATCACTTTTTCTCCATCTGGGAACTAACGTGGTCCCTGGTCTTGGAGTTAAATGGGACATAGAAACAAGCAAACAAAAAAAAAACCTCCCTTCATTTTAGTTCAAAGGCCTTTACTTTCCAGGGCCCAGATAAGTCCTGAGCTGGAGCAAAGGATGAGTCCCTAGACTGATACGTTCCCAGTTTCCCGACACACCTCCCTCAGTACTCTCACACCTCCTCCACCAACACCCTCAGATGTCGAGTGCCCCGCTTCCCCAGGTCAGCCTCTGCCCAGATGTTGAGTGCCCCACTTCCCCAGGTCAGCCTAGCCCAGATGTTGAGTGACCCACTTCCCCAGGTCAGCCTCTGCCCAGATATTGAGTGCCCCCCTTCCCCAGGTCAGCCTCTGCCCAGATGTTGAGTGCCCCACTTCCCCAGGTCAGCCTCTGCCCAGATGTTGAGTGCCCCACTTCCCCAGGTCAGCCTCTGCCCAGATGTTGAGTGCCCCACTTCCCCAGGTCAGCCTCTACCCAGATGTTGAGTGCCCCACTTCCCCAGGTCAGCCTCTGCCCAGATGTCGAATGCTCCCCTTCCCCAGGTCAGCCTCTGCCCAGATGTTGAGTGCCCCACTTCCCCAGGTCAGCCTCTGCCCAGATGTCGAGTGCCCCCCTTCCCCAGGTCAGCCTCTGCCCAGATGTCGAATGCCCCCCTTCCCCAGGTCAGCCTCTGCCCAGATGTTGAGTGCCCCACTTCCCCAGGTCAGCCTCTGCCCAGACAGGAGGGTTTCCCCGAGTGCACATGGCCAAGGCGAAGCCGGGATCCTCTCCTTCCCCCCCCACTCCCGGTCATAGATGCATCTGTAAACCAAACTCTTAGAAACTGTTTCTTTCTAAAATAAAGCACACTGAGAGGCTTTCACAAAATTAGTACTCAATAAATACTTACTGAATGAAGAAATAAATAAACCATAAACTTTCTTTAACAATTAAGTTCTTATAATTTCCCCTCACTGAACTACAGTCTACTGAAATTATTGGGCAGCTGAATCACTCGTTGAATTGAATTGAACCAACTTTGGAAACAAACATGAGATAGACAAATTAAAATGAAATAAACCCATGGTGATGGTTCATTTTATGTGTCAGTTTGGCTGGGCCATGCTGCCCAGATATTTGGTCAAACATTGTTCTGGAAGTTTCCATGAGGGTGTTTTGGGTTAGTTTTACATGTAAGACAGTGGACTTCCCGTAAAGCAGATTGCTCTCTATAATAGGAGCCGATGTCATTCAGTCCCGTGAAGGCTGACTGCCCCCAGTGTGGGGGAGTACTGCCAGCGGATCACTTCAGGATTTCATCTCCGGTAGCGACTCTTCCTGGCTTGCCAGTACAGCACCTTTGCACTAAAACTGCAACTTCTTCTTGAGTCGCCAGCCTGCTGGCCTCCTCCATCAGATTCTGGAATGGCCAAGCCTTTACAATGGCATGAGTCAATCCTTTAATAAATCTCCACACAAAAACCATTGGTTCTGTTTCTCTGGAGAGCTCTGACTGCCGATGCTATTCCGCCAGCCAAACGCAAACCCAGTGACAATAACACTGATTTTTCTTCTCACCTGATTCAAATTCATATGGCTTTGCTCTCTACTGCATTAAAAGGCTTAGTATTCTGAGAAGTCACATCGTAACATTTGTTCTTTTTTTATCCCACCATCTCAAACAACACACTCAGTTCATTTCACCACATATATAGTTTATTTTTATAGTTAGGGTTGGTTTTTTTTAATTAAAAAAATTCCCATTGATTTGAGGAGTGCTGGGGGGGAGAAAGAAGCATCGACTTGTTTCACTTAGTTGTTCCATTTATTTGTACATGAATAGGTTGCTTCTCATAGGTGCTCTGACCAGGGGGTGGAACCTGCGACCTCTGGTGTGCCGGGTAGATGCTGCATCCATTGAGCCACCTGGGCAGGGCCTATATTTAGGTTTCTGATACAAAGTTTTCTCGGCTGCATCACCATAAGACGTTATAAGCAGGGACAGAAGAGCCCACTGCAGCTTTGCTGTCAATTGACGGCTCTCCAGGTGTGATTGCCAAAAAGCGGCATCAGCGTCACCAGGAACTTGTTAGAAATGTATGTTCTCAGCCTGACCAGGTGGTGGCGCAGTGGATAGAGCATTGGACTAGAACGGAGGACCCAGGTTGGAAACCCCAAGGTTGCCGGCTTGAGCGTGGGCTCACCAGCTTGAGCGCGGGGTTGCTGGCTTGAGCGTGGAATCATAGATGTGACTCCATGGTTGCTAGCTTGAGCCCAAGGTCACTGGCTTGAGCAAGGGGTCACTCCTTCTGCTGCAGCCCCCTCCCCAGTCAAGGCACATATGAGAAAGCAATCAGTGAACAACTATAGTGCCACAACGAAGAACTGATGCTTCTCATCTCTCTCCCTCCCTGTCTGTCCCTATCTGTCCCTCTCTCTGACTCTCTCTCTCTATCTCTGTCAAAAAAAAAAGAAAAAAGAAATGTATGTTCTTGGGCCCAGCCAAGCCCTACTGAATCAGGGACTTTCGAGGAGGGGCCCAGTAATGTACCTCCACAAGCCCCCCAAGCGATTTTGATGCAAGCTAAAGTTTGAGAACCACTTCTTTCAATATCAAAGACTAAGCTGTTTCCCCAATTTCCTCAACTACAGAAGGTAAAGGTATTCCTCCAAATGTCTCTTTTGACTGCCAGGGTCCTGAATAGAATCCTCCTAGACTGGCTATTGAAAAAAGTGGCTCATCAACAGGAGAAAGTTATTTCTCACAGCTCAAGAGGCTGGAAGTTTGAAATCATGTTGCCAGATGGTCAGTTCTGATCAGAGCCCTCTTCTGGGTTACAGATGGCTGGCCTATGATTGTGTCCTCACTTGGTGAAAAGAGAGCTGGCTAGCATTCTGGTCTCTTAGAAGGGCACTAATGCTGTCGTGAGGGCTCCACCATCATGACCTTATTACTCCTGAAGGTCCCACCTTCTAACACCATCATAGGGGGGATTAGATTGCAGCACATGAATGTTAGGAGGGGAATAACACAAACATTCAGTTCCTAACAATACCCCTCAGCACCTAGCACAATGTGAAACACATAGTAGATAAACAAAGGGTACTTGTTGAATTGCACTGAATTATAAAGAATCGATTACCATCATTTTGTTTGTCTCTGGCAATTGCTAACAAAGTTGCCTATCCTTTATTCAGCTATCATGAAGAAGACTCCATCCCTTGCCCTGGAGGAAAGAGGAAGCAAATATACACAAATAAATAGTAAAAATCAAACAGGGCCCTTGTAGAGGTGCAAACAATGTGCTATGGAATCACAGGAGGCAGGAGCAGGCTTTGCCCTTAGCATCCAGAACACTGTAGCCCTCAGTAAATGGTCCTAATGGATTCAATGATGTCTGTATTTCATAGGTTTTTGCAGTAACTAGAACAGAATGTGATACACACTCAAGAAATGTTTGTGGAATGAATAAATCAACTCTCAAGGTAAACTTCAGTGCCCTCTCTACCTCACAGGCCAGGAGCAAACCCAGCTATGTGATTGGCACTCTTTTTTTTTTAAATGGACTTTCTTTTTTGTTTTTGTTTTTGTTTATTGTTTTCAGGGACAGAGAGAGAGTCAGAGAGAGGAATAGACAGGGACAGACAGACAGGAATGGAAAGAGATGAGAAGCATCAATCATCAGTTTTTCGTTGTGAGACCTTAGTTGTTCATTGATTGCTTTCTCACATGTGCCTTGACCGTGGGCCTTCAGTCAACCAAGTAACCCCTTGCTTGAGCCAGTGAGCTTGAGTCCAAACTGGTGAGCTTTTGCTCAAACCAGATGAGCCTCGCTCAAGCTGGCAACCTTGGGGTCTCGAACCTGGGTCCTCCGCATCCCAATCCGATGCTCTATCCACTGCGCCACTGCCTGGTCAGGCATGATTGGCACTCTTGTTGTAAAATACTTAGCTGAATTCATAGCAGGCATTTGTCTTTGCAGAGGGTGGGTCAGGAGTTTGTTCCTGTGCTGGGAAGTTGGGATTCTGTTGGGTGACTATATCACGTTTCCCTTGAGAGTAAACAATAGGTTCTGCATTATCTGATAACTCTCAGGCATCTTCTCAGCAAACCCTGCATCCTTGGGGAACCAAATACTTCAGTTCCTACCGGAGGCCCCAAATCTGATACAGTAGAAGTCAATACTTGGAGCTTTTCATGTTACATGTTAGCACAACTCACAAGTCCACCAACACAGCTGCCTTCCTTTGAGCTCTGGGACTGCTGAGAAGCCCGGGACTGAATAAAGAACCTCTTCTTAAATGGAGAAGGTGACTTCCCTGGCCCAAGGGATTGGTGTTTCAATGGAAGAAAATGATTTACTCCCAAATGGGACAACTTTCTGGTATAAAAGGACAACTTTCTGTCATTAGCTAATTGCATGACTCTGGGCAAATCAGTGTAGGCTTCACTTCTTTCTGTAGAACAACAGATTATCTAGTTTACCTCTAAGATCCTTCTAGCATGATCTATGTATGATTTCACTGTGTTATTTGCCTATTTGGTATCAGTTCTGAGGCATCAAAGAATATGTTTGCCTCAAAGTAGCATGTCCATTTGGCTAATACTTTTTATCCTTGCTTAAGCTGCTGGCTATTGTCTCATTATTTTCTGGAATTTCAAACAAATTTTAATGTCAGTCTCTTTATGTCTGGTTTCTAAAGCATGCGACTAATCTCTAGTTTACTTTGTTTCAACTGCTAGATTTCAGCATTAGCCCTAATTATCCAGACTATAAAATCAAAGCTCTAAACCATAAACAAAGGAATTTTCATAATTAGAACCATCTCATGGCTAGACTAACTAGAGTTCAGAGAGGTCAGAACTTTCAAAAACCAAGTTACTCAGACCTTGAGGCCTCCAAGGTCATCTGGCCCAGAATGGTTGGTATTTTTAGACACTGGTATAGAGTTACTACTGGTGAGAGTGATAAAATTACTTTCAGCAGTATTTGTTGGCTGAACTGAATAATCTTGAAGCCTGTTTTGTGTTGTGATGACAAGGTGAACAAAGTATATAGGAGTATGGAGTTTAATGCATTCAGAAAATTTTTTGCATAAATATCTGGATGGAGCTGATCTTAAACACCAAAAACACACACTCTCTCTCAGTAACTATTAGGGTATCTTTAGTGTGTTGAAGGTTGCAGCATCAGGGGAATAGGGTTCTAGGCCTGGGATCCCAGGAGGACTCTTCCTGGATGGACAGAATGGCCGCAGAAGTAACCGTGCCAGTAGTGAAGAGGGAGGAGAGTCCTGGTGTGGCTGCCTATCTCAGGGCTAGGGAAGAGCCAGCAGTGTGAGGTGTGAGAGTCTAAAAGGCCAAATTAAGACAGGTTAATAGGCCATAAGGTCTCATAGCAAATCTCAGAAAACTTTAAAGAGAATTCTTGGTTTGTTGGAGATGATTTTGGTTTTTGTTGTTTTAGACAATATTTCAAGAAATCAAACTTCCCATTATTAATTATATCAATGACTATCATCTATCAAAAGCCTAATACAGTCTAGACCTGTGATATCTAATGCATGAGCTACATCGGATTATTTAAATTAAATAAAGTTAAAAAGTCAGTCCTACTAGCCACATTAAGAATAATCAGTACCCACATATGACTAGTAAATACCATATAAGACGGCCAGGATAAAGACTTTTCATTATTGCAGAAAACTCTCTTAAACAGTGCTGGGGGTTCTTTCTGCGTGTACTAAATGCTTCCTCTGTACAAAAGTATTATTATCTCATTCTACTGTTAAGTAAACCAGATCTCAGGAGTGATTTGGCCAAGTTCATGTACAGGGTTTAAGTAGAGGTAGGATATAATTTTCAGTTGGTCTGGTTCCTAACCCCTATTCCTCTTTGTACCAAGTTTTTTGCTTATAATTTCCACTCATGAAACCTTTTTTTTTTTTTCAAAAAGTCTTTCAAAAGAATATTCACTGAAGAACAGAATTATCATTAAGCTCTTAGGAATTTTTTTGTATTTTTCTGAAGTGAGAAGAAGGGAGGCAGAGAGAAGGACTCCCGCATGCACCTGACCGGGATCCACCAGGCAACCCCACTAGGGAGATGCTCTGTCCATCTGGGGCTTTGCTCCTTTGCAACCAGAGCCATTCTAGCACCTGAGGCAGAGGCCATGAAGCCATCCTCAGCTCCTGGATCAACTTTGCTCCAGTGGAGCCTTAGCTGCAGGAGGGGAAGAGAGAGAGAAAGAGAGAAAGAAGAAAGGCAATGGTGGAGAAGCAGATGGGCACTTCTCCTTTGTGCCCTAGCCAGGAATCAAACCCAAGACTTCCACACGCTGGGCCGATGTTCTACCACTGAGCAAACCGACTAGGGTTTAAGAATTTAAGTAACAGCCTAACAAACTACCAAGGCAAAGGGGTAAGTTGTCAGAAATCTGGCATAGGAGTGTCTGTATGCTTATGTGTGAACACACCCTATCACAGTTAGGCAAACCAGACTTGGAAGCTGTTACCCTATGCCTGATAGTTCATTGTCCAATGAGAAAAATATCATTCTAATGTGCAACTAATGACAAAAAGCCTCCAATCTGCCATTGGGCATCACCTTTACTCAATGAGAAATGAACAGAAATTATGACTCCATCTTATAGGAGTTCATGTTTTATCTAAGGCAGGAATACTATATAAATAGCTCTAGAATGTACCTCAAGAGAGTGTTAAAATAAATGGATACAACAATTCCAGACATCGGGAACTAAATTCATTAAAGAAATACATAACTTCTAGGTGAAGGGAGGAAAAAAAATGAAAGCTTTGCCAATGGCATGTGGAGGTGGACTGTGTATGTAGTAACTAACTGATCTCTGTATTTCTCAAGGACAAGACCAAGCTTTGCCTTTTTTTTTTAATCTACTACAGCATGTGCATGGGACTGGCATACAGTTGTAGCTCATTAATAGGTTCTTGAATCAAACCAATTGTAAGAATTTCCTATCTCCACAACTCCTGATGTAATAATTAGAATAGTGGGCTAGATGATTCACTTTGGTCTGTTTTTTGGGTAAGAGCAACTTTGCTCTCTAGCATCAGCCATGCACTTAACCTTTGATGTTGGGTTCAGTTTATGTGGCTCACAGGGACTGTGGTTAACACTTGCAAATACTGTGGAAACAAACTCTTCCTGCCCCCTCCAGAGGTGCACATCCTTCAGAGTCAGCAGAACCTAGTTCCAGGGGAGTCTATGCACCCTACCTCCATGGCCACACAATAGTCTGAGTACAGACTGTGAGTCCTTGAAGCTTGGGTGTCCGCCCTGGAAGGCAGTTTGGACAGAAATGACCCCAGCTGTACTCAGACATGAGAGCAGACAACTTGTTTATGCTACAGGGAATAGGAACCACGCCAGAGGACAATGGAGAGAATGGAGTAACCAGAGGGAAACAGTGTGTCTTGCCAACGTTTTTCTACTTCAAGAGGGGCTGTCTTCTTCAAAGCCACTTCCTGTCAAGGTCACAGTGATAGGAAGCAGATCTTGCCCTACCCCTGCATGCCACAGATACTCAGATCTTATATTAATAGGACATTATCAGCTCAGGTGCCAGGCTCTGTGACGCACGAGGGAACAAAACGGTGGCACTTGTTGGGTGGTTGTTAGCTTTCCAAGAGCCCAAATCCCAGAGCTGTGAGTTCCTGCATTGAGTATGGGTAGGAAAGTTTTAGTGAGCTCTTTTCAAGGAAGGCTGCGTAACGTCTCTAAGCCAGGGAACAAGGCTGGCTCCTGGGGACTGGTCAAGGAGTGATTTAATGGTTCCCTCTACCATGGGCTATAAGAGGATGGGGATAAAGAAAGACCATAGCGTAGGCCTGGCGTGCGGGGGACCCGGGTTCGATTCCCGGCCAGGGCACATAGGAGAAGCGCCCATTTGCTTCTCCATCCCCACCCCCTCTTTCCTCTCTGTCTCTCTCTTCCCCTCCCGCAGCCGAGGCTCCATTGGAGCAAAGATGGCCCGGGCGCTGGGGATGGCTCCTTGGCCTCTGCCCCAGGCGCTGGAGTGGCTCTGGTCATGGCAAAGCGATGCCCCAGAGGGGCAGAGCATCGCCCCCTGGTGGGCAGAGCGTCGCCCCTGGTGGGCGTGCCGGGTGGATCCCAGTCGTGCGCATGCGGGAGTCTGTCTGACTGTCTCTCCCCATTTCCAGCTTCAGAAAAAAGAAAAAGGAAAAAAAAAAAAAGAAAGAAGGACCATTAGCAACGTAGAGTATGTTATAGGGATGAGAAGGAAGGAAAGGTCTCCTTAGCAACTCTTACTTTCTGCTAGTTTTTAAATTTCCCCACTGAGCACATTTGTGTCAGGTCAGAATATTTAGAAAGCTGTCAGGTCCTGCTAGGGACATGCTTCAGTTCATCCATTTACCAACTATTGAGCCTCATGCTTAGCGCCCAGCCACTAGGGCATATGTGAGCACACAGGAAGGTGTGTGTGTACACTAGCTACACTAGCACTGGGCCTGGAGAGGTAGAGCTGTCTGAAATAAAATGGGCACATTGTAGCAATTAGATAAACAGGGAAGGATATTCTATGTCATGGGAATGGCATATGCAAAGGCTGATAGGTGAGTGAGAGCATGAATTTTCAGGAAAAAAAAGGGGTTCACAGTGACTGGAGCATAAAACATAAAAGTGGGAGCAGTACAGATGAGAATGGAGAGATGGGAAGATTCACATGTGCCCAGCAGTTCACATCAGCTGAGTACTGCTATGAATTCAACATTTGGGGGATTTTTTTCATTATTATTTATTGATTTTTAAAGAGAGAGAGGAAGGGAGAAGGACAGAGAAAGAGAGAGAGAGAAACATTGATTTGTTGCTCCACTATTTATACACTAATTGGTTGATTCTTGTATGTGCCCTGACCAGACATGCCTGCAACTTTAGCATTTGGGGATAACGTTCCAACCAACTGAGTTACCTGGCTGAGCAAACATTTTGTTTTATGTGTATGGTTTCACTTACTATTCACAACCTGAGGAAGTAGTTACTATTCTTTTCTCCAGTTTTAAAGATAAGGAAAGTGGCTTAGTGAATTTGTCTGTGATCATTGTTCTGTAGTTAATTAATGAGAGCATCAGAATTTGAACATGGGAGGTATGTCACCAAAGCAAACCTTGGGATTAAGTGATAGAATTAAATGGCAAAATTTACAGTTGTGGAATTGCTGGTCAAAACCAAATGTTTACTAAGCCCACTGAGTCACAATGCTTTATAATGTGGTTAAAAGGATTGCTAATATTAGCATTTAGTTATATAACTCATCCCTTTCTTCCTTCAGTAGTGAAGTCACCATATATTTATTGCGTACCTACCATGTGCTAACAACACTGTTGTAGACAATGGGAATAAACCAGTGAGCAAAACATAACAAATATTCTTGCCTTCATGGCATCTGAATTTCTAATGAGGAAAATGAGACAGTTAAAATCAATAAAAATATAATAAACAGAATTAGGGTTTCTTTTACAAACAGAATTCTTTAATTTTAATATCATTAAATACATCCATCATTTTTTGTATAATCAATTTAAGAATATTTTTCCTAACTTAAAGTCTCAAAGATATTTATTTACTACTAGAGTTATTCCCAACTATTTTATTTTTTAAAAAGTTTAAATTTGGCCCTGGCTGGTTGGCTCAGTGGTGGAGCATCGGCCTGGCGTGCAGAAGTCCCAGGTTCGATTCCCGGCCAGGGCACAAAGGAGAGGCGCACATCTGCTTCTCCACCCTCCCCCTCTCCTTCCTCTCTGTCTCTCTCTTCCCCTCCCGCAGCCAAGGCTCCATTGGAGCGATGATGGCCTGGGCGCTGGGATGGCTCCTTGGCCTCTGTCCCAGGTGCTGGAGTGGCTCTGGTCGCAACAGAACGACGCCCCTGAGGGGCAGAGTGTTGCCCCCTGGTGGGCAGAGCTTCGCCCCCTGGTGGGCGTGCTGGGTGGATCCCGGTCGGGTGCATGCGGGAGTCTGTCTGACTGTCTCTCCCCATTTCCAGCTTCAGAAAAATCCAAAAAAAACATAATAATAAAAAAAAATTAAAAAAAGTTTAAATTTACAGAAATATCGTAAGAACAGTGCAAAGGACATTAATATTCTCTTCAGCTAAATTCAGCTAGATTTAGGAATTGTCAATATTTTGTCATATATAAAAATTATTATTATTACTGCTAGTATTATTTTTCTGAACCATTTGGAAGTGGCTGACATTAAACACTTTACCCTTAAATTGTTTAGCATGTGTGTCCCACATGCAGGAGCACCTGCAGTTCCTAAGGAATGTTACACTGACACTGTTTTATTATGCAATGTGCATTTCATATTCTAATTTTTCTAGTTGTATCAATAATGTCACATATGCAGTGGGACAAAAGTAGGTTTGTAGTTGAGTACATGAAACACAGAGTTTAGTCCTGTGTTATTATTTATTAATTGTATTATTTTCTATACAAATAACTATAAACCACTTTTGCCCCACCCTGTATGTAACTATATGTATATATGGATTTAGAGCCCAATCAGGTATCACTTGTTGCATTTACTTGTCATGATCCTTTAGGTTTCTTTAATCTAATACCCCAGCCTCTATTTTGTCTTGTATGACAATGACAATTTTTAATAATCCAGACCAACTGTTCTGCAGAATGTTTCTCTATATGTATTTTTCTGTTTTCTCTGTTTAGATTCAAGCTCATATTTGTTCCTGACCTTCCTGACAGTCACAGATCCATGATAAAAGTTCTCACCTACTCTGGGACTTTTATTAAAAACTCAAGTTCCAGCCCTGACCAGATAGCTCAGCTGGTTAGAGAGTTGTTCCAATATGCTTAGGTTATAGGTTTGACAAGCATCAACCAATGAACGCATAAGTAAATAGAACAACAAACCGATGTTTCTCTCTGTTCCTCCCTCCTTTACTCTCTCTCTCTAAAATCAGTCAATAAATAAAAGTTTAAAGTTTAAAAAAAACCAAAAACCAAGATTCTTTTCAGTCATAGCACAGCTTAAGCTCCTATAACAAAGAGACTCACACCTCTGGAGCTGAAGTAAGATAGATTATAATTTCTCCCACGTAAAAGTCCACAGGTGAGCAGTCTGCAGTCCTGGTAGAGTAGCTCTGCTCCATAAGGTCATCCAGGGACCTAGCTTTCTTCTATCTTGTTGCTTCGTCTTTGTCATCATCTACATTTGTTCTTCGCAAAGTCAAAGCTGCTTCATTAGCACCACATCTGAATTTCAGCATGCAAGAAGGGGAAAGAAAGAGCATAGTGCATGCAATTTTCTCTTTTTAAAGAATGAGACCTAGAATTTCCTCTTGTAACTTCCACTTGTATTTATCGGCCAGACTCCACATCTAGGCACAAAGGGGGCTAATTACAGCATTCAGTAGCTGGGGAGAATTGCCTCACTAAAACTTCAGTGGCTACATTAATGACAGGAAGAAGGAGAGAGTGGGCACTCAGGGACCATTAATGGTTTCTGCCATTGGCATCCACTCTGTCGTTATTTCTTTTAGTGAAAATTTAATACATGAACAAATGGATTCAGCTCATTAATGTAGCTATTTCTTTAGATTATTGTTCATGATACTTATTCACATGTTTTCTTTTCTGGGTAGAGCTCTTCAGAATTTTTACTATAATTTTAAAATATCAAAACTACTCAGTAAAAAAAATATCATAAGACCTTATTTCCAAGAATGGAGAGGTGTCATCTCAGAAGATTTTTGCAGTTAGATTTTTTTAAAATATAATTCTAATTAAATGACAAAAATAATACAAAAAGAACAGCAACAAGTTGCTTCCATACAAGAATCCAGGTTTTTCACGTTTCATTTATTCCGGGGAGCCTTAGGGATGGGGGGGAGATAATTATTTGCTTGGTTTATTTAATATGTAAAAGGCACAAGTACACTGAGATGTAGCTATAGGAAGATAATGTCAAAAATGACCTTAAAAGGAACTTAAACTTATTTTCTCATTGTATATGTGATAAAAATTGTGTATGCCTAACAGCTAGTTAACTTTAAACTAAGACTGGGAACCATATTTCTTGACTCCAGTTCAGATTCTCCCTGCATGTTATACAACCTCTCCTTGATTTGAGGCCAATCTCTCCTTACTCATGTATCTAGCTCAGTTACTATAGTCGAGGTAATATCTCTATCTGTTCCAAGTCATCTGGGGAGGAGAGGAGAGTGCATTAGAAAACAAAAAAGCAAACACAAACAAACACACAAAACAATTACTAAAAGCTTTTGTTTGAGTCATACTTTGGAATCTTTTTTAAACTAAGAGAAGAGAAGAGCACAGGCCAGGCATGTCCACCTTCCCTCATACTTAAGGATTAATCATTCATTCCACCTTTGCCAGATGCTGTCATTAGTCTGGGCGCTGCCCAGAGTCCAGTGCCCTTGATGATATCAAACTCGCGTAGAGCTCTTCTGTCAACAGCTTCCACAGTTTCATATACAAACAAAAATCAAATGGAAAGACGATAACCTTATCTTTTTATTCGCTTTCCAATTTCCTATGAAAGGGCCCCACTGTGGTTTTTTGTTGTTGTCTTTATTCATTTAAATTCTTGTTGTGAAATACTTCAAGTATTTAAAAACAAGAACAGAGAATAGTGTTATATACCCACTACTGAATTTAAAGGACTCTTAATATTTTGCCATATTTGCTTCAAGATTTTTTAAGTATATAAAAAAGATACTCTCAAGGCTTGGTTTCATTCTCTTCCCTTCCTCCTTTCCCTCTTCCTCTTAAGAGGTAATTAATAATATTTTAAAATTTTCTCCATTGAGGTCTTCCATATGTTTACCTGTCGGTGTTATTCATTTGTACATTATAATTATTGTTGTTATTGTGCATGGACTTCATTATACCTCTTTTATTTTAAAGCTAGAGAAAGGTATTTTTTAAATTGATTTTAGAGAGAGAGGAAGGGAAGAGAGAAAGAGTGATATCAATTTGTTATTCTACTTATTTATGCATTCATTGGTTGAATCTTGTATGTGCTCTAACTACAATAGTAATTGAACCCCCAACCTTGGCATGTCAGGACAATGCTCTAATCCAGTGGTTGGCAAACTCATTAGTCAACAAAGCCAAATATCAACAGTACAACGATTGAAATTTCTTTTGAAAGCCAAATTTTTTAAACTTAAACTATATAGATGGGTACATTCCTTATTGAGGTAGCGCCCGCACATGGTATTTTGTGGAAGAGCCATGCTCAAAGAGCCGCATGAGGCTCACGAGCCACAGTTTGTTGACCAGGGCTCTAACCAACTGAACTACCTGACCAGGGCCTGTTTTTGTTTTAAATTTAGGATATATTCATTTTTTGGTGACTGCAGTAACAAATGACCACAGATTTTGAGATTATAAAAAAAAATTGCTCTTTTACAGTTCTGGAGACTAGAAGTAGGAAACCAAGACATAAGCAGGTCTAAGCTCCTTTCCTAGGCTCTAGGGCAGGGGTTCCCAAACTTTTTACACAGGGGGCCAGTTCACTGTCCCTCAGACCGTTGGAGGGCCGGACTATAAAAAAATAACTATGAACAAATACCTATGCACACTGCACATATCTTATTTCAAAGTAAAAAAACAAAACGGGAACAAATACAATATTTAAAATAAAGAACAAGTAAATTTAAATCAACAAACTGACCAGTATTTCGATGGGAACTATGCTCCTCTCACTGACCACCAATGAAAGAGGTACCCCTTCCGGAAGTGCAGCGGGGCCGGATAAATGGCCTCAGGGGGTCGCATGTGGCCCGCGGGCCGTAGTTTGGGGACCCCTGCTCTAGGGTAAAATCTCTCCTTGCTTCTTTCAATTTCTGATGGTTGTCCACATTCTTTGAAACAGCATCATTCCAATCTCTACTTCTTGTTTCCTTCGTTGCCTTCTCCTTTTCTGTCCGTGGTAAAGTCTCCCTTTGACTCGCTCTTGGGACACTTGTGATTGTACTTAGAACCCATCCAAATAACCCAAGCTCCTTAACTCAATCACATCTTCAAACTCTTTACTACTTGCTGGTTCCAAGACTTGAGACATGGATACCTTAAAAGGCAATGTCACCTTCTACAGGAGTTATACTTAAATTTATAACATTACGGACACTCAACTCTAAATTGTTCTAATGAAGTATAGAGCTGACCAGTGGAACACGGACCATGGAGCACTTTACTTTAAGAACACGCACACATCTTATTTTTATTACATGTTTTATTCCTATACTTTTTAATTAAAAAAATTGTTTTATATTTTAATAGTTAATAATATTGTCATCTGTTGTCAATTTTTGTTACTATTGTTCCTTGTATCCTTGATTCACTTTTTTCTTGCTGGTATATTTTATCGATCTTTTAGTGAGGATCTGTGGCTGATTCATTCTCTTTTTCATCTTATATCTGAAAAGACCTTTATTTTGCCTTCACTCTTTAAGGATTCCTTTTGGAGCACAAAATCCTGTTTACTGTTATATTCCATCAATACTTTAAAATATCACTTCATTGTCACCTAGTGCAGCTGACAATGTCCAATTCTTTGTGGGTGATGTGCCCTTTGTTTCTGGTACATTGTTAAATTCTGTTTTGGTTTACTTCAGTTCTTTGTTTAGATTTATTTCAATTCACAAATACTTTTTTCAACAGGCCATACAGGAATCACGTATTTATTTAATTTGGGGAAATTCTTCTCAATTATTTCTTCAAATACTGCCTCCTCACCATTTCCTTCATTCTATTCTGTTCTAGAATGCTTAATAGACAAAGGATGGGCCTTCTCTATTCTCTCTGTTTAACACCTGCTATCTACTTATTTGTTCATCTCATTGTGAGTTTTATGCTAAACTGAATTCTGTGCTTAATTCTATTTAGACTTACTTCAGTTTTCCAATCTTCCAATTTACAAATTTTCTCTTCAACAGTCTACTCATGATTTAGTGATAAGCAGAATTCAGGTGTGTTTAAGAGCTGGGGCTCTGTTGCCAGCCTATCTAGATTCTACTCCACTTTTACTATTTATTAGCTAATGGGCTTGGACAAATTACTAGCTTCTCTGGACCTCAGTTTTCTCATCTGTAAAATGGAAATAATAGTACTTACTTCATAGTGTTTATGAATATTAGGTGAGCCAATATATGTAAAGCACTTAAAATAGTTTTTAACACACATGGTAAGGCTCAATAAATATTAACTATTATTAACGTTTAATTTTATTTATTATTTATATCTAAATTTATTTCAAAACTTTTTAAAATAATTAATTTGTATATCCTTTTTAAATTGCTGCCTTTAAAAATAATTATTTTTAATACAAATTGCATCTTTATTTATCTTTTTGAACATCAGAAACATATTTACTTTTAAGTATTTTTATATATTTTTTATTTTATTAAACTTATTGGGATAGCATTGTGCACAACTGAACAAACCATCATCTGCTCACCACATTGTGCACTCCCTGCCTCTAGCAACATCTCTTTCTGTCCCCATTTTTCCCACCTTTGCCCATTTCCACCTAGCCCTCTCCTGCCCTTTCCTCTGGCCATCACCATACTGTTGACTGTGTCTATGTGTTATATATATAAATATATATATATTTCTTTTGGCTAATCCCTTCACTTTTTTTCATCCAGTACCCCTAAACCCCTCCCCTCTGACAGCTGTCAGTTTGTTCTGTTTCTATTTTGTTCATCAGATTCCACATATAAATGATATCATATGGTATTTGTTTTTCTCTGGCTGGTCTATTTTACTTAGCATAATAATCTCCAGGTCCATCTATGCTGTCACAAAAGGTAATATTTCTTTCCTTATAATAGTCATGTGAAGATCTACCACAACTTTCTTATCCACTCATCTACTGATGGGCACTTGAGCTGTTTCCAGATCTTGGCTATTGTAAATAACACTACAATGAATGTAAAGGTGCATGTATGCTTTCAAATTCAGAATTCTTAGGATATTTTTGCAGGAGTGGAATCACTGGGTCAAAGGCAGTTAGTTCTATTTTATTTTTTGAGGAAGCTCCATACTGTTCTCCACAGTGACTATACAACAGTACATGAGGGTTCCCTTTTCTTCACACCCTCACCAGCACTTGTTGCTTATTGATACTTTAAAAATTAATTTTGAGAGAGAGACAGAGGGAGCAAGAAGAAAGGAGAGAGAAGAATTGCTTCACTTGAGTTGTTCATAAATTGTTTCTCATACATGCTTTGACAGGAGGGCTCAAGTTGATCCCTTAAGCCAGTGATCCCTTGCTCAAGTCAGTGACCTTGGGCTCAAACCAGCAACCTAGGGATCGTGTCCATGATTCCATGCTCAACCAGTGACTTGCGCTCAAACTGGAGACCTTGAGGTTTCGAACCAGGGACCTCAGAATTCCAGGTTGACACGCTATGTACTGTGCCACCACTGGTCAGACTAGTTTTTTGTTGATTTATTGAGAAATTCTGGCAGGTGTGTGGTGATATCTCATCATGGTTTTAATTTGCATCTCTTTGTTTATTAGTGACATTGAGCATTTTTTTCTTATGTCTATTGGCCATCTGTATGTCCTATTTGGAGAAGTGTCTATTCAGGTCTGTTGCCTTGTGTGTGTGTGTGTGCATGTGTGTGTGTGTGTGTGTGTGTGTGTGTGTGACAGAGAGACAGAGAGAGGGACATATTGGGACAGACAGACAGGAAGGCAGAGAGATGAAAAGTATCAATTCTTTGTTGCAGCACCTTAGTTATTCATTAGTTGCTTTCTCATATGTGCCTAGACCAGGGTGCTATAGCAGACTGAGTGACCCCTTGCTCAAGCCAGCGACCTTGGGCTCAAGCTGGTAAGCCTTGCTCAAACCAGATGAGCCCGTGCTCAAGCCGGCGACCTCGGGGTCTTGAACCTGGGTCCTCCATGTTCCAGTCCGATGCTCTATCCACTGCGTCACCGCCTGGTCAGGCCCGTTGCCCATTTTTTAAATTGGATTGTATGTTTTCGTGGTATTGAGTTGTACCAGTTCTTTATAAATTTTGGGTATTAACCCCTTGTCAGATATATTGGTAGAATATGTTCTCCCATTCAATGGATAGTCTTTTTATTTCATTAATTGTTTCCTTTGCTGTGCAAAAGTTTTTTGGTTTGATATCATCCTATTTGTTTATCTTTTCTTTATTTTGCTTGCCCAAGAAGATATCTCAGAAAAAACATTGCTAGGAAAAATGTCTAGGATTTTATTGCTTGTTTTCTTCTAAAATTTTTATGGTTTTCTGACTTACATTTAGGTCTTTTGTTCATTTTGAGTCTATTCTTGTATATCGTGTAAGTTGGTGGTCTAGTTTCATTTTTTTGCATGTATGTGTCCAATTTTCTCAACACTATTTATTAAAGAGACTGTTTTTACTCCATTGTATACTCGTGCTTCCTTTGTCAATTATTAATTGACCGTAAAGGCGTGGGTTTATATTTGAGCTCTCTTTTCTATTCTATAAGTATTTTTCATATTATTCCATAAACTGAATTTCATTTGAAGAGATTTCTTATTCTAATTTTTGGTGTGTTGGCTATTTTATTAAATTTATAGGTTTGGGGATATAAAATAACAGGCTAGTTTTGGGTGTGAGATTTTTTTTGCTCTCTCTCCAAACAAATCTCTTTCTCACAGGTGTGTGATTGCCTCCATCAGGTCTTCCAGATCCAAATAAGAAACAGATCTTTAAATAGAACTTCTGGGTTTATTTATGCCCTGGATTGATACTGGAAGATATCAAAGAGAGTGTCACAGAACCAATCCTTAGTTGGGAGCTATGCAATAAATAAAAGCAATATATTATATTTTATGAAATCAAGGATGTCACTGAATAGGGAATGCAGTGCTGCCCTATGTACCAGTTAAGGAAAAGAAAACTGCCAATTTTATCTTGCCATATGCTCTGTTATCACACATAATTTTTATTTTATACTTATGAAAGAGTTCTTTTAACATAAATGTTAATTTGTATTATACAGTGTGTCCGTAAAGTCATGGTGCACTTTTGACCGGTCACAGGAAAGCAACAAAAGATGATAGAAATGTGAAATCTGGGCCCTGGCTGGTTGGCTCAGCGGTAGAGTGTCAGCCTGGCGTGCAGGAGTCCCAGGTTCGATTCCCAGCCAGGGCACACAGGAGAAGCACCCATCTGCTTCTCCACCCCTCCCCCTCTCCTTCCTCTCTGTCTCTCTCTTCCCCTCCCGTAGCCAAGGCTCCATTGGAGCAAAGATGGCCCGGGCGCTGGGGATGGCTCTGTGGCCTCTGCCTCAGGCGCTAGAGTGGCTCTGGATGCAACAGAGCAATGCCTCAAAGGGGCAGAACATCGCCCCCTGGTGGGCATGCTGGGTGGATCCCGGTCAGGCGCATGCGGGAGTCTGTCTGACTGCCTCTCCGTTTCAAGCTTCGGAAAAATGAAAAGAAAAAAAAAAAGTGAAATCTGCACCAAATAAAGAAAAAACTCTCCCAGTTTTATATCTATTCATTGCAGTTCGATGTGGGCTCACAAACAGATTGTTTTAGGGCTCCGTAGGTAGCTATCCCGTATAGCCTCTACAGACTCGTCACTGACTGATGGCCTACCAGAACGGGGTTTCTCCACCAAATTGCTGTTTTCCTTCAACTGCTTATCCCACCAAGTAATATTATTCCTATGTGGTGGCGCTTCATTATAAACGCGCCGACATTCACGTTTTACTTTGATCACAGATTTGAATTTTGCAAGCCACAGAACACATTGAACTTTCCTCTGTACCATCCACATCTAGACTGGCATGGCCGTGGGCTGCTCCGCTGTATACATGGTGTTACGTCATCATCTGCACATGCACACATGCTGCCACATCACCCTACAGAAACTAGGAGGGTTTTCTTTTTATTTGGTGCAGATTTCACATTTCTATGGACTTTTGTTGCTTTCCTGTGACCAGTCAAAAGTGCACCATGACTTTACAGACACCCTGTATATTACTTTGTACATGCATAAAACTCAACAAGTAAGACATTTCCAGAATATTTTCACCTTTTTTGATTCAGACACTGATGCCCACATTTTTTCACATTGCACTGATCTCTGTGCCAATTTGAGCATGTGTGATGCCACATTTCTTAAAATGTCTTCAAGGTTTCCTTCACACCTCTTCTTCTAGCTTTGGAGTTTATGATATGTCAGGAAAACCAACTTAAAACACCTGCTGGCCAACAGAAATTCTGGGAAGCTTTCAGATTTTAGAGTTAATGAAGTGTGAATACATTCACATCATAGAATTAATTTTTTAAGAAGTGGTAATGACTAGTTTGTATTTATATTCAGACTAAGGTATTAACAGAACCTGAGACATTTTCACTCACAGTGAAGGGAGAGGCATGCTAGAATTCCCACCACTGCTTCAAGGAGGATTCGTGATGCTGAGGGGCACGGGCTTAAAAACTGTTATTGACCCTTCCAGTTCTGGGACCCAAACCAAGGTCCCTCTGTCCAGTGCTGTTCTCACTAACAGAACAAAACTGAGTTTTAGAAAGCAGAGTAAAATCTTTATTCTTTGATCAAGGAATGAAGAAAAGTGAGCTTGTGTTCTAATGGTACCTTCTCCCAGATGGGAAGGAGCCTTCTGTATTTATAGACTCTGGCATGGAGCAATTAAATTCTTTTAGCCATGCATAGCTTTCTTCTGTTGCACTTGGCCCCTTTGTACACAGTCCTTTTTGTACACCTGCCTCATCACCATCTTGGTTTTTGTGTTCAACACCTGGTCCTTGTGCTCAGCTCTCTTCATTTACTGGTCTGGAATCCAATTCCTGTAAGCAGTCACAGTTCATAACATAGGTTAGGTATGGAGAAACCTTAGTGTCTTTTAGATAATAGCTGGGTGAACAAACCACTTAGGATCATTATCACCTTGAACAAACTAATTAAGTTCTCCATAGCTCAGTCCTCTTCCCTGTAGAGCTGTTACAGAATTAAACCCCTTGACCAATGGCAGCACAGTGGATAGAGCATTGACTTGGGACTCCAAGGTCCCAGCTTCAAAACACCAAGATTGCTGGCTTGAGTACAGGTTCACCAGCTTGAGTGTGGGGTTGCTGGTTTGAGTGTGGGATCATAGACATGACCCCATGGTCACTGGCTTGAGCTCAAAGGTCACTCACTGGCTTGAGCCCAAGGTCACTGGCTTGAGCAAGGGGTCACTGGCTCAGCTTGGATCCCCCAGTCAGGGCATGAATGAGAAGCAGTCAATGAACAACTAAAGTGACACAACTACAAATTGATGTTTCTCATCTCTCTCCCTTCCTGTCTCTTGCTAAAAAAAGAGAGAATGGGAGAGAATTAAACCAGTTAATATGTGCAAAACATTGTCAACCAATTGTCATGGGTGCCAATTCAACATCAAGAGGCATTCCTAATTTAGGGTGTGGTGAAGAAAGAAACTTTATTCAGTGCAGTGATACAACACAGCTGTCAGGCAGACCTGAGGCCAGGCCCCTCTTCAGCTAAGCAGCTCAGCTCCTCTCAGCAATAATCTGCTTTGCTTTGGTGAGCCAACCATGGTCTACTCTCCTCTGGTGAGCCATCCAGAGATTTCTTAGGAAACAGCCTTTGGTGGAAACTGGCTTATAAAGACAGAAGTCCCACCCCTAGTTCCTGATTGGCCCATCCTAATGTAAATAAGAGCAACAAATCTTTGCAGTTTGATTGGTCCAAAAGACACTGTCCTGATTGGTCAGAAAAGAGCCACTCTGATTGGTCAGAGCTGTGCAGTTGAATTAAAAAGGAAAAGCCTTAGTCCTATTGGTTGAAATAAGATTTCAGGACACCTTTATAAGGGCTGGGTCAAATGGTACAAACATCTGTGATAGAATCCCCTGTGCAGAAATGGCTGCTAAGCTTTGCCTTTTTTGGTTTGAGCCCATTAGCCACTAGGTCCACTTCTTTGTAAGTGTCTTTCTTTATTCCCTCTCAGGGTTCACAGCACCGAAAACAGTGTGAGTTTCATGACTTCCCTTCCTCCCAATCCTACATTTTTCTAATTGCCCAATTCAAAGTTCTCTTGTTTCCTACTTCCTTTCACTAATAGAGCAGATCCCCACCCCAATCCTTGGCTTCTAGCTGTAAGCTTGGCTCAGGGCAGCTCCCTCAATTTCCCCCCACCCCTGCTTCTTCAGCTCAAATGAGGCTTGTTTTCAGTCAGCTTTTTCTGGCAGGATCTCAGGTCTGGCCACAGTGTCTGTTTCTAGTCTCAGGGCCCAGCCCTTCAGCCCTGTTCACTTTTCAGCTTCTGGGCTATAGAAATATTAGGTTTATGAGCTCAGATATATCTTTTTGATTTTCTCTTTTTATGTTTTACCTGTGTTGAAATATAGACAAGGCACATTAAACATTTAAAGAGCTTACTTGAACAAAAATTGATTCAAATTGGGCATGGACAAACCAGAAGTTTTTAGGAGCAACCCACTGGAAGAAGTTAGGGAAAGACTTTTTTAGAGAAAAGAAAGGAAATATTTGACGGCGGTGGCTGAAACATTTGCATTATTTGGAAAAGACTGGCTGGTTGATTGTGTTAGTAGTCCTTAGGTATTGATTTCTTAACTTTGAGGCATTAACAGGTTTTGCTTTGTTTACATTGGCTGCTAAGGTATTAGAGCTGCCCCAATTTAATGGTCTCCTTGTTTGGTTTAACACCAGTAATTGCCATATCTTTTGTCTGGAGGGGGTGATTAAAGTACGGATGCTTTGCTTCACTTTGGCTGGAGTTTCTAATCATGTTTATACATATCTGCCTTCATCACTGGGGCTTATGCCTTCTTCATCTTGATGTCTAGTCCAGTACCTGACACAGGCTTGCCACATATTGGAAATAAACAAAATTGACTAGATAAATGAAACAATTATTATTATTTCAAAACTCATTTTTAAAGGTTTGGATTTTCTGTTTGTTTAATTTGGGACTGTAAGTTTCTGTTCTTGTTCTTTTCTATGAGACTTAGGGTCAGAGTCATACATTTTTGTTTGCTTTTTGTTAAAGTAAATATTTTTTTAAATTTTGAAATAGTTTTAAACCTATAGAAAAATTGCATGAGCCATAATAAAAGCTCCAGCTCCTTCTTCTCTTAGAGTTTCTATTTACTTATCTCAATAAACACACACATTGACATGATGCCCCATTACCTCTAAATACTAATGTGTAACCCATAACTAGGACCACCTTATTATACAAGACAGATTAACAGGAGAAAAGAAATAAATTATGTATTGTGGTGGAAGAAAAACTTTCCCCTAATCTTCTAGGTTCTGTTGGTTAGTCTAAAATGAAATTGGCATAAGACAGACTAACAGGAGAAAAACAAATTTTATTTTATACAGTTGACTATAAACAAAAAAGTTGGCTAAGTTTTCCTTAATAAAGATTTATTGTGAGAGAAAAGAAAGGATTGCAATTTGGTACATGTAGCCATGGTAAAGCACGTTCAAGGCCCTGGGGTATAGGGAATATAACTTCTTATGTAGAGGGGATGAGGGAGTTGGGGGTGGGCTGTGATAATCATAGAGTTCTGATAGGGCTTTTTCAACTGACATAGGACATGAGAGCTCCCCCTACAGGCCCTCCTGATTGAAACTATTTTTGATTATTAGCATAAATTTGAAGTTTTAAAACAGTATTTTGGCATAAATGAAGTCAATGATGACACCTCGATGCTTTTTCATTTAGCTTTCGTTGAGTTGAACATCAGGTTAAAAACAAATTACAACTAATTGGTCATCATGCAAACTTATGATTTACTAAATCATGCTGAGTAGTTCTCCTGAGCTTTCCAAAAAGATACGAAGAAGAAAGCTACACACACTCCTAAGTCCCCAAATTTAGGCAACTCAAGTAATAAGCCTACAATTATAGCAATTGACAGCTAAATCCACCTTTCAAGGTCCCCAAAGCCAACTACAATTCAAAAGAGCTTGTGATTATTGTAAAAAGCCCGGACATTGGGGAAAAAAAGATTGTTTAAAGCTCTAAAAGGCGATTACAAGGCCAACAGCCCATAAAACTTGCAAATCTTCCTCAAGGATTTTGACCTAAATTTTCTCAGCAATAGGACTGCTTCAAAGATCAAAAGGGGATTTTTTTCCCCATGTTCCTCATTAATTCTTTAAGAGAAATTGACCTAACTATCGGAATGCAATATCTAAGGCCCTACTAGATACCCCATCAGCCTCACCATTGCCCTTCCTTGGAATACTAAAACTATTAAAATGGTGGGAGCTTGCAATCAACCCATGACTGTCTCTAAACCCCTTCCAATTCCTTTTCAACTTAGGCCTATTCAAAAAACCCACTGATTTTTTTTGAGTTCCTTCTGCTCCTATTCATCTGCTAGGATGAGACTTTCTTAAATCTTACAAATCTCATATTTTTTTCTCTAAAAGAGGGGAATATTATTGTATCTTCAGTTTGAAAATAATGATCTTCAAGAAGACTTATACATAGTTCCTTTGAAAACTAACAACAAAGGAACATAGGATATCTAAAGAAAAACTTCAGCTCCATGAAACTCAAGTTAAATATTTAGTTACTGATAATGGTCTTAGTTTACATTCTGATAGAATCCAAGGATTTTTAAATTTTCTTATCCCCAAGACTGAAATGCACTCATAAGATTCTTAGGTTCTGACTGATATTGTAGAAATGGGATTCTTAATTTTCTGTCATGGCTCAATATTTACACTCTTTTCTCAAGGTTGACCAGACAGAACCCCTCACATGGATAGAAGAATCCCATAAAACCTCCAAAGAATTGAAAGGCAGTCTTTATGATCTGTCTTCTTTAAGACATCCTAATTATCAATTGCCTTTTTTCTTTTTGTCTGTGAAAGAGACAGAAATGCCCTAGATGTCCTGACTCAACAACATGGAAGCCAATGTAGACCCATTAGATACTATAGTCAACAATTAGATCTTGTGACCAAAGGTCTCCCTCTCTGCATGATAGCCGTTGCCGCCACTGCCAATTTACTACAACATTTAAAAGAGATAATATCCCTGACTGGTTGGCTCAATGGTAGAGCTCCAGCCCAGCATGTGGATGCCCTGGGTTTGATTCCCAGTCGGAGCACACAAGAGAAGTGCCCATCTGCTCTCCACCCATCTTCCTCTTGCTTCTCTCTCTTTCTCTCTCTCTCTTCCCCTCCTGCAGCCATGGCTTGAATGGAGAAAGTTGGCCCCAGGCCCTGAGGATAGCTCCATGGCCTCTGTCTCAGGTGCTAAGGAGAGCTTGGTTGCTGAGCAATGAAGCAATACCCCGGATAGGCAAAGTATCACCCCCTAGTGGGCATGCTGGGTGGATCCCAGTTGGGGCACATGCGGGAGTCTGTCTCTGCCTCCCCTCCTCTAACTGAATCTTTAAAAAAGAAAAAGAAAAGGAAATTCTTCACCTCTGAGAGTGTGTGGAACCCACTAAACCCCAGTTCAAGACAGACACTTCCCTGAGGTTGTTGGCTCTGTCTCAAAGCATAGCCATTGCTGTTGTCAGCCCAGATAGCTAAAAGGCTGCTTTACTCAAAGGGCACCAGAACCACAGCACTTGGAGACTAGTTTAAAGTTTGAGACCTACAAAAAATATTATTGGCTTCAAAATATGCTGAGAAAGTTACAAATCAAAATGGGAAAATATTTAATTAAATGTCCATGTATGCATGTTAACTCCATTAAATGCTGACATTAGTACTTATAAAAATCTCATTCCATTTAACCACAATTTCAAGTTAGATTTTTTTTCAATTTACAAGAATTCCTGAAAATGCATGAATGCCAAGACATCAGTTCATATCAGTTTACTCACAAAACACAAAAGTAATAATATACATATACTTTAAATTTAAATAAAAGATTATACTTAATGTGGATTAAGGGTATGTACATTGTAATATTTTCATGATGTAGGGTAGGAGTTCCACAAATAAGAGTTTGAAGTCTCTACTAGGTCCTAACATGATCTTGGGAACTGGCCAGTTGTCTTTAAAAACAACCAAAGTTCATTTTTTTAAATGTATTTTTAATTACAATTAACATGCAATATTATGTTAGTTTTAGGTGTGTAACATAGTGTAAAGCCAGTAGCCACGGCCACCATCACAGCCACCTAGCCCATGCAGGTTCGCATTAGATTCGGACAGATGGTAATGAAACAACAGAGCCAAGAACTGGTGGGCTATTAGCTTTAATCCTACCTTGCACCTGGCAGGCAAGAAATGCACAGAGTGGGAAAACACTTCCCTTTCCATCCAGGACTCCCAAAGCCACTGACTTCTCCGAGTTTCCTAGAATCAAAGGTTCCTAGCTCACCAGCCTTATTCAGCTCTTTTCCCCATCTCCCTCTCTCTGCACAAACTCTGCACAAACTGGCTTCTCCTTCAGCACTCCTCCAACTTGGCTGCCTCTCCTCTCCTCCATGTGGCCTTTCTCTGCTCTCCTCTCTAATGCTAATTTCAGGAACAGAGAGAGAGCAAGCTCCCAGTCTGCCCCACTTCATAGTGTAGATTCAAAACCTTTAATCCAATATACAAACAAGTAAGTCTCTAATACAAAGTCACTTATCTGAGGCATAATGAGATTCCTCATGAGAGTGCACCGCCCCACATCAAAAAGGGTGGGAAAGGCTTAGTCTTAAAACTAAGCCTTAGGCTACAAGGATCCTGCCTGCTTACAGCCTGTCCCACCACATCCAATACAAACTATAAGCAAGCAAACATATACATCATATTTGCAAACTTATTTGACCGACACATAGTAATTAGACATTTATGCAGTTTACTAAGCGATCATCACAATAAGTCTGGTACTCACCTGGCACTGGATATAGTTATTACAAGATTATTGACTATATTCCCTATGCTATACTTCACATTCCTGTGACTTCTTCAGTAACTACCAGTTTTTTTGTTTTGTTTTGTTTTTTCTTTTTTTTATATAATTTTATTTTTTTAATGGGGTGACATCAATAAATCAGGATACATATATTCAAAGATAACATGTCCAGGTTATCTTGTCGTTCAATTATGTTGCATACCCATCACCCAAAGTCAGATTGTCCTCTGTCACCTTCTATCTAGTTTTTTTTGTGCCCCTCCCCCTCCCCCTTTCCATTTCCCTCTTTCCCCTCCCCCCGTAACCACCACACTCTTATCAATGTCTCTTAGTCTCACTTTTATGTCCCACCTACATATGGAATAATGCAGTTCCTGTTTTTTTCTGATTTATTGATACTTATTTCACTTCGTGTAATGTTATCAAGATCCCACCATTTTGCTGTAAATGATCCGATGTCATCATTTCTTATGGCTGAGTAGTATTCCATAGTGTATATGTGCCACATCTTTTTTATCTAGTCATCTATTGATAGGCTTTTTGGTTGTTTCCATGTCCTGGCCACTGTGAACAATGCTGCAATAAACATGGGGCTGCATGTGTCCTTGCGTATCAATGTTTCTGAGTTTTGGGGTATATACCCAGTAGAGGGATTGCTGGGTCATAAGGTAGTTCTATTTTCAGTTTTTTGAGGAACCATCATACTTTCTTCCATAATGGTTGCACTACTTTACAGTCCCACCAACAGTGTATGAGGGTTCCTTTTTCTCCACAGCCTCTCCAACATTTGCTATTACCTGTCTTGTTGATAATAGCTAATCTAACAGGTGTGAGGTGGTATCTCATTGCAGTTTTGATTTGCATTTCTCTAATAACTAAAGAAGATGAGCATCTTTTCATATATCTGTTGGCCATCTGTATTTCTTCCTGGGAGAAGTGTCTATTCATGTCCTCTTCCCATTTTTTTATTGGATTGTTTGTTTGTTTGCTGTTGTAACTACCAGTTTTTACTGCTTACTCCCCTTTACCTTTTTTGTCCATCCCCCTTACCACTTCTCATCTGGCTTTTATCAGTTTGTTCTTGTATCTATGAGTTTTTTTCTGCTTTGTTTTGTTTTTCCCTTTGTTTGTTTTTAAGGTTCCACATATAAATGAAATCATACAGTATTTATCTCTGACTTACTTTGCACAACACAACGCCCTCTAGATCTACCCATGTTGCTGCAAATGGCAAGATTTCATTATTTTTTATGGCTGAGTAATATCACACAATATACGCATACATTTTCCTTTTCCATTCATCTCTGTGTGAACAAATAGGTTGCTTCCATATCTTGGCTTTTGGGAAAATGCTGCAGTGAACATATGGGTGTATACATATTTTCAAATAAGTGCTTTTTATTTTTTCAGATGAACACCCAGAAGCATGATTGCTGGATTATGTGGTGGTTCTATTTTTAACTTTTTGAGGAATCTTCATTCTGTTTTCCATAGCTGCTACACCAATCTGCAAAATCGGGTCTATTTCCTATGCACAGTCATTCCCTTCTAGCCTGCTCATTTGTCCCTGACTGTGGCTCACCTCTTCACTACTCTATCACTGAATTAGATCCTAAATGACCTGGCAGAGATTTGGCCCTACCCTGAGGCAGTTACTATATTATTGTCAGGTTTAGAAATAAGTCACAGACTAATGAAATGACTTAACCAAAGGTTCACAGCTAATAAATAGAAGAGAGGTCAAAACTGGAGCCCATGTCTCCTGACTACAACATTCTTTTCCCTCTTATTTTTCCCTTCAGAGTTCCTTGCAACATTCATTTTACTCATATGCTAAAAGCCATTGTTGGTGGCAGGAAAAGTAATACCACCCAATTGTCCCATTCTGCAGGAACAAAGGCGACCCCTGTGTTTTGGTCGTTTGACCCCCGCCGGGGTCGCGACCCACAGGTTGAGAACCGCTGCTCTACACCATTGGCCAAGGGCTCACTCTTAGAACTGTGCTTTGAAAAAAAAAGGGGGGGGGGAGAATAAGAAAGACTACATAGGGAGGGAAGGGGGGGAGAGCTTGAATGAAGAAGCACATATGGCAACAAAACCCCCAAACCAAAACTACTTTATACTGTTGCCTTGGGCCAGCCCTCTTGCTAACATCCTCAGTGGAGTTCCAGTCAGAAGTTGGAGTGTGGAAACCAGGCAGTTTTCTGTGATCCTGAGAGTCAAGCAAGACAGAATGTTAGAGACAGCCTTGATTGCCTTTGGGAAAGTTGTGTTTTTTCTCCAACTCTGTTCCCAGAAAAGGATCTGCTCTTGGTCACTTACACAATCCAAGTCAGTAAATGACCTCCCAGAGGGACATATGCATTACAGCTGGCTTCTGCTTGCTACATGGTGTGGAGCTGAATGCTGGCTCACTTTTACAAATCATCCAGGCTTCATTGTGTATCTTTCTATTTACTCACACTCTCCTGCTTTCCCATTGAGATTTGGCCTTAATTTTTTATTGTAAAAGTATTTCTATTTTAATGGATGTCAGAATATTTTGTTGTTAAACAGTGTATAATTTATTAGGTTGAGAAATAACTATGTCCCCCAAACTGAGAAATGCTTATTTTCCCTAAGATATTTTCACCTCTTAAATCACACCATTTTGTCATATAGTCCTGGCCCATTCAACTAATAGAAGCGAGCTACCTTGCCCCACCACCTCCCAAAGTGGCTGCAGAAGCACCTCATTCATGGGAAGTCTTTTCCAGAGCTCGAAGCAAAGAACAAAATAACCAGTTGGTCAGTGTGCTTGAAAACAAAGAAAAATTAAGCCAAGAAGCAGGGGAATAAGAAACCCCTCAAAGAATGTAAAGGTAAACAAAAGTCTTCTCCTTTTCAATATTTTGATAGGGAAAACTGAATTAATTCCAAATGTCAAGAAGTTGTTTACTTTGCCTTCATGTTAGCTCTCTGATGGTTCTCTGGACTCCCTGTTGAAAATGCTCCCCTACCCCATCCAGTTCTGGTCCTGGGCCTATCTCTCCAACATTCCTGTCGGAGAGTCTCTCTTGTCCACTGGAAAAGGATCAGGAGCAGCTTTTCAAGCTCAGCTGTGTGACTCTGCCTTGAGTGTGCCTTTCGTCTGGAGGCCATTGTGGCTGGATCAGAAGTGCTGAGTCCTACCAAGTCAAGAGAACAGACCTGCCAATTCCTATGGCCCTGAGTAACTTGGAGTCTCCTCATCCTTCACTCCCCTGCAGTAACCCCATCCAGCGCTCTGTGTCAGGCAGAAATCAGAGCTGTCAGGGAAACAATCACTTCTGTCTTTAGTGAAGATGATACAGAGATAGGATACTGAAAAGACCATTAAAAGACCATTTCTGAGAAGAGCATGGTCCAGTGACCTAGTTTAGGAACTCAGACTCAGAGCCTAGAGCTCTTTAAAGGTCTTAGTTTTCATAACTCCAGTCCCTTTGGCCGTATTTCCTCCTTGCAGCAAGCTCAGCAAAGATTAAACACAGCTGGTTGTCATTATTTCTTCCACCCAGCACTCTTCACATAACTGAAAACAACCACTTCAGACTTCCCTGCCTCAGATGAAATAATGCCAAATCTATAAACATTTCCTCGATGTTCCATGTTCCAACTCTAATCATTTTCAATCTGAACACCTCATCTGGGGACTAAAAATCAATGTCTTTCTTCAGAGACAAATATTCAAATTAGGTGATGTTATTATTATTTATTTTTAACAAATAATGTATTCATATGTACAAAATGTAAAAGGTGTATAAGGAATACAGTGCAAAGGCAGTCTTCCTCCTGCCTCTGTTTCTTGGCAACCCAGCTTCCTTACCTAGAATCAGTTACTGTTACTGGTTTCTGAGGGTCTTCACAGAAATGGTTCATGCATTTAAAAACTTATATGATTCTATATATTTCCCCACACAGGTGATAAACATATACAGTTCTGTAATTATGTCCCTCAAGAAATTTTTGGAAGATCTCCCAAGTCAGTACAGATGAGGCTACTTTTTGAAATGACAGCATACAGCAATATGGTAATACAGAACCTGACCTGTGGTGGTGCAGTGGATAAAGCATCAACCTGGAAACACTGAGGTCGCCAGTTCAAAACCCTGAACATGCCTGGTCAGGGCACATATGGGAGTTGATGCTTCCTGCTCCTCCCTCCTTCTCTCTCTCCTCTCTAAAATGAATTTAAAAAAAAGAATAATGTATTTAACTCTTTGCTAAATTCAATGGTTTTCAATATTTTGTTATTACAAACAATGCTGTAATTAATATTTGTGTGCATGTGTCACTTCACATATGTAAGAATTTATACATAGGATAAAAATGGTCTTGCTGTGCCAAAGAATGTATTAACTTTTAATTGTGAAACATATACTATATTGCCTGATATATCTTCCCACCTGCAGTGTAAGAGAATCACTTTCCTTGGCATTGTTTTTATTAAACTTTATTCTTTTTTTAACCATTGTTTTATTTTTCAATTACAGTTGACATACAATATTATATTAGTTTCAGATGTACACCTCAGTGATTAGACAATATATTACTTACTAAATGATCATCCTGATAAATCTTGCACCCATCTGACACCATATTATTGACTATATTCCCATGACTATTACATCCCCATGACTATTCTCTAAAAATCCATTTGTGCTTTTTAATCACTTCACCTATTTCACCCATCCCTCCAATACCTCTCCCATCTGGCAACCATCAAAGTGTTCTCTGTACCTATGAATCAGTTTCTGTTTTGCTTGTTCATTTATTTTGTGTTTTTAGATTCAATTATTGTTAGATATGCATCTTTTACCATTTTATTGTTCACATAGTTTATCTTTTTTTCTTCTTTTTGTTCTTAAGAGGACCCTTTAATATTTCATTTAGTACTGGTTTAATAGTGATGAACTCCTTTACCTTTTTCTTGTCTGGGAAGCTATCTGTCTTTCCTTCTATTCTAAATGAGAGTTTTGCTGGGTAGAGTAATCTTGACTGTAGGTCCTTGCTTTACATAACTTTTAATACCTGTACTTCTTGCCAATCCCTTCTGGCTTGCAAAGTTTCTGTTGGGAAATCAACTGATAGTCTTATGGGAGCTCCCTTGTAGGTAACTAACTGCCTTTCTCTTGCTTTTAAGATTCTCTCTTTGTCTTTAACTTTTGCATTTTATTTTTTTATTCAGTGAGAGGAGGGGAGGCAGAAACAAACTCTTGCATGCACCCTAACTGAGATCCACCTGACAAGCCCACTAGAGGGTGATGCTCTGCCCATCTGGGGTGTTGCTTTGTTGCTCAGCAACAAGCTCTTCTTAGCACCTGAGGCAGAGGCCGTGGAGCCATCTTCAGTGCTCCAGGTCAACTCACTCCAATCGAGCCATGGATGCAGGAGAGGAAGAGAGAGAGAGAGAGAAATGGGAGGGGTAGGGATAGAGAAGCAGATGGGTGCTTTTCCTTCATGCCCTGACCAGAAATCCAACCCAGGACATCTATACACTAGTCTGACACTCTACCACTGAGCCAAGGATGCATTTTAATTATGATGTGTCTTTGTGTGGACCTCTTTGAGTCCATCTTGTTTGGGACTCTATGCTTTCTGGATTTATATGTCTAGTTCCTCCACAAGGTTAGGTAAGTTTTCTGTCATTATTTTTTCAAATAGGTTTTTTCAATTGTAACTTTTATTCTATTTTTTCTTTTTATTGAAAGGGACCTGCTGCAGCTGCAGGAAAAGCTTCTCTGTCTTGGAGATCTGTGATGAGGTGGAGGACTCCTTCTTCAATAATCACATTGAGGGCGATGACTCCAAGAGGGAGGTGGGCCATGGTATGGACTTATCTTTTCACCATTGGACAGTCTACTCTTACTTAGACAGCACGCATCTTGGGGATCTCCAAATTCAACAAAAGCAAAGTGGGGAGGGTTCTTAGCAACACACCCACTTCGAAGTGGTCCATATTAGCCACAGGCTTGTTGCAATTCAGTCTTGTTTCCTTTGTCTCCAAGATTGCCTCTATAACTTTATAATCCAATGGACAGGAATCATGATGCATTTGGAGATCTTGAGTTAGCAATGCAGAAGCTCAAACCCATGCACCCTCCCATGGCTTTGTGGTTCCCCTCCACCCACTCCCACAGACCCTTTCCCCAGCCAGGTGTCAGTGAAATGGCAGGTATTAACTAAAAATTTTTATCATCTCTGAAGTTGGTCATATAGTTTTTCACTTTTGATCCATTATTATGAATTTATAGAGATTTCCTGATATTGAGACATTCTTGAATTCTCAAAATAAGCCTATGAAACCAACTAGTTGTGGTGTTTTGAGAAAAAAAAATCTCTGAAAATTATTTCTGCTATGAAAACTGTATTAGATTTAGATTTTCTATCCCTTGTTAGATTTTTAATGATTTATATCTTTCTAAAAAATTATTTATTTCATCTAGGTTCTCAAATTTATTTATATGGTGTTTAGCAAAGCAGTCTGTTGTAATTATTTATAATAATTTGAATTTCCTGCAAATCTATGGTTATTTCCCAAATATTCTTCCTTATCTTCTGAATTTATGAGTTTCCCCTTTTATATGATTAAGTCAGCTCATCATATGCTCATTTAGTCATTTTTAAAGACCTGACTTTGGGATTTATTAGGTCTATTATTTTTTGTTTTTCTGCTTATTTTTTATGTTTATTTTTATGTGTTTTTTTTGTTTCTGTATCACTTAGATTTATTTATTCTATTATATTTTTAATTTCTTGAGTATTGTTTCATTATTTCTTGTTTATAAGTGTTTGGAACTATAAGCACTGTTTTAGCTGAATTTTCTGAATATGGATATATGTATAATTTTTAATTTATTATTTTTTAGGATTCTGTCATGGGGATTTTATTTTTTCTTAAACTCAAGACTTGACCCTGGCCCATTGGCTCAGTGGATAGAGCATCGCCCAGTGTGCAAACATCCTGGCTTCAATCCCTGTTCAGGGCACATATGAGAAGCAACCATCTGCTTCTCTCCTCCTTGTCCCCCTTATCTATCTCTTCCTCTCTCACAGCCAGTGGCTCAGTTAATCTGAGCTCAGCCTGAGCCCTGAGGATTGCTCAGTTAATTCAAGCATCAACACCAGACGGGGCCTGGTGGATCTCAATTGGGGCACTTGTGAGAATCTGTCTCTTTATCTCCCCTCCTCTCACTTAAAAAAATTTTTTTAAAAACTCAAGACTTCTGTGAGAAAGCTTTTGTTTATCACCTCCTTGTTGTGAGTTTTGTTTCTTTTCTGGTTTTGCTATTCATTACTGATTTATTGTACTGTGATCATGACTGGCTATATCATGTCTACTTTTTAAAATTTATCAAGGTTTTATTAATGGCCTAGTGTTTATGATTAATTATTTTTATTATTATTTTTTCCCATCTCGTTTACTCTTCTTTTTTTAATTGAATTTATTAGGGTGACATTAGCTAACATAATTATACAGGTTTCAGGTGCCCAATTCTACACCACATCTCTGTATACCACATTGTGTGTTCACCCCCAAAGTCAAGTCTTTGTCCATCATATGGTCAATTATTTTTATAATGTTTCCTGGACACTTGAAAAGATGCTTTTTCTATTTCAAAGAGAAAATTACAGAGATAATAATAAGAATGGCCTCATCTCATTATTAGTTAGGCCTTTCAATTCCACTACTTAACCACTGACCAGTTGAATATTCATTGGCTAAATAATAATTTAAAGTCATTGATAAAATTTTTTATTTATTATGGAGTTTGCTGTGTGAGTAGTGATAGTGTATTGTTTGATATATTAGCAACTGTTGGATTTTTATTTTAGATGGTACATTTTCTTATTAAAAAACATCTTGTTTCACTTACTGCCTTTGACTATGAAAATAATTTGGTCTGCTAGCTCATGACTCCTGCTTTGTGTTTTTAATTGTGTGGTATGCCTTTACCAACTCTTTATTATCATCATTACTGAATTACTTTGTCTTAAATATTTCTCCAGCATACTGCACAAAGTTGAATTTTACTTTGTGATCGTACTGAGTTATTTTCTTTTAATACATGAATGTGTATCATTCATCGTTACAGAAATTATAACATGTAAGACAGACTTCCAGTTAATTTTTTTAAGATTCTGTAAAAAATATTCAAACTTTTACAATGTAGAAAATATGTTGGTTAGTTTTCAAATTTTTACCCCAGAGTAGTGAAGAACAATATTGATGTATTTGAATATAAGAATGTTGAATCATATTCCTGTTCAGTTTTCTCATCTTGATCGTCTCACACAGCTTCTGTGGATCAGGAATTTGGAAGCAAATTAGCTGGATGGTCCTGGCTCCAAGATGTCAGCTGGAGCTGCAGTTTGAAGATTTGCTTCCCAAATGGCTCCCTCACAGGGACATGAGTTGGTGCTGACTATGGGCAGGAGGTCTGTGTTCCTTGCCATGCCTACTTCTTCATAGGACAACATAAGTGTCCTCGTGCCAAGACATTGATTCTGGCTTAAGAATCAATTTTTAAAATGCAATCTTGAATATCTTCTTATCATCTACTTGGAATTATGTCTTACCTATATATTACAGGTCTTTAGATAATGTTACCCTGAAACTGTTCAATAATATATCCAAAAATTAATTGAATTCTGAATTTTGAAAGAAATAGTGGAAACTTACATAAAAATACTAACATTCAAAGGGTTCAAATATGATAGAAAGTCAGATTCCCAAAACAACAGCATGTATAACTACATGAAATCACAGAGTGTCAGAACTGCTGAGCCTTCACCTATTCCAAACCTTTAACTTGACAAAGAGGAAAGCTGGGCTCAGGAGAAATGAAGCGACTGGTCCGAGAGCACACGGGCCAGAAAGGAGTCTAGAGCTAAGTCTCCTGATTCCTAGTCCAGTGTTTTTTGGTATATTATCTCTCCATTTATTTAAACATAGAAAAAAGTTTAAAAAAATATTTTAGAAGTTATTTCTTCTCAAAAAATAAAATCAAATTATAGTTATTTCAAGCCAAAAAAGAAAAAGAGGTGGGTAAATTCTACCTGACTCTTCATATTTTTTAAATGCATACAGATGTAGGCAAGGTTGCTGAAATTAAGTTCCTTTAATCTCTGAAGTTCCATTACTAATTTGTAGATTCTTTATGCCCATTGCAAACTCCTCCTTGGACCAATCATCCTGAGATCTCATAATCCTGATCAAGTTTTTGCCTTGCTGACAATTCTATTTTAAATAGGCAAGAGTCCTGCTTTCCAAAAATCCTTAAGGACTTAAAATAGTGAATAAATAAGAATGCTTTATTTTTTTTAAAAAAATAGTGTATCAGTTCATTTTTGGAAAATCAATCTGAAGAAGTTATAAGTATGGTACTTCAAAATAGTTTAAACAATTTCCCTGAGATGTTAAAGTACTAAAAAGCTTTATATATTTGAACCCATGCCATGCCTGCCTGTTGGGTAACAAAATCTTAGAACGGGGAAATTTCAAATTAATAAGCTTTTATAGTCTTTTCAGTATGTGTTCTACATCATGCCTGGTTTTTTTAAGAAGCAAAATTTAATATGCTAAGTACTACATGCACTGTTGACATTTAATAAATATCAAAGAGAAAAGATCATTTCTCCTAAAAGAATAATTTGGATTATAACCTTTTATAAGATTACTCTCTTCCCAAAATGAACTCCTAAAAATCCAAGATTCTGTAGGATCTTAAAACTCTTAAGAAAACAATAAATTCAAATTTTAGTTTATACAGTTGTATGCTTTACTTTTTAAAAATTTTTTCATTGAGCCTGACCAGGCCATGGCACTGTGGATAGAGCGTCGGACTGAAATGCAGAGGACCCAGGTTTGAAACCCTGAGGTTGCCAGCTTGAGCACAGGCTCATCTGGTTTGAGCAAAGCTCACCAGCTTGAGCCCAAAGTCACTGGCTCGAGCAAGGGGTTACTCAGTCTGCTGTAGCCCTCCGGTCAAGGCACATATGAGAAAGCAATCAGTGAATAACTAAGGTGCCACAACGAGGAGTTGATGCTTCTCATCTCTCTCCCTTCCTGCCTGTCTGTCCCTGTCTGTCCCTTTCTCTGTCTCTCTCTGTCTCTGTCACACACACACATACACACACACACACACATACACACAATTTCCATTGATTTAAGAGACAGAGAGAGAGGAAGGGAGAGAGAGAGAGAGACATCAATTTGTCTCACTTAGTTGTTTTATTAAGTTGTGTACTCTCTGATGCTTCTTGTACATGCCCTGACTGTGGGGAGAGGGCTGTCAAACCCATGACCTCTGCCATGCTGGGATGATGCTTTATCCACTGAGCAAACTGGCCAAGGCCTACAGGTGTATACTTTAAAATGCTGGTTCTTTAAAAAAAAATCTCTTCATAAAACCAAACAATTAGTATCTCTTGAGCACTGACTATCTACAAACTACTGTCTTAGGCTAGGCAGAGAGAGAAGCTGAGGCCGGTATGACTGGAGCAGAGGTCCTAACTTTAAGAAGCTTGAAGTCCCCTAGAAGAGATAGGACATGTGAAGAAATATCTTTAGTGCATGGTAATTGTGATGTGTCAAAGGCCAGACAAAAACACAAGGATATGAGATTTCAGAAATAAATAATCAAATTCCTATCTTTAAGGAGATCACATTCTGTTGGGAGAGACAAGTTATATACAAATAAACAATCTAGTCCACATCTATATTCATTGTGTATATGGTGTCAGGTACAGAGTAATTAGAGAGAGAATGACACTATTTTAGACAGAGTGTTCTGAGACAGCCTCTTCTAATAACGTGATATTTGAGACTTGTCAGAAGTGAGGAATTGAGCCAAGAGGAATAAATGTGGGGGAGAAGACCATTCCAGGTAGGTGGGAAATAAGTTCCAGGAACATTTCAGTGTAGTTAGAACTCGGTGTTCTGGTGGTGGGGGTGATCACAAGAAGGTTAGTTAAGATGTGGCTGGAAATGTAACTGGTGTTAGATCACCACTCCCACATGCCAAGGGCTTTGAAAGTCCTTGAAAAGACTCTAGTTTTGCTCTGATAAGAGGGCAACCACTGAAGAACTTTGATTAAATCAGGGGCATGATCTGACTTGGGTTTCAGAAGGATCCTGCTGGTTGCCATGGAGATAAGTGCAGAGGAAGGAAGCTCAGGTAGGGGATGTACTAGTCCTTGAGCTGTGCAAGCAATTACCAGGCAAAAGTACTAAGCAGCTTTTAAGAGGAAATTTACTTTCTGAAAGTTCTGGAGAAGTCTGAAATCAGGATGACCGTAGGGTTGGTTCCTCCTGGAGGTTCTGAGGGAGGACACATGTCATGCCTTTCTTTTAGCTTCCAGTGGCAGCCAGCAGTCCTGGGTGTTCCTCCGACTGTAGACATACCACTCCAGTCTTCCTCCCTCTTCTCCTGGCATTTCTCTCTGTGTCTATGCTTGTTTATACTTTTCTATCTCTTATCAGGATGCTCAGGGCCCAAGAAAAGCTCACGTCAAGATCCTTAATTACATTGGCAAAGACCCTCACTCCAAAGAAGGCACAGGCTGAGGTTCCGGATGGACATTTATTCAGAGGAGCCACCATTCAATCCACTACGGGCTGTTTGAGTAATTCAGACCAAGGGCATTAGAGTGACATGGGAAGAAGTCAGATTCTAGGGTCCTTGAGGACAAAGAAGAGTTGTGTAAGTCCAGGAGCCACGGCCGTCACAGCCGTCTGGCCCATGCAGTTTCCCATTTAATTCAGACAGACGGTAATGAATCAACAGAGCCAAGAAATGGTGGGCCATTTCTCTTTATTCTGGACTCGTACCAGCCAACGAGTAAACACAAACACACAGGACACTAAAACCTACTCACATGTTCTCCTGTTCTACAACCAGGAGAATCTTTCTGGTTTTTTTCTAAAAAACCCACCTTTGTTCCTATTTATCTCCCACCATCTTGCTCCCTGCCTCCTCTGCAGCCACGTGGCCTTTCTGCCCTGCAACAACGTGATCTCCTCCTCTTAAAACTTTTCCCTGGGACAGCCCCTCCTCTAGCATACATTAGCATAACCAAGCCCCTTCCCAAGCAGGAAGGCAATCAGCCACCCCACGTGGGCAGGGCCACTTTAATAAAAGTGAGCAAAACCAAATAACGCCAATTATACAAACTTATTTCCCAACAAGGTGTATCTGAGGTTTTGTTGTTATTGTTTGTTGGTTTGAGTTTTTAAGCCCCAGAACAAGGCCTGGCACACATGAGGTGCTTCATAAGTGTTTGCTGAAATATTCTGTTATACCCCCCACTCATCAGAAGGCCACAGCCTGGAGGGTCAGGAAACCGCTTTGCTCACTGACGTATGGCAGCCTAACTCAGGCCTCTTCCCTGGAAGCCCTCAATGAGGTTTTCTCTTCCTTTTCTAACCTCACATAACTCTGATTATCTGTTCTCAGTTGAGCTCTTCTGGTATTAGTTTAGTTCTCTGCAATAGCCCTTTATTCCAAGTTTCTGTCCGATTTATCAACTCCCTGCAGAGAGAAAGTTGCATTTCCTATCTATGTAGTCGGCAAAACAAACAAACAAAAAAAAACAGTTAGCATCCTGTTGCTATAATCTCTCCACACTTGGCTTTAATAACTGTTGGCTGATTGTCTGAATGACCCAGAACAGCCAAGGAAACTAGAGATCTTTGACTTTCCTAGCCCGCCCTTGTAACTGCAGGTGTGTGTATGGGGGGGGGGGGGGGCTTGTCTACCACTAATAAATAGCTGTGTCTAATAATAAGATTCTAGTTGTAGTCTGTGCTGAAGGTTCTGTCCCTCTCATTGTGGTTGCTCTGAACTGGGAAAGACGTCCATTCCATCAGGAGCCTGTGCTTTTAATTCGGTGTCACTATTCCCAGAGTTCCCCCTGTGAAGATGGTTCTCAGATTTGGCTGCACATAGGAATCACCTGAGGGAATTTTAACAAATATAATGTAATGTTGGGGTCCCATCCTTAGAGATTCTGACTTAATGTATATGGGGTGTAGCTGGGTACTTGCACTTGTCAAATCTCCCCCAAATAACTCCAATATGCAGTAAAGTTTAAGAAGCATCATCTTTGTAGAGGCTCCAGCTACTATCAATTATTGATTTTGGTGGGGCCTTTTGTCTCTTTAAACTTTTTGTTTGAAAAGAATAACAGTAAATGAGATAAATCTATGGGGAAATTCCCAGTGCCAAACCCACATGTTGCTTTAGAGTTAGGGGAGTCACAGGCAGATCACAGGCAGGGATTAGGAAAAGGAATTTGCCCAAAAGTAACCTTCCCCTGCCAGCCCCAGCGCCCAACTTAAAATTTTACTGTTTTAACACCATTCTTCACGCTTAGTGAACAATAAGTGACTTGATATGTTTTCAGGAGAGATAGCCAATGCAAGGGTTAAATCTGCACAGCAATATCTTCTCTTCACAAACCTTAGAGCAGGTACAGCCTGCGATTAAATTTTTAATATTCTTTGCTACTTTAAAATCTCAGCTACTCAGAAGCAGAAGCATCTTTGATTATTGGAAATCAAGATATTTAAGAAGATAGTGATATGCAGAAAAGAATTCCGCATGTGACTAATCTAGGGTTAACTTCTAATAATTGGTCAAATGGATTCGCGATGCTTCTTTATTTTTTAAAATTCCATTATAAAGATTTACAACTTTTGTACTTGTCTGTACTCCATACGAACTGTTTGACATTTAGCGGCGATGTGAAACCCACATTCTTTTAGGCAGAGTTTGCCAGTGCGCACCCAAGGTCAACAATATGTTATTTTTGTGGGCAAGTGTGCTAAATCAAGTGGCACTGTAGCATAGACAATAGCTGCAGTTGATAACTGAAAATGTGTCCAGGCTGTTTGTAAAACGAAATAATTGTTTTATTTGCGGTATAACCCCTTCAAGCTCATTCTATTAATTAAATATTGTTTTGATTGATTGTGATACAGTTTGGATATTTATACAGTATGTAATTATATTTTTTATTTTTTATTGATTTTTTATTGATTTTTTAGAGAGAGAGGAGTGAAAGAGAGAGGCAGAGAGGGAGAGAGAAGGGGGAGGAGCAGGAAGCATCAACTCCCATATGTGCCTTGACCAGGCAAGCCCAAGGTTTCGAACCGGCAACCTCAGTGTTCCAGGTCGACGCTTTATCCCACTGCGCCACCACAGGTCAGGCTGTAATTATATTTTTATTAAAATAATATTGTATATTAAATTTTTTTCACTCACATTTATTCATAAACAAATTACATAATAAAATTTTATTTTTTTAAATGAATCATTTTTGTATTTAACATTTTTTAATTTTAATATTTCGTCTGACCCGTGAAAAAAGTTTTCTTTCTAATCTGGCCTGGAGGCAAAACTGTTGGCCACGCCTGCCTTAGAGAGTTCTTTTTAGTTATGATTTGTCTCTTAGGTCCTCTGACAATGGCCATTTCTATTTTTCCTCAAACATTTCATTGTACTGTAGTGGTTTCTAGTGGTGCACTAGGCACATTGGTGTGTTAGCACAGCTTCAGACTTTGTTGGGGAGAGGAAAGGAGGGAGGGCAGAGCCTGGCCTGAGTCCACCTGGCAAACACTGAGATCCACAAGCAGTGGGTGGAGGCTAATGTTGGGGTTTCAAGGTTTCAAGATGCCCAGGGACGACAAAACACCCTCTCAGCTGCTGCTTTATTTTCAACCTTTTTTTTTTCATGGCACAAACACACACTAATTACTAAGGTCAGTGCCCCTGACTAAATACAACCATTTTCATCTCATGGCACAAATAAATTAGTTACTAAAGAAGAAGAGGTCAGGGCCCCTTTTTCTTTAGTAATTAGTTTATGAGTGTATGAGAAACAAAAGTTGAAAATCACGAGACAATCAAACACAGATTAACTAAGCACGATATACGTTAGCAATTTGTAAATATTCAAGAAATCATTCAGCACCCATTCTCGGTCTCTCCCTTCTTCTGTCTCTTTCTCTGTCTCCCTTGCCTTCTTCTCTCTCTTGATCTCCACACCCCCTCCTCTTGTAGTAGGCAGGTGGACAGACATGAGCAGAGCAAGGGCAATGGGCCAGGTACAGAACGTCACCCAGGCAGAAAGCCTCAGTTGCCTGGCAACGGGCAAAACCTGGAAAGCAAGGACCCCGCCCCCCAGGGCGACCTTTCCTCCGCAGGATATCGCTGGCCATGCAGTTTAGACCCCCTGATTTTTTATTGCTGGTTATGCAGTTCAGACCCTCCCCTAAGCTTCCCTCCACCCCCCGCATGTTGCTGGTCCTGTGAGTTAGACCCCCTTAGAAGCAGAACCAACAAGAGGGCTGGAGCTTAACAATACCAGTGATGTTGTGGAGATATCATCCATGCCTAATATAATGTGATGAAAAGGGCATTTCACCTCAGCGACATTCCTTCCAAAATCCTATAATCCAAGTCCAGTCATGGGAAAAACACAAATTTAAACGCATGGGTATTCTATGGCATATCTGACCAGTATTCCTCAAGGCTGTCAAAAAAAAACAGAAAATACTGAGAAACTCACAGACCACAGGAGACACGACAAAGAAGTGAAATGTGGATCCAACATTAGATCATACAACATAAAGAAGAAAAACTTATAAACTCTGGAGTTAAATTTACAGTAATATTCAATATATTAATAATGTTTTCCACTATTGATAATTGTACCATAGTAACATAAGATGTTAACGATTGGAAAAGCTGGGCCAGGGATATGCAGAAACTCTTTCTGTTTTCTTTGTGACTTTTTCATAAAGCTAAAAGTATTCCAAAATAAAAAGTTTATTTAAAAAGTATACAAAAAAAAGAATTTCCCAATTACATATAACTTTCTTCCCTTACAGAAAAAGAGAACTGTTTAAGCACAAGTAAAAACAATGGAATGTGGGATTTGTAATACATGTAGAAGTAAAATGTATGAGTACAATAGTCCAAATGCCTGGATGAGAAATATTGCAGTAAACTTTTTTAAAGACTTATATTGTATATGAAACATTATACTATCATTTAAAATTAGACTAGAAAAAGTTAATTATGTATACTATATACTTTATAGCAACCTCTAAAGCAGTGGTAGTCAACCTGGTCCCCACTGCCCACTAGTGTGCATTCTAGCTTTCATGGTGGGTGGTAGCAGAGCAACCAAAGTATAAATAAAAAGATAGATTTAACTATAATAAGTTGTTTTATAAAGATTTATTCTGCCAAACTTAGCGAAAATCTGACATAAAGTACTTGGTAAGTAATTATTATTATATGCTTTAACTTGCTGTAACTCTGCTTTATAAATTTTATAAAGTAAAGTTATTTCCCTACTTTATAAATCACCATTACTGTGGAATCGGTGGGCAGTTAGAAAATTTTACTACTAACAGAGATACAAAAGTGGGCGGTAGGTATAAAAAGGTTGACTACCCCTGCTCTAAAGTAATACAATAGTTATCAAAAAAGATAAACCTGAATTTTTAAAATAACCTAAAAGAAGGGAGAAAAAAAGGAAAAGAACAAAGATGTATTAAATTGAAAACAGAGAATATGAGGATAGATTCAACCTCAATCATATCAATAACCGCATTAAACATAAATGGTCAAACAACTCAATTAAAAAGTAAAGGTCATCAGTTTGGATAAAAAGCAAGACTCGACTATATTCTGTTGCGATGAAATCTACTATAAGTTTAGACAAGCAGATAAAATAAAAGGGTGAAAAAAGACACAGGTATGCCTCATGTTACTGCACTTTGCTTTACTATGCTTCATAGATACTGCATTTTACAAATTGAAGGTTGCGGCAACCCTGCATCAAGCAAGTTTATTGGTGCCATTTTTTCAACAGTGTTCATTCCCTTTGTGTCACATTTGGGCAACTTTAACAGTATTTCAAACTTTTTCATTATTATATTTGTTATGGTGATCTGTGACCAGTTATCTTTGAAAAATTGTTTTTTAAAGGAAGAGTCAATTGATATTACAAACTTCATCATTGCCTTATTTTAAAAACTGGCCATAGCCACCCACCTCCAGCAACCCTCTCACCCTGATTAGTCAGCAGCCATCAATGTCAAGGCAAGACCCTTCCCCAGCAACTAGAATAAGTCTCATTAAAGTCTCAGATCATGGGTGGCATTATTTTAGCAACAAATTACTTTTTTAATTAAGTTGCATATATTGTTCTTTTATTAGACATAATGCTATTGCACACTTAATAGACTATCGTATAGTCTGTCATAGTGCAATCTAACATAACATTTACATAATTGTGATATTTGCTTTATTGTGGTAGTCTAGAACCAAATCCAAAATATCTCAGTGGTAGGCCTATAAATGGTCAATGTATAGTTCGAAATAATATTTTTGCATATGTATGCCAAATTATAATCCACCATTTACTTGAAAACTATCTATTCTATACTGAATTGTTTTGTACTTTTATCAAAAATCAATTGATCAAGTACTTATGGTCTTTTATTTAAAACTCTTCTCTGTTCCATTAATCTATTTGACTTCTTAATACCAATATTACAGTCTAGATCAGGGGTAGTCAACCTTTTTATACCTACCGCCCACTTTTGTATCTCTGTTAGTAGTAAAATTTTCTAACCATCCATTGGTTCCACAGTAATGATGATTTATAAAGTAGGGAAGTAACTTTACTTTATAAAATTTATAAAGCAGAGTTACAGCAAGTTAAAGCATATAATAATAATTACTTATCAAATACTTTATGTCAGATTTTTGCTAAGTTTGGCAGAATAAATCTTTATAAAACAACTTACTATAATTAAATCTTTTTATTTATATTTTGGTTGCTCCGCTACCATCCACCATGAAAGCTGGAATGCCCACTAGTGGGCGGTAGGGACCAGGTTGACTACCACTGGTCTAGATTACTGTAAGCCTTATAATAAGTCTTGACTCTGGTAGCAAAAGTCCTCTTTCTACTTTTTCAAAGTTGTTTTGGCTGTTTTTTGTCCTTTGCATTTTCATATGAATTTTGAAATAAGCTTATCAAGCTCTAAAAAAAGGTCTTGCTGGGATTTTGATGAGAATTGCCTTGAACAGAACTGACATCGATACAATATTGAATCTTCTGGTCAATGAACATGATATATATTTAGGACTTCTTTATTTTCTGTCATTATTGTTTTGTAGTTTTCAATATACAAGTCTTATACATTTTTGTCACATTTATCTTAAGTATTTTATATTTTTAATGTTATTATAAGTGGTCATGTTTTTAAACTTCAGGTTGATACCAATTTTCTAATTCTAATTTTCTGAGTTTTTATAAGGAATAAATGTCATTTTTTTATAAATATATTTTTATTTTAATGGGGTGACATCAATAAATCAGGGTACATACATTCAAAGAAAGCATTTCCAGGTTATCTTGTCATTTAGTTATGTTGCATACCCATCACCCGAAGAGAGATCGTCCTCCGCCACCCTCCATCCAGTTCTCTCTGTACCCCTCTCCCTCCCCCTCTCCCTCCTTCCCTTCCCCCACCCCCCATAGCCACCACACTCCTGTTCATGCCTCTTAGTCTCGCTTTTATGTCCCACCAATGTATGGAATCCTGCAGTTCCTGTTTTTTTCTGATTCGCTTATGTCATTTTTGAAATGGCTCTTCTGCTTGTGCTAAGATATTATCTTTCTGAGTTGGTTAAAATGGTGAATTATATTGATTGATTGTTCCTTTTTATTTTCTTCTTTTCCAAGTGAGAGGAGGAGTGATAGACTCCTGTATGCATCCCGACCAAGATCCACTCAGCAAACCCCTTCTGGGGCCAACGTTCTGCCCATCTGGGACCTTTAGCAGCTGAGGTGGAGGCTCCATGGAGCCATCCTCAGTGATCGAGACCAATGCACTTGAACCAGTCAAGCCATGGCTGTGGGAGGGGAAGAGAGACAGAAAGAGAGAGAGGAGGGAGAGGGGTGGAGAATCAAATGGTCACTATCCCTGTGTGCCCTGACTGGGAATCGACCCTGGGGCATCCACATGCTGGGCCTATATGCTCTACCACTGAGCAAACCGGTCTGGGCCGATTGACTTTTTTAATGATAAACCAATCTTACATTCCTGCAATAAACCCCACTGCGTCAAGATACATTAAAAATTTTATATAATGTTAAATTCAAGCTGCTAAAAATGTGTTAATAACCTTTACATTTATATTTATAAGAGATATTAGTATGTAATTGTCTTGTTTCCATAATATGCTTGATTCTTACCAGAAATAAGTGAGATGTGAAATATCTCCTCTTCTACAGTTTTTATGAAGAACTTTTATAATACTGGTTTTATTTGTTTCTTAAAATTTCTACAACCTGGTCATCCTCTTCATCCTGAAACAGAGAGAGGATAACCTTACAAATAGAGATTTTTCTTAATAAATATAAATATCTATACAAAAGGGTAACTTTTACTTGGTTTTCAGAGCTTCTCTTATATATGCACTTTTAAAAAAATAACCATCTCAAGATAATCTTTATGCCAACCAGGCATATTTTGGATGGCAAATTCTGCTTCCCTTCATAGCTATTTGGAGGCAATAAACATGTTCATTATATTGATCATTCCGGTGGGTTCCTTAAGATATAAGTGGTAATTAGTAGGAAATTTATAGAATTAAATTTTATATTACTTCTAATATAAGAGACATTACAAACCAATGATCTTACTTTACTTTCTGTCTTAAGAAAGTAAAAAAAGGTCAGATTAACTCAAAATAAGTGTGTATATCTAGCTGTCTCTATCTATCCATACTTTAAGATCTTTTTTTAGCATGACAGAAAGAGAGGACAGACAGACGGGAAGGGAGAGATGAGAAGCATCAACTCATAGTTGCAGCACCTTAGTTGTTCATTGATTGTTTTCTCATATGTGCCTTGAAGGGGGGCATTCTCCAGCTGAGCCAAGAACCCTTTGCTCAAGCCAGTGACCTTGAGCTCAAGCCAGTGATCATGAGGTTATGTCTATGATCCCACTCTCAAACCAGCAACTCCATATTCAAGCTGGTGAGCTTACACTCAAGCCAGATGAGCCCGTACTCAAGCCAGCAACCTAGGAGTTTGCTGAACCTGAGTCCTCAGCATCCCAGGTCAATATTGTATCTACCACCTAGTCAGGCTATCTATACCTATTTTAAATTTTGTATACTTGGAACATGTAAAGCTTATTTTTTGCCAATTATAACTGAATGGTGTTAAGATATAGTAGCCAAATACAGTAGTTTTTTATTGATTTTAATTTATTGTGTTTACATAGATTCAAGTGTCCCACCGAATACATCCCCCCCACCCCTGTGTTCCCCTCAACATCCCCCTGGTCCCCCTCCCCGCAATGCCCTCCCCCTTCCCTCCAGGATTTGCTTTTCTGCTCTCTATAACGCTGTGTTATGTATATATAATTTCACCAATCTCTTTCCCTTCTCTGATCCAATCCTCTCATCCCCTTTCCCTCTGTCCACTTTCGCTCTGGTCCCTTTGATCCCACCTCTCCCTCTATTCCATTCCTCAGTTCACATTGTTCTTTGGATTCCTAAAATGTATGAGGTCATATGATTTTTTTTTTCTCTGCTTGGCTTATTTCACTTAACATAATAGTTTCCAGGTCCATCCATGTTGTCACAAAAGGTAAGATTTCCTTCTTTTTCATGGCCCCATGGTATTCCATTGAGTATATGTAACACTGCTTTTTTTTTAATAATTTTATTTTTTTAATGGGGTGACATCAATAAATTACGATACATATATTCAAAGATAACACGTCCAGGTTATCTTGTCGTTCAATTATGTTGCATACCCATCACCCAAAGTCAGATTGTCCTCTGTCCCCTTCTATCTAGTTTTCTTTGGGCCCCTCCCCCTCCCCCTTTCCCTCTCTCTCTCCCCCCTCCTCCCGTAACCACCACACTCTTATCGATGTCTCTTAGTCTCACTTTTATGTCCCACCTACGTATGGAATAATGCAGTTCCTGTTTTTTTCTGACTTACTTATTTCACTTCGTATAATGTTACCAAGATCCCACCATTTTACTGTAAATAATCCGATGTCATCATTTCTTATGGCTGAGTAGTATTCCATAGTGTATATGTGCCACATCTTCTTTATCCAGTCATGTATTGATGGGCTTTTTGATTGTTCCCATGTCCTGGCCACTGTGAACAATGCTGCAATAAACATGGGGCTGCATGTGTCTTTATGTATCAATGTTTCTGAGTTTTTGGGGTATATACCCAGTAGAGGGATTGCTGGGTCATAAGGTAGTTCCATTTTCAGTTTTTTGAGGAACCACCATACTTTCTTCCATAATGGTTGTACTATTTTACATTCCCACCAACAATGTATGAGGGTTTCTTTTTCTCCACAGCCTCTCCAACATTTGCTATTACCTGTCTTGTTAATAATAGCTAATCTAACAGGTGTGAGGTGGTATGTCATTGAAGTTTTGATTTGCATTTCTCTAATAACTAAAGAAGATGAGCATCTTTTCATATATCTGTTGGCCATTTGTATTTCTTCCTGGGAGAAGTGTCTGTTCATGTCCTCTTCCCATTTTTTTATTGGATTGTTTGTTGTTGAGTTTAATGAGTTCTTTGTATATTTTGGATATTAGACCCTTATCTGAAAAATAGACACTCAGACCAATGGAACAGAATAGAAAACCCAGAAATAAAACCACATATATATAGTCAAATAATTTTTGATAAAAGGACCAACAACATACAATGGAGAAAAGAAAGCCTCTTCAATAAATGGTGCTGGGAAAACTGGAAAGCCACATGCAAAAGAATGAAACTGGACTACAGTCTGTCCCCCTGTACTAAAATTAACTCAAAATGAATCAAAGATCTAAACATAAGACCTGAAACAATAAAGTACATAGAAGAAGACATAGGTACTAAACTCATGGACTTGGGTTTTAAAGAGCATTTTATGAATTTGACTCCAAAGGCAAGAGAAGTGAAGGCAAAAATTAATGAATGGGACTACATCAGACTAAGAAGTTTTTGCTCAGCAAGAGGAACTGATAACAAAATAAACAGAAAGCCAACTAAATGAGAAATGATATTTTCATTCTTTTTCTTTAGGATTGCTTTGGCTATTTGGGGTTTTTTATAGTTCCATATAAATCTGATGATTTTTTGCTCCATTTCTTTAAAAAATGTCATTGGAATTTTGCTGGGAATTGCATTACATTTGTATATTGCTTTGGGTAATATGGCCATCTTGATTATATTTATTCTTCCTAACTAAGAACAAGGAATATTCTTCCATCTCATTATATCTTTTTCAATTTCTCTTAACAATGGTTTATAGTTTTCATTATATAAGTCCTTTACATTCTTTGTTATGTTTATTCCTAAGTATTTTATTTTTTTTGTTGCAATCGTGAAGGGGATTATTCTTTTGAATTCGTTCTCAAATGTTTCATTGTTGGCATATAGAAAGGCTATTGACTTCTGTATGTTAATTTTGTATCCTGCAACCTTACTGTATTGGCTTATTGTTTCTAGAAGTCTTTTCTGGATTCTTTGGGATTATGGATCATATCATCTGCAAAAAGTGATACCTTTACTTCTTTTTTTCCGATATGGATGCCTTTTATTTCTTTGTCTTGTCTGATTGCTCTGGCTAGAACCTCTAGTACCACATTAAATAAGAGTGGAGAGAGTGGACAACCCTGTCTTGTTCCTGATTTAAGGGGGAAAGCCTTCAGTTTTGTGCCATTTAATATGATGTTAGCTGATGGTTTATCATATATGGCCTTTATCATGTTGAGATATTTTCCTTCTATACCCATTTTGTTGAGAGTCTTAAACATAAAATTGTGTTGTATTTTATCAAAAGCCTTTTCTGTGTCTATTGAAAAGATCATGTGGTTTTTGTTCTTTGTTTTGTTGATATGGTGTATTACGTTAATTGTTTTACATATGTTGAACCATCCTTGAGATTCTGGGATGAATCCCACTTGATCATAATGTATTATTTTTTTAATATGTTGTTGTATTCGATTTGCTAGTATTTTGTATAATATTTTAGCATCTGTATTCAATAGAGATATTGGTCTGTAGTTTTCCTTTTTTGTGCCATCCTTGCCTGGTTTTGGTATGAGGATTATGGTGGCCTCATACAATGTGTTTGGAAATATTGCTTCTTCTTCAATTTTTTGGAAGACTTCCAGTAGAATAGGAACCAAGTCTTCTTTGAATGTTTGATAAAATTTGCTGGTATAGCCGTCTGCGCCTGGACTTTTATTTTTGGGGAGGTTTTTAATGGTTTTTTCTATTTCTTCTCTATTAATAGGTCTGTTTAGGCTTTCTGCTTCTTCTTGATTTAGTCTAGGAAGGTTGTATTGTTCTAGGAATATATACATTTCTTCTAGGTTGTTGAATTTAGTGGCATAAAGTTTTTCATAGTATTCTACAATAATTCTTTGTATATCTACGGTGTCTGTGGTGATTTGTCCTCTTTCATTTTGGATTTTGTTTATATGAGTTCTTTCTCTTTTTTCCTTGGTAAGTCTTGCCAAGGGTTTGTCAATTTTGTTGATCTTTTCAAAGAACCAGCTCCTTTTTCTATTAATTTTTTCTATAGTTTTTCTGTTCTCTATTTCATTTATTTCTGCTCTGATTTTTATTATCTCCTCTCTTCAGCTGGTTTTGGGTTGTCTTTGTTCTTCTTTTTCTAGTTTCTTAAGGTGTGAAGTTGAGTGGTTCACTTGGGCTCTCTCTTGTTTGTTCATATATGCCTGAAGTGATATGAACTTCCCTCTTATCACTGCTTTTGCTGCATCCCATAGAGTCTGATATGTCGTATTGTCATTTTCATTAGTCTGTATATATCTTTTTATCTCTGCACTTATTTCTTGTTTGACCCATTCATTTTTTAAAAGTATGTTGTTTAGTTTCCACATTTTTGTGGGATTTTTTTCTTCTTTTTTGTTGTTGAATTCTAGTTTCAAGGCTTTATGATCAGAAAATATGCTTGGTACAACTTCAATTTTTCTGAATTTGCTGATGTTGTTTTTGTAGCCCAACATATGGTCAATTCTTGAGAATGATCCATGTACACTGGAGAAAAATGTATACTCTGTCACTTTGGGATGAAATGTCCTGTAGATGTCTATCATATCCAGGTGCTCTAGTGTTTTGTTTAAGGCCACTATATCTTTGTTGATTCTCTGTTTGGATGACGGATCTAGAGCCGTCAGCAGTGTATTGAGGTCTCCAAGTATGATTGTATTTTTGTCAGTTTTTGTTTTAAGGTCAGTAAGTAGTTGTCTTATATATTTTGGTGCTCCTTGGTTTGGTGCATATATATTAAGAATTGTACGTCTTCTTAATTCAGTGTCCCCTTAGCCATTATGAAATGGCCATTTTTGTCTCTGAGTACTTTTGCTGTCTTGTAGTCAGCATTATTAGATATGAGTATTGCTATGCCTGCTTTTTTTTGGATGTTAATTGCTTGGAGTATTGTTTTCCAGCCTTTCACTTTGAATTTGTTTTTATCCTTGTTGCTTAGGTGAGTTTCTTGTAGGCAACATACAGTTGGATTTTCTTTTTTAATCCATTCTGCTACTCTGTGCCTTTTTATTGGTGAGTTTTATCCATTTACATTTAGTGTAATTATTGACACTTGTGAGTTCCCTATTGCCATTTTATAGATTGCTTTCTGTTAGTTTTGTGTTTTGTTTGATCCTTCTCTTTCATTTTTCTATCTTTTGTTTTTATTTGGTTGTATTCCATACATCTTTCCTCTGTTGCTATCTTTTTAAAATCATGTGCTTCTGTGGTGACTTTTTTAATAGTGGTTACTTTTAAGTAATGAAAAGGGTTCCTACCCTGTTCATTGTAGTGCACCATTTTGTGAGTACTTTTGCACTCCATCATCCTTTGTTACTGTTAATCTCCATCCTCTCCCCCCCCCTTTCTTTTTGTTGTTGTCACAGTTTAAATTTGGTTTTATTGTGTTCTTCTTGGAGGCTTTACTTGTGGCTTTGTTTTTTGTTTGTTTTTTTTTTTTGTTCTTTGTATCTGATTGGAGAACCCCCTTTAGTAATTCCTGGAGTGGGGGCTTTCTGATGATAAATTCCCTCATCTTTTCTGTATCTGTGAATGTTTTCATTTCTCCTTCATATTTGAAGGATAGCTTTGATGGGTATAGTATTTGTGGCTGAAAGTTCTTCTCTTTAAGGACTTTAAATATTGGGGTCCACTCTCTTCTAGCTTGTAGAGTTTCTGTTGAGAAATCTGATGATAATCTAATGGGCCTTCCTTTATATGTTTAGTCTTCTTTTCCCTGGCTGCCTTGAGAATTTTTTCTTTGTCGTTGGTTTGTGCCAATTTCATTATGATGTGCCTTGGAGTAGGTTTGTTGGGGTTAAGAAAACTCGGAGTTCTGTTTGCTTCTTGAATTTGAGGCTTTAGTTCTTTCCACAGGCTTGGGAAGTTCTCATCTATTATTTGTTTGAGTATTTTCTCCATTCCATTTTCTCTCTCTTCTCCCTCTGATATTCCTATGTTATTCTTTTGGATGGAGTCAGATAATTCTTGTAGGCCTATCTCATTTTTTTTAATTTTTGAGTTTCTTTCTTCTCTCTGTTGTGCCTCAAGTTGCTTGTCTTCTATTTCACTAATCCTACCTTCTATCCGGGCTGTTCTATTAGCTAAGCTTGTTACCTCGTTTTTCAGCTTGTGAATTGAGTTTTTCATCTATGTTTGATTTGTTTTTAGAGTTTCAATTTCCTTGGAAATATATTCTTTGTGTTCATTGAGTTGTTTTCTGATCTCCCTATATTGCCTTTCTGTGTTTTCTTGTATATCTCTGAGTATTTTTAGGATTTCTATTTTAAATTCTCTGTCATTTAACTCCAAGGTTTCCATATATTAAATTTTTTCTCCATAGATTTTTCCTAATTTATCTGTGTTACCTCTCTTTCTTTTGTATCCATGATATTCATTTTCTCTTCCTTAATGACATCTGAGGGTGGTTTTGTTGATAGTAGTAATGAGATTTAATAAAGAATAAAAAGTTAAAAAAATAAAAAATTGAAAAGTTGTTTTTTTAAAAAATTAATAATTAAATAAATAAAAATAAAATAAAATAAAAATTTTTTAAAAAAAGGAAATTATTCCCCCCCTCCTTTTTTTCTTTCCTCTCCTCTCCCCTCTTTCTTGAGAAAATCTTGTGTTGAACTGTGAATTAAGTGACGTCACGAAAATGGCGCTGTGAGCAGCGCGTCCGACAGCTCTCCCCTAAATCACAACAAATATATCAACTAGAAACAGAAAAATTTATCCTCGGAGCATTCCGGAGTTCCACACAAACTGATAGCGAAAGGACTGTTATCACTTGAATCTGAGAGACGAGGGTGTGGAGGAATCTACCACAGGGATGTTCTTTCAAACCGCGAGGAAGTGCGCCTGTGGTGAGTCAGCCCATACTTGGGAACCGCGAGCCGCCACCGCGAGCCGCCACGAGCCGCCGCCGCGAGCCGCCGTGAGCAGCCGCGCACGCGCCCGGTCCGGTTGAGCACCGCTGACGTTCCCAGCGGCCCGCACACTGCGAGTGGGGGTCGCCAGCCACCGGTGCCCGGAGCGCCCCATTCGCGCACGTGCCTTGGGCATTCCATGCGCCCAGGGCGCCCTGCTGGCCCGCACACCCAGAGTGCTCCATTATCCTGCGCCTGGTGCGGTCCAGCCGCCAGCGGCAGGGCGAGCGGGAGAGGCTTGGGAGATTCTCTCCGTGGGCGGGGCACCTCACCCAGCCATTCAAGCTAACAATCAAGCGTTGGGGGAGGGGCGCGCGCAGGCAGCCTAAAATACCTTCGGAAGCAGAGCTGCGACCCAATCACTGAAATTAGCTTAACCCATGAAATCTGCGCACCCTCGGTTCTAATTGATAAGATCTCTCTCAGTTCAGCGATCCAAGACAAGAGGCGTGATATTTTTTAGTGCCTCTCGCTCAAGGGGCGGGGGCAACTTCTGATTGATAGAGCCTCCATATTCAGGGATAAACGCTAACAAGAAGGACTTGGCAGATAATAAGGTCTATACTACACTAGTCGCAAGCAGAGACTAGTGCCTCTTCTTCCCTGCAAAAACAGGCTACAAAGTGTGGAAAGCCTGGGTTGAGAGGTCCAACTAAATGATAGGCGCTGAACAGTCACCTTGACAACAATTGACTCCCACCCCCGCCTGATTACACTGGAGGCCCTGACTCTCAGAGCCTTTCCCAAAGCCTTGCACTGAGTGGGGATAGAGTGGGGATTTCCCAGCTCTTTGAGCCTCTTACTCCCCAGGCAGAAGCAGTTGCAGCCTTATAGCTGGATCACCAGGCTGCTAATTCAGAAAGGGGGGACTAGGAGAGAGAATCCAGGAAAGCAAACTCTCTCATCGTTGGACCCTGCAAATGCCAACAAGCCTTGACCTCCAGCAAGACTAAAGCCAATTATATGACATTGCCATAGAATCCCATCAACTGCAAATCCCTACCTAAGTGTGACACAGGGGCAGAGCCTGGGGTACAGAGTCACCGACCAGGAAGAGGGAGAGAAAAGAAAAAGGAAGAAGTTAACCTCTCAAAATCAAGAAAAACCCACAGACTTTACAACTTGATCCACTAATTTTTTTGTTGTTGTTGTTTGTTTCTTCTATCTTATTGCCTTTATTTCCTCCACCTCGGTCCTTCTATTCTCTGCCCATCTTATGCTTCCCCTTTCTTGAACTACACTACCCATGAGTGTTGCATTTTATTTCTCTTCTTCATCCTCACCCTCCTTTAAGGTTATACTCCAAAACACTTAACTCTCACTCTCTCCTCTTTTGTTTTTTTTTTTTGTCTTGCTTTATTTTGTTTTTTTCTCTTCCTATTTTATTTCTTCCTTCGTTTTTCTCTTTTTCTTATTTTTTCCTTTCTATTCGTTTTTTCTTTTCTCATTTTACTTTCCTCCCATATAACTGTGAATTATATTGTACTAAATAGAACAAACAATGCCTGTAATGGAAGGTCTGAATTGGGGAGAATAAAGGGGCAAAAAAGGGGGGGTATGGACCCACAAAAAGCAAATAAGAAAAAATTTGGGTCAAGAATAAAATGATTTGCTATTAGGTGTTGGTTGACTAAGAGTTATGATGAGAGGAATAAGAGGGAAACAGAAAAATGGAGGAACAAATTAAAAAATTACTATTGTATTTAATGGAACAAGAACTAGATAAAATGTAGAGCCAGGGATGGGAGCACTGCTAGTGAATTAAAAAGATGAAGTAGGCCCTGGCAGGTTGGCTCAGCAGTAAAGCGTCGGCCTGGCGTGCAGGGGACCCGGGTTCGATTCCCGGCCAGGGCACATAGGAGAAGCGCCCATCTGCTTCTCCACCCCCCTCCTTCCTCTCTGTCTCTCTCTTCCCCTCCCGCAGCCAAGGCTCCATTGGAGCAAAGATGGCCCGGGCGCTGGGGATGGCTCCTTGGCCTCTGCCCCAGGCGCTAGAGTGGCTCTGGTCACGGCAGAGTGATGCCCCAGAGGGGCAGAGCATTGCCCCCTGGTGGGCAGAGCATCACCCCTGGTGGGCGTGCCAGGTGGATCCCAGTCAGGCGCATGCGGGAGTCTGTCTGACTGTCTCTCCCCGTTTCCAGCTTCAGAAAAATACAAAAAAAAAAGTGAAGTAAAAACCTCTCAAGATGCCACAAACATAAGTTTGAGACCCAGATAAGATAATTTGTTTGTTATTGAGGTTTGAATGAGAGGAGAAAGGAAGAAACTAATATAGAGGGAGAAAAGAAAGAGAGAGAGAGAAAAAAAAGAGGGAACCACTAAAAGAAGAAAAAAGAAAAAAGATGAGAGAGAGAGAGTTAAGGGTTTTGGAGTGCAACCCTCATAGAGAGAAAGGAAGAGGAAAGAAAAGATAATGGGAGATGTAACACTTATGGGTAGTGTAGTTCAAGGAGAGGAGAGAGTAAGACTGGCAGAAAGTTAAATGACCAAATTGGAGGAGGAGAAAAAAAATCAAGAATGAAGATAAGAGAAACAAACGAACAAATATAATAAAATGAGATAGGTTATAAAGTCTGTGGATTATTCTTGATTTTGAGAGGTTATCTTCTTGCTTTTTCTTTTCTCTCCCTCTTTCTGGTCAGTGACTCTGTACCCCGGGTGCTGCCCCTTTGGCACGCTCAGGTAGAGGTTTGCAGTTGATAAGTCTCTAAGGCGATGTTATGTATTGGGCTTCAGTCTCGTTGGCAGTCGAGGCTCATTAGCATTTATAGGCTCCGACAGTGAGAGAGTTCGTGTTCCTGGAGCCTCTCTCCTAGTCTTTCCTTCCTCAATTAGTAGCCTGATAATCCAGCTATGGGGTTGCTGCTGCCTCTCCCTGGATAGTAAGAGGCTCAAAGAGCTAGCAACTCCCCACTCTATTCCCACTCAGCACAGGGCTCTGGGTAAGACTCAGTCAGTCAGAGCTGCTAGCATAATCAGGCGGGGCTTCTGTCCACTCAAAGACCTCTGGCTCTGCCACTCTGTCTGGTAACACAGGCGGGCGCCCACTTCCGGGGCGCTTGGAGGAAACTCTTGCTCACTATCTGTGCACAAACCAGGATATCAGGCCAGCAGTCTCACACTCTGAGTGAAACCCCCACCTGCACAGAAAAGTTCCAGCATTGGAATTAGCTCTTACTCCCTCCCTGTGCGTGGCTTTTTCAGGGTGCTGGGATGGCCTGGAGATTCCGCTTTTGGCCCACACAAAGGCCCCTGACTCTGCCCCTCTGTGGGATAACACGGGTGTGCAATGATGAGGCACTTGGAGGAATCTCTTGCTCACTATCTACGCGCGCAGACCAGGATATCAGGCCGGCTGCCTCACCCTCTGAGTGAAACCCCTGCCTGCATAGAAAAGTTCCAGCACTGGAATTGGCTCTCGCTGTCTCCCCGTGCACAGCTTTTTCAGGGTGCTGGGGCAGCTTAGAGATTCCGCTTTCAACCCACACAAAGGCCTCTGACTCTGCCTTTCTGTGGGATAACACGGGCACCCACTCCTGAGGTGCTAGGAGGAATCTCTTGCCCACTCTCCGTGCGCACTGACCAGGAGATCAGGGAAAATGGCTGCCCCACTTGTCTTTCTTTGTCTGGTTTGGCACGAGTGTTAGCTTGTATTGACTGGGTTGCCACAGGCACAGTTTTTCCTCAGCTTGGATCTCCGTGCCACAGCCTGGTTCAGCCATTTGTGCCGTGGCCTGGATCTATTCACCCCCTTTGCCCACCGTAGTTTCTATATTCTCAGTTCCCAGTGAAAGCAGCCCTATTTAGGTTAGTGAGGAAGGCGGAGCATTTCTTACTCCCTATTTCCTTCGGGGTTTGATTATATATTTAGCCAATTTTTTGCTCGACCATACCTTAGAGTGTATTGCGAAACATCTGGAGGCTCCAAGGATAGGTTTTTCTGTTTCTGGTTGAAGATTTTGTTGAGTTTTGGGGGAGATTTATCGGTATCGCTTCCTACCGCGCCATTACTCTGACGTCATCGTAACACTGCTTTTTAATCCACCCATCCACTGACACATGGGCTGTTTCCTGATTTTGGCTATTGTAAACAATGCTGCCATAAATATGGGGGTGCATTTCTTTTGAATCAGTGATTTGGTGTTCTTAAGGTATATTCCTAAAAGTGGGATGGCTGGGTCAAAAGGAAGCTTCATTTTTTATTTTTTGAGGAATTTCCATACTGTTTTCCACAGTGGCTGCACCAGTCTGCATTCCCACCAGCAGTGCAGGAGGGTTCCCTTTTCTCCACATCCTTGTCAGCATTTATTATGTGTTGTTTTGTTAATGAGCACCATTCTGACTGGTGTGAGGTGGCATCTCATTGTGGTTTTAATTTGCATTTCTCTAATGATTAATGATGTTCAGCATTTTTTCATATGTCTATTGGCCATCTGTATGTCCTCTTTGGAGAAGTATCGATCCATTTCTTTTGCACATTTTTTGATTGGATTGTTTATCTTCCTGGTGTTGAGTTTTACAAGTTTTTTTAAATTAATTATTTATTTATTTTACAGGGACAGAGAGAGAGTCAGAGAGAGGGATAGATAGGGACAGACAGACAGGAATGGAGAAAGATGAGAAGCATCAATCATCAGTCTTTTGTTGCGACACCTTAGTTGTTCATTGCTTTCTTACATGTGCCTTGACCGCGGGCCTTCAGCCAACCAAGTAACTAACCCCTTGCTCGAGCCATCGACCCTGGGTACAAGCTGGTGAGCTTTTTGCTCAAGCCAGATGTGCCCGCGCTCAAGCTGGCGACCTCGGGGTCTCGAACCTGGGTCCTCTGCATCCCAGTCCGATGCTCTATCCACTGTGCCACAGCCTGGTCAGGCTGAGTTTTACAAGTTCTTTATACATTTGGTTATTAACCTCTTATCAGACGTATTGTCGAATATGTTCTCCCATTGTGTGGTTTGTCTTTTTATTTTGTTCATATTGTCTTTAGCTGTGCAAAAGCTTTTGAGTTTGATCTAGTCTCATTTGATTATCCTGTCCTTTATTTCACTTGCCTGTAGAAATAAATCATCAAATATATTGCTGCAAGTGATGTCGAAGAGCTTATTGCCTATGTTTTCTTATGATCTAGTCTAAATGGGACTAGATCAAGGCACATATGGGAGTTGATGCTTCCTGCTCCTCCCTTCTCTCTCTCTCTCTCTCCTGTCTAAAATGAATAAATAAAGTCTTTAAAAAAAAGAGTAAAACATCTGTCCAGTAGCTCAGTGAATAGAGTGTCAGCCGGGCATATGGACGTGCCAGGTTCAATTCCCGGTCAGGGCACACAGAAGAGGTGACCATTTGCTTCTCATCTTCTCTCTCTCTCTCTCTCTCTCTTTCTTTCTTTTCCCCACTCACAGCCAGTGGCTCTGTTGGTCCTAGCATTGGCCCTGGACACTGAGGATAGCTCAGTTGATTCGAGCAATAGCCGCAGACAGGGGATTGCCAGGTGGATCCTGGTCAGGGAGTATAGGGGAGTCTGTTTTTCTATCTCCCCTCCTCTCACTTAAAAAAAAGTAATAATAATAATAGTAAAAACTCTGTATCTACAAATCACCCGCATTCAAACGTGTATATTCTTCTCTTACATTTCCAGGAAAATACATTTAAAATTTCTATCTGCTCTAAAGGGAAAATAATTTTCAAACCTGGGACAGAATGAGATGGTGGGATAAGAAAAAAGAGCAAACAAGCAGCTAAGTTGGCAGAGGTAACAATTGAGAGATTGGAGTCTTGGGTTACTGCAGAGTTGGAAACTCGGGGGAGAAGAGCCAAGACTATTTTAATTAGTGAGCAGGGACACAGATTTCATCCTCCTGTGCCATTTCCTGTCCCTTAAGATATTATAGTTATGATAATAATATTTATCACCATAAAGTGCTTTATTGAATATTTTTTCTCCAAATAGAACATGATGTATATATTGAATACTTACTATGTACAAAACTGTTTTTAATGCACTATGAATAAAGATAAGTCAGATATGGTCTTTACCCTCAGAAAGTTTAAAATCTAGCCAAAGAGATAAATATTTTTTAATTATAATAAACAAAATTATTATTTGATTGACATACTTACTATATTGTTATATAGTAATTAATATAGGTTAAGTAATATATAATATATACAAATATAATAATTAATAAAATTGAATTAAAACTTTAGTAAAAGGATAGACACAGAAAGTGGTATTCTGGAGTGACGTCACGAAGATGGCGCCGTGAGCAGCGCGTCCGACAGATCTCCCCAAAATCTCAACAAATTTGTCAACTAGAAACAGAAAAATTTATCTTCGGAGCATCCTAGAGTTCCACACACACACTGAAAGCAAAAGGACTGTTGCTGAGGAGGGAATACGCCTGTGGTGAGTCAACCCACAAGTGCAGCTGCCCGCGCCGCGTCCCGGAGAGTGCCGGCAACCACCAGCGTGCTCTGAGAAGCCGCACACACCCCCCCACTTGCCGCGTCCCGGGGAGTGCCCACAACCGCCGGCGTGCTCTGAGAGGCCATGCGCCCCCCCCCAACCGCGTTCTGAGAAGCCGCGCGCCCCTGAGCCGCCGAGTCCCGGGGAGTGCCGGCAACCACCGGCGTGCTCTGAGAGGCCGCGCCCCCCCCAGCCGCGTCCCGGGGAGTGCCGGCAACCACCGGCGTGCTCTGAGAAGCCGCGCGCGCCCCGAGCGGCCACATCCGTGCCGGCAACCACCGGAGTGCTCTGGGAAGCCGCACCCCCCCCCAGCCACGTCCCGGGGAGTGCCGGCAACCACCAGCGTGCTCTGAGAAGCCGCGCGCGCCCTGAGCCCCCACGTCCGTGCCGGCAACCACCGGCATGCTCTGAGAAGCCGAGCGCGTGCGCACGCCCCGAGCCGCCACGTCCGTGCCGGCAACTACCAGCGTGCTCTGAGAAGCCGCGCGCGGCGAGCCCCCGCGTCCCGGGGAGTGCCGGCAACCACCGGCGTGCTCTGAGAAGCCGCGGGACCCGTGCCATAGTCTGGGAGGGGCACCAAACCTGTCTTTCCTAGTCAGGAGATTCTCTCCGTGGACGGGGCACCTCACCCAGCCATTCAAGCTAACAATCAAGCGTTGGGCGAGGGGCACGTAGGCAGCCTGAAATACTCTCTGGAGCAGAGCTGCGGATCCAATCACTGAAATTAGCTTAACCCACGAAATCTACGCACCCACGAGGCTCTAATTGATAAGATCTCTCCCAGTTCAGTGATCCAAGACAAGAGGCATAATATTTTTCAGTGCCTTTCACTAAAGGGGTGGGGGCAATATCTGATTGACAGAGCCTCCATATTCAGGGATATACCTAACAAGAGGGACTTGGCAGATATTAAGATCTATATAGCAAGCAGCGAATAGTGCATCTTCTTTCCAGCCAAAACAGGCTACAAAGTGTGGAAAGCCTGGGTTGAGTGGTCCAACTGAATGGTAGGCGCTGAACAGTCACCTTGACAACAATTGACTCCCAGCCCCACCTGATTACACTGGAGGCTCTGACTGCCAGAGCCTTACCCAGAGCCTTGGGCTGAGTGAGGATAGAGTGGGGATTTCCCAGCTCTTTGAGCCTCTTACTCCCCAGACAGAAGCAGTGGCACCCTCATAGCTGGATCACCAGGCTGCTATTTCAGAAAGGGGAGACTAGGGGAGAAACTCCAGGAAAGCAAACTCTCTCTCATTGTTGGACTCTACAAACGCCAACAAGCCTTGACTACCAGCGAGACTAAAGCCAATTATATGACCTTGCCATAGAATCCCATCAACTGCAAATCCCTACCTAAGCGTGACACAGGGGCAGAACCTGGGGTACAGAGTCACCGACCAGGAAGAGGGAGAGAAAAGAAAAAGGAAGAAGTTAACCTCTCAATATCAAGAAAAATCCACAGACTTTATAACTTGTTCCACTAATTCTTTGTTGTTGTTGTTTCTCTCTTCTTTCTTATTGCCTTTATTTGTATTTCCTCCATCTCGGTCCTTTTATTCTCTGCCCATCTTATGCTACCCTTTTCTTGAACTACACTACCCATGAGTGTTACATTTTATTTCTTTTCTTCATCCTTACTCTCCCTTAGGGTTACACTCCAAAACCCTTAACTCTCACTCTCTCCCCTTTTGATTTTTTTTGTTCTTTTTTGTTTTTTTCCCCTTTCCTTTTTTTCTTCCTTCGTTTCTCTCTTTTTCTTATTTTTTCCTTTCTATTCATTCCTTCTTTTCTCCTTTTACTTTTCCTCTCATTTAATCCTCAATCACGAACAAATTATTTAATTTGGGACTCAAGTTTTTTTTTTGTTTTTGTTGTTTGTTCTTTTTTTTTTTTTATTTTCTGCTTTTGTTTTTGGTTTTCCATTGTTTGTTTGTTTTTGTGGCATTTTGGGTACTTTTTACATTGCTTTTTAACTCACTAGCATTCCTTCCAAGCCAAAGTCTCCATTGTATTTAGTCTTCACTCCACTTAATACAACAGATTTTTACTTATTATTTTTATTTTTTTCTTCTTTAAATATTATTTTTTCTCTCCCTTTTTCAGTTTCCCTCTTATCCCTCTCACTATATCTCTTAGTCGACCATCACTTACAAGCAAATCATTTTATGCTTGTCTAAGATATCCTTCTTTTTTTTTTTTTTTTCATTTAGTAGGTCCCTACTCCCTTTTTTGCCCCTTGAACTCTTCACCCCAAATCAGGCCCTCTGTTATAGGCAGTTTTTGTTCCATTTAGCATAATATAATTCACAGGTCATCACAATATTTACCTAAAGAGGTGAGAGGAGGGGAGGAGAAGAAAGGAAAAAGGGGGAAAATAATAAATCATTACTTTTTTTGAGTGTGGAGTGTTTTTCTTTTTTTTTTCCCCCTTTTTATTCTTTATTAATTCTAATTAACAATATCAACAAGACCACCTTCAGATGCCAATAAGAAAAAGGAAATCGAATATTATGGATACAAAAGATAGAGAGGTAACACAAATAGATGTGGAAAGATCTATGGAGAAAAGATTTAACATACTGGAAGCCTTGGAGCCAAATGACAGAGAATTTAAAATAGAAATCTTAAAAATACTCAGAGATATACAAGAAAACACAGAAAGGCAATTTAGGGAAATCAGAAAACAACTCAATGATCACAAAGAATATATTACCAAGGAAATTGAAACTATAAAAACAAATCAAACAGAGATGAAAAACTCAATTCACGAACTGAAAAACGAGATAACAAGCTTAGCTAATAGAACAGCCCAGATAGAAGATAGGATTAGTGAAATAGAAGACAAGCAACTTGAGGCACAACAGAGAGAAGAAGAAAGAGACTCAAAAATAATAAAAAACGAGAAAGCCCTACAGGAATTGTCTGACTCCATCAGAAAGAATAACATAAGAATAATAGGTATATCAGAGGGAGAAGAGAAAGAAAATGGAATGGAGAATATACTCAAACAAATAATAGATGAGAACTTCCCAAGCCTGTGGAAAGAACTAAAGCCTCAAATTCAAGAAGCAAACAGAACACCGACTTTTCTTAACCCCAACAAACCCACTCCAAGGCACATCATAATGAAGATGACACAAAACAATGACAAAGAAAAAATTCTCAAGGCAGCCAGGGAAAAGAAGAATACCACATATAAAGGAAGACCTATTAGATTATCATCAGACTTCTCAGCAGAAACTCTACAAGCTAGAAGAGAGTGGACCCCAATATTCAAAGCCCTGAAAGAGAGAAACTTTTAGCCAAGAATACTATACCCATCAAAGCTATCCTTCAAGTACGAAGGAGATATAAAAATATTCACAAATACAGAAAAGATGAGAGAATTTATCATCAGAAAGCCCCCACTCCAGGAAATACTAAAGGGGGTTTTCCAACCAGATTCAAAGAACAAAAGAAAACAAAACCACAAGTAACAGCTCCACCAAGAAAACAATAAAACCAAACTTAAACTGTGACAACAAAAGAAAAAAAGGGGGAGAAAGGATGAAGATTAACAGTAGCAAAGGACGATGAAGCGCAGAAATACTCATAAGAAAGGGTACTACAATGAATATGGTAGGTACCCTTTTCATTACTTAATGGTAACCACCCTTGAAAAAACCACCACAAAAACACTTGACTTAAAAAAGGTAGCAACAGAAGAAAGAAGTATGGAATACAAACAAACAAAAACAAATGATAGAAAAACAAAAGAGAAGAATCAAACAAGATACAAAACTAACAGAAAGCAATTTATAAAATGGCAACAGGGAACCCACAAGTGTCAATAATTACACTAAATGTAAATGGATTAAACTTACCAATAAAAAGACACAGAGTAGCAGAATGCATTAAAAAAGAAAATCCAACTGTATGCTGCCTATAAGAAACTCATCTAAGCAACAAGGATAAAAACAAATTCAAAGTGAAAGGCTGGAAAACAATACTCCAAGCAAACAACACCCAAAAAAAAGCAGGTGTAGCAATACTCATATCTGATAATGCTGACTATAAGACAAAAAAAGTACTCAGAGACAAAAATGGTCATTTCATAATGATTAAGGGGACACTGAATCAAGAAGACATAACAATCCTTAATATATATGCACCAAACCAAGGAGCACCAAAATATATAAGACAGCTACTTATTGACCTTAAAACAAAAACTGACAAAAATACAATCATACTTGGAGACCTCAATACACCGCTGACGGCTCTAGATCGGTCATCCAAACAGAGAATCAATAAAGATATAGTGGCCTTAAACGAAATACTACAACACCTGGATATGATAGACATCTACAGGACACTTCATCCCAAAGCAACAGAGTATACATTTTTCTCTAGTGTACATGGAACATTCTCAAGAATTGACCATATGTTGGGCCACAAAGACAATATCAGCAAATTTAGAAAAATTGAAATTGTACCAAGCATATTTTCTGATCATAAAGCCTTGAAACTAGAATTCAACTGTAAAAAAGAGGAGGAAAAACCCACAAAATTATGGAAACTAAACAACATACTTCTAAAAAATGAATGGGTCAAAGAAGAAATAAGTGCAGAGATCAAAAGATATATACAGACAAATGAAAATGAAAATACGACATATCAGAATCTCTGGGATGCAGCAAAAGCAGTAATAAGAGGAAAGTTCATATCACTTCAGGCCTATATGAACAAACAAGAGAGAGCCGAAGTAAACCACTTAACTTCACACCTTAAGGAGCTAGAAAAAGAAGAACAAAGACAACCCAAAACCAGTCGAAGAAAGGAGATAATAAAAATCAGAGCAGAAATAAACGAAATAGAGAACAGAAAGACTATAGAAAAAATCAATAAAACAAGGAGCTGGTTCTTTGAAAAGATCAACAAAATCGACAAACCCTTGGCAAGACTCACCAAGGAAAAAAGACACAGGACTCAAATAAATAAAATCCAAAATGAAAGAGGAGAAATCACCACAGACATCATAGATATACAAAGAATTATTGTAGAATACTATGAAAAACTATATGCCACCAAATACAACAATCTAGAAGAAATGGATAAATTCCTAGAACAATACAACCTTCCTAAATTGAGTCATGAAGAAGCAGAAAACCTAAACAGACCAATCAGCAGGAAGGAAATAGAAAAAACTATTAAAAACCTCCCCAAAAATAAAAGTCCAGGCCCAGACGGTTATACTAGTGAATTCTATCAAACATTCAAAGAAGACTTGGTTCCTATTCTACTCAAAGTCTTCCAAAAAATTGAAGAAGAAGCAATACTTCCAAACACATTTTATGAGGCCAACATAACCCTCATACCAAAACCAGGCAAGGATGGCACAAAGAAAGAAAACTACAGACCAATATCTCTAATGAATACAGATGCTAAAATACTAAACAAAATACTGGCAAATCGAATACAACAATATATTAAAAAAATAATACATTATGATCAAGTGGGATTCATCCCAGAATCTCAAGGATGGTTCAACATACACAAAACGGTTAACATAATACACCATATCAACAAAACAAAGAACAAAAACCACATGATCTTATCAATAGACGCAGAAAAGGCTTTCGATAAAATACAACACAATTTTATGTTTAAGACTCTCAACAAAATGGGTATAGAAGGAAAATATCTCAACATGATAAAGGCCATATATGATAAACCATCAGCCAACATCATATTAAATGGCGTAAAACTGAGGACTTTCCACCTTAAATCAGGAACAAGACAGGGTTGTCCACTCTCTCCACTCTTATTTAACGTGGTGCTAGAAGTTCTGGCCAGAGCAATCAGACAAGACAAAGAAATAAAAGGCATCCATATCGGAAAAGAAGAAGTAAAGCTATCACTTTTTGCTGATGATATGATCCTATACATCAAAAACCCAAAGGACTCCACACAAAAATTACTAGAAACAATAAACCAATACAGTAAGGTCGCAGGATACAAAATCAACATACAAAAGTCCATAGCCTTTCTATATGCCAACAATGAAATATTAGAAAACGAACTCAAAAAAATAATTCCCTTCACGATTGCAACAAAAAAAATAAAATACCTAGGAATAAACATAACAAAGAATGTAAAGGACCTATATAACGAAAACTATAAGACATTGCTAAGAGAAATAGAAAAAGACACAATGAGATGGAAAAATATTCCTTGTTCTTGGATAGGAAGAATAAATATAATTAAAATGGCCATATTACCCAAAGTAATATATAAATTTAATGCAATTCCTATCAAAATTCCTATGACATTTTTAAAAGAAATGGAACAAAAAATCATCAGATTTATATGGAACTATAAAAAACCCCGAATAGCTAAAGCAATCCTAAGGAAAAAGAATGAAGCTGGGGGCATTACAATACCTGACTTTAAACTATATTATAGGGCCACAATAATCAAAACTGTATGGTACTGGCGGAAAAATAGACACTCAGACCAATGGAACAGAATAGAAAGCCCAGAAATAAAACCACATATATATGGTCAAATAATCTTTGATAAGGGGGCCAACAACGCAAAATGGAGAAAAGAAAGCCTCTTCAACAAATGGTGTTGGGAAAACTGGAAAGCCACATGCAAAAGAATGAAACTCGACTACAGCCTGTCCCCGTGTACTAAAATTAATTCAAAATGGATCAAAGACCTAAATATAAGATCTGAAACAATAAAGTACATAGAAGAAGACATAGGTACTAAACTCATGGACCTGAGTTTTAAAGAACATTTTATGAACTTGACTCCAATGGCAAGAGAAGTGAAGGCAAAGATAAATGAATGGGACTACATCAGAATAAAAAGTTTTTGCTCAGCAAGAGAAACCGATACCAAAATAAACAGACAGCCAACTAAATGGGAACTGATATTTTCAAACAATAGCTCAGATAAGGGCCTAATATCCAAAATTTACAAAGAACTCATAAAACTCAACAACAAACAAACAATCCAATAAAAAAATGGGAAGAGGACATGAACAGACACTTCTCTCAGGAAGAAATACAAATGGCCAACAGATATATGAAAAGATGCTCAGCTTCATTAGTTATTAGAGAAATGCAAATCAAAACTACAATGAGATACCACCTCACCCCTGTTAGATTAGCTATTATCAACAAGACGGGTAATAGCAAGTGTTGGAGAGGCTGCGGAAAAAAAGGAACCCTCATACACTGTTGGTGGGAATGTAAAGTAGTACAACCATTATGGAGGAAAGTATGGTGGTTCCTCAAAAAACTGCAAATAGAACTACCTTATGACCCAGCAATCCCTCTACTGGGTATATACCCCAAAACCTCAGAATCATTGATACGCAAAGACACATGTAGCCCTATGTTCATTGCAGCACTGTTCACAGTGGCCAAGACATGGAAACAACCAAAAAGCCCTTCAATAGAAGACTGGATAAAGAAGATGTGGCACATATACACTATGGAATACTACTCAGCCATAAGAAATGATGACATCAGATCATTTACAGCAAAATGGTGGGATCTTGATAACATCATACGGAGTGAAATAAGTAAATCAGAAAAAAACAAGAACTACATGATTCCATACATTGGTGGAATATAAAAACGAGACTAAGAGACATGGACAAGAGTGGTGGTTACCAGGGGTGGGGGGAGGGAGGACGCAGGAGGGAGGGAGGGAGAGAGTTAGGGGGAGGGGGAGGGGCACAGAGAACTAGATAGAGGGTGACGGAGGACAATCTGACTCTGGGTGAGGGGTATGCAACATAATTTAATGACAAGATAACCTAGACATGTTTTCTTTGAATATATGTACCCTGAACTATTAATGTCATCCCATTAACATTAATAAAAATTTATTAAAAAAAAAAAAAAAGTGGTATTCTTTAAAATGGTGTGGTAGTGTGGGCACAGTACAATACTTTGGGAGACCCTTTCAAGTTGAATGTGCTTGTCCTCTCCATTCACCCCTGATGAGGTGACAGAATGCCCCTCTCAGCATTGGCGATGCAATGTGCCCTGAGGAGTGATGGCAGTTTGGCATCAGCATCAGTTATGCAGAGCTGGGGCCTCTGCGGACCACCATGGGGAGGAGAGCAGAGGAAGATGAGAGAAGGGTTTTTCCAAAGCCTGGATAAATGAAGCCTAGAGCACACACAGGACTTCCGTAGGCAGGTAAGAGTTTGTGAAGGAACCCTTGAGAGATGGATGCATCCTGGATCTGCTCCATTGGTTGCCACATCCCTATTTTTACTAAGTCCAGAATAATGGGACTCAAAAACCATTTCTTGGCTCTGCCATAGGCCAAGTTGTTTTACAACATTCTACATATTATTATATTAGGTGGTTTATTACTATTAATCTACTAATAATAGTAATAATAAGCTACTATTTCTTCAGCACATGGGCAAGGCTCTTTGCTGAGTAATTTAACAGCATTATCATAAATCCTTGTGACAATTGCATGAGGCAATTAGTATCATATCTCTTTAAATGCCTTCACTTTTCCAGATAGCTGGCAACCACACAACACTGTTTTCTATATTTTTGGACTTTGCTTGTTGACATTCTGCCCACCTGCTCATGTTCACTGCTACCATAAACAGCATCAAAGTGAGGTTGATGTCATCTATTCTCAACATACATTCTGTCTACAGAAGCTGGAGAGAGACAACATGGAACATTGCCCGTGTTCACCAGATGTCAGATCAGTTGAATTCAACAAGTATTTATTAAGTTTCTGCTAGGTGTCTAGATGTATGCTAGGTTAAATGCTACAGGGAACACAGATGTGAATAGGGCAGATTGCTGGTCTCCTAGGATCTCACAAGGGAGCAGGGTAACGACACACAACTTAGCATAATGTAAGTCAGATAGTGATCAATGCTAACAGAGATATAATTTAAATGCGCTGTAAGATATGCTTTAAGCGCCTTCAAAGTCATCATTAAAGATACTGTATTTATGGGAAATTTGGTTGCTGTTTGTTTTATGTCTTTGAAAACACACACATTTTGAAACGAAGGTCAATTCCCAGTTAACACTCAAGTTTTATAAAACTATAATTTATGGATTTTTTTCCTAATATTATTTTATAGACTACATAATTTTTAGCAGAATATTTCTTTTTTATCTTTTTAGAATTTATTTTCAGTTATAATAAAAATATATTATATTAGTTTCAGGTGTACAACATATAAATTAGACATTTATATACTTTATTAAGTGATCACCCCAATATGTCTAGTACCCACTTGGCACCATACATGGTTATTACAATATTATTGACTGAATTCTCTATGCTGTACTTTGCATCCCATAACTATTTTAATAACTGGAAATCTGTACTTCTTAATCCCTTCACCTTTTTTGGCCTTTCCCCTAACACCCTCCCATCTGGTGACCAGTTTGTTCTCTGTATCTGTGAGTCTGTTTCTGTTTTGTTCATTTTGTTCTTTAGCTTTTACATATAAGCAAAATCATAGAGTATTTGTCTTTCTCTGCCTGACTTATTTCATTTAGCAGAATATCCTTTCAATCTACCCATGTTATCACAAATAGCAAGATTTCATTTTTTTGGCCTAGTAATATTCCACTGTATATTTATGTACCACATCTTCTTTATTCATTTGTCTATAAGAAACCAAAGAAAGAAAGAAATTCTGGTTCCTATTTCCTGTGAACACACTTTCCAATAATGAATAGTTGACAAGAAACAAGCCTGTCTCTAAAAAGGAAGCTTAGAAGCCAAAAGGCTTTGGTACTAGTTTGGCTCCAGAAACCCAAAGGCTTTGCTAAAAGAAACAGGATCCTTTATAACCGTGGAATACCTTCCAGCATACCTGCTTGTTTTATGTTTGATAACTACAGTCCCAGAAGCTGCAGGTATCTGGAAAGATGGCAACATTTTTCTAAAAATAACTTAGATTACAATGACCATTTTGAGGAGCATTCCCAATAGAGAAGCTCATTTATTTAACAAGTGCACTCAAAGCCAAGACCCTCAAACTGAACAAACAGAAGCAATACTTATTTTTATTGGCAGAAACTTACAAAGGCTTCAAGATTCCAAAATACCTTCACTAAAAGACTCATTAAAAACAGTTAGTGAGCCTGACCAGGCGGTGGTGCAGTGGAAAGAGCGTTGGACTGGGATGCCAAGGACCCAGGTTCAAGACCCCGAGGTCTCCAGCTTGAGCGCGGGCTCATCTGGCTTCAGCAAATAAAAAATGCTCACCAGCTTAGACCCAAGGTTGCTGGCTCAAGCAAGGGGTTACTCGGTCTGCTGAAGGCCCGCGGTCAAGGCACATATGAGAAAGCAATCAATGAACAACTAAGGTGTCGCAACGAAAAACTGATGATTGATGCTTCTCATCTCTCTCCGTTCCTGTCTGTCTGTCCCTATCTATCCCTCTCTCTGACTCTCTCTCTCTGTCCCTGTAAATAAATAAAAAATAAAACAAACAAACAAACAAACAAAAAAAAAAGTTAGTGAAAAATGACAGGCTCAAGAGGGACCAAGAACAAAAGACTCTATGACTGACGTGACCCCGACTGCTTCCCTCATCGTTTTGCACCTGAGTATTCACGCTTTACTAATTCTCTAACTGCCTTTTCACTCTGAAAAACTATTAGACAGTCTCCTTCTCAAATAAAACTACCTGAAGTTGCCCACCAACCTCCTCAGGTAGTTTCTTTTTTTTTCTTTTAATTTATTGTGTTTACATAGATTCTAGTGTCCCCTTGAATACATCCTCACCTCTCCCATGTTTCCCATAATATCCCCCTTTCTCTCTTCCCCTCAACCCCCACTCCTTTCCCTCTAGAATTAGCTTTTATGCTCTCTATAACGTTGTGTTATGTATGTATAATTTCACCAACCTCTTTCCCTTTTCTGATCATTTCTTATCATCCACTTTACCTCTGGACCCTTTGATCCCGCCTCTGTCTCTATTCCGTTCCTCAGTTCACATTGTTCATTGGATTCCTCAAATGAGTGAGGTCATATGATATTTTTCTTTCTCTGTCTGGCTTATTTCACTTAACATAATAGTTTTCAGGCCCATCAATGTTGTTGCAAAAGGTAAGATTTCCTTCCATTTCATGACCCCATAGTATTCCATTGTGTATATGTACCACTATTTTTTAATCCACTCATCCACTGACGTGCACTTGGGCAGTTTCCACATCTTGGCTATTGTAAACAATGCTGCCATAAACATGGGGGTGCATTTCTTCTTTTGAATCATTGATGTGGTGTTCTTCGGGTATATTCTTAAAAGTGGGATGGCTGGGTCAAAAGGCAGTTTCATTATTAATTTTTTGAGGAATCTCCATACTGTTTTCCACAGTGCTTGCACCAGTCTGCATTCCCACTGGCACATCCTTGTTAGCACTTATTATGTGTTGTTTTGTTAATGAGCGCCATTCTGACTGGTATGAGGTGATATCTCATTGTGGTTTTAATTTGCATTTCTCTAATGATTAGTAATGTTGAGCATCTTTTTATATGCCTATTGGTCATCTGTATGTCCCCTTTGGAGAAATGTTTATTCATTTTTTTTTTTTTTGCTCATTTTTTGATCGAATTGTTTATCTTTCTGGTATTGAGTTTTACAAGTTCTTTATACATTTTGGTTATTAACCTCTATCAGATGTATTGTTGAATATGTTCTCCCATTGTGTGGTTTGTCTTTTTATTTTGTTCATATTGTCTTTAGCTGTGTAAAAGCTTTTGAGTTTGATATAGTCCCATTTGATTATCCTGTCCTTTATTTCCCTTGCCCATGGAGATAAATCAGCAAATATATTGCTGTGAGTGATGTCAAAGAGCTTATTGCCTATGTTTTCTTCTAGGATTCTTATGGTTTCACAGCTTACATTTAAGTCTTTTATCCATTTTGAGTTTATTTTTGTGAATGGTGTAAGTTGTTGGTCTAGTTTCATTTTTTGCAGGTAGCTGTCTAATTTTCCCAACACCATTTGTTCAAGAGACTGTCTTTACTCCATTCTATGCTCTTACTTCCTTTGTCAAATATCAATTGCCCATAAAGGTGTGGGTTTATTTCTGGGTTCTCTGTTCTGTTCCATTAATCTATATGCCTGTCTTTATGCCAGTACCAAGCTGTTTTGAATACAATGGCCTTTCAGTATAACTTGATATCAGGAAGTGTGATACCACCCACTTTATTTTTCTTTTTCAAGATTGCAGAAGCTATTCATGTTCTTTTTTGGTTCCATATAAATTTTTGGAATATTTGTTCTATATCTTTGAAGTATGTCATTTGTATTGCATTGAATTTATAAATTGCTTTGAGTAATATAGACATATTAATGATGTTTATTCTTTCTAACCATGAACACAGTATATGCCTCCACTCATTTGTATCCTCCTTGATTTCTTTTATCAATGTTTTATAATTTTATTTTTTTTAAATAAATTTTTATTAATGGTAATGGGATGACATTAATAAATCAGGGTACATATATTCAAAGAAAACATGTCTAGGTTATTTTGTCATTAAATTATGTTGCATACCCCTCGCCCAAAGTCAGATTGTCCTCCGCCACCCTCTATCTAGTTCTCTGTGCCCCTCCCCCTCCCCCTAACTCTCTCCCTCCCTCCCTCCCATGTCCTCCCTCCCCCCACCCCTGGTAACCACCACACTCTTGTCCATGTCTCTTAGTCTCATTTTTATGTTCCACCAATGTATGGAATCATGTAGTTCTTGTTTTTTTCTGATTTACTTATTTCACTCCTTATAATGTTATCAAGATCCCACCATTTTGTGTAAATGATCTGATGTCATCATTTCTTATGGCTGAGTAGTATTCCATAGTGTATATGTGCAACATCTTCTTTATCCAGTCTTCTATTGAAGGGCTTTTTGGTTGTTTCCATGTCTTGGCCACTGTGAACAGTGCTGCAATGAACATGGGGCTACATGTGTCTTCACGTATCAATGTTTCTGAGGTTTTGGGGTATATACCCAGTAGAGGGATTGCTGGGTCATAAGGTAGTTCTATTTGCAGTTTTTTGAGGAACCACTATACTTTCCTCCATAATGGTTGTACTACTTCACAGTCCCACCAACAGTGGGTGACGTCACGGAAATGGCGCCGTGAGCAGCGCGACCGACAGCTCTCCCCTAAATCACAACAAATTTATCAACTAGAAACAGAAAAATTTATCCTCGGAGCATTCCGGAGTTCCACACAAACTGATAGCGAAAGGACTGTTATCACTTGAATCTGAGAGACGAGGGTGTGGAGGAATCTTCCACAGGGACGTTCTTTCAAACCGCAAGGAAGTGCGCCTGTGGTGAGTCAGCCCATATACTTGGGAACCACGAGCCGCCGCGAGCGGCCGACGCGAGCCGCCACCGCGAGCCAACACGAGCAGCCGCGCGCGGGCGCGCGCGCGCCCGGTCCGGTTGAGCACCGCTGACGTTCCCAGCGGCCCGCACACTGCGAGTGGGGGTCGCCGGCCACCGGTGCCCGGAGCGCCCCATTCGCGCGCGTGCCCTGGGCATTCAACGCGCCCAGGGCGCCCTGCTGGCCCGCACACCCAGGGGGCTCCATTATCCTGCGCCTGGTGCGGTCCAGCCGCCAGCGGCGGGCGAGCGGGAGAGGCTTGGGAGATTCTCTCCGGGGGCGGGGCACCTCACCCAGCCATTCAAGCTAACAATCAAGCGTTGGGGGAGGGGCACGCGCAGGCAGCCTAAAATACCTTCAGAAGCACAGCTGCGACCCAATCACTGAAATTAGCTTAACCCATAAAATCTGCGCACCCTCGGTTCTAATTGATAAGATCTCTCTCAGTTTAGCGATCCAAGACAAGAGGCGTGATATTTTTTAGTGCCTCTCGCTAAAGGGACGGGGGCAACTTCTGATTGATAGAGCCTCCATATTCAGGGATAAACGCTAACAAGAAGGACTTGGCAGATAATAAGGTCTATACTACACTAGTCGTAAGCAGAGACTAGTGCCTCTTCTTCCCTGCAAAAACAGGCTACAAAGTGTGGAAAGCCTGGGTTGAGAGGTCCAACTAAATGATAGGCGCTGAACAGTCACCTTGACAACAATTGACTCCCACCCCCGCCTGATTACACTGGAGGCCCTGACTCTCAGAGCCTTTCCCAAAGCCTTGCACTGAGTGGGGATAGAGTGGGGATTTCCCAGCTCTTTGAGCCTCTTACTCCCCAGGCAGAAGCAGTTGCAGCCTTATAGCTGGATCACCAGGCTCCTAATTCAGAAAGGGGGGACTAGGAGAGAGACTCCAGGAAAGCAAATTCTCTCATCGTTGGACCCTGCAAACGCCAACAAGCCTTGACTACCAGCAAGACTAAAGCCAATTATATGACATTGCCATAGAATCCCATCAACTGCAAATCCCTACCTAAGAGTGACACAGGGGCAGAGCCTGGGGTACAGAATCACCGACTAGGAAGAGGGAGAGAAAAGAAAAAGGAAGAAGTTAACCTCTCAAACTCAAGAAAAATCCACAGACTTTACAACTTGATCCACTAATTTTTTGTTGTTGTTGTTGTTGTTTGTTTCTTCTATCTTTTTGCCTTTATTTCCTCCACCTCGGTCCTTCTATTCTCTGCCCATCTTATGCTTCCCCTTTCTTGAACTACACTACCCATGAGTGTTGCATTTTATTTTTCTTCTTCATCCTCACCCTCCTTTAAGGTTATACTCCAAAACACTTAACTCTCACTATCTCCTCTTTTGTTGTTTTTTTTTTGTCTTGCTTTATTTTGTTTTTTTCTCTTCCTATTTTATTTCTTCCTTCATTTTTCTCTTTTTCTTATTTTTTCCTTTATATTCGTTTTTTCTTTTCTCATTTTACTTTCCTCCCATATAATCTTCAATCACGAACAAATTAGTTAATTTGGGACTCAAGGCTTTTTTTTTTGGCTTTATTTCTCTTTTTTGCTTTTGTTTTTATTTTTTTTTTCCTGTTTGTTTATTTTTGTGGCATTTTGGGTCTTCCCAATCCAATGTCTCCATTGTATTTAGTCTTCGCTCCACTTAATACAACAGATTTTTACTTATTATTTTTATTTTTTCTTCTTTATTATTCTTTTTTGGTCTTTTTTCTGGTTCCCTCTTATCCCTCTCATTATATCTCTTAGTTGACCATCACTTACAAGCAAATCATCTTATGCTTGTCTAAGATTTTCTTCCTTTTTTTTTTTTTTTTTTTGCATTTAGTAGGTCCCTACTCCCTTTTCTTTGACCCTTGAACTCTTCACCCCAAATCAGGCCCTCCATTATAGGCACAATATTTCCCTGAGGAGGGGAGGGGAGGGAAAGAGAAGAGAGAAAAAAAGGGGGAAATAATAAATTATTTCCCAACATTTGCTCTTACCTCTCCAACATTTGCTATTACCCGTCTTGTTGATAATAGCTAATCTAACAGGAGTGAGGTGGTATCTCATTGTAGTTTTGATTTGCATTTCTCTAATAACTAATGAAGCTGAGCATCTTTTCATATATCTGTTGGCCATTTGTATCTCTTCCTGGGAGAAGTGTCTGTTCATGTCCTCTTCCCATTTTTTTATGGGATTGTTTGTTTGTTTGTTGTTGAGTTTTATGAGTTCTTTGTAAATTTTGGATATTAGGCCCTTATCTGAGCTGTTGTTTGAAAATATAATTTCCCATTTAGTTGGCTATCTGTTTATTTTGATATCAGTTTCTCTTGCTGAGCAAAAACTTTTTATTCTGATGTAGTCCCATTCATTTATCTTTGCCTTCACTTCTCTTGCCATTGGAGTCAAGTTCATAAAATGTTCTTTAAAACCCAGGTCCATGATTTTAGTACCTATGTCTTCTTCTATGTACTTTATTGTTTCAGGTCTTATATTTAGGTCTTTGATCCATTTTGAATTAATTTTAGTACACGGAGACAGGCTATAGTCGAGTTTCATTCTTTTGCATGTGGCTTTCCAGTTTTCCCAACACCATTTGTTGAAGAGGCTTTCTTTTCTCCATTGTGTGTTGTTGGCCCCTTTATCAAAGATTATTTCACCATATATATGTGGTTTTATTTCTGGGCTTTCTATTCTGTTCCATTGGTCTGAGTGTCTATTTTTTTGCCAATACCATGCTGTTTTGATTATCGTGGCCCTATAATATAGTTTAAAGTCAGGTATTGTAATGCCCCCAGCTTCATTCATTTTCCTTAGGATTGTTTTGGCTATTCGGGGTTTTTTATAGTTCCATATAAATCTGATGATTTTTTGTTCCATTTCTTTAAAAAATCTCATAGGGATTTTGATGGGGATTGCATTAAATTTGTATATTGCTTTGGGTAATAGCGCCGTGAGCAGCGCGACCGACAGCTCTCCCCTAAATCACAACAAATTTATCAACTAGAAACAGAAAAATTTATCCTCGGAGCATTCCGGAGTTCCACACAAACTGATAGCGAAAGGACTGTTATCACTTGAATCTGAGAGACGAGGGTGTGGAGGAATCTACCACAGGGACGTTCTTTCAAACCGCGAAAAAGTGCGCCTGTGGTGAGTCAGCCCATATACTTGGGAACCGCGAGCAGCCGCGCACGCGCCCGGTCCGGTTGAGCACCGCTGACGTTCCCAGCGGCCCGCGCACTGCGAGTGGGGGTCGCCGGCCACCGGTGCCCGGAGCACCCCATTCGCGCGCGTGCCTTGGGCATTCCACGTCCAAGAACAAGGAATATTTTTCCATCTCATTGTATCTTTTTCGATTTCCCTTAACAATGCTTTGTAATTTTCATTATATAGGTCCTTTACATTCTTTGTTATGTTTATTCCTAGGTATTTTATTTTTTTTTGTTGCAATCGTGAAGGGGATTATTTTTTTTTTAGTTCATTTTCTAATATTTTATTGTTTGCATATAGAAAGGCTATGGACTTTTGTATGTTAATTTTGTATCCTGCGACCTTACTGTATTGGTTTATTGTTTCTATTAATCTTATTGTGGAGTCCTTCGGGTTTTCGATGTATAGGATCATATCATCAGCAAAAAGTGATACCTTTACTTCTTCTTTTCCGATATGGATGCCTTTTATTTCTTTGTCTTGTCTGATTGCTCTGGCCAGAACTTCTAGCACCACGTTAAATAAGAGTGGAGAGAGTGGACAACCCTGTCTTGTTCCTGATTTAAGGTAGAAAGTCCTCAGTTTTATGCCGTTTAATAGGATGTTGGCTGATGGTTTTTCATATATGGCCTTTATCATGTTGAGATATTTTCCTTCTATACCCATTTTGTTGAGAGTCTTAAACATAAAATTGTGTTGTATTTTATCAAAAGCCTTTTCTGCATCTATTGATAAGATCATGTGGTTTTTGTTCTTTGTTTTGTTGATATGGTGTATTACGTTAACTGTTTTGCGTATGTTGAACCATCCTTGAGATTCTGGGATGAATCCCACTTGATCATGATGTATTATTTTTTTAATATGTTGTTGTATTCGGTTTGCCAGTATTTTGTTTAGTATTTTAGCATCTGTATTCATTAGAGATATTGGTCTGTAGTTTTCTTTCTTTGTGCCATTCTTGCCAGGTTTTGGTATGAGGGTTATGTTGGCCTCATAAAATGTGTTTGGAAGTATTGCTTCTTCTTCAATTTTTTGGAAGACTTTGAGTAGAATAGGAACCAAGTCTTCTTTGAATGTTTGATAGAATTCACTAGTATAACCGTCTGGGCCTGGACTTTTATTTTGGGGGAGGTTTTTAATAGTTTTTTCTATTTCCTCCCTGCTGATTGGTCTGTTTAGGCTTTCTGCTTCTTCATGACTCAGTCTAGGAAGGTTGTATTGTTCTAGGAATTTATCCATTTCTTCTAGATTGTTGTATTTGGTGGCATATAATTTTTCATAGTATTCTACAATAATTCTTTGTATATCTATGATGTCTGTGGTGATCTCTAAACTTTCATTTTGGATTTTATTTATTTGAGTACTGTGCCTTTTTTCCTTGGTGAGTCTTGTCAAGGGTTTGTCAATTTTGTTGATCTTTTCAAAGAACCAGCTCCTTGTTTTATTGATTTTTTCTATAGTTTTTCTGTTCTCTATTTCATTTATTTCTGCTCTGATTTTTATTATCTCCTTTCTTCGGCTGGTTTTGGGTTGTCTTTGTTCTTCTTTTTCTAGTTCCTTAACGTGTGAAGTTAAGTGGTTTACTTCGGCTCTCTCTTGTTTGTTCATATAGGCCTGAAGTGATATGAACTTTCCTCTTATTACTGCTTTTGCTGCATCCCAGAGATTCTGATATGTCGTATTTTCATTTTCATTTGTCTGTATATATCTTTTTATCTCTGCGCTTATTTCTTCTTTGACCCATTCATTTTTTAGAAGTATGTTGTTTAGTGTCCACATTTTTGTGGGTTTTCCCCCTCTTTTTTGCAGTAGAATTCTAGTTTCAAGGCTTTATGATCAGAAAATATGCTTGGTACAATTTCAATTTTTCTAAATTTGCTGATATTGTCTTTGTGGCCCAACATATCGTCAATTCTTGAGAATGTTCCATGTACACTAGAGAAAAATGTATACTCTGTCGCTTTGGGATGAATTGTCCTGTAGATGTCTATCATATCCAGATGTTCTAGTATTTCGTTTAAGGCCACTATATCTTTATTGATTCTCTGTTTGGATGACCGATCTAGAGCCGTCAGCAGTGTATTGAGGTCTCCAAATATGATTGTATTTTTGTTAGTTTTTGTTTTAAGGTCAATAAGTAGCTGTCTTATATATTTTGGTGCTCCTTGGTTTGGTGCATATATATTAAGGATTGTTATGTCTTCTTGATTCAACTTCCCCTTAATCATTATGAAATGACCATTTTTGTCTCTGAGTACTTTTTCTGTCTTGTAGTCAGCATTATTAGATATGAGTATTGCTACGCCTGCTTTTTTGGGGGTATTGTTTGCTTGGAGTATTGTTTTCCAGCCTTTCACTTTGAATTTGTTTTTATCCTTGTTGCTTAGATGTGTTTCTTGTAGGCAGCATATAGTTGGATTTTCTTTTTTAATCCATTCTGCTACTCTGTGTCTTTTTATTGGTAAGTTTAATCCGTTTACATTTAGTGTAATTATTGACACTTGTGGGTTCCCTACTGCCATTTTATAAATTGCTTTCTGTTAGTTTTGTATCTAGTTTGATTCTTCTCTTTTGTTTTTCTATCATTTGTTTTTGTTTGTTTGTGTTCTATACTTCTTTCCTCTGTTGCTAACTTTTTTAAGTCAAGTGTTTTTGTGGTGGTTTTTTCAAGGGTGGTTACCATTAAGTAATGAAAAGGGTACCTACCATATTCATTGTAGTACCCTATCTTATAAGTATTTCTGCACTTCATCGTCCTTTGCTACTGTTAATCTCCATCCTCTCCCCCCTTTTTTTCCTTTGTTGTCACAGTTTAAGTTTGGTTTTATTATGTTCTTGGTGGAGCTGTTACTTGTGGTGTTGTTTTCTTTTGTTCTTTGAATCTGGTTGGAAAACCCCCTTTAGTATTTCCTGGAGTGGGGGCTTTCTGTTGATAAATTCTCTCATCTTTTCTGTATTTGTGAATGTTTTTATATCTCCTTCATACTTGAAGGATAGCTTTGATGGGTATAGTATTCTTGGCTGAAAGTTCCTCTCTTTCAGGGCTTTAAATATTGGGGTCCACTCTCTTCTAGCTTGTAGAGTTTCTGCTGAGAAATCTGATGATAATCTAATAGGCCTTCCTTTATATGTTATACTCTTCTTTTCCCAGGCTGCCTTGAGAATTTTTTCTTTGTCATTGGTTTTTTTTTTTTTTTTTAATAATTTTATTTTTAATGGGGCAACATCAATAAATCAGGATACATATATTCAAAGATAACAAGTCCAGGTTATCTTGTCGTTCAATTATGTTGCATACCCACCACCCAAAGTCAGATTGTCCTCTGTCACCTTCTATCTTGTTTTCTTTGTGCCCCTCCCACCCCCTATCCCTTTTCCATTCCCCCCTCCCCCCCCGTAACCACCACACTCTTATCAATGTCTCTTAGTTTCACTATTATGTCCCACCTACGTATGGAATAATACAGTTCCTGTTTTTTTCTGATTTACTTATTTCGCTTCGTATCATGTTATCAAGATCCCACCATTTTGCTGTAAATGTTCCGATGTCATCATTTCTTATGGCTGAGTAGTATTCCATGGTGTATATGTGCCACATCTTCTTTATCCAGTCATCTATTGATGGGCTTTTTGGTTGTTTCCATGTCCTGGCCACTGTGAACAATGCTGCAATAAACATGGGGCTACATGTGTCTTTACGTATCAATGTTTCTGAGTTTTGTGGATATATACCCAGTAGAGGGATTGCTGGGTCATAAGGTAGTTCTATTTTCAGTTTTTTGAGGAACCACCATACTTTCTTCCATAATGGTTGTACTACTTTACATTCCCACCAACAGTGGATGAGGGTTCCTTTTTCTCCACAGCCTCTCCAACATTTGCTATTACCTGACTTGCTAATAACAGCTAATCGAACAGGTGTGAGGTGGTATCTCATTGCCGTTTTGATTTGCATTTCTCTAATAGCTAAAGAAGATGAGCATCTTTTCATATATCTGTTGGCCATTTGTATTTCTTCTTGGGAGAAGTGTCTATTCATATCCTCTTCCCATTTTTTTATTGGATTGTTTGTTTGTTTGTTGTTGAGTTTTATGAGTTCTTTGTATATTTTGGATATTAGGCCCTTATCTGAGCTGTTGTTTGAAAATATCATTTCCCATTTAGTTGGCTTTCTGTTTATTTTGTTATCAGTTTCCCTTGCTGAGCAAAAACTTCTTAGTCTGATGTAGTCCCATTCATTAATTTTTGCCTTCACTTCTCTTGCCATTGGAGTCAAATTCATAAAATGCTCTTTAAAACCCAGGTCCATGAGTTGAGTACCTATGTCTTCTTCTATGTACTTAATTGTTTCAGGTCTTATGTTTAGATCTTTGATCCATTTTGAGTTAATTTTTGTACAGGGGGAGAGACTGTAGTCCAGTTTCATTCTTTTGCATGTGGCTTTCCAGTTTTCCCAGCACCATTTATTGAAGAGGCTTTCTTTTCTCCATTGTGTGTTGTTGGCCCCTTTATCAAAAATTATTTGACTATATATATGTGGTTTTATTTCTGGACTTTCTATTCTGTTCCATTGGTCTGAGTGTCTATTTTTCTGCCAATACCATGCTGTTTTGATTGTCGTGGCCCTATAATAGAGTTTGAAGTCAGGTATTGTTATGCGCCCAGCTTCATTCTTTTTCTTTAGGATTGCTTTGGCTATTCGGGGTTTTTTATAGTTCCATATAAATCTGATGATTTTTTGCTCTATTTCTTTAAAAAATGTCATTGGAATTTTGATGAGAATTGCGTTAAATTTGTATATTGCTTTGGGTAATATAGCCATCTTGTTTCTAGGAATTTTTTAATTTCTTCTTTGATCTCAATGTTAACCCATTCATTGTTTAATAACGTGCTATTTAGTTTCCAAGTGTTTGAATGTTTTTCAATTTTTCTATTGTGATTGATTTCTAGTTTAATGCCATTGTGATCAGAGAAAGTGTTTGATATGATTTCAATCTTCTTAAATTTGTTGAGCCCGCTTTTGTGCCCTAACATGTGGTCTATTCTAGAGAATGTCCCATGAGCGCTTGAAAAGAATGTATATTCTGCTCTTTTAGGGTGAAAGGTTCTGAAGATATCTATTAAATCGAGTTCATCTAATATGTCCTTTAAGTCTGCTGTTTCTTTGTTAATTTTCTTTCTTGAGGACCTATCTAATGATGTTAATGGGGTATTGAAATCTCCTACTATTATAGTATTGCTGTTGATCTCGCCCTTTAAGTCTATCAAAGTCTGCTTTATATATTTAGGTGCTCCTATATTAGGTGCGTAGATATTTATAATGGTTATATCTTCCTTTTGTATTGCTCCCTTTATCATTATGTAGTGACCTTCCTTATCTCTAACTATGGTCTTTGTTCTAAAGTCCATTTTGTCTGATATAAGTATTGCTACCCCAGCTTTTTTTTCATTTCCATTTGCGTGAAATATTTTTTCCATCCTTTTATCTTCAGTCTGTGTGCATCTTTTGATTTAAGGTGTGTCTCTTGTAGACAGCATATGTATGGGTCCTGTTTTCTTATCCACGCAGCTACCCTATGTCTCTTGATCGGATCATTTAATCCATTAACATTTAAGGTTATTACTGATATGTAACTGTTTATTGCCATTTTTTTTCTTTAAAACTGTTTTTCTCTTTTGCTATATTCTTTTTTTCCTTTGATCTGTTTACAACAGGTCCCTTAGCATTTCTTGCAGCCTTGGTTTGGTTGTAGTGAAATCCTTTAGTTTTTTTTTGTCTGTAAAGCTTTTTATTTCTCCTTCAATTTTAAATGATAGCCTTGCTGGATAAAGTAGTCTTGGTTGTAGGTTCTTGTTCTGCATTACTTTGAATATTTCTTGCCATTCCCTTCTGGCCTCAAGTGTTTCTGTTGAGAAGTCAGAAGTCATCCTTATGGGGGCTCCTTTGTAGGTGATTGTCTTTTTTTCTCTAGCAGCTTTTAATATTTTCTCTTTATCATTAAGCTTTGGTAATTTAATTATGATGTGTCTTGGTGTTGGTTTCTTTGGATTTCTCCTTAATGGAGTTCTCTGTGCTTCCTGAACATGTGAAATATTTTCCTGCCTTAATTGGGGGAAGTTTTCCGCTATAATATGTTTGAACAAAGTCTCTATCCCTTGTTCTTTCTCTTCTTCTTCAGGAACCCCTATGATGCGGATGTTATTTCTCTTCATGTTGTCACAGAGCTCTCTTAGAGTTTCCTCAGACTTTTTGAGTCTCTTTTCTTTTTTCTGCTCTGCTTCCGTGCCTTTATTTATTGTGTCCTCTAACTCACTGATTCGATTCTCTGCTTCATCCATCCTGCTTTTAATTCCTTCCATTGTATTCTTTATTTCAGATATTGTATTTGTCATTTCTGTCTGATTCTTTTTTATTATTTCAATGTCCTTTTTTATATTTGTTATCTCTTTATTTAGGTTTTCGTAATGGCCATCTATGGTGGTTCTAATATCTTTGAGCATCCTAACAATCGTTATTTTAAACTCTGCATCTGGTAATTTGGTTATATCTGATTCACTTAGGTCCTTTTCTGGGGATTTCTCTTGGTTTATTTGTGTTGTATTTCTCTGCCTCCGCATTTTCTCTTCACGAGAGTGGCTTTGATCACGTGCTCGGGTGCACAAGGGTTGGTGGCCTTGGCCTTTGCCCCGCCCCCGTGTGTGATGTTATGCTCGGTCCTGAGGGCACTGGCGAGCACCTTTGCTCAGCTGCGGGTCTCCGCCTGTTTCCGAGCTTTCGCCCTGCCTTTGCAGGATGATCCCACTCAAGGAACAGCTGCTAGCCTTGGCTCTACCACCAGGAAAGGCTGCGTGCCCAAGCTCAGCTTCGTAGTGGAACTCTGCCTCTTCTGGGCTTTTGGCTCCACCCCCGCGGGAGGAGCCTGCTACCAACTCAGACCGCAAGCCTGGGTTGCACGGGTGGGGCAGGGCTGTGCTCCTCTGCCCTTGCTCCAGGGCTGGTTTCTACCCTTTCTGGGTTTCCCGCCCTTCTCCCGGAGGCTGGATTACAGGCTGCCGGCAGCTGAGCTTAGCCGCTTTTGCACGCCCCCTTCTCCCTAGCCGGGCAAGATTGAGCTCACACCTGAGCCCACTGGTGGCCAGCCGGCTTCTGCCCCTGCCAGCAGAACCGCGCTTTTGTCTCCCGCTGCCGCCCGCTCTCCGGTGCGCCCTCAGCCGTGTGGGTGGGGGCGTTGCAGCTCGGACCCTAAGACTCACTACCGTAGACCCGAAAGCTCCCTCCTTCTATGCGACTCTGCTCTGAATGCCGCAGGGGGGCTTGTTTGGCTGCTCTCCTGCTTCCCTTTGCTGGTATTGCTGTTTCCGGGGGAAATATTCACTTCAGCTTTGGGGAGTGACTCGTCCCAGGGGTTAGAGTGGCTATCTCCCAAAAATGTTTCTCCCTATGCCTCCTAGATTGCACTCTCTTCCTGATACTGTGGTTCTCTCCCCTCTCCCTCCGTCTCCAGGAGCCCCGGGTGAGTGTTTGTGAGAGAGATGTTCTGCGTGGTCCCTTTAAGAAGGATCCTGGGTCTGAGAAATCAGACTCTCTCACAAACAGTATCCTGACTTGTTTCCAGCTAAATACTGTCCTTATGCTTCTTCTGGGCTCTGGGGCTGCAGGCTGGGGCTTTGTTCCTGGGGCTCAGGGCCCTTTCCCCTCTGCTAAACTCACTTCCCGCCACGCGAGTCTCTCCCTGCTGCCGTTCGCTCCGAGAAGCTGGGCAGCCCTCTCCGCGTTTCCGCTTTTCCTACCAGTCTCTGGGTGGCTTCTTCAGCGTTCCTGGGTTGAAGAGTCCTTTAGTTTAGTCCAAAGTTGGTTTTTCCAGTTGATAGTTCATAAAATTAGTTTGTAATCCACATTGGTTCTGGGAGGTAGATGCTGGTACGTTCGCCTACTCCAGCGCCATCTTGTCTCTCCTCATAACTTCTTTTCAGTTATTCTTATCTATTTATAACAGATGAATAGCGAATCACTTTCTTATTGTACAGTTCTTTAATAAGGCCAATATAAATGTATTACTGAAAAATTAAAAAATAATAAATTGATTAAAATGAGGAGAAAAGAAAGGCTTCATGGATTTGCGCTCATTTAAGTGTTTTTGAAACGATGATGGATATAGTTGGGCAGAGGGAATGGCCAGACGCACTTTATTTGTGAGGAATTATCTATATTCATAAGTGCTGTGTGGAGATCAATAATCCTTTCAATATAGCCATCTTGATTATATTTATTCTTCCTAGCCAAGAACAAGGTATATTCTTCCATCTCATTATATCTTTTTCGATTTCCCTTAACAATGGTTTATAGTTTTCATTATATAAGTCCTTTACATTCTTTGTTATGTTTATTCCTAAGTATTTTATTTTTTTTGTTGCAATCGTGAAGGGGATTATTCTTTTGAGTTCCTTCTCAGTTGTTTCATTGTTGGCATATAGAAAGGCTATTGACTTCTGTATGTTAATTTTGTATCCTGCGACCTTACTGTATTGGCTTATTGTTTCTAGTAGTCTTTTTGTGGATTCTTTGGGGTTTTCGATGTATAGGATCATATCATCTGCAAAAAGTGATACCTTTACTTCTTCTTTTCCGATATGGATGCCTTTTATTTCTTTGTCTTGTCTGATTGCTCTGGCTAGAACCTCTAGTACCACATTAAATAAGAGTGGAGAGAGTGGACAACCCTGTCTTGTTCCTGATTTAAGGGGGAAAGCCTTCAGTTTAGTGCCATTTAATATGATGTTAGCTGATGGTTTATCATATATGGCCTTTATCATGTTGAGATATTTTCCTTCTATACCCATTTTGTTGAGAGTCTTAAACATAAAATTGTGTTGTATTTTATCGAAAGCCTTTTCTGCGTCTATTGATAAGATCATGTGGTTTTTGTTCTTTGTTTTGTTGATATGGTGTATTACGTTAACTGTTTTACGTATGTTGAACCATCCTTGAGATTCTGGGATGAATCCCACTTGATCATGATGTATTATTTTTTTAATATGTTGTTGTATTCGATTTGCTAGTATTTTGTTTAGTATTTTAGCATCTGTATTCATTAGAGATATTGGTCTGTAGTTTTCTTTTTTTGTGCCATCCTTGCCTGGTTTTGGTATGAGGGTTATGTTGGCCTCATAAAATGTGTTTGGAAGTATTGCTTCTTCTTCAATTTTTTGGAAGACTTTGAGTAGAATAGGAACCAAGTCTTCTTTGAATGTTTGATAAAATTCGCTGGTATAGCCGTCAGGGCCTGGACTTTTATTTTTGGGGAGGTTTTTAATGGTTTTTTCTATTTCTTCTCTACTGATAGGTCTGTTTAGGCTTTCTGCTTCTTCTTGACTCAATCTAGGAAGGTTGTATTGTTCCAGGAATTTATCCATTTCTTCTAGGTTGTTGAATTTAGTGGCATAAAGTTTTTCATAGTATTCTACAATAATTCTTTGTATATCTACGGTGTCCGTGGTGATTTCTCCTCTTTCATTTTGGATTTTGTTTATATGAGTTCTTTCTCTTTTTTCCTTGGTAAGTCTTGCCAAGGGTTTGTCAATTTTGTTGATCTTTTCAAAGAACCAGCTCCTTGTTCTATTAATTTTTTCTATAGTTTTTCTGTTCTCTAATTCATTTATTTCTGCTCTGATTTTTATTATCTCCTTTCTTCGGCTGGTTTTGGGTTGTCTTTGTTCTTCTTTTTCTAGTTCCTTAAGGTGGGAAGTTAAGTGGTTCACTTGGGCTCTCTCTTGTTTGTTCATATATGCCTGAAGCGATATGAACTTCCCTCTTATCACTGCTTTTGCTGCATCCCATAGATTCTGATATGTCGTATTGTCATTTTCATTAGTCTGTATATATCTTTTGATCTCTGCACTTATTTCTTCTTTGACCCATTCATTTTTTAAAAGTATGTTGTTTAGTTTCCACATTTTTGTGGGATTTTTTTCCTCTTTTTTGCAGTTGAATTCTAGTTTCAAGGCTTTATGATCAGAAAATATGCTTGGTACAACTTGAATTTTTCTGAATTTGCTGATATTGTTTTTGTGGCCCAACATATGGTCAATTCTTGAGAGTGATCCATGTACACTGGAGAAAAATGTATACTCAGTCACTTTGGGATGAAATGTCCTGTAGATGTCTATCATATCCAGGTGCTCTAGTGTTTTGTTTAAGGCCACTATGTCTTTGTTGATTCTCTGTTTGGATGACCGATCTAGAGCCGTCAGCGGTGTATTGAGGTCTCCAAGTATGATTGTATTTTTGTCAGTTTTTGTTTTAAGATCAATAAGTAGCTGTCTTATATATTTTGGTGCTCCTTGGTTTGGTGCATATATATTAAGAATTGTTATGTCTTCTTGATTCAGTGTCCCCTTAGCCATTATGAAATGGCCATTTTTGTCTCTAAGTACTTTTCCTGTCTTGTAGTCAGCATTATCCGATATGAGTATTGCTACACCTGCTTTTTTTTGGATGTTATTTGCTTGGAGTATTGTTTTCCAGCCTTTCACTTTGAATTTGTTTTTATCCTTGTTACTTAGATGAGTTTCCTGTAGGCAGCATACAGTTGGATTTTCTTTTTTAATCCATTCTGCTACTCTGTGCCTTTTTATTGGTGAGTTTAATCCATTTACATTTAGTGTAATTATTGATACTTGTGAGTTCCCTATTGCCATTTTATATCTTGCTTTCTGTTAGTTTTGTGTCTTGTTTGATCCTTCTCTTTCATTTTTCTATCTTTTGTTTTTATTTGGTTGTATTCCATACATCTTTCCTCTGTTGCTATCTTTTTTATCTCATGTGCTTCTGTGGTGGTTTTTTCAATGGTGGTTACCTTTGAGTAATGAAAAGGGTCCCTACCCTGTTCATTGTAGCGAACTATTTTGTGAGTACTTTTGCACTCCATCGTCCTTTGCTACTGTTAATCTCCGTCTTCTCCCCCTCTTTCTTTTTGTTGTTGTCACAGTTTAAATTTGGTTTTATTGTGTTCTTCTTGGAGCTTTTACTTGTGGCTCTGTTTTTTTTTTGTTCTTTGTATCTGATTGGAGAACCCCCTTTAGTAATTCCTGGAGTGGGGGTTTTCTGATGATAAATTCCCTCATCTTTTCTGTATCTGTGAATGTTTTTATTTCTCCTTCGTATTTGAAGGATAGCTTTGATGGGTATAGTATTCGTGGCTGAAAGTTCCTCTCTTTCAGGACTTTAAATATTGGGGTCCACTCTCTTCTAGCTTGTAGAGTTTCTGCTGAGAAATCTGATGATAATCTAATGGGCCTTCCTTTATATGTTGTATTCTTCTTTTCCCTGGCTGCCTTGAGAATTTTTTCTTTGCTGTTGGTTTGTGTCAATTTCATTATGATATGCCTTGGAGTAGGTTTGTTGGGGTTAAGAAAACTTGGAGTTCTGTTTGCTTCTTGAACTTGAGGCTTTAGTTCTTTCCACAGGCTTGGGAAGTTCTCATCAATTATTTGTTTAAGTATGTTCTCCATTCCATTTTCTCTCTCTTCTCCCTCTGATATACCTATTATTCTTATGTTATTCTTTTTGATGGAGTCAGATAATTCTTGTAGGGCTATCTCATTTTTTTTAATTTTTGAGTCTCTTTCTTCTTCTCTCTGTTGTGCCTCAAGTTGCTTGTCTTCTATTTCACTAATCCTCTCTTCTATCTGACCTGTTCTATTAGCTAAGCTTGTTACTTCGTTTTTCAGCTCGTGAATTGAGTTTTTCATCTCTGTTTGATTTGTTTTTATAGTTTCAATTTCCTTGGACATATATTCTTTGTGTTCATGGAGTTGTTTTCTGAGCTCCCTATATTGCCTTTCTGTGTTTTCTTGTATATCTCGGAGGATTTTTAGGATTTCTATCTTGAATTCTCTGTCATTTAGCTCCAAGGTTTCCAATATATTAAATTTTTTCTCCATAGATTTTTCCTCATCTAGCTGTGTTACCTCTCTTTCTTTTGTATCCATGATATTCGATTTTCTCTTCCTTAATGGCATCTGAGGGTGGTTTTGTTGATAGTATTAATGAGATTTAATAAAGAATAAAAAGTTAAAAAAATAAAAAAATAACAAATCGAAAAGAGTTGTTTTTTTTAAAAAAAATTAATAATGAAATAAAGAAAAATAAAATAAAATAAAAATTTTTTAAAAAAGGAAATTATTCCCCCCCTCTTTTTTTCCTCTCCTCTCCTCTCCCCTCTTTCTTGAGAAAATCTTGTGGTGGACTGTGAGTTATAACAAACAATGCCTGTGATGGAGGGCCTGAATTGGGGAAAAGTAATAAAGGGGCAAAAAAGAGAGAAAGAAAAAAAAGAAAAAAAAAGGAAAAAAAAAAAAAAGAGCGTATGGACCCACAAAAAGCAAATAAGGAAAAAATTTGGGTCAAGAATAAAATGATTTGCTTTTAGGTGTTGGTTTTCTAAGAGTTATGATGAGAGGAATAAGAGGAAAATGGAAAAATGGGGGGACAAATTAAAAACTTACTATTGTATTTAGTGGAACAAGAACTAGATAATATGGAGAGCCAGGGATGGGAGCACTGCTAGTGAGTTAAAAAGGTGAAGTAAAAACCCCCCAAAATGCCACAAACATAGGTTTGAGTCCCAGATAAGATAATTTGTTTGTTATTGAGGTTTGAATGAGAGGAGATGTAAAGGAGAAAGGAAGAAACTAATATAGAGGGAGAAAAGAAAGAGAGAGAGAGAAAAAAAGAGGGAACCACTAAAAGAAGAAAAAAGAAAGGAGAGAGAGAGAGAGAGTTAAGGGTTTTGGAGTGCAACCCTCATAGAGAGAAAGGAAGAGAAGAGAAATGATAATGGGAGATGTAACACTTATGGGTAGTGTAGTTCAAGGAGAGGAGAGAGTAAGACCGGTAGAGAGTTAATCGGCCAAATTGGAGGAGGAAAAAAAAGTCTCAAGAATGAAGATAAGAGAAACAAACGAACAAATATAATAAAATGGGATAGGTTATAAAGTCTGCAGATTATTCTTGATTTTGAGAGGTTATCTTCTTGCTTTTTCTTTTCTCTCCCTCTTCCTGGTCGGTGACTCTGTACCCCGGGTTCTGCCCCTTTGGCACGCTCAGGTAGAGGTTTGCAGTTGATAAGTCTCTATGGCAATGTCATGTATTGTGCTTTATTCTTGTTGGGAGTCGAGGCTCATTAGCATTTATAGGCTCCGACAGTGAGAGAGTCCGTGTTCCTGGAGCCTTTCTCCTAGTCTTTCTTTCCTCAATTAGTAGCCTGATAGTCCAGGTATGGGGTTGCTGCTGCCTCTGCCTGGATAGTAAGAGGCTCAAATTGCTGGCAACTCCCCACTCTATTTCCACTCAGCACAGGGCTCTGGGTAAGGCTCAGTCAGTCAGAGCTGCTAGCATAATCAGGCGGGCTTTCCGCCCACTCGAAGACCTCTGGCTCTGCCTCTCTATCCGGTAACACAAGCGGGCGCCCACTTCCGGGGCACTTGGAGGAAACTCTCACTCACTGTCTGCAACCAGGATATCCGGCCAGCAGTCTCACGCTCTGAGTGAAACCCCCTACCGCAGGGAAAAGTTGCAGCGTTGGAATTGAGTCTCGCTCCGTCCCCGTGTGCGGCTTTTGCAAGGCGCTGTGGCGGCCCGAGATTCCGCTTTGGCCCACACAAAGGCCCCTGACTCTGCCCCTCTGTGCGATAACACGGGCGCACACTGCCGAGGCACTAGGAGGAATCGCTCACTCCTTATCTGCGCGCGCAAACCAGGATATGAGGCCGGCCACGGTTCCCTCTGAGTGAAACAGCCTCCAGCACGGAAAATCTCCACCGTTGGGATTAGTTCTCACTCCCTCCCGTGCGTGGCTTTCCCAGGGTGCTGGGGCTGCCCAGAGACTCTGCCCTCAGCCCACAGAAAGGCCTCTGACCCTGCCTCTCCGTGGGGCAACACGGGCACCCACTTCCGCGGCTTAGGAAGAAATCTCTCTTCCACTAACTGCGCACCGACCAGGAGACCGGGTAAAATGGCCGCTCCGCTTGTCTTTCTTTGTTTGGGTTTGGCGCGAGTGTTAGCTTGTATTGCCCGGGTTGCCACAGGATCAGATTTTCCTCGGCTTGGATCTCTGAGTCACAGCCTGGTTCGGCCGTTTTTGCTGCGGCGGCCTGGATCTATTCACCCCCTTTGCCCGCCTCAGTTTCTATATTCACAGTTACCAGAGAAAGCCGCCCTGTTTAGGTTAGTGAGGAAGGCGGAGCATTTCTTACTCCCTATTTCCTTCGGGGTTTGGTTATATATTTAGCCAATTTTTCACTCAATCATACCTTTGGGTGTATTGCGAAGAATCTGGAAGCTCCAAGTATAGGTTTTTCTGTTTCTGGTTGAAGATCTTGTTGAGCTTTGGGGGAGATTTATCGGTATCGCTTCCTACTCCGCCATTACTCTGACGTCATCCGTCTGTCATTGGTTTGTGTCATCTTTATTATGATGTGCCTTGGAGTGGGTTTGTTGGGGTTAAGAAAAGTCGGTGTTCTGTTTGCTTCTTGAATTTGAGGCTTTAGTTCCTTCCACAGGCTTGGGAAGTTCTCGTCTATTATTTGTTTGAGTATATTCTCCATTCCATTTTCTTTCTCTTCTCCCTCTGATATACCTATTATTCTTATGTTATTCTTTCTGATGGAGTCAGACAATTCCTGCAGGGCTGTCTCGTTTTTTATTATTTTTGAGTCTCTTTCTTCTTCTCTCTGTTGTGCCTCAAGTTGTTTGTCTTCTATTTCACTAATCCTATCCTCAATCTGGGCTTTTCTGTTCGCTAAGCTTGTTACCTCGTTTTTCAGCTCGTGAATTGAGTTTTTCATTTCTGTTTGATTTGTTTTAATAGTTTCAATTTCCTTGGTAATATATTCTTTGTGTTCATTGAGTTGTTTTCTGATCTCCCTATATTGCCTTTCTGTGTTTTCTTGTATATCTCTGAGTATTTTTAAGATTTCTATTTTAAATTCTCTGTCATTTAGCTCCAAGGCTTCCAGTATGTTAAGTCTTTTCTCCATAGATTTTTCCACATCTATTTGTGTTACCTCTCTTTCTTTTGTATCCATAATATTCGATTTTCTCTTTCTCATTGGCATCTGAGGGTGGTCTTGTTGATAGCACTAATTAGAATTAATAAAGAGTAAAAAGTAAAAAAAAAAAAAGGTAAAACACCCCACAAAAAAAATAGTAATAATTTATTATTTCCCTCTTTTTTTCTTTCTTCTCTTTCCCTCCTCTCCCCTCCTCAGGGAAATATTGTGCCTATAATGGAGGGCCTGATTTGGGGTGAAGAGTTCAAGGGGCAAAAAAAGGGAGTAGGGACCTACTAAATGCAAAAAAAAAAAAAAAAAAGGAAGAAAATTTTAGACAAGCATAAGATGATTTGCTTGTAAGTTATGGTCAACTAAGAGATATAATGAGAGGGATAAGAGGGAACCAGAAAAAAGGACCAAAAAAAGAATAATAAAGAAGAAACAAATAAAAATAATAAGTAAAAATCTGTTGTATTAAGTGGAGCGAAGACTAAATACAATGGAGACCTTGGGTTGGGAGGACCCAAAATGCCACAAAAATAAACAAACAAGAAAAAAACAAAAACAAAAGCAAAAAGGAAAAATAAAGCCAAAAAAAGCCTTGAGTCCCAAATTAACTAATTTTTTTGTGATTGAGGATTAAATGGGAGGAAAGTAAAACGAGAAAAGAAAAAACGAATAGGAAGGAAAAAATAAGATAAAGAGAAAAACGAAGGAAGAAATAAAAAAGGAAGAGAAAAAAACAAAATAAAGCAAATCAAAAAAAAAAACAAAAGAGGAGAGAGTGAGAGTTAAGTGTTTTGGAGTATAACCTTAAAGGAGGGTGAGGATGAAGAAGAGAAATAAAATGTAACACTTATGGGTAGTGTAGTTCAAGAAAAGGGAAGCATAAGTAGGGCAGAGAATAGAAGGACCGAGGTGGAGGAAATAAAGGCAATAAGATAGAAGAAACAAAAAACAACAACAAAAAAATTAGTGGAACAAGTTGTAAAGTCTGTGGATTTTTCTTGATTTTGAGAGGTTAACTTCTTCCTTTTTCTTTTCTCTCCCTCTTCCTGGTCGGTGACTCTGTACCCCAGGCTCTGCCCCTGTGTCACACTTAGGTAGGGATTTGCAGTTGATGGGATTCTATGGCAATGTCATATAATTGGCTTTAGTCTTGCTGGTAGTCAAGGCTTGTTGGCATTTGCAGGGTCCAACGATGAGAGAGTTTGCTTTCCTGGAGTCTCTCTCCTAGTCCCCCCTTCCTGAATTAGCAGCCTGGTGATCCAGCTATAAGGCTGCAACTGCTTCTGCCTGGGGAGTAAGAGGCTCAAAGAGCTGGGAAATCCCCACTCTATCCCCACTCAGTGCAAGGCTTTGGGAAAGGCTCTGACAGTCAGGGCCTCCAGTGTAATCAGGCGGGGGTGGGAGTCAATTGTTGTCAAGGTGACTGTTCAGCGCCTATCATTTAGTTGGACCTCTCAACCCAGGCTTTCCACACTTTGTAGCCTGTTTTGGCTGGGAAGAAGAGGCACTAGTCTCTGCTTGCGACTAGTGTAGTATAGATCTTATTATCTGCCAAGTCCCTCTTGTTAGCATTTATCCCTGAATATGGAGGCTCTATCAATCAGAAGTTGCCCCCGCCCCTTTAGCGAGAGGCACTAAAAAATATCACGCCTCTTGTCTTGGGTCGCTGAACTGAGAGAGATCTTATCAATTAGAACCGAGGGTGCGCAGATTTCATGGGTTAAGCTAATTTCAGTGATTGGGTCGCAGCTGTGCTCCCGAAGGTATTTTAGGCTGCCTGCGCGCGCCCCTCCCCCAACGCTTGATTGTTAGCTTGAATGGCTGGGTGAGGTGCCCCGCCCACGGAGAGAATCTCCCAAGTAGAAGACCACCCTGGTGCCTCTCCCGCTCGCCCTGCCGCTGGCGGCTGGATCACACCAGGCGCAGGATAATGGGGCACCCTGTGTGTGCGGGCCAGTAGGGCGCTCTGGGCGTGTGGAATGCCCAGGGCACGCGCGCGAATGGGGTGCTCCGGGCACCGGTGGCTGGCGACTCTCACTCGCAGTGCGCGGGCCGCTGGGAACGTTAGCGGTGCTCGGCAACCGGACCGGGCGCGCGCCGGCGGCTGCTCGCCGCTCCGGAGTGTGGGCGGTGCTCGCTCTGCAACCGGACCGGGCACGCCGGTGGCTGCTCGCACTCCGGAGTGTGGGCGGTGCTCGCTCTGCAACCGTACCGGGCGCGCGCCCGCGGCTGCTCGCGGCTCCCGAGTGTGGGCTGACTCACCACAGGCGCACTTCCTCGCGGCTTGAATGAACGTCGCTGCGGTAGCTTCCTCCACACCCTCGTCTCTCAGATTCAAGTGATAACAGTCCTTTCGCTTTCAGTTTGTGTGGAACTCCGGAATGCTCCGAGGATAAATTTTTCTGTTTCTAGTTGATAAATTTGTTGTGATTTAGGGGAGATCTGTCGGACGCGCTGCTCACGGCGCCATTTCCATGACGTCACTCCAATGTTTTATAATTTTAAAGTTCCTTAACCTCCTTGGTTAAATTTACTCCTAGGTACTTTTATTGTTGTTGTTGCAATAGTGAAGGGGATTGTTTTCTTAATTTCTCTTTCAGACAGATCATTGTTTGTGTATAAAAATGCCTCTGATTTCTGAGTATTAATTTTATATCCTGCCACCTTGCTGAATTCATTTATCAGGTCCAGTAGTTTTTTTACTGTGACTTTAGGGTTTTCTATGTACAGTATCATATCATCAGCAAATAATGATAGTTTTACTTCTTCTTTTCCAATTTGGATGTTTTTATTTCTTCTTATTGTCTGATTGCTTTGGTTAAGACTTCCAGAACTATGCTGAATAAGAGTGGTGAAAGGGGGCACCCCTGCCTTGTTCCTGATCTTAAGGGGATTGCTTTAAATTTTTGCCCATTGAGTATGATGTTCTCTGTGGCTCTGTCATAGATGGCCTTTATTATGTTGAGATATGTTCCCTGTATCCCCACTTTGCTGAGAGTTTTGATCATAAATGGCTGCTGGATTTTATCAAATGCTTTTTCTGCATTTATTGATATTAATATGTGGTTTTTCTCTTTCCTTTTGTTTATGTGATGAATCACATTGATTGACTTGCGAGTATTGTACCAGCCTCACCTCCCAGAATAAATCCCACTTGATCATGATGTACGATTTTTTTTCATGTATTGCTGGATCCGGTTTGCTAATATTTTGTTGAGGATTTTAGCATCTAAATTCATCAAGGATATTGACCTTGTTTTCTTTTTTTGTATTGTCTTTGCCTGGTTGAAATCAGAATTATGCTCACCTCATAAAAGGAGCTTGGAAGGCTTCCCTCCTCTTGAATTTTTTGAAATAGCTTGAGAAGAATAGGAGTTAGTTCTTCTTTGAATGTTTGGTAGAATTCATTTGTGAAGCCATCTGGCCCAGGGCTTTTTGTTTGTTGGGAGTTTTTTGATAACTGTTTCAATCTCATTTGTTGTAATCGGTCTGTTTAGGTTTTCTGATTCTTCCAGATTGATTTTTGAGAGATTATATTTTTCAAGGAATTTGTCCATTTCATCTAAGTTGTCTAATTTTTTGGTGTACAGATCTTCATAGTATTTTCTAACAATCTTTTGTATTTCTGCTGTGTCAGTTGTTATTTCTTCACTTTCATTTCTAATTTTATTTATTTGAGTCCTCTTTCTTTTTTTCTTGGTGAGTCTGGTTAAAGGTTCATTAATCTTGTTTACCTTTTCAAAGAACCAGCTCTTGGTTTCATTGATCCTCTGTATTTTTTTTTTTTTTAGCCTCTAAGTCATTTATTTTCACTCTGATTTTTATTATTTCCTTCCTTCTACTTCCTCTGGGCTTTACTTGCTGTTCTTTTTCTAGTTCTTTTAGTTGCAGAGTTAAGTTGTTTATTTGAGCTTTTTCTAGCTTCTTAAGGTATGCCTGTAATGCTGTGAATTTTCCTCTCAGGATTGCTTTTGCTGTGTCCCATAAATTTTGAGTTGTTGTATGCTCATTTTCATTTTTTCCTTGATCTCATTGTTGACCTATTCATTATTTAATAACATACTGTTTAGTTTCCAAGTGTTTGAGTGTTTATCAGTTTTCCTATTGTAGTTGACTTCTAGTTTCATGCCATTGTGGCTAGAGAAGCTGCTTGATATGATTTCAATCTTCTTAAATTTGTTGAGGCTCATTTTATGTCCTAACAGGTGGTCTATCCTAGAGAATGTACCATGAGCAATTGAAAAGAATGTATATTCTGCTGCTTTAGGGTGAAAGGTTCTTTATTTAGGTGCTCATTAAGTCCATCCATTATAGCTTTGAGATCCTTAAGCATCCTAACAATCATTATTTTAAACTCTGCATCTGGTAACTTGATTACTTCCATTTAATCCAGTATTTTTCTGGAGATTTTTTTTGTTGATTCATATGGCTTACATTCTTCTGTCTTCTCATTATTTCTGTTTGTGGTTTGCAGGCTTGTTCAAAGTGTGGTCTCCTTAACTAGTAGAGCCTCTTTTCCATTTTCTGTATCTTAACTGGGTCAGGTGTGAGGAGCCCTTTCTTTAGATGTCACTCTAACAAGTGTTGTTAGGTCCTGAACTGATGTTCTCTGTATCTGGCCTCTGGATGTGCCCTCCATGGATTTTCTTGGCCAGAGCCTGGCACAGACCAGTGGGAGTCACTGCCTATGACTGGCCCTTATCTGTCTTTTTGGAGCAACAGATGATCCAGATCCTGTGGCTGCCTCTGCTGTGCCCAGGTGTCATTGTTAATATCAACCACACTCTTAGGCTGACTTTTATCTACTTTTGCCTGGAGGATGTTCATTTAAATGTTCAGGTTCCCCTGAGATCCACTTTCTGCCATCTCTTATTGGTAGCTACTTGTTGGGCTCAGTACTATAAATCAGGGGTTAGGTAAGGTATTGGATGTGGCTTGCCCCTTAGCCTCAGGTGTCATTCTATCCAACCTTCTATTTTATTTTATTTTATTTTATTTTATTTATATCATTCTTTCTTTTCAGCCCTCAGAATGGTGTGGCTACAGGAGTCAAATGAGTGCGGCTTTTTTGTTCCCGAGGTGTGGTCTGTCCACAGGCCCGCCACCACCACTGCTGCCGCCTCAGGTGTTCAGGCACGAGCATTGGCAGTGCCAGCCCACCACTGCCACCGCTGCAGCTTCCTCCTCACCTCCACGGGCCAGACTGTGTGCGCATGCCTGGTCTGCAAGCCCTGGCTGGCCCCAGACCTCCACCCCACCTCCACTGGTGGGACTGCTTTTGAGCGCCCAGGCTTCAAGCCTAGGCCAGTTCTCCAGCCTCCGCCCTGCTCTCGCAAGCAGGACTGCGTTCACACATCCGAACTATTTTCATGCACCAGTGGTCGCCAGCCGCAGCCCAGGCTGCAAGCCTGGGCAGGTTTCCCGGCTTTCATCCCGCCCCTGCGGGTGGGACTTTGTTCACCCGTGCATTCAGGGCCTGCTTCCGGCTTCCGCCTCTGCATATGGGACCGCACTCCCACCTCCCGTGCTGCCCACCCCCCATGAGCATTCAGCAGTGTGGTGGTGGCATTGTAGCTCAGACCTCAGCACTCAATACTGTATCCCTGACAGGCTTTCTGCTTCTAAGTGACTCTGCTCTGACTGCAGCAAGAGAGCTTCTGTTTGGCTGGTGTCCTGCTTCCCTTTGCTGGTATTGCTGGTTCCAGGGGAAATATTCACTTTAGATTTGGGGAGTGACTCAGCCCAGGGGTTAGAGTGGCTTTCCCTCAAAGTGTTTCTCCCTGTGCTTTCTAGATTACACGCTCTTCCTGCTACTCTGGTCCTCTCAGCTCTCCGCATCCCCCAGGAGCCCGGGGTGAGTGGTTGTAAAAGAGGTGTTCTGCGCAGTCCCTTTAAGATGAATCCTGGGTCTGAGAAATCTGTCTCTTTCTCGAAAACAGTATCCTAACTTGTTTCGCAGCTAAATACTGTCCATACACCTCTTCTAGGCTCCAGGGTTGCAGGCTGGGGCATCAGTCCTGGGGCCCAGGACCCTCCACTCTCCGGTAGAACCTCACCATCAAGCAAGTCCCTCCGGACCACTGCTTGCTCCCCAGAGCAAGGCAGCCCTCTCTGCATTTCCGTTTTACTACCAGTCTTAGTGTAGCTCCTTTGGTGATCTTTGGTTATAGATTCCTCTTGGGTTAGCCCAAAGTTGGTTTTTCCAGATGATTGTTCTCAAAATTAAGTTGTAATCCACTTTGGTTCTGGGAGGTGGAAGTCGGAATGTCCGCTTACTCCATCGCCATCTTGCCATGCCTCCTAACAGTTTTTTAAATCCAGAAAGGATCCTCAAAAGTTTTGTAAATGTATTACTCCTGAGCACAGTGAGAGAAGGAAATAAAACTTCACCTTGCCCTCCCTTTCCAAATCCAGACAAATTGTTTATTGATTTTTTTCTCTTCCAGAGATAGCTGTTGCTTTTTTGTGTGTCTCTTTTTAGGTCCTAAGAACTTGACTGCTGCCTGCCTGGGACACACAGTCTGTGGGTTCTTTCTCTTGGTGGCGTTTAGGAGTGACTTTGGATCCTGAGAAGGTAAGTAGCCCTTGCACATTCTTGAATTTATGGGGTTCTTTTATATGCCGAGAAATATTTACTGTTTGTCCCAGCTGAAACCCGACAAGATATCTGAAAGGATTTAATATCTCTGTGATCAGAAATTTAGCTAAATGGAAGCTGATATTCAAAACCTGATCATATTTTTGTATGCCTTTCCTATACATTAAATGTAGAAAAGAAAAACATTCCAATATAGGTAGAGGAGTATATCAGTACTTTGATACCATTTAATCAGAAACCAAATTCTTTGAGAAGTTGAAAAAATATGTGGGGTCTTTTTTTTTATAAATCGCGTCTTTATAGGACAAGAGGTCTGGCTGCTGGTCTGGTGCATCCTATGTTATACTAGTGATTTGTACATTTTTTTACTTATTCTATTCTTTGAGAATCTGGAAAATGTTATAGGCTATCTCCCCAAAAAGGATACTATGAGCTTCGTAGTGTTAAATACAGTCCAAAATTCATCCATAAGCCAAGACTTCCTGAAAAGCTATCTGCAGACTGGAGATGAAGACCAATATTGTGCTGTTAAATGTGTAACAATCTACTCTTTTATATACTTTTGCCATAAATACTGGTTGATAATTTTATTTATTCTAACAAGTAAAATGAAAATGAAATGATGTGCTAACAATTTGACTTGCTTCTTTTTTTAAAAAATATTTTTTTCATTTTTATTTTTTAATATTAATTTTAATGGAGTGACATTGATAAATCAGGGTACATATATTCAGAAAAAATATCTCTAGATTATTTTGACATTTTTTTATGTTGCATACCTCTCACCCAAAGTCAAATTGTCTTCTTTCACCTTCTATCTGGTTTTCTTTGTGCCCCTCCCCTCCCTCCACACTCTCCCTCTCCTTCTTCCCCCCCTTCCCCCCCCAATTACCATCACATTCTTGTCCATGTCTCTGAGTCTCATTTTTATGTCCCATCTATGTAAGGAATCATATAGTTCTTAGTTTTTTCTGATTTACTTATTTCACTCCATATAATGTTATCAAGGTCCATCCATGTTATTGTTAAGGATCCGATGTCATCATTTCTTATGGCTGAGTACTATTCCATAGTGTATGTGTGTGTGTATGTGTGTATGTATGTATGTATACATATATATACACCAAAGCTTTTTAATCCACTCGTCCACTAACAGACACTTGGGCTGTTTCCAGTTCTTTGCTATTGTGAACAATGCTGCCATAAACATGGGGGTGCATTTCTCCTTTTCAAACAGTGATATGGTGTTCTTGGGGTATATTCTTAAAAGTGGGTCAAAAGGCAGTTCAATTTTTAATTTTTTGAGGAATCTCCATACTGTTTTTCATAGTGACTGCACCAGTCTGCATTCCCACTAGCAGTGCAAGAGGGTTTCCTTTTCTCCACATCCTCACAAGCACTTATTATGTGTTGTTTTGTTGATGAGCACCATTCTGACAGGTGTGAGGCAATATCTCATTGTGGTTTTAATTTGCATTTCTCTAATGATTAGTGATGTTCAGAATTTTTTCATATGCCTATTGGTCATCTATATGTCCTCTTTGGAGAAGTGTCTGTTCATTCTTTTGCCCACTGTTTGATTGGATTGTTTGCCTTCCTGGTATTGAGTTTTACAAGTTCTTTATATATTTTGGTTATTAACCCCTTATCAGACATATTGTTGAATATGTCCTCCCATTGTGTAGTTTGTCTTTTTATTCTGTTCTTATTGTCTTTAGCTGTGCAAAAGCTTTTGAGTTTGATATAGTCCCATTTGTTTATTCTGTCTTTTATTTCACTTGCCTGTGGAGATAAATCGGCAAATATATTGCTGCGAGAGATGTCGGAGAGCTTACTGCCTATGTTTTCTTCTAGGATGCTTATAGTTTCATGGCTTACATTTAAGTCTTTTATCCATTTTGAGTTTATTTTTGTGAATGGTGTAAGTTGGTGGTCTAGTTTCATTTTTTTGCAGGTAGATGTCCAATTTTCCCAACACTCTTTATAAAGAGGCTGTCTTTACTCCATTCTATGCTCTTACCTCCTTTGTCAAATATCAATCGTCCATAAAGGTGTGGGTTTATTTCTGGGTTCTCAGTTCTGTTCCATTGATCTATATGCCTGTTCTTATGCCAGTACCAAGCTGTTTTGAGTAAAACGGCCTTGAGTACAATTACTTGATATCAGGAAGTATGATACCTCCCACTTTATTCTTCCTTTTCAAGATTGCTGAGGCTATTTGAATCTTTTTTGGTTCCATATAAATTTTTGGAATATGTGTTCTATATCTTTGAAGTATGTCATTGGTATCTTAATTGGTACTGTATTGAATTTATAAATTGCTTTGGATAATATAGACATTTTAATGATGTCTATTTTTTCTAACCATGAGCATGGTATATACTTCCACTTGTTTGTATCTTCCTTGATTTTTATCAATGTTTTATAATTTTCCGAGTACAAGCCTTTTTCTTTTCTTTTCTTTTTTCCGAGTACAAGTCTTTAATCTCCTTGGTTAAATTTATTCCTAGGGCCCTGGCCGGTTGGCTCAGCGGTAGAGCGTCAGCCTAGCGTGCGGAGGACCCGGGTTCGATTCCCAGCCAGGGAACACAGGAGAAGTGCCCATTTGCTTCTCCACCCCTCCGCCGCGCCTTCCTCTCTGTCTCTCTCTTCCCCTCCCACAGCCGAGGCTCCCTTGGAGCAAAGATGGCCCGGGCGCTGGGGATGGCTCTGTGGCCTCTGCCTCAGGCGCTAGAGTGGCTCTGGTCGCAACATGGCGACGCCCAGGATGGGCAGAGCATCACCCCCTGGTGGGCGTGCCGGGTGGATCCCGGTCGGGCGCATGCGGGAGTCTGTCTGACTGTCTCTCCCTGTTTCCAGCTTCAGAAAAATGCAAAAAAAAAATTTATTCCTAGGTACTTTATTTTTTGGTTGTAATAGTGAAGGGGATTGCTTCCTTAATTCCTTTTTCTGACAGTTCACTGTTGGTATATAAAAATGCCTCTGATATCTGAGTATTAATTTTATATCCTGCCACTTTGCTGAATTCATTTATCAGGTCCAGTAGTTTTTTGACTGAGACTTTAGTGTTTTCTATATACAATATCATATCATCTGCAAATAATGATAGTTATACTTCTTCTTTTCCAATTTGGATGCCTTTTATTTCTTCTTGTTGTCTGATTGCTGTGGCTAGGACTTCCAGAACTATGTTGAATAAGAGTGGTGAAAGGGGGCACCCCTGCCTTGTTCCTGATCTTAAGGGGATTGCTTTTAATTGCCCATTGAGTATGATGTTGGCTGTGGGTTTGTCATAGATGGCCTTTATCATGTTCAGGTATGTTCCCTGTATTCTCACTTTGCTGAGAGTTTTGATCATGAATCTTAGAAGAAAACATAGGTAGTAAGCTCTCCAACATCTCTTCCAACAATATATTTTTTGATATATCTCTATGGTCAAGTAAAATAAAAGACAGAATAAAAAAAGGGAACTATATCAAACTAAAAAGCTTTTGCACAGCTGAAGACAATAAGAAAGAATAAAAAGACAAACTACACAATGGGGAACATATTCAACAATATGTCTGATAAAGGATTAATAACCAAAATCTATAAAGAACTTGTAAAACTCAACACCAGGAAGATAAACAGTCCAATCAAAAAATGGGCGAAAGAAATGAATAGACATTTCTCTAAAAGAGGACATATAAATGGCCAATAGGCATACAAAAAATGTTCAACATCACTAATCATTAGAGAAGTGCAAATTAAAACCACAATGAGATGCCACCTCACACCAGTCAGAATGGTGCTCATCAACAAAACAACACAGAATAAGTGCTGGCGAGGATGTGGAGAAAAGGGGACCCTCCTGCACTGTTGGTGGGAATGCAGACTGGTGCAGCCACTGTGGAAAACAGAATGGAGATTCCTCAAAAAATTAAAAATCGACTGCCTTTGACCCAGCTATCCCACTTTTAGGAATATACCCCAAGAACACCATATCACTGTTTGAAAAGGAGAAATGCACCCCCATGTTTATGGCAGCATTGTTCACAATAATGAAGATCTGGAATAGCCCAAGTGTCTGTTAGTGGACGAGTGGATTAAAAAGCTATGGTACATATATACAATGGAATACTATGGGGTCATGAAAAAGAAGGAAATTTTACCTTTTGTGACAACATGGATGGACTTGGAAACTATTATGTTAAATGAAATAAGCCAGGCAGAAAAATAAAAATATCATATGACCTCACTCATCTGAGGAATCCAACGAACAATGTGAACTGAGGAGCGGAATTGAGGCAGAGAAGAGACAAAGGGACCAGAGGAAAAGAGGACAGAGGGAAAGGGGTTGATAGGATGGGATAAAGCTAAAGGGAAGGGGGGAGGGCACAATGGGGAGAGGGTAAGGGAGATGTTGAAGGGAATATGGGGGAGGGGTGATGCATTCCGGGCAACACTAGAATCCATGTAAACACAATAAATTAAAATCAATAATAAAAAAGAATAAGTATAATTACTATTATTGTTATTAATATTAGCAGACAGGTAAAGACAAACTAATAAAGTTCAACATGACTTTGTAGGTATACCCTTGATATCTTGGAATAGCTACCTCTGATGTTGATGGCTTCTCATCCTTGAGACATCCTTGATCTCTACTCTAGGTGGAAGCAAGTATCAGAGACAGAAGCAGATGTCCATTACTGGTTAGGCACTTGCTAAGGTCCCTTCCAACAATGTTGTAGAGAGTTTTTAATCAATATTTTTTCTAATGAACAAAAATCTTGTGGTTGTAAGACACGGTCTTTGAAGTCTTTGCCTCCCAGGAGTGACTTGTGAAATGAATGTAACTAGTTTATCAGTCCCTATAAAGCTGGTGAAGGAGCCCTTGATAATAATGCAGAGTGTCTCCTTTTAGTAAAGTTGATTTATATGTCTTCTTATCTAGGTGCATAGGGTGGCTGGTGATTATTTCATAAAAAGAAAAGCGATGTTTACCAGAAGAAGTAGATTTTAGGTTGAGGAACACTATAGGAAGAGCTTTTGGCCAAAGGAAATTAAAAGCTTCTGAAAATTTACCTAGTTGAATTTTAATTTGTATCATTTGTATTTTCTACCAATCCAGAGGATTGTGGTGATCAGCACAATAAAAATATAGTACCACAGGCCAAACATTACAAATAGATTGCATTATTTGCCATTGAAATGAGTCCTTCAGTGACTAATTTAGAGAAAATTCTCCAATTGGAAATTAATTCTTTCTAATAATAATTTACCTACCATTAGGCTGTTGCTCTCTTACAAGGGAATGCCTCAACTCCGTAAAATAAACATCAGCTCATACCTAACATATGTCTGTATCCTTGAAATGGTGGCATTGGATAAAATCCAGTTTCCATACCTCAAATGGACCTAACGAAAGTGGGGACTGTCCTTGAGACCCGTGGCATGATTTTTCAGTGTTATATTTGCACAGATAAAAAACATCTGCGGTACACTTCATGAACTACAATAGGAGAAAGTTCTTAGTAATAGTGTTTACTCCATGAAATCATCCTTTAGGACTACAGTGTTTTAGTTCATGTACATTTTAAAGCTAAGATAATTAATACCATATAGGTAAGATTGGTTTCTGATTGGGTGTAAGCCATATCTGTTTGCCTAGGTCAAAGTTTCCCCCTTTTTGTTTTCATATCTTCTTTTCTTCTGTAGCTATCCACTGGAACTGTAAAAGAGAGTCTTCTGATTTAATAAGAAGCAAGGAGTATACTCAGGTCTAGATGATTTAGCTGTTTAATGTTGCCTGTCTAGCTGCAGCATCAGCAAAATGATTTCCTGTTTCTTTTATGGTGACAGCTTTAGAATGTTCTGGAATTTTCATAATTGCCAACTGTTTCAATTTCTGTGTGACATCTAATAATTCTGCAACCTATTTTGTTATTCTTTATCAGCTACCCTGAGAACTATAAGAAGCCTCACTGCTTCCACATTATAGAGTTGTGAGCTACACCAAGGGCATTGCTGTCAGTGTAAATATTGGCTGCCTGATGAGCCTGAGTTAGAACAATTAATTAGGCTTGTTGGGCAAATCTTATATAGGTAAAGAAGACTTTCAAATATGTCTACCATAGAAGTTATTGCATATTCGGCTCAGTAATATTTTTGTTTATCTTTCAAAGATCCAACTGTAAACTAAATTAAGTCAGCAATATCAACAGGAGTTTCCTGTAAACTGTTCCTAGGAAAAGAAGGCTGTCTGTAAGCAAAACACAATTGTGGATGTCTTTATGCTGCAAATAAAGTAGCAAAGTTGCTGAGTTAAGACTGTTACATCGAGTTCAAGGTGCATAATGCAAGAGCGAGTCAACTGACCGAGTGTTGAATTTGATTTGGCCCTGGCTGTTTGGCTCAGTGGTGGAGTGTTGACCCCATGTGTGGAAGTCCTGGGTTCTATTCCTGGTCAGGGCACACAGGAGAGGCTTCTTCTCCCTCTCCCCGTCTCTTTTCTCTCTCTCTTTCTGCAGCCATGATTTGATTGGAGCGTGTTGGCTCCTGGGTGCTGAGGATGGCTCCATGGCCTCCATCTCAGGCACTGAGAAGGGCTTGGTTGCAACGCCTCGGATGGGCAGAGTTTCATCCCCCTAGTGGGCTTGTTTAATGGATCCCAGCCAGGGTGCATGCAGGAACCTGTCTCTACCTCCTCTTTTCTCACTGAATAAAAGAACAAAAAAGAATATGATTTGAACTAAGTGGAGATTCCATACAATGAGGAACATAAACAAAAGAGAGCCCATAACTATCTTTTCAGTTTGCTTGCATCACATGTCTGTAGCAGAGATGGTTGTCATACTGGGAGGGAGCCCTGGGTAATGAGTCTGGTTGCTGACTACAATAGCCAATGAGTCTCTGATAATCTCTATGTTTTTGAGTTAAAATTTCTAAAAGTATTTCACTTGTTTTCATGTATAAAAAGCTAGAAAGTTTATAATTAAGCTGTCCCAGAATGAGAGTTTTAGGTAATTCTTTTTTGTTTTGTTTTGTTTTTGTATTTTTCCAACGTTAGAAGCGGTGAGGCAGTCAGACAGACTCCCACATGCACCCTATCGGGATCCACCCAGTATGCCCACCAGGGGGCAAAGCCCTGCCAATCTGGGGCATTGTTCTGTTGCGGCCGGCCAGAGCCATTCTAGCACCTGAGGCAGAGGCCATGGAGCCGTCCTCAGCACCCAGGCCAACTTTGCTCCAATGGAGCCTTGGCTGTGGGAGGGGAAGAGAGAAACAGAGAGGAAGGAGAGGGGGAGGGGTGGAGAAGCAGATGGGTACTTCTCCTGTGTGCCCTGACTGGGAATCAAACCTGGAACTTTCACACACTGGGCCAATGCTCTGCCGCTGAGCCAACCAGCCAGGGCCTTTTTTTTTTTTTTTAAGTTTTTTTTTTGTGTGTGACAGAGACAGTGAAAGAGACAGAGAGAGGGACAGATAGGGACAGACAGACAGGAAGACAGAGAGATGAAAAGCATCAATTCTTTGTTGCAGCACCTTAGTTATTCATTGATTGCTTTCTCATAAGTGCCTTGACCGGGGGTGGGGGAGGTGCTACAGCAGACTGAGTGACCCCTTGTTCAAGCCAGCGGCTTTGGGTTTAAGCTGGTGAGCTGTGCTCAAACCAGATGATCCTGCGCTCAAGCCAGCGACCTCGGGATTTTGAACCTGGGTCCTCTGTGTGTGATACTCTATCCACTGCGCCACCAACTGGTCAGGCTAGGTAGTTCTTTCTTTGGAGTTTGACAGCTTGTTTCTTTTCTGGGTCCCACTGAATCAAATCAGGTCAATTTGATTTTAAGAAGACAAAGAGGCTAGGCCATTAATAAAAATTTGGAAATCAATTGTGACAGTATCCAGTCAGACCCAGGAACCTCTAAGCTATTTTGTTGTTGTTTCTTTGTTTGTTTTTAGAAGAGGAAAGGCTATTTCCTCTGATTCTCTCGGTGTTAACTAGTAGTACATTTTTATATGTGAGATGGGCAAGATGTTTTATTTAAGGTAACCAAAATTGTAGCTTTGAGACTTTAAGTCCTTTTATGGTAGGTAAATTGTGTCTTTTGGAAGTCTAGTAATGTCCTAGAACACAAACATAAAACATCTACATATTGGATTAGAGTGGAATAGCTGGAACATTCAACACCATTCAAATCAACTTTTAGACAAATAGGTGGGACTCTGTATATCCCTGGGGCATTATTGTCCAAGTAAACTTGTAATCTTCCCAGGTGAAAGCAAAGAGGTAATTTTGTCTCTCTCTCTCTCTTTCTTTTTTATATCAATTATGAAAGAGGCACTACATAAATCTATCACTGAAAAATACTGGCAGTCCACAGGAATACCTGCTAATAGGTTTTATGGATTTGGAACCATAGGATGTTTGGAAATAACTATTTATAGCTATGAGATTTTCTACAACTCTCTGTCCTTTCTCACTGAGTTTCTTTACTTAAAAAAAAAACCCCAAAAGTGAAAAACAGAATTATAGGGGCTCACACATGGAATTATAAGCCCCCTTTTAAAATTAATCTTGTATATTGGGCTTAAGTCCAACTAGTGCATCAGGTCTTAAAAGACATTGGTGACTATTAGGTAGAGGCAAAGTATTATCATAGTTATTTTAACAGGTGTGGCTGAGTTGATGTCACCAATATCTGTACTGAAAAAGGCCCAGAGTTGCATTTGAATGTCCTGTAAGAAAAATACCAGTGTAGGAGGACATGACTACCCACCACAAACTGCTTTTAGTTAGAAAGTTTTAATTTCAGGCCATCCTATGTGGTTGTTTTATTTTATTTTATTTTATTATTTTATTAATTTTACTAGGGTGACATCAATAAATCAGGGTACATATGTTCAAAGAAAACATGTCCAGGTTATCTTGTCAATCAATTATGTTGCTTACCCATCACCCAAAGTCAGATTGTGCTCTGTCACCTTCTATCTCAGTGGGTCTCAACCTTTCTAATGCCGTGACCCCGCAATACAGTTTCTCATGTTGCGGTGACCCCAAACCAAAAAATAATTTTGGTAGCTACTTCATAACTGTAATTTTGCTACAGTTATGATTCAGAATGTAAATACTTGATATGCATTATGTATTTTCCGATGGCTTTAGGCGACCCCGCTGGGGTCACGACCCACAGGTTGAGAACCGCTGTTCTATCTAGTTTTCTTTGTGCCCCTTCCCCTCCCCCCTTTCCCTCTCCCTCTTCCCCCACCCCTTGTAACCACCACACTCTTATCAATGTCTCTTAGTCTCGCTTTTTATATCCCACCTACATATGGAATAATGCAGTTCCTGGTTTTTTCTGATTTACTTATTTCACTTCGTATAATGTTATCAAGATCCCACCATTTTGCTGTAAATGACCCGATGTCATCATTTCTTATGGCTTAGTAGTATTCCATAGTGTATATGTGCCATACCTTCTTTATCCAGTCATCTATTGAAGGGCTTTTTGGTTGTTTCCATGTCCTGGCCACTGTGAACAATGCTGCAATGAACATGGGGCTGCATGTGTCTTTATGTATCAATGTTTCTGAGTTTTTGGGGTATATACCCAGTAAAGGGATTGCTGGGTCATAAGGTAGTTCTATTTTCAGTTTTTTGAGGAACCACCATACTTTCTTCCACAATGGTTGTACTACTTTACATTCCCACCAACAGTGAATGAGGGTTCCTTTTTCTCCACAGCCTCTCCAACATTTGCTATTACCTGTCTTGTTAATAATAGCTAATCTAACAGGTGTGAGGTGGTATCTCATTGCAGTTTTGATTTGCATTAGGTCTGTGAGTTTGTATGGTCAGCATGTAAGCCTCCCGTAAGCTTGAGATTCAGTATGTGGCCCTTTTTATGTCTACACTATGCCCATCTATGTAAAAGAAGTATGTATCTATTCATTTTACTTTTTAATCCAATCCCAGAGATTTTCCTGCTTTGCTTTCTTCCACTTTCTATTCTATCACCCTAAATTTCATGTAACCCCTAACATCTTCTCCTTTGATTCGATGTATAAAATAAAATGCAAAACTGCCATTCTCTGGAGCATTTCCTCAATCCACTGAGATTTTGCTTCCCAGCAATGGTTGTCAGTTTGGCCCAAATAAACTAAAAAATTCTTACAGGTTTTGACATTTTTTACATGGACAATGTTAAGTGAAAGAAGCCAGTCACAAAAGACCACATATTGTGTGATTTAATTAGCATAAATGCCAAGAATAGGGAATCTATAGCAACAGAAAGTAGATTAAGGTTAGTTGTGGTATTAGGGACAGGACACAGGAAGTGATAGTGGGTATGGGATTTCTATTTGAAGTAATAAAATGTCTCAGTATTGACGTGATAATGACTGCAAGTATCTGTGAATATTTTAAAAACTATTAAGATGTACAATTTAAATGAAGTCAAATGTATGGTATGTGAATATCCCAATAAATTGCTTTAAAATCAAAATATTTGGACACACCAATGAAGAAAAATGTGATTGGGGAATAAACACATGAAATGATGATCAACATCATTAGCCACATTAAAATTAAGAAAGACTGACTTTCTTAAGTGCTGACAAAAATAGAGATTTGGAATGGTCATACACTGTTGGTGGGAATGCATAATGGGCTCAACCACTTTGGAGGACAGTTTGGCATTCCTTATAAAATTAAACTCACACATACACTAGGGCCTACCTTTTCACTGATTGGAATTTGACCAAGAGAAATAAAAATATATAACCATCACAGCGTGTTGACCCAACACGCTGTGATGGTTATAACAGCTGGATTAGTTTTCTACTATGGCTGCAGCAAATTACTACATACTTAGTGGCTTAAAACAATACAAATTTACTAGATTGGAGTTCTGAGATCAGAGGACCAAGGTCACTCCTGTGAGGCTAAAGTCAAGGTATCTGAAGAGCTTTGTTCGTTCTGGAGGCTCCAAGTGTGAATTCATTTTCTTGCCTACACCCACTTTAGAGGACGACTTTATTCATCCTGTCCCTCCATCTTCAAAGCCAGCACTGAAACATCTTCAAATCTCTATTACCCTCTCCCTTTGACCCCTCTGTTTCTGTCTCTCTACTCTGCTTTAGCTGCCACGTCTTCTCTAAGTCTCCTGCCTGTGTCTTTGGGTCAACCTAGATAAAAAATCTCTCTAAATAAAATTTTTTAATTTGCCCTGGCCAGCTGGCTCAATGGTAGAGCACTGACCTGGTGTGTGGATATTATGGGTTTGACTCCTGGTCAGGGCACATAAAAAGCACCCATCTGCTTCTCCACTCCTCTCCCTCTCACTCACTTCTCTCTCTCCCTTCCCCTCCAGCAGCCATAGCTCTATTGGAGTTAGTTGGCCCAACACGCTGAGGATAGCTCCATGGCTTCCACCTGAAGTAATAAGGATAGCTCGGTTGCTGAGAAACAGAGCAACACCCCAGATGGGCAGAACATTGCCTCCTAGTGGGCTTGCCAGGTGGATCCCTGTTGGGGTGCATGTGAGAGTCTGTCTCTCTGCCTCTCCTCCTCTCACTGAGTTAAATAAAAACGAGAGAGAAAAAATTCTTAATTACACCTGCAAAAAAGCTTTTGCCATGAACAGATTCACAGCCTCTGAAGGAGGTTATTATTTTGCCTACCTTTATTTATAGTTGCTAAAAACCAGAAACACAGAAGATGATACATCAACTGCTAAGTGGGTCTTCAAATCGCAGCAAATTCCATGCAACAGAAACAAGATCTAAGACCTGAACACCAGTCTCTTCCCCTATCTTCTTACACGAACAAGCCCCCTCCATTTTTCTTGAGTTCTTGTGGCTGACTAATACTGAAATTGACAAAAAGACCAGATTAACAGAAGAAAACACAACTTAATACATGTGCACAAGAGATCATAAATAATAATGCTCCCCAAAATGATGAACCAGCCAGCTTTTTATATTTTTCAGACAAAATAAACAATAAATTTGTGAAGAAATGACAGGACAATAACACTTAGGTTTGGGTGCTCGTTAGTGAAAAATCTAAACAAAGTTGGGGCTTGGGTAGTAAAGAAGTAACAGGTTATTTTTTTTTTTTTTATTTAGTGAGAGGAGGGGAGACAGAGACAGACTCCTGCACGCACCCAGACTGGGATCTACCCGGCAACCCACTAGGGGGTGATGCTCTGCCCATCTGGAGCCCTTGCTCTGTTGCATTTGGAGCCATTTTTTAGCACCTGAGGCAGAGACTATGGAGCCATCCTCAGCGCCCAGGGCCAACTCACTCCAATTGAGCCATGGCTACAGAAGAGGAGGAGAAGGGGGGGGTGAAGAAGCAGATGGGTGCCTCTTCCGTGTGCCCTGACTGGGAATAGAACCTGGAACATCCACACACCAGGCCAATGCTCTACCACTGAGCAAACAAGACAGGCTAGTAACAGGTGTTTGTTTGTTTGTTTAATGCAACTTTTGACCCTGGATTCTTTAACTTTAGTAATATGGGTGTCTCTCTCAGTCTGTGACAGGGAGGGCACCTTTCACAGGTGGGTTTATTTCCTGCACTCAAGGAGACAAGGGAGGGCGAACATGCTCTCCTGTACCAGCTGCATATCAAGTAACTTAGATTTAAAGTAATAAAGATGTTAAAGTGGGATATTTTGGGGCAGCATGTCCTGGACCCTCACATAGGTGAAAAGAGAAAAAAAATGATAGAGCTTAGAGTAATCAACCTTCTCACATTACAGACAGAAACTAGCATCTGAGAGCTGAGGTACTTTACCAAGTTCACACAAATGAGAGCTCTTGCTTCTTGGTTTATCACTTTTCCCTATCATATTCCTCATTAATTCTTAATGGTTTTCTTAGTCCTAGAAAAACCATAATTACGTGATTGAAGGACAGTCATATAGAGGACAAAATGGTGTTAATTCTTCTCCTTAAAGCATAAGGCACAGGGAGGCATCAAGGCTGGTATGGGCACATTAACTAACAACCCAGGCTTAGAGATTTATAGGCAGGCATACAAGTCTTGGCTCTGCCACATTTTTTTTATTGATTTTAATTTACTGTGTTTACATAGATTCTAGTGTTGCCCCAAATGCATCCCCCCTCCCCCGTAATCCCCTCAACATCTCTTTTGCTCCCTTCCCCATATTGCCCTCCCCCATTCCCTTCAGCTTTATCCCATCCTATCATCCCCTTTTGCTCTGTCCTCTTTTCCTCTGGTCCCTTTGATCTCTCCTCTGTCTCAATTCCGTTCCTCAGTTCACACTGTTCATTGAATTTCACAAATGAGTGAGGTCATATGATATTTTTTCTTTTTCTGCCTGGCTTTTCACTTAACATAATAGTTTCCAGGTCCATCCATATTGTCGCAAAAGGTAAGATACCCTTCTTTTTCATGGCCCCATAGTATTCCATTGTGTATATGTACCACAGATTTCTAATCCACTCGTCCACTGACTGACACTTGACACTGTTTCTAGATCTTCACTATTGTGAAGAATCTGCCATAAACATGGGGGTAAATTTCTCCTTTTGAAACAGTGCTATACTGTTCTTGGAGTATATTCCTTAAAGTGGGATAGCTGAATCAAAAGGCAGATCGATTCTTAATTTTTTGAGGAATCTCCATACTGTTTTCCACAGTGGCTGCACCAGTCTGCATTCCCTCCAGCAGTGCAGGAGGGTTCCCTTTCCCCCACATCCTTGCCAGCACTTATTTTGTGTTGTTTTGTTGATGAGCGCCATTCTGACTGGTGTGAGGCGATATCTCATTGTGGTTTTAATTTGCACTTCTCTAATGATTAGTGATGTTGAACATTTTTTCATATGCCTATTGGCTATCTATATGTTCTCTTTAGAGAAGTGTCTTTTCATTTCTTTTGCCCATTCTTTGATTGGATTTTTTGCCTTCCTGGTGTTGAGTTTACAAGTTCTTTATATATTTTGGTTATTAACACCTTATCAGATGTATTGTTAAATATGTTCTCCCATTATGTAGTTTGTCCTTTTATTCTATTCTTATTGTCTTTAGCTGTGCAAAAGCCTTTTAGTTTGATATAGTCCCATTTTTTTTATCCTGTCTTTTATTTCACTTGCCCGTGGAGATAAATCAGCAAAAATATTGCTGCAAGAGATGTCAGAAAACTTACTGCCTATGTTTTCTTCTAAAATGCTTATGGTTTCACGGCTAACATTTAAGTCTTTTATCCATTTTGAGTTTATTTTTGTGAATGGTGTAAGTTGATGGTCTAGTTTTATTATTTTGCAGGTAGATGTCCAATTTTCCCAACACCATTTGTTCAAGAGGCTGTCTTTACTCCATTGTATGCTCTTACTTCCTTTGTCAAATATCAATTGTCCATAAAGGTGTGGGTTTATTTCTGAGTTCTCTGTTCTGTTCCATTGATCTATATGCCTGTTCTTATGCCAGTACCAAGCTATTTTGAGTACAACGGCCTTGAGTACAATTACTTGTATCAGGAAGTATGATACCTCCCACTTTATTCTTCCTTTTCAAGATTGCTGAGGCTATTTGAATCTTTTTTGGTTCCATATAAATTTTTGGAATATGTGTTCTATATCTTTGAAGTATGTCATTGGTATTTCATTGAATTTATATATTGCTTTGGGTAATATAAACATTTTAATGATGTCTATTCTTTCTAACCATGAGCATGGTATATACTTCCACTTGTTTGTATCTTCCTTGATTTCTTTTATCAATGTTTTATAATTTTCCGAGTACAAGTTTTTAATCTCCTTGGTTAAATTTACTCATAGGTACTTTATTTTTTGGTTGTAATAGTGAAGGGGGTTGTTTCCTTAATTCCTTTTTCTGACAGTTCACTATTGGTGTATAAAAACGCCTCTGATTTCTGAGTATTAATTTTATATCCTGCCACTTTGCTAAATTCATTTATCAGGCCCAGTAGTTTTTTGACTGAGACTTTAGTGTTTTCTATATACAATATCATATCATCTGCAAATAATGATAGTTTTACTTCTTCTTTTCTAATTTGGATGCCTTTTATTTCTTCTTGTTGTCTGATTGCTGTGGCTAGGACTTCCAGAACTATGTTGAATAAGAGTGGTGAGAGGGGGCACCCCTGCCTTATTCCTGATCTTAAGGGGATTGCTTTTAATTTTTGCCCATTGAGTATGATGTTGGCTGTGGGTTTGTCATAGATGGCCTTTATCATGTTCAGGTATGTTCCCTGTATTCTCACTTTGCTGAGAGTTTTGATCATGAATGGGTGCTGGATTTTATCAAATGCTTTTTCTGCATCTATTGGTTTTTTCTGCATCTATCATGTGGTTTTTCTCCTTCCTTTTGTTTATGTGATGAATCACATTGAGTGATTTGCAAATATTGTTCCAGCCTTGCCTTCCCAAAATAAATCCCACTTGATCATGGTGTATGTTTTTTTTTCATATATTGCTGGATCCGGTTTGCTAATATTTTGTTGAAGATTTTAGCATCTAGATTCATTTGGGATATTGACCTATAATTTTCTTTCTTTGTGTTGTCTTTGCCTGGTTTTGGAATCAGAATTATGCTCGCCTCATAAAAGGAGCTTGGAAGTCTTCCTTCCTCTTGAATTTTTTGAAATAGTTTGAGAAGGATAGGAGTTAGTTCTTCTTTGAATATTTGGTAGAATTCACTCGTGAAGCCATTGGGCCCCGGGCTTTGGTTTGTTGGGAGTTTTTTGATAACTGTTTCAATCTCATTTGTTGTAATTGGTCTGTTTAGGTTTTCTGATTCTTCCAATTGATTTTGGAAATATTATATGTTTTAAGGAATTTGTCCATTTTACTAGGTTGTCTAATTTCTTGCTATATAGTTCTTCATAGTATTTTCTTACAATCCTTTGTATTTCTGTTGTGTCAGTTGTTATTTCTCCACTCTCATTTCTAATATTATTTATTTGTATCCTCTCTCTTTTTTTCTTGGTGAGCCTAGTTAAAGGTTCATTAATCTTGTGTACTTTTTCAAAGAACCAGCTCCTTGATTCATTGATCCTCTGTATTGTTTCTTTAGCCTCTATGTCATTTATTTCTGCTCTGATCTTTATTATTTTTTTCTTTCTACTACCTCTGGGCTTTACTTGCTGTTCTTTTTCTAGTTCTTTTAGATGCAGGGTCAAGTTGTTTATTTGAGTGTTTTCTAGCTTCTTACAGTATGCCTGTAATGCTTTGAAGTTCCCTCTCAGTACTGCTTTTGCTGTGTCCCATAAATTTTGAGTTGATGTATACTCATTATCATTCGTTTCTAGGAATTTTTTAATTTCTTCTTTGATCTCATTGTTAACCCATTCATTATTTAATAACATGCTATTTAGTTTCCAAGTGTTTGAGTATTTTTGAGTTTTTCTGTTGTGGTTGATTTCTAGTTTCATGCCATTGTGGTCAGAGAAAATGCTTGATATGATTTCAATCTTCTTAAATTTGTTGAGACCGCTTTTGTGCCCTAACATGTGGTTTATCCTAGAGAATGTACCATGAGCACTTGAAAAGAATGTATATTCTGTTGCTTTAGGATGAAAGGTTCTGAAGATATGTACTAAATCAAGTTGATCTAGTATGTCCTTTAAGTCTGCTGTTTTCTTGTTAATTTTCTTTCTTGAGGATCTATCTAGTGATGTTAGTGGGTTATTGAAATCCCCTATTATAGTATTGCTGTTGATCTTGCTCTTTATATCCATCAAAATCTGCTTTATATATTTAGGTGCTCCTATGTTAGGTGTGTAGATATTTATAATGGTATATCTTCCTGTTGGATTGCTCTCTTTATCATCATGTAGTGACCTTCTTCATCTTTTACTATAGCCTTTGTTTTAAAGTCCATTTTGTCTGATATAAGTATTGCTACCCCAGCTTTTTTTTATTTCAATTTGCATGAAATATTTTTTTTATCCTTTTACCTTCAGTCTATATGCATCTTTTGTTTTAAGGTGTGTCTCTTGTAGACAGCATATTTATGGGTTCTGTTTTTTTATCCATGCAGCTACCCTATGTCTTTTGACAAGTGTTTTTGATAAAAAGTCAGATGTCATCCTTATGGAGGCTCCTTTGTAGGTGATAGCCTTCTTTTCTCTAGCAACTTTTAATATTTTCTTTTATGACTTAGCTTTGGCATTTTAATTATGATATGGCGTGGTGTAGGTTTCTTTGGGTTTCTTTTAATGAACATGTGTGGCTCTTTCTTGCATCAACTTAGGGAAGTTTTTGGCTATGATTTGATTGAACAAAGTCTCTATCCCTTGTTTTTTCTCTCCTTCTTCAGGAATCCCTATGATGCAGATGTTAATTCTCTTCATGTTGTCACAGAGTTCTCTTAGAGTTTCCTCAGACTTTTTGAGTCCCTTTTCTTTTTGCTACTCTGCTTCTGTGCCTTCATTTATCTTGTCCTCTAATTCACTGATTCAATCCTCAGCTTCTTCCATCCTGCTTTTAATTTTTTCCATTGTGGTCTTCATTTCTGATATTGTATTTGTCATTTCTGACTGATTCTTTTTTTAATGTCCTTTTTTATACTTGCTATCTTTTTATTTAGTTGTTTGTTATGATCATCTATTGTTGTTCTAAGATCTTTGAACATCCTAACAATCATTATTTTAAACTCTGAATCTGGTAATTTGGTTATATCTGACTCATACAAATCCTTTTCTGGGGATTTCTCTTGATTCAATTGGGTTGCATTTCTCTGCCTTCCCATTTTGTCTGTGTATAAAAAGGGTGTGGCCTGTCTGCAGGCCCACCACCCCTTCTGCCACTGCCTCAGGTGTTCAAGTGTTCAGGTATGGGAGTTGCCAGTGACGACCTGCTGCAGCTGTCGCTGTGGTTTTTGCTTCTCCTCCACAGGAGGGGCTGTGTTCACATGCCTGGGTCTACAAGCCTTGGCCTTTGCCTCGCCACTGTGGGTGGGGCTGTGCGCCACTACTGGGGCCACAAGCCTCGGCACCATGGGCAGCGGTGAGCACCTTTGCTCAGCCGCTGGTCTCAGCCTATTCCTGGGCTTACACCCCACCCCCACTAGTGGAGCTGTGCTTGCGAGTGGAGCCTGGCAGGGCTGCATGCTCATGCTCAGCCACAGGTCTCTGCAGATCCCAGGCTTTCGCTTTTCCCCTGCAGGAAGGATTTCAGGCCAGCCCACAGCTGGCTGGACTGCTTTCGTGTTCCCCTTCTGCCCCCGCCAGGCGAGACTGAGCTCACGCTGGGCCTCAGTCATGGCCAGCCCAGCTTTCACCCCCATCGATGGGACCGCTCCTCTGCGTCCTGCCACCGCCCACACTCCAGCTAGCCCTCAGCGTTGTGGTTGGGGACACTGCGTCTCAGTCCCTAGTGCTTAATACTGTATTCCTTAAGGCTCCCTCCTTTTAAGTGACTCTGCTCTGAGTGCCACAGAAGAGCGTGTTTGGCTGGTGTCCTGCTTCCCTTTGCTGGTATTACTGGTTCCAGGGGAAATATTCACTTCAGATTTGGGGAGTGACTCAGCCCAGGGGTTAGGGTGGCTGCCCCTCAAAGTGTTTCTGCCTGTGCTTCCTAGATTACACTCTCTTCCTGCTACTCTGGTCCTCTCCTCTCTACCCATCCCCTGGAGCCCTGGGTGAGTGGTTGTGGAAGAGGTTTTCTGCGCAGACCCTTTAAGAAGAATCCTGGGTCTGAGAAATCTGTCTCTTTCTCACAAACAGTATCCTGACTTGTTTTGCAGCTAAATACTGTCCATACACTTATTCTAGGCTTTGGTTCTGCAGGCTGGGGCTTTGTTCCTGGGGCCCAGGGCCCTCCCCTATCCGCTAAACTCGCTTCCTACCACATGAGTCTCTCCAGGCTGCCGTTCACTCCGGAAGCAGGGCAGCCTTCTCTGCATTTCCACTTTTCTACCAGTCTCTGTGTGGCTTCTTCAGTGTTCCTTGGTTAAAGAGTCCTCTTAGTTTAGTCCAAGTTGGTTTTTCCAGATAGTGGTTCTTAAAATTAAGTTGTAATCCACTTTGGTTCTGGGTGGTAGAAATTGGTACGTCCGCCTACTTCATCGCCATCTTGCCACTCCACTATACTTATTCTTTAGGCTTTTCTTAAAGCTTGTGTATATTGACCAAGTGTTAATCATTGCTGAAGGTGTATAAGATAATTTTTGTATTATTAATAATACTTTTTATGGTTTCTCTTCTGAAATTTAGAAAAAAAGTTCTATTGCAAAAGGAAGGAAAGGGATGGGTGGATTTTTAAGAGAAGTTAAAAGGAAGTAACCTGAGGCTCAAGGGGTTCAATGTTATGCCAAAGGTCATCCAATTAAAAGTAAAGCTGTGGTAGAACCCACATGCATTGATGAGAGTCATATTTCCATTTTAGAGTTGGAAGGGTTTAATACCAATTCTGCTACTTATAACTTTATTAACTTCAGAGAAGTTATTTAAACTTACTGAGCCTCCATTGTATTATCTCTAAACTGGGAAAAAACTATGGGCCAATCAATGTTTTGTAATAATTAAATAAATGCCATGCATAAAATCCCAGTCACTTAGTACTTGTTCAATAAGTAATTACTATATTCTATTTAATAATTATTTATTGAGAACTTATTATATGGTAAGCACTGTGTCACAGAATGGGAATGGGGTTGCAAAGAGAAATAAGAGAAAATCCTCATTCTAAAAATGTTCATAGGAAACAGTCACATGACAGATAATGTGGAATATAAGCTATTTTAAGTGCTGTATGAGATAAGCACAAACTGCTATGAGACTATAGAAGATGGAGTATTTAGAACTGTGCTGTCTAATTCAGTATTTATTAGCTAAATGTAGCTATTAAGCACTTGAAATGTGATTGATTCAATTTGAGATGTGTTATAATTGTAAAACACACACAGAATTCTGAAGACTTAATACACATCAAAAAAGGAACGTAAAACATCTCATAAATAACTTTCTTTTTTTTCTTTTCATCTTTTTTTATTTAGAAAATTAATCTTAACAGGAGAAATTGATCAATAAGAGTACATAGGTGTCAGAAAAAATGTTTTTATAGCATTTGAATTATTGATTATGTTGTATACCTGTCACCCAAAGTCAAACCATTTTCTGTCATCTTATATTTGTCCCTCTTTACACTCTTCCTCCCATTCCTCACCTCCCTCCCTCACATACCTTCTTCCTGGTAACCATTTTACTTTTATCTATGTCCATGAGTCTCATTTTTATACTGAATACCTGTTGAAATGAAATGTTTACATAGATATGACAAAATCCTGTCTCTTAAGCATTCTAGGTCTGATAGAGAAGACAAACAATTGCTCTAATGCAATATACATAAGAAAGAACAATATTAGAGGTACACCCTGCCAGAAAGCTGTGGACATATTTCATGCATGATTTGACATTTCAGCTGTATCTGAAAGCTGAAGGGTTCCCGCAGTGAGGGAGAGAGGACGAGCACTCCAGCTGTCCAAATGGGGCAGGTGACAGTAAAAATAGGCAGTGTTCTGGAAAGAACAAGCAATTGTTCCTTTTGCCAGTTTTTCAGGATGTCCTTAAAATCAATATGAAGAAGAAATTATCACTCTTTGCAAGTCTCTTCAACAATTTAGTTATTCAAGCAATATTTATCCAGCATCTAATAATTTCATAGCAGCTAGAATTTACTGAGTATTTACAATGTGTCAGACAAAAAGTACTTTTTATTTAATCCTGAAAATAGCCTAATGAGATAGAAAAGCTTATCTTCCATTTTATATATGAGGAAACTGAGGGCTACAAAAATTAAGTCACTTGCCCAAGATTATGCAATTAGAAAAAGGCAGAGCCTGCTTTGCGTTACCAGGCTGCCTGATACCAAATTCTGTGCTCTCAACTCTATGAGGATGCTGTCTCTCTGTCTGGTCAATAATACTCGCACGGGAGGCCTTCAATAGGAAAAAGGCAGAAAGGTCACAGCACAGCCAGGGGGAGCCAATTGTGGTCACCTAGAATGTAAAAACCAGCCCTCATCCTAAAAATAGTTCTATGTAAAGCACATTTTGAAAGAGCAGAAGGCTCAACAGGAAACTTTCTGTGGAAATATTTAGACTTGCCAGAAATGGTCCTGGAGGGTAGAACTGCAGACAGCAGTCAACAGAAGCCACTAGGAGCTGCCACTGGAAACGCTGCCCCCAACAGGAGGTGGTGTTCCTGGAAGGTACTGTGACCAGACACGCAGGGGACTGCCATCACCAGAGATGTAAGGAAGCTGCTTCTAAAAGAAGGGCAGGCTGGGAGGAAGTAATCAGAGGTTTCCTGACCTTTCTGCCATCTTGAGACAAAACTCTCTTGACAACAGGGCAAAGAACTGACTCCAGTGAGCTTTCAGTAACCTGATTCCTAAAGCTATGGAATAAAATTCCCTACTTTTAAATCTGCTGAGATTAGTCCCCAAAACTTCTGAGTAAGAGACCAACAATGTGGGAAAAGAGAAAAGGAGGTTGTGTCAGAGAGAAGGAGCTGAAATAGGACACAACTAGTAAGTTTCTGATTGAGATCAAACATTTGGAGGAAAATATAGCACTACATATTGTAGGTGGGGGAATAATTTTCCCTCACCTTTCTAGGTTATTGGCTGAAACCCGCACCCCCATAATCAAAGACAGTTTAAAAGAAGAAAACAAATTTTGTGTGCACATACGAGAGCTTTACGAAGATCTGAGACTCAAAAGGCAGCCAGTTGATTGAGACTGATATGTCATCCTGAGCCAAGGACTGGCACAGGGGGGCAGATATTTTAAAGGGAGGAAGGAATTTCACAGGAAGGTGAGAAAAGGAAATGTATGGTTAGCATAGTCTCTCTACCTAGCAAAAATTCAGATACAAAAAGATATCTCTGGTAATAGCTCTTTTGCTGGTACAGGGTCCCTTTCTAAATTCTTTTAGGTCATTCAGGGGGAAGTAAAGAGCTTTTCCTGAGTCTACTGGGTCTTGACTGGCTTCAGCTCCACCTGCAAAAGTGGCATAATTTGGGGTGGCACACGTCCTGCCACCTTTCAATATACATGGCATGTATAGAAATAGTCTATTCTGTGAAATAACAAATTAAACCAAGAAAATAAATTTGACTTCATGCTAGTTTTTATTTTTAAATATAACTTCTGGGATTTGGAGTTTCTATATTACCAAATGATGAACAAAAATATTTCAGTCACACTGGAAATCAGATTGTTAAACGAAAGTTCAATACATCTGACCATACTTGTGCCTGGGCTGTATAGAGTGGGGTGTGGCCTGAGCCTCAGAGGAGACTGTCTGGCTTAAATTCCAGGTCCCCCCAAATAGCCATGCAGCAATTAACAGTTATTCCTCCCTTCTCTGAGAGCAGAGATTTTGTCTGTTATATTCTCTACTGAACTTCCAGTGCCTAGAATATGTCTAGCACATAGTTGTTGCTCAATATAAATCTATGGACCTAAATTGAATAGCATCATAAAAATCTCATTTTTGTAAAATATTGATCAGGTATTCTATATAGTGTGATACACTTGATATTGAAAAGAATAAGAATTAATGTAAAAGAATTCCAGAAGACTTTTATCCAGAATTGACAAAAAATTTTTACAACTTAGTAAGACAACCCAATTAAAACATGGGCAAGTGGTTGGCTCAGCGGTAGAGCGTCGGCCTAGCGTGCGGAGGACCCGGGTTCGATTCCCGGCCAGGGCACAGAGGAGAAGCGCCTATTTGCTTCTCCACCCCTCCGCCGCGCTTTCCTCTCTGTCTCTCTCTTCCCCTCCCACAGCCAAGGCTCCATTGGAGCAAAGATGGCCCGGGCGCTGGGGATGGCTCTGTGGCCTCTGCCTCAGGCGCTAGAGTGGCTCTGGTCGCAACATGGCAACGTCCAGGATGGGCAGAGCATCGCCCCCTGGTGGGCAGAGCGTCGCCCCACGGTGGGCGTGCCGGGTGGATCCCAGTCGGGCGCATGCGGGAGTCTGTCTGACTGTCTCTCCCTGTTTCCAGCTTCAGAAAAATGAAAAAAACAAACAAACAAACATGGGCAAGCTTGACCAGGTGGTGGCACAGGGGATAAAGCGTCATACTGGGATGTGGAAGACCCAGGTTAGAAACCCCGAGGCTGCCTGCTTGAGCGTGGACTCATCCAGCTTGAGCACAGGCTCACCAGCTTAAGCGTGGGGTCACTGGCTTGAGCCCAAAGGTCACTGGTTTGAGCCCAAAGGTCGCTGGCTTGAGCAAGGGGTCACTCACTCTACTGCAGCCCCCCAGTCAAGGCACATATGAGAAAACAATCAATAAACAACTAAGGAGACCAAGGAGCCACGATGAAGAATTGATGCTTCTCATGTCTCTCCTATCCTGTCTGTCTGTCCCTTTCTGTCCCTCTCTCTGTCTCTCTCTGTCTCTGTCACACACACACACAAAAAAAAATGGACAAAAATTTGAATATACATTTTGCCAAAGAAGATATACAAATGCTTACTAATCACATGAAAAGATGCTGAACATCATTCGTCATTTAGGAAGTGCAAACCTAAACCACAGTGAGATGCCACTCAGCAGACACTACAATGCTGAGAACAGCTATAATCCAGACAACAGACAGTAGCAAATGTGAAGAAACAGAAATTCCCGTACATGCTTACAGGAAGGTAAAATGATACTGCCATTTTGAAAAGTAGTTTGGTAGCATCTTAAAAAATTAAATGTAAATCTACCATATACCCTCAACAATTCCACTCCTAAGTATCTAACCAAGAAAAATGAAATATGTCCACACAAAGACTTACATACTGTGAGGGTTATAATATGACCCCCAATGAAAGTTGAATCAACTAATGTTTGGCTAAGTTCAGTAATTTTTCCAAGGTCATAGAGTTCGTCAAGAGCAGAGCTAGGTGGGAATGCAGACTGGTGCAGCCACTGAGTAAAACAGTGTGGAGATTCCTCAAAAAACTGAAAATTGAACTGCCTTTTGACCCAGCTATGCCACTTTTAGGAATATACCCCAAGAACACCATAGACCTGCTCCAAAAGGAGAAATGCACCCCCATGTTTATGGCAGCATTGTTCACAATAGTGAAGATCTGGAAACAGCCCAAGTGTCCGTCAAAGGACGAGTGGATTAAAAAGCTTTGGTACATATATACTATGGAATACTACTCAGCCATAAGAAATGATGACATCGGATCATTTACAATAACATGGATGGACCTTGATAACATTATACGAAGTGAAATAAGTAAATCAGAAAAAACTAATAACTATATGATTACATACATAGATGGGACATAAAAATGAGACTCAGAGACATGGACAAGAATGTGATGGTAATGGGGCGGGGCACAAGAAAACCAGATAGAAGGTGATGGAAGACAATTTGACTTTGGGTGAGGGGTATAAAGCATAATCAAATGTCAAAATAATCTGGAGATGTTTTCTCTCAACATATGTACCCTGATTTATCAATGTCACTGCATTAAATTTAATAAATAAATAAATAAAGAGCAGAACTAACATTTTATGCCAATTCTGTCTGTTTCCAAAGATTGTGTTTCTTTCCCTCATTGTACCACACTGTTCTCCAGGTATATACAGATATTTAAAGCATTTTTTGTTATTAAAAACAAAATATATTTAAAACAAAAAATAAAAAGAAGTTAGTTATTTCTGAATGAGTGAAGAGCCCAACTAAGATAAACAGAGAAGTTATAGAAAGTTCATGGAAAAGGAATATTGAGAAAGAAATTTCATATATAAATGCTAGAACCCAATTATGGAAACGTGCTAACCCAATGAGGACAACTAACTGTATTAATTCAGATAGAAGCTGAAGTAGCTCTAAGAACATGGCCCTCTAAACTGCTGCTGAGGCACAGGAAATTTATTAAGAAAACTCTTTGTAAGGTATTTTCCCCAACCAAAGAAGAAGGAAGGGCATAGCCACAAAGTGTGGAGTAATAAAAGTTTTATTCAAGGCCCTGGCCGATTGGCTTAGCGGTAGAGCGTTGGCCTGGCGTGCAGGAGTCCCAGAGCACACAGGAGAAGCGCCCATCTGCTTCTCCACCCCTCCCCCTCTCCTTCTCTGGTCTAGGGGACAGGGGGCAGAGAAGTCACACAGATTCTCCCCTGTGGGGGTAATTTATAGGGTCGTTAGGAGGGGGTCGAGTTGATATGATGTGGCGAAATTTCATTGGCTGACAGATGGTAGCTCTTTTTCAAATTGCTCCTGGGAAGTTTGTTTTGGTGTGCATGGGTGTGGGCAGCTCTAGCCAAAGTTCCCGGGTCTGGTTCCTCACATGACCTTCCCCCATTGCCAACCGACCTCACACTCTTACTGTCCTCTTGGCTTCTGGAATTTTTAGATGGTAGTTATAATTTATAGCATTGTGTTCTTACAAACTTAGTACCCATTAAACCTTTAAGTTATAGCTTCCAATTGCACAACTAGCAGGAATCAAATTAATAATGAACAGCACTTGAGTGCTTCCAGTAGGGCAGTGCTTCCAGTTCTCCAGTCACAGCAAGTGAGAACTCATCTCATGGTCGATTATGAAAACTGAAAAGGTATATTGTGTGCCTTCAAACTGTAAACAAATGTTACACTAGATGCAGAGAACTGAGACAAACAGCAAAGCCTGGATCGTGACAGTTTATGGTTAGAAATGATCCAGGGTGTTTCTCTTAATGAAGGCCCATGGGACCTGACTGCCTCCCTTTAAAAGTAAAATCTGCCTTTTACTTTTGAGAAAAATCCAGCCTTGACTTCCATCCCAGGTTACATCTTTCCCCATCCTCAGTGATCCTTTGTTCAGCAAAACAAATGCTGACTCAGAGACTTCCTAGTAATAAGCCTTCTTGGAACAGTGAGACCACATTGTGCAACCAAAAGTTTCATCGTCCTCAAGATTGATTTGGGACCAAAAGGGGGAAATATGGACAAAAGAGGGGGCTATATACTAAACCTGACAAGCTCAGGGGAGGCCTCCATGGCGGGTTTACAAACTCAGACCTAAAGTAACCACATAGGATGGCCTGAAAGTAAAACTTTCTAACCGAAAACTAGAAAATAAAACTTTCTAACCAAAAGCTAACTAAAAATAGAAAGATGGAGAATAGTCATGTCCTGGGCTGATATTTTTCCCTACAAAGGTCAATCTTCACTTTAACTGAGCCTGTCTGTTGCTTTTTGATTCTAAGATAATGTACCGGATAACTTACTTTTGCAATAATGAAGTAATCCAAACCCCTCAGGGCACAACCACTGCACCAGAGCAGGGACTACAATTCCCCTCCTTGTTATTATGATGTTATTGTTAACTGTTAACTGTCTTATACTTGCTTGTGTAAAAGAAGTGAGTATGACTCTGCCTGGATAGCTCAGTTGGTTAGAGCATTGTCCCAGAGTAGAGGTTGCTGGTTTGATCCCTGGTCAGGGCACATACAGGAACAGGTGGATATTCCTGTTATGTCCTCTCTCTCTAGAAAATAAATAAATAATAATTTTTAAAATATTTTTAACTTTTTAGTAAAAATAAATATAAATAAAAGAAGTCTGTGTCTATTCCTTTTTACCTGTCCAATTGCAGAGATTTCCCTGCTTTGCTCTCTCCCACCTCCCTAATCTATCACTAATCAATTTCATGTAATCACCCCCATGTTTTCCCTTTTGGTTCTGATGTAAAATAAGTGATAAAACTGCCATTTTCCAGAGCATTTTCTCAGTCTGTTGAGATTTTGCTTCCTGGCAGCTGTCATCAGTTTGGCTCAAGTAAACTCATAAAAATTCTTACAGGTTTGGACATTTCTTGCATTGACAATAGTTAACAGTTAACAATTAACATGATAATAACAATGAGGGAATTGGTGGTCTCTGCTCTGGTACAGTGGTTGTGCTTTGAGTAGTTCTGGCGGGTCCAAAAAAAAGAGATTATTTTGATATTCCAAAGGTATATTACCAGGTATGCTATCTTAGATACAAATAAGACAACAGACAGGCACAGTTAAGGTAAAAATTAAACTTTGTTAGAAAAAAATACTGGCCTAGGACATGACTACCCACCTTGAACAGCTTTTAGTTAGAAAGTTTTAATTTCAGGCCATCCTATGTGGTTACTTTAGGTCTCTGAGTTTGTAAAGCCACCATGTGGATCTCCTCCATGAGCTTGTCAGGTTTAGTATGTGGTCCCTTTTTTGTCTACATTTCTCCTTTTTGGTCATAAATTAATCCTAAGGATGCATTAATGGCCAACCTTTGGTTGGATAACAATGCTAGGAAAGTTTATTCCTAGGAGGTCTGTAAGGCCCGTAGCTGCTGCCGCCGTGGTCATGCAGATGCAGGTTCACACTGGATTTGGGCAGACGGTAAAAGAACTGCAGAACCATAAAATGGTGGGCCACTCCGTTTATTAAAGTCTTGTAAGGGCAGATGAGCAAACAGGCAGGGAAGACTGCTTCCTTTTTCTCTCTGGACTGTCCTGAACTCACAGCACAAAACAGGCCTTCATCAGCCTCAGCAATCTTCCCCCAACCCTCTCTCTCAACTCTCCAGCAAAACAGGCTGGGGGAAAATACCCCTTCTCCAACAAACAACAGCAAACAACAGCCCCTCCCAGGCAGGAAGGCAATCCACAATTTGCAATCTGACACCGTGAGGGCAACCATGCACAGCTCTCCACAGACTACACACACGGTGCTGCTTCAATATCAGGGAGCAAACCTAAAAAACACTTGTTCACCCAACATGCCACCCCTTTTGCTCATGTCACAATCTACACCACAGGTATCCCTGTGCAAGGAATGAGGTACAAACAAACTACAGCAACAGCACAGGTTATACAATTGCAACAATTACAAAAGGGCTTTTCACAATGTCCCCCTGAGCCCTCTGCCCAAGGTGCAAACTGGAGGCCCTTCCCAAGCCCCCTACTCCACAGTAGGAGGGCCTGTATAGTCCAGGACTGTGTCCATGAAAACCTAGTGTCCTTGGTGCATCTCTCCAACTGGACGCTCTTGTCCTGTCCTTCCCAGGGCAGAAGGACCTCCACCAGAGCTGCCCCCCCCCAATCAGAATCTCTCATACTGTCCAAAGGCAGCATGTTCATCCAACAAAAGAGCTAGTGCTCCCCTCTGGTCTCAGTCCAAGAGTCAGTCCATGATAGACAGCCCAGCTGTCTGTGCAAATCACCGAGGTAACGGTCCATTACAGGCAACTAGGTTCTCATGGGCCTCAGGCCTCCCCCTCATCTTTGTCATCATGGCAGCTCTGAAGACGCTGCCCCAAGGAGGAGCACGTGGCAACAGTGGCCAACCTCTCCAACTCTGCTCCAGAGAGGATGATGCCATCCACCCCTGTGTCCCACTGTTGGGCGGATAAAATATATTATGCTCGCTTTGTTAAAGATGGCACTACCCACATGGAAGCCTGTTGCCCAGGTGATATTAATGTGTGTTGGGGGCGGGTTGTGGGCAGGCAGGATCCTTGTAGCCTGGGGCTTGGTTTTAGGACTAAGCCTTTCCCACCCTTTTTGATGTGGGGGTGGTGCAATCCCATCATGCCTCAGATAAGTGACTTTGTATTAGAGATTTCCCTATTTTGTATATTGGATTAAAAGCTTTTGATTACTACACTATAAAATGGGGACAGACCGGGAGCTTGCTCTCTTGGTTCCTGAGATTAACATTAGAGGAGAGAGCAGAGAGGAGAGCAGAGAGCAGAAAAAGGCCACATGGAGGAGGCCAGGAGAAGCAGCTAAGATGATGGAGTGCTGAGGAGCCAGTTTGTGCAGAGTTTATGCAGGGAGAAGGAAGGAGAGGGGGAACAGAGGTGAATATGTCTGGTGAGCTAGAAACCTTTGATTCTAGGAAACTCGGATAAGTCAGTAGCTTTGTGAGCACTGAATGAGTGGGTTTTGAAGCCCAATGTGTGTTTTTACTTGCCTGCCAGGTGCAAGCTAGAATTAAAGATAATGGCTCATCAGCTTTTGGCTCCATTGTTTCTTTACTGACTGTCCGAATTCAATGTGAACCTGCATGGGCCCGGTAGCTGTGATGGTGGCCGTGAATACTGGTTTTACACCCACAGTCATAGCAAGCTTACTAGAGGCTCAGGAGGTACTTTTAGCTGTTAGGTTTTTACCTTCTGGGCGACCACTGGACGAGCTCTGAGTGTGTGGATGGCAGCTTCAGCCTGAGCCTCCTCATCCTCAGAAAAAGAGCTAGAAAATGTCTGTTTCCTCTGACTCAGAGCCACTCCACTGGCACAGCTTCATCTTCAGCTCCTGTGGCTTCAGCTCTTGGCCTGAAGCTGAACCCACAGTTCTTCCTCCAACAACTGCCACTGCCAACGTTCAACTTCCAGGGAAACTGCAACTCGCAAACTCATTTGGCTTCCTTCTCCAAAGACCATTCCAGTTGCAGGTGCCATTGGTGCTTCTCAGTTTGCAGACCTCAAGCAGCCTCTTGCACAAAGCTCTTGGTTTCCTCTCGCAGGGCTGTAAAAACAGCCAGCCCATGGTCCTCAAAATGACAGCCATGGGGAACCATAACAATGACCACTCCTCTACTCCACCCCTCAAGGGTGGTGGCAACTCCATACTCATCCGATCCAAATCCTGCCAGCTGCACCAGATGTAAGACCAGGGGTTATTGCTGCCATGGCCATGCAGATGCAGGTTCACATTGGATTCGGACAGACAGTAAAAGAATTGTGGAACCAGAAAATGGTGGGATATTCTGTTTATTAAAGTCTCCTAACGGCGGACAAGCAAATAGGCAGCGAAGACCGCTTCCCTTTTCCTCTCCAGACTCTCCCGGACTCACAGTGCAAAACAGACGCCCATCAGCCTCAGCACTCCTCCCTCCCCCCTCTTGACTCTCCAGTAAAATAGGTTGGGGGGGGCGGGAAATCCCTTCTCCAGCAAACAACAGCAAACAATGGCCTCTCCCAAGCAGGAAGGCAATTCATAATTTGCAATCTGCCACCCTGAGGGCAAGCAAGAGCAGCTCTCCACAGACTACTCACACTTGGTGCTGCCCCAATATAAGCAAGCAAACCTAAAAAACACTTATTCACCCAACAAGGATCACAGTCAGCATTTGTCTTGCAGAACAATGGACCATTGAGAATGGGGCAAGGCCATAACGTTGAAAGAAAGTCAAGGCCAAATTTTTCTCAAAAGTAAAAAGCAGATGAATGAAAAGCCACCAGGTTTTATGGGCCCTTGAGCATTGTCTTGATATGCCAAAGTTATGGGTTCTATCCCCAATCAGGGCACATACAAGAATCAACCAATGAATCCATAAGTAAGTGGAACAAAAAATTGATGTTTCTATTTCTCTCTCTCTCTTTTTTCCCCTCTCTCTAAAATCAATCAATTAAAAAAAATTTAAAGCAGCCTGACCAGGCAATGGTGCAGTGGATAGAGCATCGGACTGGGACGTTGAGGACCTAGGTTTAAAACCCTGAAGTTGTCAGCTTGAGCTCGGCTCATCTGGTTTGAGCAAGGTTCACCAGCTTGAGCCCAAGGTCTCTGGCTTGAGCAAGGGGTCAGTCACTTGGTCTGCTGCAGCCCCTCGGTCAAAGCTAATATGAGAAAGCAATCAATGAACAACTAAGGAGCCGCAATGAAGAGTTGATGCTTCTCATCCCTCTCCCTTCCTGTCCATCTGTCCCTCTCTCTGTCTCTATCACAAAAATAAAAATAAAAAAATAAAAAATTTTAAAAGCATACACTGGGTTATTTCTAACTCATAAACTATCACAATCCAAGTTTTGCTGTCTTGTCTCATTTTTCTGTATTTTTCATCTAGTGTTGCATTTGCTTATACTTTGAAAGAACACCATACACCTTTTCAGTTTTTATAATCGAACATGAGATGAGTTGCAATTTGCTATGGCTTATTTACTACCCTTTTGGAAGCACTCAACTGCTGTTCTTTTTTTTTTTTTTTTTTTTTTTTTTTGTATTTTTCTGAAGCTGGAAACAGGGAGGCAGTCAGACAGACTCCTGCATGCGCCCGACTGGGATCCACCTGGCACGCCCACCAGGGGGCAATGCTCTGCCCATCTGGGGCGTTGCTCTGTTGCTACCAGAGCCACTCTAGCGCCTGAGGCAGAGGCCATGGAGCCATCCCCAGCGCCCGGGCCATCTTTGCTCCAATGGAGCCTTAGCTGCAGGAGGGGAAGAGAGAGACAGAGAGGAAGGAGAGGGGGAAGGGTGGAGAAGTAGATGGGCGCCTCTCCTGTGTGCCCTGGCCGGGAATCGAACCTGAGACTTCCGCACACCAGGCCAACGCTCCACCACTGAGCCAACCAGCCAGGGCCAACTGCTGTTCATTTTTAATCTGATTCTCAATAGTTGTGCAAATGGAAGCTGTAACTTTATTTGGAGCCAAGGTTGTAAGAACACAATCTTGTAAATCACAATTACCATCTATAAGTCCAGAGACCAGAAGGACAGTAAGAGTTTCATAAATTAATTTCTTATACTTCAGCAGCAGTTTAGAGGGCCATGTGTTTATAGCCACTTCAACTTCTATTTGAATTAACATAGTTAGAAGCCATTGCTGGGTTAGGGGGTAAGCACATTTTCATAATTGGGTCCTAAAGTTTATACATAAAATTACTTTCTCAATGTTCCTTTCCCACCAACTTTTTACAACTTCCCTATTTATCTTAGTTTGTCTCTCTACTCATTCAGAAATAACCAACTTATTAGGACAAACTACTTCCTTTTAACTTCTCTTGAAAACCCACACATCCCTTTCCTTCCATTTGCATTCGCATTTCTTCTAAATTTTGAAAGAGAAAAAATAAAAAAAATATTATTGATAATACACAGTTATTTTATACACCATCAATAGTTATTAACATTTGAGCTGTATATACAAGGTTTGAGAAAAGTCTAAAGAATAAGTATAATTATTATTATTTTATTAATATTAATGTTAGCAGACAGGTAAAGACAAACCATTAATGTTCAACATCAATTTGTAGGTATGCAGGCCTTGTTGATATCTTGGGATAGCTACCTCTGATGTCGATGGCTTTTTATCCCTGAGAAGTCCTTGATCTCTGCTCTAGGTGGAGGTAAGTGTCAGAGACAGAAGCAGATGTCCATTACTGGTTAGGCACCTGCTAAGTCTCTTCCAACAATGTTGGAGAGAGTCTTTAATTTGTGTCTTTTTCAACAAACAAGTATCTCCTGGTTGTAGATGTAATCTTTGAAGTCTTCATCTCCCAGGAGCACACTGTGAAATGAGTATCAGTAACTTATCAGTTCCTATGAGCTGGTTAATGAGCCCTTGATAATAATGCACAATTGCTCTTTTTAGTAAGGTTGGTTCATATGTCCCTTTATCTAGATGCATAGGGTGACCAGTGACTAGTTTATGATGAGAAAAGCTATATGTTTATCAAGACATTAGATTTCAGGTTAAGGAGCACTATAAGGAGAGCTTTAGGCAAAGGGAGAGTTAAAGTTTTTGAAATTTTACCTAGCTGAGTTTTAATTATACCATTTGTGTGTTCTACCGATGTGGAGAATTAATGTGATAGACACAATGAAAATGCTGTAAATTAGGCCAAATATTAAAAACAAATTGCATTATTTGCCCAGAAAAATGGGTCCCTCAGTCACTGTAACTCAGAAATTCCTTAACTGAAAATTAATCTTTCCCAATAATAATTTACCTACACAAGACTATTGCTCTCCTTCAAGGGAATGCATCAACCCAGTGAAAGGAACATTAAATCACATGTGTGCGTGTGTGTGTGTGTGTGTGTGTATCCCTGAAATTGTGGCATTTGGATAAAATCCAATTGCCATTTCTCTAATAAACCTAAAGGAAGTGGAGAATATCCTTGAGACCCATAGAATAATTTTCCAGGGTTATTTAGACATATACAACGTCTGCTATACTCTTTATGATTTATAGTAAGAAAAAGTTACTAGTACTATTATCTACTTCATGAAATCATCTTTTAGGACCTCAATATGTTAGCTCACAAACATATTGAAGTTTCAGGAATTGGTCCCCTATAAGTAAGATTGTTTTCTGATTGGGTCTAAGTCATATCTGTTTGCCTGGGTCAAAAATTCCTTTTTGTTGCCATATCTTCTTTTGTTCTGCAGCTGTCCACCGAAAAAGAGAGTGTATAGATTTAATAGGAAGCAAAGAGTATTCTCAGGTTTAGATGATTTGGCTGTTTAATGCTGCTTGTCTAGCTGCAGCATCAGCTAAATGATTTCCTGTTGTTTTTATAGTGTTAGCTTTAGAATGTTCTGGAATTTCAATAATATGAATGCTTTTCCATTTCTGTATGATACCTTATAACTCTTCAGTTTATTTTCTACAGTTAACAGCTGCCCTGTGAAAATTATGAAGCCTCACTGCTTCAACAACATTCTAAAGTTGTGAGTTACACCAAAGGTATAGCTACTATCAGTATAAATATTGGCTATTTGATCTTTGGCCAATTGACAAGCCTGAGTTAGAACAATTAATTAAGCTTGCTGGGCAAATCTTATTTAGGTAAAGAAGAACTTTCAAATATGTCTACTACGAAAGTTATTGCATATCCAGCTCAGTAATATTTCTGTTTATTTTTCAAAGATCCATCTGTAAATCAAATTAAGTCAGCAATATCAATAGGAGTTTCCTGTAAACTATTCCTAGAAACAAGAAGGCTGTCTGTAAGCAAAATACAATTGTGGATGTCTTTATTCTGCAAAGGAAGTAGCAAAGTTGCTGGGTTAAAGACTGTTAAATTGAGTTTCAAGGTGCATAATGCAAGAGCGAAGTCAACTGACCGAGCATTGAATATGATTAGAATTCAGTGGAGATTCCATACAATGAGGAACGTAAACAAAGGAGAGCCCATAACTATCTTTTCAGTTTGCTTGCATCACATGTCTGTAGCAGAGATGGCTGTCATACCGGGAGGGAGCCCTGTGTAATGAGCCTGGTTGCTGACTACAATAGCCTATGAGTCTCTGATGATCTCTATATTTTTGAATTAAAACTTCTAAAAGTATTTCATTTGTTTTTATGTATATAAAGTTAGAAAGTTTATAATTAAAGTGTCCCAGAGTGGGAGCTTTAGGTAATTCTTTCTTTGGAATTTTATTCCTTGTTTCCCTTCTGGGTCCTACTGAATTGAATCAGGTCAATTTGATTTTAAGAAGACAAAGAGGCTGGGCCATTAATAAAAATTTAGAATCCCAACTGTGACAGTATCCAGTCAGACCCAGAAATCCTCTAAGCTGTTTTATTTTTGTTGTTGTTTCTTCATTTGTTTTTAGAAGAGGAAAGGCTATTTCCTCTGAGTCTCTCAGTGTTAACTAGTAGTACATCTTTATATATGAGATGGCCAAGGTGTTTTACTCAAGGTAAGCAAAATTATAGCTTTGAGACCTTATGTCCTTTTATGGTAGGTAAATTGTGTCTTTTGGGAGTCTAGTGATGTTCTAGAACACAAACATAAAACATCTACATATTGGATTAGAGTGGAATAGCTGGAACATTCAACACCATTCAAATCAACTTTTAGACAAATAGGTGAGACTCTGTATATCCCTGGGGCATTATTGTCCAAGTAAACTTGTAATCTTCCCAGGTGAAAGATTACAAGTGGTTCTCTCTCTCTCTTTCTCTCTCTCTCTCTCTCTCTCTCTCTCTCTCTCTCTCAGTGAGAAGAGGATAGGTAGAAAGACAGACTCCCATATGCACCCCAACAGGGATCCACCCAGCAACCCTCATCTGGGGCTGATGCTCAAACCAAGCTATCCTCAGTGCCCAGGGCAATACTTGAATCAATTGAGCCACTGGCTGCAGGAAGAGAAGAGGGAAAGAAGGAGGAGAGGGTGGAGGAGAGAAGCAGATGGCCACTTCTCTCATGTGCCCTGACCAGGAATCAAACCTGGGATATTCATACACTGGGCTGACACTCTATCCACTGAGCCAACTGGCCAAGGCCTGTCACCCAATTTTTGATTGGTTTATTTATCTTTTTATATTGACTTGTTAAGAGTTTTTTAGATTCTAGATATAAATCTCATATCAGATAAATGATTTGAAAATATTTTTCTCATTTTTATGTTTTATTTATACTTTCTTGATGATATGTTTGAAGCACCAAAGTTTTTAATTTTGATAAAGTTCAATTTATTTATATCTACTTTTGTAATTTATGCTTTGAGCTCATACCTGGGAATCCATTTACAAATATAAGATCATGAAGCTTTACCCTGATGTTGTCTTCTAAGAGTTTTATAGTTTTAGCTCTCTCAGTTAGTCTTTGATCCATTTTTAGTTAAGTTTTTTACATAGTGTGAGGTAGATGTCCAACTTCATTGTTTTGCATGTGGCTATCCAGTTGTTTCAGCTCCATTTGTTGAAAAGATTATTCTTGACACCCCTATTAAAAATCAGTTGACTGGACATATAAGTTTATTTGTAGACTCTTAATTTTAGTCCATTTATCTATATTTCTATTATGTGGCAACATGATTCATTTGTTGTAAGTTTTAAGATGTGAGCCCCCTTACCTTGTTATTTTTCAAGATTATATGGCTATTTTGAGACCTTTGCAATAACTAAACAAATTTTAGAATCAGTGTGTCAGTTTCTACAAAGGAGACAACCGGGGTTTTTATAGGGATTGCATTGAATCTGTATATCAATTTGAGGAGCATTGTAATCTTAACAATATTAAAATTTCTGATCCATAAACATGAGGTGTTTTTCCATTTACTTAGATTTTCTTTAATTTTAAGAATGGTTTGTAGTTTTCAGAGTATAAGTTTTGCATTTCTTCTGTTAAATTTATTTCTAAGTACAGTGTGTTCGTAAAGTCATGGTGCACTTTTGACCGGTCACAGGAAAGCAACAAAAGATGATAGAAATGTGAAATCTGCACCAAATTAAAGGAAAACCCTCCCAGTTTCTGTAGGATGATGTGGCAGCATGTGCGCATGCACAGATGATGACGTAACATCGTGTATACAGCGGCGCAGCCCACGGCCATGCCAGTCTGTGGATGGTACAAAGGAAAATTCAGTGTGTTCTGTATCTTGCTAAATTCAAATCTGTGACCAAAATGCAACGTGAATATCGGTGCATTTATAATGAAATGCCACCACATAGGAATAACATTACTTGGTGGGATAAGCAGTTGAAGGAAACTGGCAGTTTGGTGGAGAAATTCCGTTCTGGTAGGCCATCAGTCAGTGACGAGTCTGTAGAGGCTATACGGGATAGCTACCTACGGAGCCCTAAAAAATCTGTGCATGAGCCCACATCGAACTGCACTGAATAGGTATGAAACTGGGAGAGTTTTTCTTGTATTTGGTACAGATTTCACATTTCTATTGTCTTTTGTTGCTTTCCTGTGACCAGTCAAAAGTGCACCATGACTTTACGGACACACTATATTTTTTATGCTATTATAAATGGTATTGCTTTATTAATTTTATTTTCATATTGTTCATTACAAGTATTTAAATACAATTGTGTCACGGACCCGCACAACAAGTATATTCAGGTCCCGAGCAAGAACGGTGCAAAATTAAAGAAAATAGACTTAAAGAATTAAAGAATAAAAGATGGGTTAGGAAGGGCTGGCAGAAACACTGCCCTAGCAGAGAAAACATGGCTACCGCCAGAAACCACATCTTCTTTTATTTTTAGGGCAAAGTGGATCATTAGCAAATCAATGAATTTTCTGATTACAGTTTCCAAGGCAACCCGAGAATTCCACCAAGTGCGGGGGGGGGGGGGGGGGGGGGACCACCAATACTTAACATCTTAACTTTACATAAAGAGGAAACTTGCTTCCAGTCTTTTCTGGAGAACATAGGAGGCAGGACGAGCAAGCATCACAGCTAACATGGAGGTGTGGGGAAGGGACTTTTTGCAAGCGAGGTGGGGGTTTGAGCAGCAACCAGTTCCCCTTACCTCTGTCCCCCAGAAATCTAACTGCAAAAACCTGTTGATTTTTTGGTCCCCAACACAATTGATTTTTTAAAGTTATATTGTATTCTGTAATGTTGTTAAACTTGTTTATTTTAATAGTTCTTAGTGGATTCTTTCATATTTTCTATATATATATAAAATTATGTTGCCTATAAATTGAGATAAGTTTGTTTGGTTCTTTCTCTCCAATCTGAATGCCTTTTATTAAATGTTCTTATCATGAAATTATGTTAAATTTTGTCAAATGCTTTTTCTGTATCTATTAAGATGATCATGTGATATTTATTTTCTATTCTATTGATAAAGTGATGTATTACATTAATCAATTTTGGAATGTAGAACCAACTTTGCATTCCTGTGATAAATTCCACCTTGTTATCATGTATTAATAGAAATGGAGATCAGTATGTTGATTACTTTTTTTCGGTTTTACTACCGAATCTAACTGATTGGAAGTCAGTTGTACTAATTAATACTAAAAGAGTAAGAACCTCATCAGTAGATAGAGACGTATAGGAAGAGTCAAACTACGTCAACAAAACGTCAGTATCAAGCTGCAGCTTCGAGTCCAAAATGGTGGGTCGACGTGAAGTGGAATTTTAACTACCGTAGTAGGCACACAATTAGGAAGGTGGAGCCAATAATTACATGTAGTCTGTGGAATCCCGTGGCTATGAAGAATGTGGAGCCATAAACTCCACTCAGAAATGGTGAAAGAGGTTTCATAATATTCAGAGGCTTAGAGCAGTGTAAAGTACAGGCCCAAGCAAATTGTAATAAACAGGCCTTGAATTATATGTTTGTGATTACCTTCTATTAGGCTATGGTGAGCTCAGGTAATTGACACGCCAGAGGCTAATAGGATGGATGTGTTTAATAAGGGGACATCTAAGGGGTTTAGGGGGGGAGATGCCTGTGGGAGGTCAGTATCCACCTAGCTCAGGAGTGGGGGCAAGGCTTGAGTGATAGAAGGCTCAGAAGAATCCTGCGAAGAAAAATACTTCTGAAATAATAAAGAGGATTATTCCATAACAAAGCCCCTTTTGAACTACTGGTGTGTGGTGGCCTTGAAAGGTACCCTCTAAGACAACATCGCGTCATCACTGATATATTGTTAGGAGGTTAGTTGTTAGGCCCAGTAGTAAACCAGGGGATATTGAGTTAAAGCGGAATCATATAATTAGTCCTGAAGTTAATAAAAGTGCGGAAAGGGCTCCTGTGAGAGGTCAGGGGCTGGGATTTACTATGTGGTATGCATGGGTTTGGTGGGTCATTAGGCATTATCGTGTAGGTAGAGTGTGAAGACGTAGGCCTGGATAAGAGCTACAGAGAACTCTATAATGGTTAGTAAAATAAGGATAATGAATGTAATTAATGCTGTTGCGGTGCTGATGCTCCAATAAGGTGGATTAAAAGGTGTTCGGCGGTAATATTTGCTGTCAGTCGAACGGCCAGGGCCATAGGTTGAATAAATAGGCTGATTGTCTCGATGATGACCAACATGGGGATGAGGGGGATGGGGGTGCTTTGTGGGAGAAAATGTGCAAGGGATGCTTTAGTTTTATGTCGGAAACAAAGAATTACAGTGCCCGCTCATAGTGGAATAGCCATTCCAAGGTTTATTGACAGCTGAGTGGTGGGTGTAAAGGAGTGCGGCAGAAGGCCAAAGAGGTTCATGGACCCAATGAATAAGATTAGTGACATTAGCATGAGGGTTCAGGTCTGTCCCTTTTGACTGTGAATTGTTATCATTTGTTTTGATGTCAAGTAAAGGAGTCATCGTTGTATTACAATTAATCGATTTGCAATTAGTCAACTGGAGGAAATAGAATGGTTGGGAATATAATGATTAAGACAACAACAGGCATTCCTATTATTGTAGGGGTAATGAAAGAGGCGAATAAATTTTCGTTCATTTTGTCTCTCAAGGGGTTGTATGTTTTAGTGATTTAGTCAAGGAGGGCTCAGGGGTTGAGTAGTATGAGTGTTTAGAGACTTTTAATTGTATGATAATAAATAGTGTGATGATTATTGACAGGATCGTCATAAATCATGTGGAAGTGTCCAGTTGGGGCATGTCTTCAAGAAGAGGGTGGGGCTCTCAGTCTTCAACTTAAAAGGTTAACACTACAGTAGCTTCTTGATGATATTATAGTACGGATGATGATCATTTTTCAAAATGTTTTAGTGGGACTATTTCAAGCACAATCGGTATGAAGCTATGATTGGACCTGCAGATTTCAGAGCATGGTCCGTAATATAAGCCGGGTCGTGTGGATAACAGGGTTGTTTGATTCAGGCGCCCTGGAATGGCGTCTGTTTTTAGGCCCAGGGATGGAACGGCTCAGGAGTGCAGGATGTCTTCTGATGAAATTAGCATTCGAATGGTGAGTTCTATGGGAAAGACCCCTCGGTTGTCCACCTCTAATAGACGGATTTGGCCCAGTGCAAGGTCGGATGTAGGGATCATATAGGAGTCAAAGCTTAAGTCTTCATAATCTGTATATTCATAACTTCAGTATCATTGGTGACCTATGGTTTTAACGGTAATAAAGGGGTTGTTGATCTCGTCTATTATGTAAAGGATTCGGAGAGATGGGAGCGCGATTATGATGAGAATAATGGCTGGAAGGATTGTTCAAATAGTCTCTACTTCTTGGGCGTCTATGGTGCTTGTGTGAGTTAGTTTAGTGGTCAACATAATTGAAATGATATAGAGGATGAGGGAGCTGATTAGAAAAGCTATCATCAGGGTATGGTCGTGAAAGTGTAGTAGTTCTTCTATAATGGGAGAGGTTGCGTCTTGGAAGCCTGTTTGGAATGGGTATGCCATGGAGGTATATAGGGGTTTCACCTATAACTTAACTTTGACAAAGTTATGTAAATTTTACTAATACCTCTGTTATAGATAAAGACATAATGGTTATGGTGTTGGCTTGAAACCAATTTGAGGGGGTTCGAATCCTTCCTTTCTTAACTATTTAATGTTGATATATGTGGGTTCTTTGAATGTGTGGTAGGGGGAAGGGCAGCCATGGAGTCATTCAAGGTTTGTGGTTATTAGTTCTACTAGTGAGACCTCCCGTTTAGAGGTGAATGATTCTCATACGATGAAAACCATTAATATTACAGCTGTTAATGAGATGAAGGAGCCTATAGATGAAACAGTGTTTATATGTTGCAGTACTTGATTTGAATACATTTTGTTGAGGATTTTTGTGTTCATATTTATAACAGATATTGGGCTGTAATTTTCTGTCCTTCTGATGTTGTCTGATTTTAGTAGAGGGTAATTTGGGCTTTATAAAATGAATTGGAAAATGTTCCCTTTTTGGAAGAATTTGAGAATATTGACATTAATTTTAAATTGTTTGTAGAATTCAGAAATAAAACTTTCTGGTACTGGGTTTTTATTTGTGGATAGTCTTTTTTTATTATAAATTCAATCTCTACATATTACAGGTTATTCATATAGTCTATTCTTTAGTCAGTTTTAGTAGTTGATGTCTTTCTAGTAATTTGTACATTTTATCCTAGTTATCTATTTTGTTACTGTACAATTGTGATATTACCTTATAACCATTTTTATTTCTTTAAATTGGTAGTAATAAACCTTTATTTTCTGGTTCTAGTAATCTGAATCTTTTTCTTTCTTGGTCAATCTAGCTAAAGATTTGTCAATTGTTTGACTGTTTTAGAAAAACAGTTTTGAGATTCATTAATTTTTTGTATTGTTTTTTGTTTTATTAAATTAATAAATTATGCTCTAATCTCTATTATTTTATTCTTTTGCTTGCTTTAAGTATACTGGGTGTTTTTTTCTTCTAGAGAGAAAGGAAGGAAGGGAGAGAGACAGAAATATCAGTTTGTTGTTTCACTTATTTATGCATGCATTGGATGATTCTTGTGTGTGCCTGACCAAGAATTGAACCTGGCACCTTGGTTTATTGAGGACAATGCTCTGAGCTACCCAGTCAGGGCCAATTTGTTGTAGTGTTTTGTTCTTTTTCAGTGTCTTAAAATGGAAGTTTAGGTTGTTGATTTGATTTGAGATACTTCTTTTTTTCCCAAATGTTTTTAAAATGGAATATTTGCAGTATTTTGGCATCTAGGTTTAAAGTGTTTAAGGATATTTCCTCAAGATGGGAGCTAACTGGGACTGCACAAAATCTAAAGAAAATCTTGATAAGCAAATTTTTGTTTGGTAAGTGGGCTGTTTACTCATGTGAACAGATTCTTTTCTTCAATAAATTTACCTGTAAGGATTTTCTTAAACAATTGATAGAATTATTTTTTGTTTTACAGTCTTATTTTTCTCTAGAGGTTCTTCTGAAACAAAGAACTATGTCATGTTTGGAAAATGATTTTGTTTGGGGCAGAGGGTGCACAATACAGTGTGTAGATGGTGTTATGTTGAGTTGTACACTTGAAACCTATTTGGTTTTGTGAACCAATGTTATCCCAATAAATTCAAATTTTAAGAAAAGAAGTATAAATTGATACTTACAAAATAGTCATGGGGATGTAAAATACAGTATAGGAAATATAGCTAATAATATTATAATTATTATATATGGTGCCAAATGGGTACTGGAACTATCAGAGGGACCACTTAGTAAAGTATGATTGTCTAACCACTGTGCTTTACACCTGAAACTAATACAAAGCAATATCAAATGTTAAAAAAAAGAGCTATGTCATGTTGACATAGGTAGTCTACAGACATCTAAGTCATGTTGACTCAGATAGTTTCAGTTCTCACCCTTCTAAACCAAGTCCTGCTAAGATGTTTCCTGCCTGAGTCACTGGTAGCACTCACTATCCACTTACTCCCTCTGAAGAAAGAACTTGGTGTTATTTTTACTTCCCCATTCTCTAATGCAGTCGCTCACCCTCAACTCCCATACTTTGCAATTGCTTCCCAAATGCTCTTTTAGCATCTTCTGTCTCTACTCTTTGGTTCACATAAAATTTTATTTTTGAAATAAATAAGTCACTTCTCCCTTAAAAGACAGGGCTAAAGTAGATTTAGTTTTGAGTATGCAATTTTTTCTTCTTCTTCATCTTAAAGAAGATCCTTTAACATTTCTTGTAACACTGGTTTGGCTTTTTCTTGTCTGTGAAGCTCTTTTTATGTCCTTAGAATCTAAATGATAGCTTTGTTGGGTAAGGCAATTTTAGTTGTAGGTTCTTGGTTTTCATCACTTTGAATATTTCTTACCAATTCTTTCTGGCCTGCAAAGTTTCTTTTTTTTTTATGATGTTTGTTATAATATTTTATTTATTTAATTATTTATTTTAATTAATTTTAGTAGGGTGACATCAATAAATCAGGGTACATATGTTCAAAGAAAACATGTCCAGGTTATCTTGTCAATCAATTATGTTGCATAGCCATCACCCAAAGTCAGATTGTCATCCGTCACCTTCTATCTAGTTTTCTTTGTGCCCCTCCCCCTCCCCCTTCCTCTCTTCTCTCCCCCCGTAACCACGACACTCTTGTCAATGTCTCTTAGTCTCGTTTTATGTCCCACCTACATATGGAATAATGCAGTTCTTGTTTTTTCTGATTTACTTATTTCATCCCGTATAATGTTATCAAGATCCCACCATTTTGTTGTAAATGATCCGATGTCATCATTTCTTATGGCTGAGTAGTATTCCATAGTGTATATGTGCCACATCTTCTTTATCCAGTCTTCTATTGAAGGGCTTTTTGGTTGTTTCCATGTCTTGGCCACTGTGAACAATGTTGCAATGAACATGGGCTGCATGTGTCTTTACGTATCAATGTTTCTGAATTTTTGGAGTCTATACCCAGTAGAGGGATTGCTGGGTCATAAGGTAGTTCTATTTTCAGTTTTTGAGGAACCACCATACTTTCTTCCATAATGATTGTACTACTTTACATTCCCACCAACAGTGAATGAGGGTTCCTTTTTCTCCACAGCCTCTCCAACATTTGCTATTACCTGCCTTGTTGATAATAGCTAATCTAACAGGAGTGAGGTGGTATCTCATTGCAGTTTTGATTTGCATTTCTCTAATAACTAATGAAGCTGAGCATCTTTTCATATATCTGTTGGCCATTTGTATTTCTTCCTGGGAGAAGTGTCTGTTCATGTCCTCTTCCCATTTTTTATTGGATTGTTTGTTTGTTTGTTGTTGAGTTTTATGAGTTCTTTGTATATTTTGGATATTAGGCCCTTATCTGAGCTGCTGTTTGAAAGTATCATGTCCCATCTAGTTGGCTGTCTGTTTATTTTGTTATCAGTTTCTCTTGCTGAGCAAAAACTTCTTAGTCTGATGTAGTCCCATTCATTTATTTTTGCCTTCACTTTCGTTGCCTTTGGAGTCAAATTCATAAAATGCTCTTTAAAACCAAGGTCCATGAGTTTAGAACCTATGTTTTCTTCTATGTACTTTATTGTTTCAGGTCTTAGATTTAGGTCTTTGATCCATTTTGAATTAATTTTGGTATAAGGGGACAAACTATAGTCAAGTTTCATTCTTTTGCATGTAGCTTTCCAGTTCTCCCAGCACCATTTGTTGAAGAGGCTTTCTTTTCTCCATTGTGTGTTGTTGGCCCCTTTATCAAAATTATTTGACTATATATATGTGGTTTTATTTCTGGACTTTCTATTCTGTTCCATTGGTCTGAGTGTCTATTTTTCTGCCAGTACCATGCTGTTTTGATTGTCGTGGCTCTATAATATAGTTTGAAGTCAGGTATTGTAATGGCCCCAGCTTCATTCTTTTTCTTTAGGATTGCTTTGGCTATTTGAAGTATTTTATAGTTCTATATAAATCTGATTATTTTTTGTTCCATTTCTTTAAAAAATGTCATTGGGATTTTGATGAGATTTGCATTAATTTTGTATATTGCTTTGGATAATATGGCCAACTTGATTATATTTATTCTTCCTTCCAAGAACAAGGAATAAATATTCTTCCATCTCATTGTATTTTTTTTATTTTCCTTAACAATGCTTTGTAGTTTTTGTTATATAGGTCCTTTACATTCTTTGTTATGTTTATTCCTAGGTATTTTTGTTGTTGTTGTTGCAATCATGAAGGAGATTATTTTTTTGAGTTCGTTCTCAAATATTTCATTGTTGGCATATAGAAAGGCTATGGACTTTTTTATGTTAATTTTGTATCCTCCAACCTTACTGTATTGGCTTATTGTTTCTAGTAGTCTTTTTGTAGATTCCTTGGGGATTTCGATGTATAGGATCATGTCATCTGCAAAAAGTGATACCTTTACTTCTTCTTTTCCGATATGGATACATTTTATTTCTTTGTCTTGTCTGATTGCTCTGGCTAGAACCTCTAGCACCACATTAAATAAGAGTGGAGAGAGTGGACAACCCTGACTTGTTCCGGATTTAAGGGGGAAAGCCTTCAGTTTTGTGCCATTTAATATGATGTTAGCTGATGGTTTATCATATATGGCCTTTATCATGTTGAGATATTTTCCTTCTATACCCATTTTGTTGAGAGTCTTAAACATAAAATTGTGTTGTATTTGATTGGATGACTTTTCTGCATCTATTGATAAGATCATGTGGTTTTTGTTCTTTGTTTTGTTGATATAGTGTATTACGTTAACTGTTTTACGTATGTTGAACCATCCTTGAGATTCTGGGATAAATCCCACTTGATCATGATGTATTATTTTTTTAATATGTTGTTGTATTCAATTTGCTAGTATTTTGTTTAGTATTTTAGCATCTGTATTCATTAGAGATATTGGTCTGTAGTTTTCTTTTTTTGTGCTGTCCTTGTCTGGTTTTGGTATGAGGGTTATGTTGGCCTCATAAAATGTGTTTGGAAGTATTGCTTCTTCTTCAATTTTTTGGAAGACTTTCAGTAGAATAGGAACCAAGTCTTCTCTGAATGTTTGATAGAATTCACTAGTATAACCGTCTGTGCCTGGACTTTCATTTTTGGGGAGGTTTTTAATATTTTTTTCTATTTCTTCCCTACTAATTGGTCTGTTTAGGCTTTCTGCTTCTTTTTGACTCAGTCTAGGAAGATTGTATTGTTCTAGGAATTTATCCATTTCTTCTAGATTGTTGAATTTAGTGGCATAAAGTTTTTCATAGTATTCTACGATAATTCTTTGTATATCTATGATGTTCGTGGTGATTTCTCCTCTTTCATTTTGGATTTTGTTTATATGAGTCCTTTCTCTTTTTTTCTTGGTAAGTCTTTCCAAGAATTGTCAATTTTGTTGATCTTTTCAAAGAACCAGCTCCTTGTTCTATTAATTTTTTCTATAGTTTTTCTGTTCTCTATTTCATTTATTTCTGCTCTGATTTTTATTATCTTCTTTCTTCGGCTGGCTTTGGGTTGTCTTTGTTTTTCTTTTTCTAGTTCCTTAAGGTGTGAAGTTAAGTGGTTCACTTGGGCTCTCTCTTGTTTGTTCATATAGACCTGAAGTGATATGAACTTCCCTCTTATCACTGCTTTTCTGCATCCCAGAGATTCTGATATGTCATATTGTCATTTTCATTGTTCTGTATATATCTTTTGATATCTGTGCTTATTTCTTTTTGACCCATTCATTTTTTAAAAGTATGTTGTTTAGTTTCCACATTTTTGTGAGGTTTTTTTTCTCTTTTTTGCAGTTGAATTCTAATCTCAAGGCTTTATGATCAGAAAATATGCTTGGTACAACTTTGATTTTTCTGAACTTGCTGATGTTATTTTTGTGGCCCAACATATGGTCAATTTTTGAGAATGATCCATGTACACTGGAGAAAAATGTATACTCTGTCACTTTGGGATGAAATGTCCTGTAGATGTCTATCATATCCAGGTGCTCTAGTGTTTTGTTTAAGGCCAATATATCTTTATTGATTCTCTGTTTAGATGACCAATCTAGAGCTATCAGCAGTGTATTGAGGTCTCCAAGTATGATTGTATTTTTGTCAGTTTTTGTTTTAAGGTCAATAAGTAGCTGTCTTATGTATTTTGGTGCTCCTTGGTTTGGTGCATATATATTAAGAATTGTTATGTCTTCTTGATTCAGCATTACCTTAATCATTATGAAATGGCCATTTTTGTCATGAATACTTTTGCTGTCTTGTAGTCAGCATTATCAGATATGAGTATTGCTACACCTGCTTCTTTTTGGATGTTATTTGCTTGGAGTATTGTTTTCCAGCCTTTCAATTTGTTTTTATCCTTGTTGCTTAGATGAGTTTCTTGTAGGCAGCATACAGTTAGATTTTCTTTTTTAATCTATTCTGCTATTCTGTGCCTTTTTATTGATGAATTTAATCCGTTTACATTTAGTGTAATTATTGACACCTGTGGGTTCCCTATTGCCATTTTATACATTGATTTCTGTCAGTTTTCTGTCTTGTTTCATTCTTCTCTTTTGTTTTTCTATCCTTTGTTTTTGTTTGGTTGTATTCCATACTTCTTTCCTCTGTTGCTATCTTTTTTAAATCATGTGCTTCTGTGGTGATTTTTTCAAGGGTGGTTACCATTAAGTAATGAAAAAGGTTCTTACCCTGTTCATTGTAATGCATTATCTTGTGAGTACTTCTGTATTCCATCATCCTTTGCTACTGTTAATTTCCATCCTCTCCCCACCCCTTTTTTTTGTTTGTTTTTGTTGTCACAGTTTAAATTTGGTTTTATTGTTTTCTTGGTGGAGATTTTACTTGTAGTTTTGTTTTGTTTTGTTCTTTGTATCTGGTTGGAAAACCCCCTTTAGTAATTCCTGGACTGGGGGTTTTCTGATGATAAATTCTCTCATCTTTTCTGTATCTGTAAATGTTTTTATTTCTCCTTCGTATTTGAAGGATAGCTTTGAAGGGTATAGTATTCGTGGCTGAAAGTTTCTCTCTTTCAGGACTTTAAATATTGGGGTCCACTCTCTTCTAGCTTGTAAAGTTTCTGTTGAGAAATCTGATGATAATTTAATGGGCCTTCCTTTATATGTTGTATTCTTCTTTTCCCTGGCTGCCTTGAGAATTTTTTCTTTGTCATTGGTTTGTGCCAATTTCATCATAATGTGCCTGGAGTAGGTTTGTTGGGGTTCGAAAACTCAGAGTTCTGTTTGCTTCTTGAATTTGAGACTTTAGTTCTTTCCACAGGCTTGAGAAGTTCTCATCTATTATTTGTTTGAATATGTCCTCCATTTCGTTTTCTCTCTCTTCTCCCTCTGATATACCTATTATTCTTATGTTATTCTTTTTCATGGAGTCAGACAATTCCTGTAGGGCTTTCTCATTTTTTTAATTTTTGAGTCTCTCTCTTCTTCTCTCTTTTGTGCCTCAAGTTGCTTGTCTTCTATTTCACTAATCCTACCTTATATCTGACCTGTTCTATTAGCTAAGCTTGTTACCTCATTTTTCAGCTCGTGAATTGAGTTTTTCATCTTTGTTTGATTTGTTTTTATAGTTTCAATTTCCTTGGTAATATATTCTTTGTGTTCATTGAGTTTTTTTCTAAGCTCTCTAAATTGCCTTTCTGTGTTTTCTTGTATATCTCTGAGTATTTTTAGGATTTCTATCTTAAATTCTCTGTCATTTAGCTCCAAGGTTTCCAATATATTAAATTTTTTCTCCATAGATTTTTTCCTCATCTATCTGTGCTACCTCTCTGTCTTTTGTACCCATGATATTCAATTTCCTTTTCCTTAATGGCATCTGATGGTGGTTTTGTTGATAGTAATAATGAGAATTAGTAAAGAATAAAAAGTTAAAAAATAAAATAAATAAATAAATAAAATTATTATTTCCCTTTTTTTTTCTCACCCCTCTCCTCTGCCCTCCTTCTTGAGAAAATCTTGTAGTGAACTGTGAATTATATTGTGCTAAATAGAACAAAAAATACCTATAATGGAAGATCTGAGTTGGAAGGAATGATAAAGGGGCAAAAATGGGTTATGGCCCCTCAAAATGCAAAAAAGGAAAATATTTGGGTCAAGAATAAAATGATTTGCTTTTAAATGATGGTTAACTAAGAGATATAATGAAAGGAATAAGAGGGAAACAGGAAAACATGAAAAAAAATTTATAAATTACTATTGTATTTAGTGGAGCAAAAATTAGATAAAATGGAGAGCCAGGGTTGGGAGCACTGCTAGTGACTTAAAAAAGTGAAGTAAAAAAACCCCAAAGCACCACAAAGAAAAATTTGAGTCCCAAATAAAAGAATTTGTTCATGATTGAGGATTGAATGAGAGGAAAAGTAAAGGAGAAAAGAAGAAACTAATATAGAGGGGGGAAAAAAGAAAGAGGAAAACACAAAAAGAAGAAAAAGAACAAAAGGAGAGAGAGAGAGAGAGAGTTAAGGGTTTTGGAGTGCAACCCTCATAGAGAGAAAGAAAGAGGAAGGGAAAGATAATGAGAGATGTAACACTTATGGGTAGTGTAGTTCAAGGAGAGGAGACTGGCAGACAATTAAACAACCAAATTGGAAGAGGAAGAAAATAATCAAGACAAGAAGATAAGAGAAACAAACGAACAAATATAATAAAATGGGATAGGTTATAAAGTCTGTGGATTATTCTTGATTTTGAGAGGTTATCTTCTTGCTCTTTCTTTTCTCTTCCTCTTCCTAGTCGGTGACTCTGTACCCCAGGTTCTGCCCCTGTGGCACGCTCAGGTAGAGGTTTGCAGTTGATAAGTCTTTATGGCGATGTCATATTTTAGGCTTCAGTTTCATTGGCAGTCGAGGCTCTTTAGCATTTGCAGGCTCCGACAATGAGAGAGTCCGTTTTCCCAGAGCCTCTCTCCTAGTTTTCCTTCCTGAATTAGCAGCCTGATGATGCAGCTATGGGGTTGCTGCTGCCTCTGCCTGGAGAGTAAGAGGCTCAAAGAGCTGGCAAATCCCCACTCTATTCCCACTCAGCACAGGGCTCTGGGTAAGGCTCGATTAGTCAGAGCCGCTAGCAAAATCAGGCGGGGCTGAGAGCCAATTGTTTTCAAAGTGCCTTTCTATGCACCTCTAGGCATGTCCCGAATGCCTCAGCACTCTGTGGGACCACTTTCCCCAGGCTTTTGGCACTTTGTAACCTGTTTTGGCTGGGTAGAAGTTCCCTAGTCACTGTTTGCAAAGCAGGAGGACTTACAAGCTGCCAAATCCCTCTTTTTAACATATAGCCCTGAGTATGCAAGCTCTGCCAATCAGAGGTTGCCCCCACCCCTATGTGCATAGCATATCAAGAGGTACTAAAAAATATCTCCCCTCTTCTCTTAGATAGCTGACCTGAGAGAGATCTTGTCAGTTAGGGTTGCATAGGTCAGTTGGGAGGCGAGCTGACTGTGGGTTAAGCTAATCCTTCACGGGTCTGTTAGCTTGTATGGCTGGGTGAGGCGCCCCACCCATCTGGAGAAGTTCAAGCATAGGGAATCTCGCTTTTGCACACCAGTCTTCAGGGCGCAGAGGTGACACTGAGACTCTGGTCACAGCCCACGCAAAGGCCTCTGACTCTGCCCCTCTGTCTGGTAACACGGGCACCCACTCCCAGGGGAATCTCTTGCCCACTATCCATGCTTGCTGACCAGGTTATCAGGCCAGCCGCCTCTCACTCAGGGTGAGGTGCCCTGCCTACACAGAAAAGTTCGAGTGTAGGGAATTTCGCTCCCACTCACTCCTTGCGCGCCACTTTTCAGGACACAGGGGTGACCCCAAGACTCTTGTTTCGGCCCACACAAAGGCCTCTGACTCTGCCCCTCTGTCCGGTAATACGGGCTCCCACTCCCGGGACTCTAGGAGGAATCTTTCGCACACTATCCACGCTCGCCAACCAGGAGATTGGGGCCCATGGCTGCCCCACTTGCTTTTCTTTGTCTGGATTTGGTGTGAGCGTTAGCTTGTGTTGACTGGGTTACCACAAACACAGTTTTTCCTCAGCTTGGATGTCCGTGCCACAGCCTGGTTCAGAACGTTTGTGCCGCAGCCTGGTACTATTCATACCCTATGCCCGCCTCAGTTCCTGTACTCTCAGTGAAAGCAGCCCTTATTTAGGTTAGTGAGGAAGGCAGAGTGTTTCTTCCTCCATCTTATTTCCTTCGGGGTTGATTATATATTTAGTCCATTTTTCACTCGATCATACCTTTGCGTTTAGTGTGGAACTGGTGGAGGCTCCAAGGATAGATTTTTCTGTCTCTGGCTGAAGATCTTGTTGAATTTTGGGGGAGATTTATCAGTATCGCTCCTTATGGTGCCATTTCTCTGACATCACTCTGCAAAGTTTCTTTTGAGAAATCAGTTGACAGTCTTAAGGGAGCTCCCTTGTAGGTGGCTAACTGATTTTCTCTTGCTGCTTTTAGGATTCTCTCTTTGTCTTTAACCTTTTGCATTTTAATTATGGCATGTATTGGTATGAGTCTCTTTGGGTTTATCTTATTTGGGACTCTCTGCACTTCCTGGACTGTGTGCCATTTTCCTTCAATATGTTAGGAAAGTTTCCAGTCATTATTTATTCAAATAGGTTCTCAATATTTTGCTCACTCTCTACTCCTTCTGGTACCCTTATGATGCAGATGTTGTACAGTTCATGTTGTCCCAAAGTCTCTTAAACCAGTGGTCCCCAAGCCCCGGGCTGTGAACCGGTACTGGTCCGTGGGCCATTTGGTACCGGTCCACAGAGAAAGAATAAATAACTTACATTATTTCCGTTTTATTTATATCTAAGTCTGAACATTGTTTTATTTTTTAAAAATGATCAGATTTCCTCTGTTACATCCGTCTAAGAGTCACTCTTGACGCTTGTCTCAGTCATGTGATACATTTATCCGTCCCACCCTAAAGGCCGGTCCATGAAAATATTTTCCGACATTAAACCAGTCCATGGCCCAAAAAAAAGTTGGGGATCACTGTCTTGAACTATTCTAAATTTTTTTTTTTGTATTTTTCTGAAGCTGGAAATGGGGAGAGACAGTCAGACAGACTCCCACATGTGCCCGACCGGGATCCACCTGGCACGCCCACCAGGGGCGACGCTCTGCCCACCAGGGGGTGATGCTCTGCCCCTCCAGGGCGTCTCTCTGCCGTGATCAGAGCCACTCTAGCGCCTGGGGCAGAGGCCAAGGAGCCATCCCCAGCGCCCGGGCCATCTTTGCTCCAATGGAGCCTTGGCTGCGGGAGGGGAGGAGAGAGACAGAGAGGAAGGAGGGGGGGTGGAGAAGCAAATGAGCGCCTCTCCTATGTGCCCTGGACAGGAATCGAACCCGGGTCCCCCGCACGCCAGGCCTACACTCTACCGCTGAGCCAACTGGCCAGGGCCTATCCTAAATTTTTTATTCTTCTTTCTTTTTGCTGTTCTGATTGGATGTGTTTTGTTACCTTATCTTTCAAATCACTATTCAATCCTCTGCTTCATCTAATCTACTGTTTATTCCTTCTAGTGTATTCATTATTTCAGATATTGTATTCTTTATTTCTTTTTTTTTTTTTTTGAGAGAGAGGAAAGAAAGAAAGAAAGAAAGAAAGAAAGAAAGAAAGAAAGAAAGAAAGAAAGAAAGAAAGAAAGATGCAATAACTCAATCCACTTAGTTGTGCCATTGACTATTTCTCATATATGCCTTGACAAGGGTTTAAACCATTTACCTTAGGGTCAAGCCAGCACCCTTGGGATTGAGCTGGCAACCTCAGGATCAAGCTTATGACCCTGGGATCAAGCCAGCAATCTCAGGATTGGCAACTCCAGGACTGAGCCAGTGACCTCAGCATTCCAGGATGACACTCTAGCCACTGTGCCACCAACAAGGGCCTGTATTATTTATTACTGACTTTTTTTATGGTTTCTATGTCTTTTTTCATGCTTTTATAGTTTTCACTAAGTTCCTTGAGCATCCTCATGACCATTCTTTTGAACTCTATGTCTGGTAAATTGCTTGCTTCCATTTCATTTTGTTTTCTGGAGATTTCTCTTTGTTTTTCATTTGGCATATGTTTCTTTGTCTCTCTATTTTGACTGCCTCTTTGTGTTTATTTATGTTTATATTTCTAGGTAGATAGATCTGCTATAACTCCCCATCTTGGCAGGGTGGCATTATATAGTAGATATCCTGTGGGACCCAGTGGCACAATCTCTTTGATCACCTGAACTGGGAGCTCTGGGAATGCCTCTTGTGTGTGCTATGTGGCCCTCCTATTGTAATTGCTTCTTGACTGCTATTGGCCCATTCATGCCTGGGGTTCACCCTCAAGCTGGCTGACTCTGGATCTCAACCCCATCCACAGTGTACAAGCTTCTGTGCAGGTGCTGACCACATGGAGTATAATTCATTTCAGCAGGATCTAGTGCCTGCCAAAATCTACCTTTGGATATGCTGCTTGTGAAGCTAATTGGATCCTGCTCTGATGATGTCTTAAGCTAACCACCAGGTATATTTGTTCTGGAGCCTCTTTGGAGGGACTCTAGTGCAGGCCAATGTCAGACACTACTTATGACTGGTCCTGGGCAACCTGTTTGGAGTGATAAAGCAATCCATAGTTGTGCCTGCCTCTTCTGGGCTGGGTGTGTGTGGGAAGGACCGAGTTGCACACCAAGACTGGCTTTTAACAGTACCAGGCCAAGGTGCAAATTAGCAAACATTCCAAGGAATGCCAAGATCTACCTCCATCTGCTTCCACCTGCCAGCTACCTGTTAGGCTAAGTCACTGAAAAAAACCTCTGATGATACTCTAGTTGCATGAGGTATGTTCTCAGTGAGTCACTAAGTAGAGGCAAGTGGTGTTCATGAGACCAAAACTCAGTGCCAATGTTAGGTCTATGGCCACTCAGCAAATATCTCAGGGCATACCAAATCTAGCTGGCACCTGCTAGGTGATTGAACAATTTTATGGTGTGATGGGGTCTCAGGGATTCATCAGGATAAGGTCAACACAGTTTAACAGGTCCAAATAGACCAAAATGTGGCTCTGTGACAGGAAGGCTCTGCATCACTCAGGCATGTAAGAGAAAAATTTCCTCCATCTGAGAGCCACACAACTCAATCTATCCCAGATTTTGCCAGGAGCCTGATCTCGGCAAGGTTGGACTGCCAGGAGTTAGGAGAGGAGGAAGTGCCAGTCAGGCTTGGGGGAGGTGGGGAAGTAGCCCCAGCATCAGAGTCACACAACTCAGTCTGTCTTGGATTCTGTCCAGACCTCAGCAAAGTGGAAATACCAGGAGTCAGGAGGGTGGGACCACCAGAAGCTCAGAGAGTGGAACTAGCAGATCATCCATGATGGGGTAGGACCAGTCAGTTTCATGGGAAAGTGGGAGGAATAGACCCCATCCCAAAGCCGCACAACTCAGTCACTGACATATCCTGAGTGTTCCCAAACTTCTACACTCTGGCCCAGGAAGCTGAACCTTCAGCAGGACACATAGGGTGGGACCATCTTTTCATCTTTCTTAACATTGTTTTTGGAAGAACAGAAGCATTAAATTTTTATAAATCTTAGTTATCAATATTTTCTTTTATAGTTTGTGCTTTTGGTATCTTACCTAAAAGAGGTTTTCAATGTCACAAAGATTTTCTTACATGTTTTCTTCTAGAAGTTTTGTAGTTTGAGGTTTTACATTAGGCCCATTTCTAGATCATTTTCATATATGGTGCAAGCTATAAATAGAGGTGGGTTTTGTCTTTGTTGTTTGGTTTTTATTACATAAAAATGTCTGATTCTAGCACCATTTGTTGAAAAAATTATCCTTTCTCCATTAAATTACATAGAAACTTTGAAGATTTTTTTGTAGATGCCATTGAATTATCTACATAGGTGATTGTGTTGTCTACAAATAAACACGGTTTATCTCTTTCTTTTCAATCTAGATGACACTTCTCTCTTTTTCTTGTCTATTATACTAAATGAGACCTCCAGTATAATGTTGATAAGAGTGGTGAGATGACCATCCTTGCTTTATTCCTGATCTTAAGGGAAAATAATTTAATATTTTACCACTAACTATGATATTAGCTCTAAGTTTTTTTTAATGCTTGTGGTAATTTTATGTTTCACCTGAATGTCTTAAAGCTGTACAGAAAAACTTTGTTTCTGTGTATTTCTGTGAGAGTGTCCCTAGAAGAGAGTAACATTTGAATCAGTAAACTGAATAAAGAAGATCACCCCCAATCTGTCGAGTGTCTGAATAGAACAAAAAAATAGACCTGCCTGCTTGATCTGAGACATCCATCTTCTGTTCTCAGGCATTAACACTTCTGGTTATTGGGCTTTTAAATTCAGACCAGGACTTATACCACCAGCCCTCCATTTTTAGACCTTTGGACTTGGACTAAATTACACTTCCTGTTTTCTGGGTAACTTAGTTTGCAGATAGCAAACTGTTGGACTTCTCAGCCTCGATAGCTCTGTGAGCCAGTTTCTAATATATTACTGCTCACAAAAACTAGGGAATATTTCAAAATGAATATGAAGCAATAAAATATCCCTTAATTTTTGTGAGTATATATATATATATATACACACACACACACACACACACACACTTTCCCATTGGTTCTGTTAATAATACAATAACTCTCATTAGATTGAGGATGTACCGTTCTATTTCTAATTTTCTGAGAGTTTTAATCTTGAGTCAATGTCAAATTTTGACAAATGTTTTATCATCCTACATTTTTAAAATATTTTATTTATTGATTTTTAGAGAGAGGGGAGAGAGAGAGAGAAGGGGGAGGAGCAGGAAGCATCAACTCCCATATGTGCCTTGACCAGGCAAGCCCAAGGTTTCTAACCAGCAACCTCAGTGTTCCAGGTCGACACTTTATCCCACTGCGCCACCACAGGTCAGGCCTCATCCTACATTTTTTTTATGGTTACAAAATAATCCTCATTGATAGATATATGTGTTGTTTATAAATTTGCTATTACAAACAAAATTGTGATGAGTGGCATCACACTAATATTATTTTGACATGCATCTTCAAGATAAATTTCTAGGAGCAGGAATATTAGTAAAAAATGTGTATTAATTATTTTGTTAAGTATTATTAATTGCCTTCCATGAAGATACCAATGTATATTCTTACTACCAACTAAAAAGTTCTTATTTCCTTTCAGGGTTGCTAACAAAGTTTATTTTTGAACGTTGGAGTGTTCCTAATTTAAATTGGTAAAAAGTTGCTTTTCAGTGTATTTTTAAATTTTATCTCTTATTATGAGTGACAATGACTATCTTTTCATCTGTTTAGGAGACTTTTTTGTGGCAGAGACAGAGAGAGTCAGAGAGAGGGACAGATAGGGACAGACAGGAATGGAGAGAGATGAAAAACATCAATTCTTCGTAGTGGTTCCTTAGTTGTTCATTGATTGATTTTTGATTTCTCAGATGTGCCTTGACTGGGGGGCTACAGCAGACCGAGTGACCCCTTGCTCAAGCCAGCAACCTTGGTCTCAAGCTGGTGAGCCTTGCTCAAACCCGATGAGCCCATGCTCAAGCTGGCAACCTCGGGGTCTCGAACCTGGGTCCTCTATATCCCAGTCCAATGCTCTATCCACTGTGCCACTGCCTGGTCAGTCTGTTTAGGAGACTTTAATATTTACTTTTCTATTTCGGTCTTCTGCCCTTTTATTTCGTGTGTGTGTGTGACAGAGAGATTTTTTTCATTAATTTTTAAGAACATTTTTATATATCATTTTTTAGTCAATTTTTTAACTTTTGACTTTGCTTTTGATGTGTGTGTGTAAAAGCTATATGTCAGCTTATCTTAATAAGTTGCATTCTCTTCATTATTTTTTCAATGAGCATTTGAAAATGTGACTTAAGAGAAACCTTGTAATTTTATCAATTTGACAAATCATTTTGTGAAAAAAGGTGAACTTTATAATAATAATGTGCTGATTCCTGCTACTTTCTTTCACAGAAACTAGTCAGTATAACTTGAACATTTTTCTTTCACTGGTATGGATAAAATATACTGTCTTCACTCCTCACATAATACCATTAGGATCAGAAGAGCAGTAAAGGTCAAAGAACAGAGTGACACTATTTGGTGCATATGGAATGAAAATGTACCCTTGGATTCATGGTCATCTTGAAATGATTAGTGTCCTGGTTTCAAACAGAATGCTTCATATCTCTGAGAGCATACTCATCATTAGCATCTCAGCCCAAATCACATGTGGTAGCAGAGACTTCCTAAAGCCTTGTCTTACAAACCAGACTCTCCAGCTTAAGACTCCTGAGAGCCTAATTTTCTAGTTCTTACTTGGATATTAAAGTGTTGAGTTGACAGTCATAAACACAACCAACTCTTTATTTAACTTGTACTGTCATTGCCTTCAGTGTATGACACTATCTCACATGATGTTGGCATACACTGTGGTAAAAGAAAGTTATTTTTTTTCAATGAATATTAATAATATAATATTATGACATAAATATCTTCCTTCTTTCTAACTTCTGTTTTCTATTGCTTTTTTAAAACCCTAACTCAACCCACCCTCTCTTCCTTTAGCTTTTTTGGGAAGAAACAATATCTCAGTTCCTTTTTGTTTGCTTCTCCTTAAGACATATAGGAAAATTTCTTCCTAGAGATAATTACACTCATGTTTGTTACATTCTTAAGAAATTTATTTTAATAAATCAAAGAATATATTCTTTAGACCATCCTAAATGTCCTATTCCCAGGAAGAAAGAGTATACTGGCCAGTTTGGGTCATACTCGCTGCTCAGAAACCTGCAGAGGTTTCTGTTGTCCACCTGAGAAGCCAAAACAAACAGTGACAGCAATCAATCTCTGGGAAAATGAAATGGTGGAGGCAAATTGAGCCAAAGCACAATATAGCACAGCAGTATTTTTCTAGAACTCAACTGCACATTCAGGTACCTCTACCATCTTTAAATCTTTTCTGATTCATTGTGGTGAGGGACAGGGCAGTGAGTAAGGTCAGTGTGAGCATGTACAATGCCTTTGCATGAATTACTAAAAGATGCCCACATAGGGCAAATGAGTGGTAAGAAAGCATTCTCATCTGAACAAATGAAGCATGTGAAGACCATGTGATGACAGCTTCCTATAAACTCCCACATGCCTGCTCAAACCGACCCAATGGCACCCTGACCCTAGCACCTTACAAGATGTCTGCATGTAGTAAGTGCCTAATAAAATTTGTCAACTTGGATTGACCTTACACTTTTCTTCCTTTGTCTCTCCAGCTGTTAATAACATCATCTGTCAAAACCCACCACCAAAGTGCCAGAAATACCAAGGTTTCCTGACTGAGTCCCGCAGTATCCAGTACAGCTTATAAAAACCACCAGAGACACCAATGCATTAAAACCTTGCTGAGAAAATGTTGGCCACAGTTCCCACCAGACCCCACACCATGCATCCCAAATCTAGTCATCCACAGATTAGTCCCTTCTGCTGAATTCTCAGACTGCAAGACAGTAAGAGAAACAGACACATGGCAGAACTCAAAGCTGTCTTTCTTCCCTATCTGGTCCCTTGTCTACAATTTGCTCTTGTGTACTCTAGCTCTCTTTTCCCTTAGGCCAAGTTTTTCCTGCCAATAGATTTTTGGTGGACCATCCCCCAGTGCTCTGATATGTTCAAACAGGCTTAAAACTTAGAGGAAAACAACAATGACTTTGAAGACAGACCTGGGTTTAAATGCCAACTCTTCCACTTACTATCTGTGAGTTTTTAATTTCTAAATTAATTTTTCTGCAGCTTAATTATTCATCAATAAAAAGAAGATAAAATACTATTTTGAGGGGCTATTGTGAGAATAAAAGAAATGTAAACAAAGGGCCTAGTACAGTGCCAGCACATGGTTGCTAAAGAGAAAATAGCTGCTATTTCATAAATTTGATTGATTGATTGATTTTAGAGAGAAAGGAAGGGAAAGACAGAGAGAAACATCAATTTGTTGTTCCACTTATTTATGCATCACTGGTTGATTCTTGTATATGCCCTGACCAAGGATAGAACCCACAACCTTGTTGTATTAAGATGACACTCTAACTAACTGAGCTACCTGTCAGGGCCAGTAGCTTTTTTTTTTTTTTATTAAAGTGACATCTGAGCAAATGTATGCTACACATGTGCTGACAGGTCATGAAGCAATAGAAGAAAATATTGAGAGAAGGAATTCAGAAGAGTGAATATGGTCAGTCAAGTTTCAGAGAATATAGGGTGGTTATTATAGGCAGGAGGGTCACATGAGCAAAAATGTTGAAGTAAGACTAAGAATTGTTGTTTAGGAAAAAAATAAGAGACCAAGCTGTCCAGGGCAAAGCTTCCATGTTAGATGAATGAAAAATAACTTTGTTGAATTGAAGAAGTATAGGGAGTACAATAATTTATTGTCTGTCTACTTAGTCACTCTTTTCTATTTGCAGTTTGAACCATCAGATCACCATAAAGGATTCAAAGAACTCCCAATTTTGATTTAGCTCAGCCTGACTCAGAAAACAGTCTTGGGGTTACATCTCCCAGCATCCACATTCTGGTGGTGTGAGCCTGGACTTTGCACCTAACCTTTCCTCATCAACAATGGGACAATGTTGACAACTTCATAGGATTATCACAAGAATTAGAAGAGGATGCATGTGGGGGCCTGGATATAGCCTTAGGATCTCAGGCACAGATCATGTGCCAACACTGTGTCTCATCCATGACATGATTTCTGCTGCCACACTAGTCTCTTCTTGGAATGCAAAGACTGTAAAAAAAATTTTACCATCCTTGGCTAATGCAGATCAATTTTGCAAATCTTATTAATCTTATTCCCTTTAGAAAATCCTCCAGTTGTGTCATAAGAATGAGTTTCATTTAGATTGTGAAATATTTCTTTCACCTCTGGCTAAAGAAGTGTTGTCTCAGTTCAGCAATTCAGAGATTTCTAAGCCAAAAAAATGCTAGAGATGTTGAAACTCTGTCAATGAAATGGAGAAAGTCAAAGAAGTGACTTAGGTCTGGGTACTTCCCTTAATCTCACTTCTTAGACAAAGTTACGGTTTAGGTGAGGAAGCCTGGGTTGAGAAAGTAAGCACTTGAGCCATGTTGGGGCTTCAGTGAAAACTTTCTGAGTTGAGTCTTTTTAGAGCCCAAATTGGCTGGATAATCAATCATTATGAGTAACCGATTTTTGAGAATTGGAGTTGCCAATGTTGAGAAAAGACAATTTTGTCAAAAAATAATGCTGGAACAGCCTGACCAGGTGATGGTTCAGTGCATAGAGCAACAGACTGGGATGCAGAGGACCCAGATTTGAAACCCCAAGGTCACACTTGAACACAGACTCATCCAGCTTGAGAGTGGGGTCGCTGGCTTGAGCTTGGAATCATAGACATAACCCTTTGAAGCAGAGTCGTGCAGCGGAAGCGTGCTGAGCCCATAACCCTTTGGTAGCTGGCTTGAGTCCAAAGGTCGCTGGCTTGAGCAAGGGATCACTCACTCTGCTAAGGTGACCAATCGTCCTCCTTTAGGGAGGACAGTGCTTCTTTTGTAACTTCTGTCCTCCCCTGAAAAGTGTCCTCCTACATGTCCTCCTTTTAGATGTTGGAAGACTAATCTGTAAATGTCTGTATTCGATCGATGCAGAGTCGATGCATTGCATGTGATGTTACGTATTTGTATTTGACATGACGATTCATCAAGGATCAGTACAGTGCGGCAAGATGCAATTATGAGACGCATGTGCTCCGCACGGGAGACCTTGAGAGAATGCGTGATATACAGAGCACTCAAGTGCTCAAATGGCTTTGTGTACTTCTTACTGAAACACAACATGGCACATCTGACATTGTAGATTCACGATTATTTTTTTCTTGGTGAATATTCAATCATAGACAAGTAAGCACAATTCACATTTCATTAATTCATTATCTATTTAATAATTTCTAAATACGTATAATTTTATTTACAAGTATTTTCCCAAAATTCGAGTTTTAAAGTGGAAATCTAACCAAACCACATCTATTAATAACACATTTTGATTAAATAGTTGCATAGGCCTGACCTGTGGTGGCACAGTGGATAAAGCGTCAACCTGGGAATGCTGAGGTCGCTGGTTCAAAACCCTGGGCTTGCCTGGTCAAGGCACATATGGGAGTTGATGCTTCCAGCTTCTCTCCCACTTCTCTCTCTCTGTCTCTCCTCTCTCTCTCTCTCTCTCTCTCTCTCTCTGTTCCCCCCTCTCCTCTATAAAATGAATAAATAAATAAAAAATAGTTGCATAAAACAGACATTTTTTAATTAGAAAATGATAAATACATCGAATATCACTCCAAATTAATGATTTTGTTTGATATTTAGTTTTACTAAATGAGTACTTTTTTCTTACAATTATTATTAGAAATTAATAAGCATGTAAGCATAATTAAAATATAAAATATTACAAATGTTTTTATTATGCATTTATTATATTATAGTGTATTATTATTGCAATGAATAAAATGTTTCTTTTATTTACAATATTGTTTTCTTCCATTTATTCTTGTCCTCCTTTTCATTGTAAACAAGTTGGTCACCTTACTGTAGCCCCCTAGTCAAGGCACATATGAGAAAGCAAGCAATGAGCAACTAAAGAGCCACAATGAAGAATTGATGCTTCTCATCTCTCTCCTTTCCTGTCTGACTGTTCCTATCTGTCCCTCTCTCTGTCTCTCTCTCTCTGTCTCTATCACTAAAATAATAACAATAATAAACAAATAATGCTGGAACAATTTAACTATGTAAAGAAAGCAGTTACTACCACCACCACCTTAACAACAAAATACATCTATCCATAGCTTGCACCTTATAAAGTAATTAACCAGAAATGGGCTAAATGTAAAACAATGAAAAACAATGCACACGCACACATACTCATGCTCACAAATGCAAATGATGATTTATAGTTTTGTTGTCAGCCAGAGAAATTAAGTTTTGAGTAAAGGATAGCGTTGTTGTGTTGTATCCAAGAAAGTTCACCTGGTTGTTATATTATTAGTAGACTAAGGGGCACTAGGGCAAGCCAAGATACCAGGGGACAACTATTGCAATAATCCAGGGAAGAATTGATGATGGTAGCATCTGGAAAAATAAAAAATGGTAAGATTCAGGATATATTTTGAAGCAGAGCTGATAGGATTTCTTGAATGACTGACTATGCTTTGTGAAAAAAAGAAGGATTCAAGGATAGATTCCAAGTCTTTCTTTCTGAGCAACTGAAAGAAAAATCTTGCCACTAACTGAGTGAAAAAAACAGGGAAATTAATAAATTGTATGATCAATAGCTATGTTTTTAACATGCTAGATTAGAAATGCCTATTAAAGCCAAGAATAGACATTTATTTATTTATATAGTAAATATATAAAGTACATAATGGGATGACTTCATAAACATTGCAGAATTATTGCCAAGATCAAGATATTAACACATCCATCACCTCATATAGTAAAATGGTTAAATGTGTGTGTGTGTGTGTGTGCTGAGAATGTTTAAGATTTACTCTCAGCACTTTCAAGTTATTCACTATTAAAGTGACCAACTTTTTTACAATGAAAAGAACAAAAATAAATTGAAGAAAACAATATCTTAAATAAAAGAAATATTTTATTCATTGTGACAATAATATACTATAATATGATAAATGCATAATAAAAACATTTATATTTTATACTGTAATTATGCTTAATGCCTATTAATTTTTAATAATAATTGTAAGAAAAAATGCTCATTTAGATACAAATACGTCAAATCACACGCAATGGATTGACTCTGCATCGATTGAATACAGACATTTACAGATTAGTCTTTCAATATCAAAAAGGAGGATATGTAGGAGGACACTTTTTAAGGGAGGACGGAAGTTACAAAAGGACTGTCCTCCCTAAAGGAAGATGATTGGTCACCTTATTCACTATAGTTACCATGCTGTACATTAAATCTCTAAGACTTCTTACAACTAAATGTATCCAAGTTGATACATTTAGTAGGCACTTGGATATATACAAGTCTAAGTTGAAAAAAGAGGTAAAAAATGAAGATGTAAATTTTGGTGCATCATTAGATAGTTGGTGTTTAAGCCATGGAAGTGAATAGGATCACCTTGAATAGATGATCAGGGACTCAGCTCTGGAGCAGTCACACTTTTAAGGTTCAAAAAGATGAGCAGGAACCAACAATCAAAATTGAAAAGGAGTCAGCAATCAGAGAGGAACATAGAAATAGTGGAATTCTGGGAATCAGTTAAAAAGTGTTTCAAGGAAAGAGCAACCAGCTGGATCAAATTATGCTGGAAAGTCAAGTAAGAAGAGAAAGGAGAATTGACCTTTGGGTTCAGCATCATGGTAGTCACCAATAACCTTAAAAAGAGCAGGGTTGGTAGAGTGAAAATGACTGATTGGACTTTGAGAATGGAGAGAGGAACTGGAAACAATGAGTAGACACAAGTCAGGCAATTTTTCAGTAAAGAAGAACACAAATAGAATGAGAGTTGGTGATGCATGTGAGGAGTTTTTAAGTAGGAGTTATTATAGTATGCTTGTAGGCTGATAAAATTATTCAGAAAGGAAATAAAAATTGAAGGGCAGTAGAGAACATGGACAGTTTTATAGCACTAAATAGGAGAGAAGGAATTTCTTCTCCTACACAATTGGATATGTGTAGAAAATTTGGCTCAGAGAGGAAGAGGGAAAACATTTATCAGGAGAAAAGCAGACTATGTGGACATTGTAACGGGAAGATTGGTCAACTTAGAACTGGAGCACATTGAAGTTCTCTTTATAATTGCCACTATATTCTCAGTAAAATAAGAGGCTAAGTCATCAGCTGAGAGTGAGGAGAGGTGAGGAGTTATTGGGGGTTGAGATGAAATAATAACTGGAAGAGCAAAAGAGTGTTTGGAAATGTAGTAGGATTTCTGGGCAGCTATAAGGGATCATTTCAATGAGTTGGTGACTAATTTAAAGCGAGATAGTTGCAGAAGAGATGTGTGTGTGTGTGTGTGTGTGTGTGTGTGTGTGTGTGTGTGTGTGTGTGTGTCAACAAGAAGAGATAGACAGGCCTTGACCAGTTGGCTCAGTGGTAGAGCATCAGCCTGGCATGTAGAAGTCCCAAGTTCAATTCCTGGTCAGGGCACACAGGAGAAGTGTCCATCTGCTTTTCCACCCATCTCCCTTCTCTTTCTTTCTCTTTCCCCCTCCTGTAGCCATGGCTCAAATGGTTTGAGCAGGTTGGCCTTGGGTGCTGAGAATGGCTTCATGGCCTCAGGTGCTAAAATGTCTTGGTTGCTGAGCAGCGAAGCAGCAGCCCTAGATGGGCAGAGCATTGCTCAGTAGGGGCTTGCTGGGTGGATCTCAGTTGAGGTGCATGCAGGAATCTGTCTCTCTGTCTCCCTGCCTCTCATTTAATAATAAAAATTTAAAATAAGATTTTAAAAAGAGGGATAGACAAAAATGAGTTTGTTGACATGAGCTTTAGCAAACTTGGGTGTTGAGAGAGGAGAAAATAATGCTCTAAAAGTTAGGAAGGAGTAGCAAGAAAGATAGCTACTCCACCCTCAGGCCAAGTGATAAAAAAGGGAAAGAGACTATCTACCATCAGAGAAAACTAGAGGAAGAGGTATTCTCAAGGAATAGCCAGTCTCAGAGAAAGAAGGAAAAGATTATGATCAGACAGGAGGCTGAGTATACCATGGACATTGCTAATGACAAATCAAGAATTCCAGAGGAAACTGGAAGGGTTGTGGGGTAGAGGATGGGTACAGTAAGATTGAGGAATGTGCAGAGTCATAAGGGGATGAGAGTTAGGAGATGACGACCTAAGAATCTTGAGTTTCTTTAGTGAACAGTGAAAACAAAGTTAGTGAGCATGATGGAATTGAGGCATGATGGTCTCGAAGATAGGTTATTACATTAAAGTTTCCAGTATTGGGGAGAGGATTTCCTAGGTATTCTTACTGAAGCAAGTGGAGTTTTGTGAAACTCCTCTTCAGTTATAGACCCCTGTGGCCCCAGGAGTATGGGATCTCTATAAGAAATAAATTGATCTTTAATATATCCATGGGTAAATATTTTTTAATTAATTTTAATGGGGTGACATTGATAAATCAAAATCAGGGTACATATGCTCAGAGAAAACATCTCTAGGTTATTTTGACATTTGAATATGCTGCATTCTATCGCCCAAAGTCCAATTGTCTTCCGTCACCTTCTAACTGGTTTTCTTTGTGCCCCTCCCCTCCTCCAACCCCCTCCCTCTCCTCCCCCCCTCCCCATAACCACCACACTCTTGTCCATGTCTCTGACTCTCATTTTTACGTCCTACCTATGTATGGAATCATATAGTTCTTAGTTTTTTTCTGATTTACTTATTTCGCTCAGTATAATGTTATCAAGGTACATCCATGTTATTGTAAAGGATCTGATGTCATCATTACTTATGGCTGAGTAGTATTCCATAGTACATATGTACCAAAGCTTTTTAAGCCACTCATCCACTGACGGACACTTGGGCTGTTTCCAGATCTTTGCTATTGTGAACAATGCTGCCATGAAACAGTGCTATGGTGTTCCTGGGGTATATTCCTAAAAGTGGTATAGCTGGGTCAAAAGAAAGTCTGATTTTTAATTTCTTGAGGAATCTCCATACTGTTTTCAACAGTGGCTGCACCAGTCTGCATTCCCACCAACAGTGCAGGAGGCTTCCCTTTTCTCCACATCCTCACCTGCACTTATTCTGTGTTGTTTTGTTGTTGAGCGCCATTCTGACTGGTGTGAGGTGATATCTCATTGTGGTTTTAATTTGCATTTCTCTAATGATTAGTGATGTTCAGCATTTTTTCATATGCCTATTGGCCATCTGTATGTCCTCTTTGGAGAAGTGTCTATTCATTTCTTTTGCACATTTTTTGATTGGATTGTTTGTCTTCCTGGTATTGAGTTTTACAAGTTCTTTATAAATTTTGATTATTAACCCCTTATCAGACGTCTTGTCAAATATATTCTCCCATTGTGTAGTTTGTCTTTTTATTGTGTTCTTATTGTCTTTAGCTATGCAGAAGCTTTTTAGTTTGATATCCATTTGTTTATCCTGTCTTTTATTTCACTTGCCCGTGGAGATAAATCAGCAAATATATTGCTGCGAGAGATGTCAGAGAGCTTACTACCTATGTTTTCTTCTAAGATGCCTATGGTTTTATGGCTTACATTTAAGTCTTTTATCCATTTTGAGTTTATTTTTGTGAATGGTGTAAGTTGGTAGTCTAGTTTCATTTTTTTGCAGGTAGCTGTCCAATTTTCCCAACACCATTTGTTGAAGAGGCTGTCTTTACTCCAATGTATGCTCTTACCTCCTTTGTCAAATATCAGTTGTCCATAGAAGTGTGGGTTTATTTCTGGGTTTTCAGTTCTGTTCCATTGATCTATATGCCTGTTCTTATGCCAGTACCAGGCTGTTTTGAGTACAATGGCCTTGTAGTATAACTTGAATCTGGAAGTGTGATACCTCCAACTTTATTTTTCCTTTTCAAGATTGCTGAGGCTATTCGTGTTCTCTTTTGGTTCCATATAAATTTTTGGAATATGCGTTCTATATCTTTGAAGTAAGTCATTGGTATTTTAATCAGTATTGCATTGAATTTATAAATTGCTTTGGGTAATATAGACATTTTAATGATGTTTATTCTTCCTAACCATGAGCACGTTATATGCTTCCACTTGTTTGTATCTTCCCTTATTTCTTTTATCAATGTTTTATAATTTTCCGAGTACAAGTCTTTAATCTCCCTGGTTAAATTTATTCCTAGGTACTTTATTTTCTTGGTTGCAATGGTAAAGGGGATTGCTTCCTTAATTTCTCTTTCTGACAGTTCATTGTTAGTGTATAAAAATGCTTCTGATTTCTGAGTATTAATTTTATATCCTGCCACCTTGCTGAATTCATTTATCAGGTCTAGTAGTTTTTTGACTGAGACTTTAGGGTTTTCTATATAAAATATCATATCATCTGCAAATAATGATAGTTATACTTCTTCTTTTCCAATTTGGATGCCTTTCATTTCTTTTTCTTGTCTGATTGCTGTGGCTAGGACTTCCAGAACTATGTTGAATAAGAGTGGTGAAAGGGGGCACCCCTGCCTTGTTCCTGATCTTAAGGGGATTGCTTTTAATTTTTGCCCATTGAGTATAATGTTGGCTGTGGCTCTGTCATAGATGGCCTTTATCATGTTGAGGTATATTCCCTGTATTCCTACTTAGCTGAGAGTTTTGATCATGAATGGGTGCTGAATTTTATCACATGCTTTTTCTGCATCTATTGAAATTATCATATGATTTTTCTCCTTCCTTTTGTTTATGTGCTGAATCGCATTGATTGATTTGCAAATATTGTACCAGCCTTGCCTCCCAAGAATAAATCCCACTTGATCATGGTGTATGATTTTTTCATATATTGCTGGATCCAGTTTACTAATATTTTGTTGAGGATTTTAGCATCTAAATTCATCAGGGATGTTGACTTATAATTTTCTTACTTTGTGTTGTCTTTGCCTGGTTTTGGAATCAGAATTATACTAGCTTCATAAAAGGAGCTTAGAAGTCTTTTATCCTCTTGAATATTTTGAAATAGCTTCAGAAGGATAGGAGTTAGTTCTTCTTTGAATATTTGGTAGAAATCACTTGTGAAGCCATCAGGTCCAGGACTTTTCTGTTTTGGGAGTTTTTTGATAACTGTTTTGATCTCATTTGTTATAATTGGTCTGTTTAGGTTTTCTGATTCTTCCAGATTAATTTTTGGAAGATTATATGTTTCAAGGAATTTGTCCATTTCATCTAGGTTGTCTAGTTTTTTGGCATACAGTTCTTCATAGTATTTTCTTACAATATTTTGTATTTCTGTTGTATCAGTTGTTATTTCTCCATTCTCATTTCTAATTTTATTTATTTGAGTCCTCTCTCTTTTTTCCTTGGTGAGTCTAGTTAAAAGCTCATCGATCTTGTTTACCTTTTCAAAGACCAGCTCCTGGTTTCATTGATCCTCTGTATTGTTTCTTTAACCTCTATGTCATTTATTTCTGCTCTGATATTTATTATTGCCTTCCTTCTACTACCTCTGGGCTTTACTTGCTGTTATTTTTCTAGTTCTTTTAGATGCAGGGTCAAGTTGTTTATTTGAGCTTTTTCTAGCTTCTTGAGATATACCTGTAATGCTATGAAGTTCCCTCTCAGGACTGCTTTTGCTGTGTCCCATAAATTTTGAGTTAATGTATACTCGTTATCGTTCGTTTCTAGGAATTTTTTAATTTCTTCTTTGATCTCATTGTTAACCCATTCATTATTTAATAACATGCTATTTAGTTTCCCAGTGTTTGAGTATTTTTCAGTTTTTCTGTTGTGGTTGATTTCTAGTTTCATGCCATTGTGATCAGAGAAAGTGCTTGATATGATTTCAATCTTCTTAAATTTGTTGAGACCGCTTTTGTGCCCTAACATGTGGTCTATTCTAGAGAATGGACCATGAGCACTTGAAAAGAATGTATATTCTGCTGCTTTAGGGTGAAAGGTTCTGAAGATATCTATTAAATCGAGTTGATCTAGTATGTCCTTTAAGTCTGCTGTTTCTTTGTTAATTTTCTTTCTTGAGGATCTATCTAGTGATGTTAGTGAGGTATTGAAATCCCCTACTACTATAGTATTGCTGTTGATCTCACCCTTTAAATTCATCAAAGTTGCTTTACATATTTAGGTGCTCCTATATTAGGTGCGTAGATATTTATAATGGTTATATCTTCCTGTTGGATTGCTCCCTTTATCATTATGTAGTGACCTTCTTTATCTCTTACTATAGTCTTTGTTTTAAAGTCCATTTTGTCTGATATAAGTATTGCTACCCCAGCTTTTTTTTTTTCATTTCCATTTGCGTGAAATATTTTTTTCCATCCTTTTATCTTCAGTCTATGTGCATCTTTTGTTTTAAGGTGTATCTCTTGTAGACAGCATATGTATGGGTCCTGTTTTCTTATTCATGCAGCTACTCTATGTCTTTTGATCAGATCATTTAATCCATTTACATTTAAGGTTATTATTGATATGTAATTGTTTATTGCCATTTTATTCTTTAAAACTGTATTCCTCTTTTGCTATATTCTTTTTCTCCTTCGATCTGTTTACAACAGGTCCCTTAGCATTTCTTGCAGCCTTGGTTTGGTTGTAGTAAATTCCTTGAGGGTCTTTTTTTTGTCTGGGAAGCTTTTTATTTCTCCTTCAATTTTAATTTTTTTTTTTTTTTCTTCATTTTTCTGAAGCTGGAAACAGGGAGAGACAGTCAGACAGACTCCCGCATGCGCCCGACCGGGATCCACCCGGCACGCCCACCAGGGGCGGTGCTCTGCCCCCCAGGGGGCGATGCTCTGCCCATCCTGGGCGTCGCCATATTGCGACCAGAGCCACTCTAGCACCTGAGGCAGAGGCCACAGAGCCATGCCCAGCGCCCGGGCCATCTTTGCTCCAATGGAGCCCTGGCTGCAGGAGGGGAAGAGAGAGACAGAGAGGAAAGCGCGGCGGAGGGGTGGAGAAGCAAATGGGCGCTTCTCCTATGTGCCCTGGCCGGGAATCGAACCCGGGTCCTCCGCACGCTAAGCCGACGCTCTACCGCTGAGCCAACCGGCCAGGGCTCTCCTTCAATTTTAAACGATAGCCTTGCTGGATAAAGTAGTCTTGGTTGTAGGCTCTTGTTCTGCATTACTTTAAATATTTCTTGCCATTCCCTTCTGGCCTCAAGTGTTTCTGTTGAGAAGTTGGAAGTCATTCTTATGGGGGATCCTTTGTAGGTGATAGTCTTTTTTTCTCTAGCAGCTTTTAATATTTTCTCTTTATCAACTTACCTTTGGTATTTTAATTATGATGTATCTTGGTGTAGATTTCTTTGGGTTTCTCTTTAATGGAGTTCTCTGTGCTTCTTGAACTTGCGAGATGTTTTCCTGCCTTAATTGAGGAGAGTTTTCAGCTATGATATGATTGAACAAAGTCTATCCCTTGTTCTTTCTCTTCTTCTTCAGGAACCCCTATGATGTGGATGTTATTTCTCTTCATGTTGTCACAGAGCTCTCTTAGAGTTTCCTCAGACTTTTTGAGTCTCTTCTTTTTTCTGCTCTGCTTCCGTGCCTTCATTTATCTTGTCCTCTCTCGCTGATTTGATTTTCAGCTTCATCCATCCTGCTTTTAATTCCTTCCATTGTGTTCTTCATTTCTGATATTGTATTTGTCATTTCTGATTGATTCTTTTTTATTATTTCAATGTCCTTTTTTTTATATTTGCTATATCTTTATTTAGTTGTTTGTAATGACCATCTATTGTTGTTCTAATATCTTTGAGCATCCTAACAATCATTATTTTAAACTCTGCATCTTGTAATTTGCTTATATCTGACTCATTCAGATTTTTTTCTGGGGATTTCTCTTGATTCATTTCTGTTGCATTTCTCTGCCTTCTCATTCTGTCTGTGTAAAAGAAGGATGTTACCCCTGGAGTCCACTGGGTGTGGCCTCTGTGTTCCCTAGGTGTGGTCTGTCTGCAGGCCCACCACTCTCTCTGCTGCTGCCTAAGGTGTTCGGGTATGAGCGTTGCTGGTGCCTGCCCCCTGGGGCTGTTACTGTGGTCTCCGCCTCTCCATCACAGGAGTGGCTGTGATCACATACTTGGGTGTACAAGCTCCAGTGGCTTTGGCCTTCACCCTGCCCCCACGGGTGGCGTTATGCTCGGCCCTGAGGGCAAGGGTGAGCACCTTTGCTCAGCTGCAGGTCTCCACCTGATTCCAGGCTTTCGCCCAGCCCTTGCAGGAGGAGCCCACTCGTGGGAGGGCTGCCAGCCTTAGCTCCACAGGCTGGGCGGGACTGCGTGCCCATGCTCAGTAGCAGGACTCCGCCTGTTCTGGGCTTTTGGCTCCACCCCCATGGGAGGAGCCAGCTCCTACGTCAGGCCACAAGCCTCAGTTTTCTGGGTGGGGCAAGGCTATGCTCCTGCGCTCTTGCTCAAGGGCAGGTCTCCACCCCTTCCAGGGCTCTTGCCCTTCCCTCGCAGGCTGGATTACAGATGGCCCACAGCTGGGCTTGACCACTTTTGCACGCCCCCTCCTTTCCAGCCAGGCAAGACTGAACTCACACCTGGGCCTCAGTGGTGGCCAGCCAGCATCCACCCTTGCCAACAGAACCACACTTTGATGTCCTGCCACCACCCTCCCTCCGGCAAGCCCTCAGCCGTGTGGATGGGGGTGCTGCAGCTCAGACCCTAAGACTCACTACTGTAGTCCCAAAAGCTCCCTCCTTCTAAGCAACTCTGCTCTGATGCCACGGGAGAGCTTGTTTGGCTGGTGTCCTGCTTCCCTTTGCTGGTATTGCTGTTTCCAGGGGAAATATTCGCTTCAGATTTGGGGAGTGACTCATCCCAGAGGTTAGGGTGGCTGTCTCTCAAAATGTTTCTCCCTGTGCCTCCTAGATTACACTCTCTTCCTGCTACTCCGGTCCTCTCCTCTCTCCCCATTCCCCTGGAGACCCAGGTGAGTGGTTGTGAGAGACGTGTTCTGCACGGTCCCTTTAAGAAGAATCCTGGGTCTGAGAAATCAGTTTCTCTCACAAACAGTATCCTGACTTGTTTCCAGCTAAATACTGTCCATATGCCTCTTCTAGGCTCTGGGGCTGCAGGCTGGGGCTTTGTTCCTGGGACTCAGGGCCCTCCTCTCTCTGCTAAACTCACTTCCCGCTACTTGAGCCTCTCCCGGCTGCCATTCGCTCCGGCAGCTGGGCAGCCCTCTCCACGTTTCCACTTTTCCTACCAGTCTTCAGTGTTCTTTGGTTGAAGAGTCCTCTTATTTTAGTCCAAAGTTGGTTTTTCCAGATGATGGTTCTTAAAATTAGTTTGTAATCCACATTGGTTCTAGGAGGTGGAAGTTGGTATGTCTGCCTACTCCATCACCATCTTGTCTCTCTCCATGGGAAAATATTATATAACTTCTTTTCTCTTTTGTTTTTTATAGCTCATTGATATACAACAGACTTCATTTCTAAAGTACATAATTTAATAAGTGTGATCGTAAAATCATCATCACAATCAAGATAATGAACTTATATTTACATCTCTCCAATGTTTACTCATGATCTTTTATAAAACCTCTCTTCTGTCCTCCCTCCCTCAGTCTCTAGGCAATTACTAATTCATTTCTATGTCATTATAGATTAATTTGAAATTGTTCAATGTCTATATAAATGGAATAATACAGTATGCACCCTTATTTTGTCTGATTTCTTTCACACAGCATAATTATGTTGAGATTTATCCATGTTGTTGAATGTATTAATACAAAAAAAAGTCCACAATTTGTTTATACATTTACATATTGAGAGTTATGTGGGCTGTTCCCATTGTACAGCTATTACAAACAGATCTGCTATGAACATGCATGTACAGGTCTGTATGCACATATGGTCTTATTTCCCTTTGGTAAATATCTAGGAATAAACAGCTGAATCATAAGATAGGTGGAAGTTTAACTTTTTAAAGAATCTATCACCCTGTTTTCCAAAGTGAATGTTTGTTCACATTTTCACTAATAATAGTTACTCAATATTGTTATTACTCTCTCAACTTCTGCCTTCTATTTGGGCACGTTTATAACATTTACAGTTCATGTTATTACTGATATGGATAGACATACTTATCATTTTGCTAATTGTTTTTTTATTTTTCCCATCTGTTATTGGTTCCCTTTTTCCTCTTTTTCTGTCTTCTTTTAGAATTTTCTTTTTATTACACATTTTTCTCCCTTCTCTTGGTTTATTAGCTCAGACTGCTTTGTTATGTTATTTGTTGCTTTACCATTTATAGTATAAACCTTTAACCTATCAGTCTTCATCCTGATGATATTTGATGCAACTTTACTTAGAGCATAGGGTCTTTACCATAGAATATTTTAATTTCTCCCCTCCAACCTCTAGTCCAGGTTGTCATCCATTTCCTCCTACATGTGTGATAAACCCCATGATTCTTTGTTACTTTTGCTTTAAACAGGTGATTGTTTAAACACATTTAAGTAATAAGAAAAAGAAGTCTTGTATATTTACCCAAATAGTTACCATATCCGGTGGTTTTCATTATGTTGTGTAAATCCATATTTCCATCTGGTACTGTTCTCCTACCTTAAAGAACATTGACCATTTCTTTAACATCTCTTGCAATCTGCATCTGCTGGTAATGAATTCTTTCACCTTTTATATAACTGAAAAAGTTTTTCTTAGTTTTTGTTTTTGAAAGATATTATTACTGGGTACAGAATTCTGTTAGAGTTTTTTTCAAGTATTTCAAAGATGCTACTTATTGGTATTCTAGTGCACTTTTTCAACAAGAAATATTCTGCCACCCTTATCCATGGAGTTATCATTCTCATCAGATTTGAAGTATTTTCACCATTTTTTCATTACATATTTTTTTCTGTTCCTCAAAAACCCCTCCTCTCATTCAAGGTCTCTAATTACACATCCCACAGGACACTTCAAGTTGTCCCACAGCTCACTGATGATTTGTTTCATTTTGACACTTTTTACTTTCTTTTAACTTTGTACATATATCTTCAGTTTATTAATCATTTTTTCTGCAATGCCTAGTCTGTGCCATTAATTTGATTCAGTTTATTTTTTATCTCAAACATTGTAGGTTTCATGCCCAAATGTTTATGTTTTTTAAATAACGTCCATGTTTCTTTCTACGTAACATACTCAGTCTCATCTCTATCTCTTAGAATAGGTGAAACAGGATTATTATAACAGTTTTAATGGCTTAGTCCACTGATTCTATCAACTGTGATATTTCTAGTTTGGTTGTGACTAATTGGGTTCTTTTTTTCTTTTTAGTTATGGGTCACATGTTTCTGCTTATTACATTCTGATAATTTTTGATTGAATACATTGTGAATTTTACTTTGATGGGTACTCAAAATTCTTATTCTTACAAAAATATTCTTTAACTTTGTTCTGGCATGCAGTTTTTTTGTTTGTTTGTTTTTTTGTGGGTTTTTTTTTTACAGAGACAGAGAGAGAGTCAGAGAGAGGGATAGATAGGGACGGACAGACAGGAAAGGAGAGAGATGAGAAGCATCAATCAGTTTTTCGTTGCGACACCTTAGTTGTTCATTGATTGCTTTCTCATATGTGCCTTGACCGTGGGCCTTCAGCAGACCGAGTAACCCCTTGCTCGAGCCAGCGACCTTGGGTCCAAGCTGGTGAGCTTTTGGCTCAAGCCAGATGAGCCTGCACTCAAGCTGGCGACCTCAGGATCTCGAACCTGGGTCCTCCGCATCCCAGTCCAATGCTCTATCCACTGCGCCACCACCTGGTCAAGCTGGCACACAGTTTCTTGAAAATAGTTTGAGCCTTTTGGGTCTTGCTTTAAGCTGTGTTGGCAGGGAAGTGTTTAAGCAGCTGAAGGCAGAAGATAGATGCACACAGAGGAAGAAAGATAAGGAAGGCAGAATATTTCTTATTGAAAAAAGTGTTTATTTTACAGTGAATAACTGAGGCAAAACCCTTTTGTGTTTTCTACTTGATAACCTATTAATTATGAGGTTTTCTAGTCTGTGAATTGAAGACAGACAATATTTTATTTCTGTGTGAGCTAGTGGGTACTATTTTCTCTATTCCTCCTAAACTATTCTTTTTTGAATGCTTGGTAGTTCATTCTTTTTCCTCTCTCTCTCACTCTTTCTCTCTCTCTCTCTCTCTCTCTCTCTCACACACACACACACACACACACACACACACACACACACACACACACAAACACCTACTGATCTGTAGGATAACTGAAGAGTCAAAGAAACCCTCAGCAGAATGCTAGAACTCCCTCTCTGACTCTCTGCCTCATGTCCAGTATGTACTCTTCCAGGTAAGTTCTAGCTGCTCCCTAGACACTCAATGCTTGTTTCCAGACTCAAGCTGGGTCCCTTCTCCCCCACTGCAGCCTTAAAATCCCCTCAGATATTAACCTGGGATAATTGGAGGGTTTACATCATTTGTTTCCCTTGTCTTGGGGATCAATGCCCTTTGTTTAATGTCCATTGACTTGTAACCCATTGCTTCTTACATTTGTCTGTTTTTGTCTTTTGTTTTAGTCTCTATTATCTATTACCTCATCTTATTTGGAAGTGGAAGTCTGAAGACATCTCTTTGTAACAAAGTCCATGCTTTAAAACTTGTTAAGGAATCTCTGGTAAACAAAGTTTGGTCCCTGAAGGAAGATGTTCATGACTCACAGTGACCTTTCAATATCACTCTCTCTGAATCCTGATACTGTGAATGAGGAAACTGAAACAGAGACTAAGTAAATTGCCTAAGATTACAAGTAGTAAATAACAAGCGTTAGATTCAAATCCAGGTGTGTCTTTTACCAAAGCCCACATTCTTTAGACCGCTATGCTTCTTATACGTGAAAGTGAGTTATTTAGGCCACATTTGATATCGGAGTCTAAGTTAGTGACTCTAGTCCAACAAAAATACCAATATTGTGAAATCCAAAGGTTAAATTGTTGCAGGAGTGACCCAAACAAAAGATAAGACACTCAGACAAACTTAATTAACAGAGGGAGGAGAATTTATTAGTAGCTGGCAGAGCACATGAGACTAATAACACCAAAGCACAAGCTCCCAGAATTAGATTTTCTCAGAGGTTATATTCCTTTACAGTATCTAAGCAATGCGCTCATGATTTCTTTGTTTAAGGTTTCCCAGGACTCAAGGAGAGGGGAGGGGGACTTCCGGTGGGGTAAGCAAGGAGAAAAAGGTTTCCAGATCACTGGTCATAGCTACATACAGATCCAGAGGCGAATTAAGGTCGGCTGAGACCCAGGGCACAAAAGAAAATATTGGGCCCCTAACATTAGAAAAAAATATACAGTTGGGATTTTGTGGGGCCCTTCAGAAGTCGGGGCCCAGGGTGTGTGCCCAGTGTGCCCACTGTTAAATCAACCTCTGTACAGATCCTGCTTCTCTTGCTTTGTGTTGCAAGCAGCTCTAAGCAACCATTTAGAGCAGGGTAGTCAACCTTTTTATATCTACCGCTCACTTTTGTATCTCTATTAGTAGTAAAATTTTCTAACCGCCACCAGTTCCACAGTAATGGTGATTTATAAAGTAGGAAAGTAACTTTACTTTATAAAATTTATAAAGCAGAGTTACAACAAGTTAAAGCATATAATAATAATTACTTACCAAGTACTTTATGTTGGATTTTCGCTAAGTTTGGCAGAATAAATCTTTATAAAACAACTTACTATAGTTAAATCTATCTTTTTATTTATACTTTGGTTGCTCTGCTACCACCCACCATGAAAGCTGGAACGCCCACTGGTGGGTGGTAGGGACCAGGTTGACTACCACTGATTTAGAGAACTACGGAATGTAGTTAATTTATAACTGGTTGACTCAGTTATCCCTGCTGGCTTCTTTCCCTTGTATTCTTCTGGGTTTTCCCCTCTCAAGGTAGAAGAGAGGCTTGCTCCCTCCTCAAAATGGTAAAAAGATTCTCAATTGAGAACAGAATTGTCATCTACAAACTAACTTCTCTCCTTTCCTCCCTTCCTCCAATTCTTTCCTTTTCTTTTATCTTACCATGTACTTTTACTGGAGTTATCAGATTCATCATCTGACAATTGACTGAGATTAAAACCCTCTGATCAGTTAGCAAAGTGTGAAGTGGTTCTGTCAGACAAAGCTTAACTCCTGGGATTTGCTCTAACTTTTAGGAAGATGATGGATGCTCCAGAGTGCAGTGTTCAGTAGCCCTAGACAGCAATGCACACAACTCCCCAATGCTCCACCCTGTGCACACACGTCTGCCACCACCTGAAATCATGACCAGCATCTATGCTTCCTCAAAGACAATGAGGGAGAGCAGATAGAATTCGAAACCTGAAGGTCTGCATTTTTGTGGGTGTGTGTGACAGAGATAGAGAGGGACAAATAGGGACAGACAGAAGAAGGGAGAAAGATGAAAGGCATCAATTCTTTATTGCAGCTCCTTAGTTGTTCATTGATTGCTTTCTTATATGTGCCTTGACCCCGTGGTGGGTTTGGGAGGAGAGCTACAGCCAAGCAAGTGACCCCTTGCTCAAGCCAGCGAGCCAGCAACCTTGGGCTACAAGCCAGAGACCATGGAGTCATGTCTATGATTCCACGCTCAAGCCAAAACCAGTGATCACGCACTCAAGTTGGTGACCCAGCGCTCAAGCTGGCAACCTCGGGGTTTCGAACCTGCATCCTCTGCATCCCAGTCCACTACACCATGCCACCACCTAGCAGGCAATGCCTGCATTTAAGTGAGAACACTGGTCGCTAATGAGAAACTTGCTTCAGGAGACATAGCCAGGCTGAGCTGTTTGAAGCCCAGGTCTTCCTATGTGTGAAGCCTCCCCAAATATGACTCTTTCTAAAGATAATTTTACCTTAAGTATACTGTAGAGAGTGGTTTTCTATTTACAGGCTGTTGGTCAAATAAGTTTGTAAATATGATGTATATGTTTGCTCGCTTATAGTTTGCACTAAGTGTAGGGGACAGGTGGTAAACTGGCAAAGTCCTTATAGCCTAAGGCTTAGTTTTAAGATTAAGCCTTCCCCACTCTTTTAATACTAAGATCTTTTTAATTTCCTTCTAATACTAAGATTTTCTCAAAACTAAGCTTTTCCCCACACCCTTGACTATTGCATTGTGGGGGATGGTGCACTCTTATGAGGAATCCCATTTATGCCTCAGATAAGTGGCTTTGTATCAGAGACTTCCTTATTTGTATATTGGCTTAAAGACTTTAATTTTCTACACTATAAGATAAAGCAGACCGGGGGCTCTCTTACTCGGGTCCTGCCATCAGCATGCAGAGGGGACTGAGTGAAGCTGGTGAGGCCTTTAATTCTAGCAAAAACCGGAAAAATTCAGTGGCTTTGGGAGCCCTGAATGGAAAGGGAAGTGTTTTCCTGTTGTGTGTATTTTTCTCACCCATCAGTTGTGAGCAGGAATAAAGGATGGCCCACCAGTTCTTGGCCCCATTGTTTCATTACCGTCTGTCCGAATTAAATGGGAGCCTGCATTGGCCAGACAGCTGTGATGGTGGCTGCGGCTACTGGCCATACACAGGCTTATTACCACACATCTTCTGGTGAGACAATTGAGAAAAATCAATGGAAAAATATTTTTTTGTTGTTGAAATGCTAAATTGGAAATGTATTGCAAGGCTTCACCAAATTCTAGTGTCCTCAACCAGAATAAGCAAGGCCCCAAAGCAGCTGGAGTAATTTGAAGAGTGAAATGAGAACAATCAGGCACAGATCTTGCATTTCTGAAATTCAGTCAGCATGATTTGAATGCTAATAAGGTAGGTGGGAGACTTGGGTAATCCCAGAAGTATCTTCTAAGTATAACTGATAAGTAGTTTATTAAATGGTGTCATTCAATTATAATAATTTTTTGTTTTCCAAAAGTCTTTCGCTAATGACAAGAAGAGAGACTGTTTTTAGAGCATTAGTAACTGACTCTAAATATCTTAAGAAATCATTACAGATTTTATAAAACCTTCCTTATTTTAGTTTAACGTAACTAGGAAAATAAAATATATGGTTCATAACATTTTGGGAGGGGGCATAACACTTTAAATGAAGAAAGTATAGATTAGGAAATCAAACCAAGAGGAAGCTAATCTGAGTCCCAGGTGAGAAATCCCTGGTCTAGAAATTGATGCAGGAATCAGCAGCCTGTCCCAGGCTTGGCAACAGGAAACACGCTGTAATGTGCTTAGCGGTATTGTAGCCAGAATTGTGGAGGCAGGTGAGAAATCCCTGGTCTAGAAATTGGTGCAGGAATCAGCAACCTGTCCCAGGCTTGGCAACAGGAAACATGCTGTAATGTGCTTAGCGGCATTGTAGCCAGAATTGTGGAGGTCATGTGCTAGCATGTGCACGGACATGGGGAAAACCCACCCAGCCAATGCACCAATTTTTAAGTTAATCTCTTCTCACTCTCTCTTTACATTCCAAGTCTAGGTTTCTGCATAGCTGTGAGCCTGAGACCTGCTCAGCTTTGCTCTAGGTTGCCCCCCATCTCTGGGGCAGCCAGGCTCTCAGGGAGAAAATATTTACCACATGTAGCATAGTTCCATGTACCTGGAACACAAAAAAGTATTTAGTACTCATAGTTAGCACCTGTGAGGCAAATGCTGACTGGCTCTTTTGTCCCTTCACCTTGATTTTCTCGGAGAGATCATGACAAGGACTTGGCATGCCTCTTCAGAAAGCTCCTAGTTCCTGAATGGAAGAGAGTGGTAGCAGAAGGGAGACCACATACTGACCAACAGTCATGCTACTGGGAAAAGACTGGTATGGCCAAGGAGGATAACTCCTTCAAACACAAAGAATTTCTAAGCCACAGGAATCTCACAAGATTTTTTGTGTGACACCAGTGTTCTGGAAGGCAATGCCATGAGAAGGAAAGAAGGAATTTAGTTGGTAAATTACTTGGTTATTCTTAGCCCCAAATCTCATCGGATATGACTATAAATAATCCTATTATGTGGAGGAAGTGTACAATTTTTAAAAAACAGAAGTGAAACACGACAGAAGTAGAAATCAAAGAGCTGATCCCTATGATCGTTTGCCTTCAAAGAAAGGCGAGAGGGAAGAAGAGAGGGTTCTTTCAAAATGTAACCTTCCCTGATTCTTCTGAAACATGGTTTTCTCAATGTTCAATTTATAAATAACTGGTAAAGGGTCACTCAGGTAAAGGTATTTATTGGTTATTTATTGCTTTACAACAAAATATCCCTAAATTTAGCAGCTTCAAACAATAAACATTATTTCACAGGTTTTGTGGGTCAGAGGTTTGGGAGTGTTTCGTTGGGTGTCTCATGAGGTTGCAGACCAGCTATTGGTGAGGCTGCTGACTCCAATGCCTGCCTGGGTCTTGTGGAGCCACTTCTGAGCTTCCTGTGGTTGTTGCTGGGAGGTGTTAGTCTTTCACTATGGGCCTCTCCATAGACTTGCTCACAGAATGTCTTCCCCCAAAGCAAGTGACCCAAGAGAGATGGCACAACAACCAAAATACAAGTCACAGTCCTGTTATAACCATCACTTCTGCTGTGTGATATTGATCACACAGATCTGTGTGGGAGACTTCCCAAGCACACAAATACTAAGAGTGAAGATCTTTGGGACCAACTTGATGGCTGGTTACTACACTATTCCAGTTGCTCTACACATTTGGTCAGCTACCACATAGTTTGTCTGTCTGGAACACTGTCTTGATAACCCTGGCTGGTTGACTCAGTGGTAGAGCATCAGCCTGGCGTGTGGATGTCCCAGGCTTGATTCCCAGTTAGGGCACACAGGAGAAGCACCCATCTGCTTCCCCACCCTTCCTCTTCTCCCTTCTCTCTCTCTGTCTCTCTCTTCCCCTCCTACAGCCATGGCTCAGTTGGAGCAAGTTGGCCCTGAGCACTGATAATGGCTCCATGGCCTTGCCTCATGCACTAAAATAGCTTGGTTGCCAAGCAATAGAACAATGGTACCAGATGCATTGCCTGGTAGGGGGCTTGCCAGGTGGATCACGTGGATCCTGGTTGAAGCACTTGTGGAAGTCTATCTGCCTCCCCACTTCTCACTTAAGAAAAAATTTTTGAAAAAGAAGAATACTGAGGTGACAAAGATTAGAGGTGTGATGAACTGATTGGTATCCACAGGACAGAGTGCCTCAGAGGTAGTCTTTTACCACTATACACTAGTCACTGGTCACACAGACATGTGATAGAGGTTTTTTGGGGGGTGGGGGTTGGTGTGTGTTTGCTGTTTTGTTTTGTTTTTGACAGAGACAGAGAAAGAGTCAGAGAGAGGGAGAGATAGGAACAGACAGGCAGGAAGGGAGAGAGAAGAGAAACATCAATTCTTCGTTGCGGTACCTTAGTTGTTCACTTATTGCTTTCTCATATGTGCCTTGACTGGGGGGCTACAGCAGAGTGAGTGACCCCTTACTCAAACCAGTGACCTTATGCTTGAAGACAGTGACCTTTGGGCTCAAGCTAGCAACCATGAGGTCACGTCTATGATCCCATGCTCAAGCCAGTGATCCCACGCTCAAGCTGGTGAGCCTGCACTCAAGCCAGTGCCCTCGGGGTTTCAAACCTGGGTCCTCCATGTTCCAGTTTGATGCTCTATCCACTGAGCCACCGCCTGGTCAGGCAACACGTGGTAGTTTTGGGGTTTTTTTCGATTCAAACAAAGCACTTTTATGTATTTTTACATTTAATTTTCTTCTTTTTTTTTTTTTTCATTTTTCCAAATCTGGAAACAGGGAGGCAGTCAGACAGACTCCCACATGCGCCCGACCGGGATCCACCCGGCATACCCACCAGGGGGCGATGCTTTGCCCCTCTGGGGCGTCGCTCTGTTGCGTCCAGAGCCATTCTAGCGCCTGAGGCAGAGGCCACAGAGCCATTCCCAGCGCCCGGGCCATCTTTGCTCCAATGGAGCCTTGCTGCAGGAGGGGAAGAGAGAGACAGAGAGGAAGGAGAGGGCGAGGGGTGGAGAAGCAAATGGGCGACTCTCCTGCATGCCCTGGCTGGGAATCGAACCCGGGACTCCTGCATGCTAGGCCGACGCTCTACCGCTGAGCCAACCGGCCAGGGCTACATTTAATTTTCATAACCTGAAGAAGGCATAGTCTCCATTGTACTGATGAGAAGCCCAGAGAGGTTATGTAACTGACCCAAGGTCACACAGTTAGTGGAAGAGCCAGAATTTGAACCCAGAGGCACTAGCCCATGTTGTTATCTTTTTTTTTTAATTTTTTAAAATTATTTTTAATGAGATGACATGGTAGTTTTAATGCAAATTCATTTATCCTATTAGAAGTCCAAGGTGTGCACCTTCTAATGGTAAGTGAATTGTGTTGTGTTTGTATGTGAAGCAAACTCATAATTAAGCTCATAGTTTCTAATGTATTTAACAGACAGAATGAGGTAAATGAATGTGGATACATGGAGCATTCATCAGTAGAAATCAGTTCTAAGTCCATGTGTCACTGACTGGAACTGCAACGTTGGGCAAGTCACTTAACCTCTCTGAGCTGATTATATCAACTCAGAATGAGTGTGTTCTGTTAGATGACTTCTAACTACTTTGCTACTTCTAAAAATGATCATTTAATGATGTTCTAATTATGAGAAATTTCTAATAAGATACATTACAGAGTACATTTTTCTAGACAATAATATTTCTACAATAAGACAAATGTGTCACAAATGGGCCTGTAATCTAATTGAATCAGGGCATTTTAAAATAAGACTTTTTTTTTTTACCAACAGTGGTAAAATAAGACATTTTTAATAGAACAAGATTATTGACACCACTCACTTATAACCCACTGCTGTGTGCGACCCTGGGATACTCAAGGCTGGCGTCAGAGGATGGGGGGGGGGGGTAGGCACTGCAGAGCTTCTTCCCACAGGGGCCAGAGAGATATCCCCAAAGTATAGTTTCTATAGGTCACATATGCAGCATGTCATGCCTATCCCTACAGCTCTGGGTGTATACATTTTTAAGACCCTTATTGAGGCACAATTTATATGCCATAAAATTCACCTATTTCAAGTGTGTGCAATTATAATCACAATCTAATGTCCATCATTCACACAAGATCCCTTATATCCATTAGTTGTCAGTTGTTCTTTTAACTTCTATCCCCAGGCAACCACTAAATCTACTGTCTCTATAAATTGCCTTCTCTGGAAATTTCATACAATATGTAGTCTTTTGCATTTTGGCTTTTCATACAGCAAAAGGTGTTTAAGGTGCATCCACATTGTAGCATGCATCAGCAGTGTGTTCTTTTAATTTTAGAATAATATTCATTTGTAGGATTTTGTTTATCTCTTCACTAATGTATGGACCATTGGGTTGCTTCCACTTTGGGTCTGTTATGAATAATGCTGCTGTGAACATTTCTGTCAAATCTTTGTGGACATGTTATCATTTCTTACAGGTATATACCTAAGTAATGGAATTGCTGGGTCATATGGGCTAAACCTTATAATTAATTTTTCAAAACACTACCAAACTATTTTCCAGAGAGACTACACCATTTCACATTGCTATCAGCAGCATGTGCAGATCTATGTGTCTCCACATCCTTTGACAAATCCTCTATTGGATGTCTTTTTTATTCTACCAACAAGTATTGATGGGCAGTAAGGAAAGTGTAGACTGGGGAGTCTCTCCCTGGCGGGGGGACCCCAGTGCCGGAAGACCTTATGGCTAACTGACAATGAAGTTGTGGGTCAGTGACCACTGACACAATTGTTTTTGATTGTACAAAGTGGTTCCCACTTAGTTGTGTGGGTGGTCTTGTATGTTCTTTTCACTATCAAGACAACCCAAAGCAAAGTTCTAAAAAATACACCTCCCATCTCAAATAATTTCTTTTATTGCGTAAATGCCAATCTCCTTGTAGATCCATAAAATGATCAAAGATATTTTTATATTAACCTAACACTTTACTTATGAAAAGGTATCCTGCAGAATTTTAGGAAAAATTCTGTATCATTTTCTTCTGTAGTTAATTTAAAGGATCTTTAAGACATGGATGGACCTAGACAGTAATATGGTAAGTGAAAGACAAATACTATATGATTTCACTTACATGTGGACTCTTTAAAAAAGTAAAAAAATAAAAATAAATCAACAAACAAGATGGAAATAAACTTATAGATACAGAGAACATTTTGATGGTTGGGGGTTGGGGAATAGATGAAAAGGGTGAAAGAATTAAAAAGTACTTATTGACAATTACAAAAATAGTCATGGGATATAAAGTTCAGCATAGGTAGTATAGTCAATATACTGCTCACAAACATTAGGGGATATTTTATTGCTTCATATTCATTTTTGAAATATCCCCTAATGTTTGTGAGCAGTATATTACAATAACCCTGTATGGTGTCAGATGGGTGCTAGACTTGTCAGGGGGGTCACTGTGAGTTATATAAATGTCTCATCACCATATTGTACACCCGAAACTAATATAATATTGCATGTCAATGTTAACTGAAAAATAAAAAATATATTTTAAACAAGTTTTTAGTTTGTGGGCCATGTAAAAATAGATCACAGTAGATTTGTATGACCCATGGGCTGTCATTTGTTGAAAATAAATAAATGAAGGATCTCGAAGTAAGGCCCTGTACAAATGTAAATATAAAAATATATACATAATGTGAATATTATTTTTAGAAGCCACACTTTTGACTAAATATAGTGGTTACTGAGTAAAAAGTTGTTGGATGAATCTGCCCTAAGAATACATTTCTCTTTTAGGGAACTAAAATGATACAAAATAGGGATTTAGTGTTGTAATAAAATTTTGTCAATTTTATTAAAACTTCACAGAGTTAAGTACGTTTGTTTTTCTTAAAGCCCATTTTATTGTATTAATTCATCAGAGCAAGTTGGCTCGGTGAGACTGTCACTGAATCAAGACGTGTACAAAGTCAGCACCACACATCAATAAATGCAGACAGCCACAGCCCCTTTATGTACAACCCCCATTTACACATACACACATATATTTACAGCTAATAAATAACGCTTAAAGCCAAAGCATTGTTAATATATAATAGATCGTGAATTCTATGGAAGCCAGAGTTCCCAGGGCCATACAATGATATGATTCATGTTAAGTTTATGCACCTTTGCTCAAAACCCAAATCCAGAAAATTAATGAATTAGCGACAAAGGGGGATGCCAACCAGCAATCGCACAACATTTTATTTTTAGAGAGAATTCATGCCAAGCTGGCCAATATCAATCACAACACCCATCCCACTCTGTGTAGGCAGTCGTATTTCTCAGAGGAAGGACTGACCCTGACTCCTCGGGAACAATTTCTACACCAACAAATTCCAATACGCCTTTTGATCATTGACCTTCCAAGCACCCTGAATAATTCACATACACGCAGGGCTTCATATGTGAGTATGTACATGTTCAGGTGCTCACACGGGTTCACAGTTTGGATTCCCAGAAATAGCCTCTGAGACTGACTTCTTTATCACGTTATATTAATATATAGAAAAGCACTCTGAACACAGGAGATCTAGTGTATAAATAATCGCTCACTCCTTCCTGACTGTTGTTAAAAACAACAGCGCTCATGAAATTTCATGTGGCTATGGCAACTGAAGACTCTTTTTACCACCCTCAGTGGTTTGAAGCACTGTTTCTGAATATATCCCAGTGATGTTTCCATCTCTCTACTTAGTAAAAATTGTCCTTGTCTAAAATATGTAGGCATTTGCCCAATGCAAAATTTAAGTTTGAACACGTTTTCTTATCAAAACCAGGGAAAAAAGAGACATGCTCAAAGTATGGCAGAGATAAGCCTCAAACTGAATAGAAACCAGTGGTTAGTAAATTACTTCCAATGAATGAATATAGTTTTAAAAATCTGATACTAAACTTATAGGATCAATTTCTTTCTCCATAGTTAAAATTTCATGTCAGCTGAGTATGACAGGCTTATTTTAACACCTACCCAGGGAACACTGTTAAAATATAACTTTGAAATAAAGCAAGAAAAGGAGAGGAGATGAAGCAATAAACTGTAAATAAGCCTATTAATACTTAATTGTTCTAAGTTTTTTATCTCCTTTAATCTGTAACTTAGTTATTATGCAACCAGCCATAAGGAGTATCTAAAGGTTCAATTCTATTTTATTCTTCATTCCTCGCGCCCAGTCACTGGTTCATGGTTCACTCCTGGGCTACATCCAATGGCAAGAGGGAAGCTATTCCAAAAAAAGGCAGGTGTTTCGGCCAGTAGTCAGTCTGATTCCTAATCACTTCAGACTCGGGCCAAAAAAAAATTATTTTCTGCCTTCAGATTTAGCATAAACTTTGAGAATGTGTCAATCCAGAAAATGCAGAATCCCAATGAAAACATGAGGTTCTGATTAGTTGTAGGCTATGGTTAGACTCACTACATAGCGAAGCTTTATTATTTTACCTCCAGCCCAAACAATTCTTATCTTTTCCTCAAAGGACAAAATGCAGTGCTTTTCGTATCTGCTGTTTTTTAATGTTGGAAGATGCATTTGACCACTGTACTCCTCAAATTGAATTAGCCACTTTTTAGAATTTGAGACTGTCTCTTAAAATAACTAACAGGGAAGCTGGGATTAATACTCAGGAAAATTCACTTTTAACCACCCAAAGCTCTGGGTATCTTTTGTAAAAGTTACTTCATTCTTCACAGAATTCATGTGCTGTTTTTCCTTCTGTAGATGTGCCCAGTTTCTGAGGGGAAAAAAGGAGAGAAAGAGGCGATTTATGATCTGCTTACTGTTTTACAACTTTCTTCCCTCCACCACCACCTTCAGGATGAAAAAGATTTCATCTGGAAATTCAGAACAAAAGTTGTGAGAACAAACCCAAGGGAGATCTGGATAACAGGTCACAGAAAGTGGCAGGTTCCTAGAAAGGAAAGGCACTCTAACATTTACTGAGCCAAGTCCCAATAAGCAGTATCATTTTCAAAAGACTGACCACATGGTTTGGAAATTTAGGAAGATGTCTTATTTCTAAAACTTGCCAAATGAAATCCCTATTTTTTTGTGTGTGTGTGATATGAGACTTCCAAAGATGTATATGAGAGAAAGAGAAACTTTTGTTTAATTAATTTAATCATAAAGAACAATGCAGAGGGTCATTAGTCTGATTCATAATTACCTCCTAGATAAAGTTCAAATGCATTTTTAAAAAGCTGCCTATGTTACCTGTTGTCTCACTAATGCTATAATCAGACAAGGAATGTGTCATTAGACTTTCTCAGGTAAATTCTTGTAACTGATAAGTAATATAACCAGAAATACCTTATAAACAGATGGAGTTATTTCCTAATTTGGAATTTATTTTAAATTCACATATAGATTTAAAGTTGTGAATAATTTTGGGAGAATGTATGTGTCCATGTGTATTTGTATATGTTTTTCTGTGACATAAATTTATGTATAAAACTTCATATAAGAGCCCCTTTCCAAGAGTTAAAGTAAATGTGAAATTGCCTCAAATTTGTGATAAGGAAAAACAAAGCAATGAACCTCTTAGTAAAACAGTCTCCACTTAGATAATAAGTCAGTTACCCTGCCTGGATCAATGTCAGTAACTAGTCTCCATTCAAGTTTACCTTGAGAGACTTACATTAATGCTTTTAATCCAGATGGGTTCACCTTGCCACTCAAAGTACATTATGTCATAATTTTATTTTTTCAAAATAATAAAAATATATAAATATTACATATGCATAGAGAAAGTCTAAAATATATACAGGCATGTCTGAGATATTGCAGGTTCAGTTCCAGACCAATGCAATAAAGCAAGTGTCACAATGAAGTAAGTCACACAAAATGTTTGATTTCCCAGGGCATAAAAAATTTATACTCTACTTTGGTCTATTAAGTGTGTAACTGCATTATGTTGGCCCTGGACAGTTGGCTCAGTGGTAGAACGTCAGCCCGGCATATGGACATCCCGAATTCGATTCCCGGTCAGGGCACACAGGAGTAGCTACCATCTGCTTCTCCACCCCTCCCCCTCTCCCTTCTCTCTCCCTCTTCTCTTCTTGCAGCCATGACTCGAATGGAGCAGGTTGGCCCTGGGCGCTGAGGATGGCTCCATGGCCTCACCTCAGGCACTAGAATAGTTCAGTTGCCGAGCAACAGAGCAACAGCTCCAGATGGGCAGAGCACCACTGCCCAGTAGAGGACTTGCCAGGTAGATGCCGGTTGGGACACATGTGGGAGTCTGTCACTCTGCCTCCTCACTTCTCACTTAAGAGAAAAATAGCATTATGTCTAAACAATGCACATATGTTAATTTAAATAATACTTTATTGTTAAAAAATTTTAACCATCATCCGAGCCTGCTGGAAAAACAGAACTGATAGACTTGTTTGATGCAAGGTTGCCACAAACCTTCAGTCTATTACAAATGCAATATCTGGGAAGCACAATAAAGCGAGGTCTGCCTATATAGTAAAGTGTTAATTAGGGGATGTCCCTGGGTGATAGAGTCCCAGTGATTTTATTTCCTTTTGCATCTTTCTAATCTAGCCATAATCCATAATCATCCATGGACAAATTACACTATAAACTAAAAATTAAAAATAATAGAGATATTCCATAAAGAGTCTTTAATATGTTTTTTTCTGACTAGGCAATTTTTATTCTGTTGTCTACAAATGTAACTGTGAGAAGACAAGCCAAATAAATGCAATTGCTTTTTCTGTATCCAGATGACATTGTCACCAGCATTTCCCATTGTGACATGCTCTAAGCTTTCTCCTTTTTTTTTTTTTTTTAAGATTTTTACTTACTCATTTTAGAGAGAAGAGAAAGAGAGAAGGGGGGGAGAGGAACTGGAAGCATCACCTCCCATATGTGCCTTGACCAGGGAAGCCCAGGGTTTCAAACTGGTGACCTCAGCATCCCAGGTCAACGCTTTACCCACTGTGCCACCACAGGTCAGGCTAAGCTTTCTCCTCTTTATTCCTGCCTCTCAGTAGCACTAGGCATTTGGCAAGGGAAAGAATGAGGAATGAAAGTGGCTCAGTGCAGGAATTCAGGGAGGGCTGGGGAGGTCACATGCTTAGTCTCCACTGAGGAATGACACTATGGAAAGACTCAGCTGCCAGTTGTCACGTGGATTAGCTTTAAAGGTTAGGAAAGAACTAGGGAGTTGTTTTGAGATGGAAAGAGAACAGTCTCCTGCACTCTGACTCCATTAACTCCCCACCTCTGTATGCTTGGTGGCTGCCCTTTTGGCTTTCTCTCCCTGAGTCGACTGGCACTTAGAGCAAGGACGGTGTGGCCACAGCCAATGTTTCACTGTCCTGAGTACATCCTGGGAGGAGTGTCACGCACAGCCACATGACCACGCACTGCTGTGCACTCTGCACGTGGGGTTGTAAGGTAGCAGGGATGCAGTACAAAGAAAAGCACAGCTGAAGATTTCATAGTTGTTCAAGAAGTTAAATAAAATCTAAAAAGCGTGCCAGGGCTGAAGGTCAGAGCTAGCAGAAAGAACAGAAAGAGACAGATAAAAAAAGAAAGTACTGCCCAGATCAACTGGACCAGTGTCAGTTGTGTAGGGAAGGGCTAAAGGCCACTATAAGGTTCTGATCACAAGGATCAGTGCAGGCCTCTAGTTCCGGGGCAAAGAGCACAGCAGGCAGCAGCACCCCTCAGGATAGGAGCTCAGAGTCTCCATGGAGCTCGGCCCATGATGCTCACCAGCCAGACTTCTTATTCAGAGACTTGTCGTGGCACTTGACAAACACCACAGATCCCTTTCCTTTCTGCAGATGAGACACTTTCTCCCTGGAACAGAAGATCACCCTGTGGGGGGAAAAAGAGATGTGAACATGCCATATGCAACAGTGAAAAACTGTTCAAAAATGTATGGTTGGGGACCTGGCCAGATGGGTCAGTGGACAGAGTGTCGTCCCAATGGGCCAAAGTCATGGGTTCGATCCCTGGTCAGGGCACATACAAGAAGCAGTCAGTAAGTGCATAACTAAGTGGAACAATGACTTGCTGCTTCTCTCTCTTTCTCTCTCCCTTCCCCTGTCTCTCATTCTCAATATTAATGGGGGGAAAAAAAATTTAAATGTGTGGTTGGATCAGGGCTGTTTAAATCCCATCAGATTGATCTGATTAATTGTTTTGATATTTCCAATAATTAACTGTTTACACTGAGGCCATTGTGGTCAGCAACACATCTGAATCAGAGGGTTATTTGAGGGCCCAACCCACTCTTCAGCAATAAAGCCAGTTAATGAATCTAGAAGGCACACAATCAGCCTGGAGTAGCCTTAAAATCACAAGGTTTTCACTAAGAGATAATACAAGATCAACTTCACGGCCTCTGAGTCTGCCATAGGGAATTCATGAACCAACCTCCAACTGGCCCTATCTTTTTTTTTAATGAAAGAAAATGACCGAAGAGAAATAATAACTTGTCAATCCTAATTTAAGAAGACATATTTTTATTAACAATATTATATTAACACTGGAGTTTGCAAAATCTCTGTACATTTAGTATAAACATTTCCAATCCTACAGGGCTCTCTAGGCAATTCATTTTATAAGTATGCGTGGGGTGAGTATAAGGACTGGGTGAGGTTTATCTCAGCATCCCGTCCTTCTTGAAGAGGTTGGTTCTAATCTGTGAATGTCAAAGTAACATCTCCGAGATTCTCCCCATAATCGTTTTGTGTTTGCAAGAAGCAGTGCAAAACGTGAAGTTGAGATTCCTGACTTCTCAGCTCTCATTAACAGTGACCATGGGGGCTTACATTGTCTTTCCATAAAAGTCAGAAATACTATTACTTCCTAGGTATGATAATTAAGGAACACTTTCCCCAAAACTTATAAGTGTAATTATATAGCTATATAGTTTTTATTTTTCAATTATAGTTGGCATTCAATATTACATTAGTTTCAGGTGTATAGTACAGTGGTTGGACATATCATTTAAGAAGTAACTGCCCTGTTAAGTCTAGTACCCACCTGGCATCATACGTAGTTATTAAATATTATTGACTATATTTCTTATGCCAGTGGTTTTCAACCTTTTTATACTTGGGGACCGGTGAAAATAAGAGAATTATTTCAGGGACTGCTAAGGCAGAAATCACCCTGAGCATATTGAGTAAATAATCTTCATACAACAACAGGGTGGTTAACTCTTTCATGGAACGGCATGAAATTTCTGGTGGGCCAGTCCACACCCCAGCAACTGAAAAACATGGCCCACGCTATACTTTACATCCCTATAACTATTTTGTAACTGCCAATTTGTACTTCTCAATCCCTTCCCCCTTTTCACTCAGTCCCCTAGTCCTTCTCCCATCTGTCAGCCATCAGTTTGTTCTCTGTATCCATGAGTCTGTTTCTGTTTTATTTTGTTCTTTAGATCCCACATATAAGTGAAATCATAAGGTATTCGTCTTTCTCTGTCTGACTTATTTCACTGACTAGCTGATACAGTTTTAAAGACAAAGCTTACTAAAATTTCATGAGTGTTGATGGCGCCAAAAATACAACCTCTAGGTAATGACATTAGAATAAGTCTAAGGAATGAAGAAAAATAAATGAAATTACTTCTTTTGAGTCTCTCCTGCTTTTACTCTGATCTTCTCAATGGCAAAGCCAGGACTGCTCCACCAGTCGGACCAGCTGAAGTACGAGTCGCTGTTCCATTTGAGTTTCATCATCAGCAGTTCCCCAATGTCCACCTCCGTGTAAATGAGGAAGGAGTATGTCTTATTTGCGGAAACTTCGGGACTAAATGCAAAAATCAACATATTTGGTTAGTTCTGGGAATCCAGTTGTTGTTGTTGTTTCCCCTTTTCTTCCCCCTGAGATGTAAATAGCTTTATTGTTTAGGGGGGTATTTAAAAATGCAAAAAATGTCCAACAAAATACCTAAGATTAATTTCAATGGCATTTAATGTATTTCAAAAGATATCTCCACCCCTTTAATCAATTCCAATTTTTATCCTAACAATATGAACTATTTAATACAGTTTTAAGAGAAAAAATCCACTAGCCAATTATTCAGAGATATTATTTTCATTTTCACACATGCTTTCCATTTGTACTGATATGTAAACATTTAATTTTTAACAGTCACCATGGGTGTGCCATTCTATCTTCTTTATTTGTTCACTTCATATTTTAACTTCCACTTTTGCCATGTTTCACCTAGTTTTATATAATTATAGCTTTTAAAGGCCAGATTGATTTTGTTGATTTGTTAAATCACAATTCACTTAACCATGGCCTCAACATTGGACACTTAATTTGTGTCTAATTACATGTACCACTGTAAAAAACTTTTTTTTTTTTTGCCATATAGCTTTTTTTTTTCATTCTTTTTACTATTTCTTTTTCTAGGTATCTTACTCTTCTTCTGTTCCTCAAACCAATGGTTGTGGCAAGTAGCAGTGCCATGGCAGGTGGCATTGCCACATGCCGGAGGTCATGTCATGCAGCTACTCACAGGGTGAAAGGGATGTTCTCACTCTCAGCCACAGTGCCATACAGCGAGATCTCGAAGGGCTGGTTGGTCTGTTTGTCACTCTCAGTCCCAGAAAAATGTATCTTTACTTGGTAATGGAAGACTGTAAAGAAAAAATCGACAAGTGCTGATCAGTCTTTGTGGAAACATCACAGCCCACCAAAAAGCCCGCACTTCAGAACCACAGACCAGATTTCACTAGTGATCTAACCAGAAGCACTACACATGATTATCAGTGTGGCTTAAAAAGATTTCTTCATGTCTGTGCAGAGATGGCCACTAGAAAATCCAAACTTTGAATTCTATTCCCTTTCAGACAAGTATAGTTGTTGTAGATAGGTAAAATCCAGGTGTATCTGAATTGCCAGGCAGTCCTAGAAAGAAGTCATCTTTGGTGGGGTACTGGAGACTAAATCAAGAGGCCAAATTACCCAGGATGCTTTCTCCATGAACTCTACCTCTTTCTTGGCCATCTTCTCCCTTAGCAACTATACCAAGCCTCGCTGGCATTTATTACTGTGTCAGTGTATGTGATTGCATTTCTTCATGTTTCATTGGTATGTCTAACCTCCCTACCTTATGTTTAAGCTCTTTCAGGTCAGAGGCTCATGTTTATTCTCTGTTCCCACATCGTCTAGGATGAGGTAGATGTATGGCATTCTCACAATAAAACTTGTTTCATTGAATCACCAGTGATGCTGTAAAGACTGCAGGTTCCTGAAGCATCCTGTGTTAGAGACAGCATCTGGAGGCAGGTACCTGAACTTGAACCTCTCCCTGCTCTACCCCATCTCTACCAAAAACCCCAAGGAGATGGGATGGGGAGAAAGTAAGGGGATAGGAAAGGCAGCAAGCTTATCACACTGCTACTATAGGGTAAAGATAAACAGAATTTGAATCCCTGGCTTTTTGGCTCAGTGGTAGAGTGTCAGTCCAGTGTGTGGATGTCCCAGGTTCAATTCCCAGTCAGGGCACATAGGAGAAGCAGCCATCTGCTTCTCCACCCCTCCCTCTCCTCTCTCTTTCTCTTTCTTTCCCCTCCCACAGCCATGGCTACATTGGTTTGAGCACATTGGCCCCTGATCACTGAGGATAATTCCATGTAGCCTCCACCTCAGGTACTAAAAATAGCTGGGTATCAAGCATGGTCCCAGATGGGCAGACCATCGGCCCTAGACGGGATTGCCAGGTGTATCCCAGTCAGGGCACATGCAGGAGTCTGTCTCTCTATCTCCCTTCAGTTCCTGTAGGTTTTTCTCTAAACAAGATGCCAAGTTTGAAATTCAAGTGTGAACAGCTTCATAATGAAATGGAAATACCTTACCAGTTTTGGTATATTCTCCCCTCCCAGGAATAGCTGTACAGTATTTTAAAATACAGGTGGTTCTTGCTTTCACTTAAAGCACACCTTAAAGCTGGCAAACTTTTTCTGCAAAGGGCCAGATAGTAAATATTTGAGGCTTTCTAGATAAAAAAGTCTCTGTCCCAACTATTCAAGTCTGCTGCGCTGGCAGGAAAGCAGCCTTAGTCAATACAGAAACAAATGCATGTGACTTTATTCTAATAAAACTTTATTTTCAAAAGCAGGTGGTAGCTGGATATGGTCCATGGGCCATAGGATGCTGACCCTGAATGGAAGGTTTCCAATTAGCTCTGAGTCTGGTGCTAATGGGCTGGTTCATACTAATGGCCACAGTTACAGAGGAGGGTGGCCAGCAGGGCTGCTGTACTGGGCCTTATTGGCAATGGGAACTCGGAGCTTCAGTAAAGTGAATCAGTACAACTCCCTTTCTACCAACAAACACGAGTGAGGGCTCAGTGCTTAGTGACATCATTTGGTCATCTCTGTTGCAATGAACAGAATTGGTACATGTGATGCAATAAGCATGGACAAAAAACAGGATCAAACTGATTTTCCTTAAGTAAAGCTGTCTCGAGCTTACCTTTGTAGGGCATCTGAGAACGAGTCTTCAGGTACATTTTACTGCTTCTTTTGGCTCTGACCTTATTGATCTCATAGCCCACATTGTTGCACCGGTTCTTTCTGCAACTCAGGCAGAGCCCTTTCTCAAAGGCCTCCTTTGAATTGCACCGGTAGGCCTTGCTGGGGTTTTCTTCATTCAACAGAGAATCGATGAAGAGATGAATGGAGCGCTCATGGGAGCACTTCACAAGCTGGTCCACATCTGTGGGGAAAGAAAGCAAAGAAAATTCCAACTTTGTAGAGATCCTCAATGAGTGTCTCATCCAGCATGTGTGAGAGAGTTTAGGTGTGATGTTAGGAATAGAATGACCTCAAGATCTAGGGCCTATGGCTTTTTGACTTCATATCCTATTTAAGGGGTTGTTCTTGGTGGCAGCTTCTCACCTAGCTCCAATAATGTCAAAGTTGCACATTTATAGGGAACTTTAGGTTTTACTGCTGTCTTATGTTTGTAAATATGTTAAGGAAGCTATAATAAGAGATATCCAAGGTAAAAGTTGATTTTCCCAGTTTATTATATCTTAATCTTATATTTAAAGCATCTATTTTCAGTTGCTTCTAGAAACCATATCATAAGAGCATAGTTCAGGGGTCCCCAAACTACGGCCCGCGGGCCGCATGCGGCCCCCTGAGGCCATTTATCCGGCCCCCGCCGCACTTCCAGAAGAGGCACCTCTTTCACTGGTGGTCAGTGAGAGGAGCATAGTTCCCATTGAAATACTGGTCAGTTTGTTGATTTAAATTTATTTGTTCTTTATTTTAAATATTGTATTTGCTCCCGTTTTGTTTTTTTACTTTAAAATAAGATATGTGCAATATGCATAGGGATTTGTTCATAGTTTTTTTTTTATAGTCTGGCCCTCCAACGGTCTGAGGGACAGTGAACTGGCCCCCTATGTAAAAAGTTTGGGGACCCCTGGCATAGTTATTAAATAAATAGCTCTTTATCATATATGCTATGTAAAATTCAAGGGCTTTGTTACTACTAATGATTTTTACATTTAAATGAATGATAGAAATAATCACCAAAGTCATAAGAAAGTATCTATTACCATAAACTCTTATAATTATTGAAAATAGTAACATTATGCTAGAAGTTTTCTAATGTGCGCAGAAGTCTTGAGCACATTATCTACAGATATGTCCCATTGTGCACAAAGTATGCAAAGTTCCCTTAAAACACATAATAAACAACACAAGTGAGCATAATTATTAAAGTAAATATTAAGCCAAAATTATATTTTCTTCTTAAAATTTTGGAGTGTGTGTTGTTAGGGAATGGGGATTGGCTTCTGATTTGTTCATCTCTTTAAAATCTGACAAAAGAAATGTGGACTAATGAACGCTCTTTTTACTTTCTGTAAAAGTCACAATAACTCTACCGCTGTTGCCACTGCGTTCAAAGTTTGATAATGCATAGCCAGATAACATCTTATGTTGCTATTATCAAAGGCAGTAGAGTATCCTTGTCTAAACCTTACTTTTTTTGTCTTTTGTTACCGCAAGTGACATAGTCAATGTCATCTAGGTCATAGCTCATGAAAGATAAAGGTCTAACTGACTACAGGAAGGCAATCATACTGAGCATGACACTTCCCCAGGAACGTAACTTTGTCTCAATGTGGATATTAAAATGACATATTCGTGGAAATGGCAGAACACAGGGGCAATAAGATAAGAGTTAAGAATATAACTTTCGGCTCTTAGAACATCGGCCAGGTGTGCAGATGTCCCAGGTTTGATTCTCAGTCAGGGCACTCAGGAGAAGAGCCCATCTGCTTCTCAACCCCTCCCCCTCTCACTTCTCTCTCTCATGGCCCTGGGTACTAAGGATGGCTCTATGGCCTCTGCCTCAGGCTCTAACAAGAGCTCAGTTGCTGGGCAATGGAGCAATGCCCCAGATGGGCAGCACATCCCCCCTTAGTGGACTTGCAAGGTGGATCCTGGTCCAGCGCATGCAGGAATCTGTCTCTGCCTTCCCTCCTCTCACTGAAGAAAAATAGAGAAATGAAAAGAACACAACTTATGTTTAACTAACTTCTATATCATATTTACCTCCGAGGCCTCTCTCTGCAATCACACGAATAGCTTCCCCGATGTTACAGCCTGGTTGAAAAGTGCCTCCATTAGGATAAATGTCAACATGCCCTACTGGTTTCTGGATTCCAATACTCCGGCCAGGCGACCCTCTGGTAAATGTGTGTAGGACATCTACAAAATCTGCGTCATCCGGAGAGAGGCGGCTTGGAGCTTCTGCATACTCAAAGTTAGGTCCAGCTGGATCTAGGCCTTAATGGGAGTGGGGAAAAAAGGCCTTATCAATTTTTTAACTCCCTTTGTTTTTGGTCTCCATCAGTATTACTTAGCACTCCATCACTCACCATTTGAATATAACCGGCAGCCACACAGATTCTTATTAGCTCCTATTCAATAGTGATTGGGTCACTATTGAAATTATTTAAATTACTGAGTAATTATTTAAATTACTAAGAGTCAGAAAGTAGGCTCAACTCCTTCTAAAATGGAATTTGAGTCTCTTGCACTAGCCATGAATTAGTCATTTTCACTCAGAATGACTTGAGTTCCTTTTGTAAATAATTTTTTAAGCTGGTGAGGGGACCTTAACCAGTGGTGATCCTTCCGTGCTGCATGGGCCAGGCCATCTGTTACCACTGGCTCAACTGAATGTTTTCATTTTTCCAAATGGGGTTGGTCCTTTTCCATTTTCCCAGTAGTGATGTAAAGAGTGACATATGGGCAGCACACCGCCAAAGCCCAGGAGGAAGGGATGAGGGACACTAGTGAATTCTCTGTGCTCAACTCCCCTCTGTTTCTCTTCAACCAGTAAACGATCTGGCCATGAGAGTTAGGGCCTACATTTGATCTCACTCTAGAAAAAGAGCTCTCCCAGGAAAGAATGGAGTGGCTGGGCAGACCCAGAAGAACACACACACCTATGGGCATTTGACAAGCATTATCATTCTCTTTCAGAATGGCAGGCACCTCAACTCTTTTGTTATAAAATGAATGGCACTGCTGTCTTACCAGTAATTCTGTTGACCTTCCTATTGGTCAAACTTCCTGCAACACCAGCAGCATGGGCTCCAAGGCTGTATCCTAAGAGATGAACATTGTCCAGAGGATAGTTAAATTCCTCCTTTGGAAGAGAGAAAGAAAAAAAAGGTTCTTACAGTTCTTTGTGAAAGAGCAAAGTTAAAAGAAATAAAATGAATATAAACATTGTTTTCAAATCTGAAAACTAATTCTCTTTTTTTAACTTTGTGTTACAGATGAGAAAGACATATATACTATGTTGAAATTTTTTTTTCATTAACAGTATATTTTAATTAGAAAGTTTTTTAATACATCTGAAATTAAATGTATGGAAGCCTTAATTTCCATACATCTGAAAACATATGTTTGCATGTCTATGCATGTGTAGATTTATATATAGACATATATGTGTACAGATACTCACATATGTACACATATAGGTACACACACATACAGATTTGACTTTAACCCATTATTCCCTACTCTAAATACACCACATTATACATTATACTTTAAGATTAGCCAAGCAATGACTAAAAATCAGAAAATATTATGGAGGAAAGGAGCAGACACATATGGTCCAATCTCCTCCTCATTCAACAGATGAGAAGCCTGAGGCCCAAGGAGGTGATTTGATTTGTCCAAGTTCACTCTCTTGGTTAACAAGAGTCAATAGTCAACCTTTTAATGGTCAGTCCCATAAACATAGTTTATTGTTTACCTCCAATCATGTGATTTAAGCAATTTGGCCCTGTCAGAGAATTAGCTTCTTTTCAACTCTAAGAAACTTTTCAAAGGATATTTTCAAAGAATGGCCGCAGAGAGATGTGTGGATAAAACTGGCAGCTAAGTTGAAACTCCTGACCCTAGTCACCTCACATTCTATAGACTATCCCTGCCATGTTCTTCTTAGCTCAACTCCAACAGAAATCTAGACCCTTAATCCACACTAAAGAATAAGTACTATTAATATTTTTATTAAGGAGATCAGTATCTTAACAGGTCAAAGCCAGGATAAGATTTCATGTGCCAGCCAATTGGTAGGAAAGGAAGAGCCTGAATGTGACATCTTCCTTAAGCCCCAAAATAACACTTTTCCTTGTTCTGGCCACTCAGTTCTTAGTGTCAACACATCTATTTACTATGAAAATATCAAAGGATAGAGCAGGGCAGGATGACGTCTTGGTTTTACAGTTTTATCATTCTTATCATAATGCTGCTTTTGGATAAAAAATGATGGCAACTCTGATCCTAAAGTTTGAATTGCCCCACAAAATACCTATATCTAATTGAAAAGGAACAAAGATCAGAAATCTGTCCAGTTCTAACCAAGAACTCTGTTTTGGACACATATGGCTTCTTCTCCCAGTCTTACCGCCATCCAGTTGATAAACGTGGCCACATCCTTTCCCACCAGCTTGGTGTAGCCCGCAGACACTGGATAGTGCTGCTGGGCCCGTGACAGCCAGTCCACCACGATGACGTTGGAGTCGGGTTCCCTCTTGTATAAGGCAGCCACCAGTTTGGGCACCCAACTCTCATACATTCCTGTCACCTGAAGAGGACACAGCTTTCTTAGAATACCCACCTACAACTTGTCACAGATATATCAGCCCAATAAGTGGAAAATCAAACCCACAAGGAAACCCATAGGCCCAGACAAGAGAATCAAACCACACAAAAGACTGTTTAGGACTTGTGGCTGCCCTTCCTGAGACATGCCCAAAGAAGAATGGCATACTGTGGCTTATCATACCCTCAATTTTAGAAGCACATTATATAGTCTGAACAGTGGTGGTGCAGTGGATAGAGCATCAACCTGGGACACTGAGGACCCCGGTTCAAAACCCAAGGGCGCTGGCTTGAGCACAAGCTCACCAGCTTGAACCTCCCAGTAAGGCACATATGAGAAGTAATCAACAAATAACTAACGTAACAGTATGAGTTGATGCTTCTCATCTCTCTCCTCATTCTCTCTCTCTCTCCCTTCCTGTCTGTCTCTCTCTTTCAATAAAATAAAATAAAAGTACATTTTATGAATTCAGTAAAATATCAATATTACTTAAAAAAATTAATGTGAACAAGATAAAATTTTGCAGCAGACTCTATTTTAAATACCAGTTTCAATACTATCAATTAGGACGTCAAAGAAATGGTGCCTTAAGGAGCGATACCGATAAATCTCCCCAAAAATTCAACCAGAGACAGAAAAATCTATCCTTGGAGCCTCCAGAAGTTCCACACTAAATGCAAAGGCAGAGGTAGCAGCAACCCCATAGCTAGATCATCAGGCTGCTAATTCAGGAAGGAAAGACTAGGAGAGAGGCTCTGGGAAAACGGACTCTCTCATTGTCGGAGCCTGCAAATGCTAATGAGCCTCGACTGCCAAAGAGACTAAAGCCCAATATATGACATCGCCGTAGAGACTTATCAACTGCAAACCTCTACCTAAGCATGCCACAGGGGCAGAACCCGGGGTACAGAGTCACTGACCAGGAAGAGGGAGAGAAAAGAAAGAGCAAGAAGATAACCTTTCAAAATCAAGAATAATCCACAGACTTTATAACCTATCTCATTTTATTATATTTGTTCGTTTGTTTCTCTTATCTTCTTGTCTTATTTTATTCCTCTTCCAATTTGATCGTTTAATTCTCTGCCAGTCTTACTCTCTCCTCTCCTTGAACTACACTACCCATAAGTGTTACATCTCCCATTATCATTCCTTTCCTCTTCCTTTCTCTCTATGAGGGTTGCACTCCAAAACGCTTAACTCTCCTCTCTCTCCTTTTGTTCTTTTTTCTTTTTTCTTCTTTTTGTGTTTTCCTCTTTCTTTTTTTCCCCCTCTATATTAGTTTCTTATTTTCTCCTTTATTTTCCTCTCATTCAATCCTCAATCACAAACAAATTATTTTATTTAGGACTGAAATTTTTCTTTGTGGAGCTTTGGGGGTTTGTTACTTCACTTTTTTAACTCACTAGCAGTACTCCCAACCCTGGCTCTCCATTTTATCTAGTTTTTGCTCCACTAAATATAATAGTAATTTTTAAATTTTTTTCCCATTTTTCCTGTTTCCCTCTTATTCCTCTCATTATATCTCTTAGTTAACCATCACCTAAAAGCAAATCATTTTATTCTTGACCCAAATTTTTTCCTTTTTTGCATTTTGTGGATCCATACCCCATTTTTGCCCCTTTATCACTTCTCTCCAACTCAGGTCCTCCATTATAGGTAGTTTTTGTTCTATTTAGCACAATATAATTCACAGTTCACCACAAGATTTTCTTAAGAAGGAGGGGAGAGGAGAGGAGTGAGGAAAAAAAAGGGAAATAATAAGAAAACCCACAAAAATTTGGAACCTAAACAACATACTTTTAAAAAATGAATGGGTCAAAGAAGAAATAAGTGCAGAGATCAAAAGATATATACAGACAAATGAAAATGACAATATGACATATCAGAATCTATGGGATGCAGCAAAAGCAGTAATAAGAGGGAAGTTCATATCACTTCAGACCTATATGAACAAACAAGAGAGAGCCCAAGTGAACCACTTAACTTCACAGCTTAAGGGACTGGAAAAAGAAGAACAAAGACAACCCAAAACCAGCCAAAGAAAGGAGATAATAAAAATCATAGCAGAAATAAGTGAAATAGAGAACAGAAAAACTATAGAAAAAATTAATAAAACAAGGAGCTGGTTCTTTGAAAAGATCAACAAAATTGACAAACCCTTGGCAGGACTTACCAAAGATAAAAGAGAAACGACTCATATAAACAAAATCCAAAATGAAAGAGGAGAAATCACCACGGATATCATAGATATACAAAGAATTATTGTAGAATACTATAAAAACTTTATGCCACTAAATTCAACAATCTAGGAGAAATGGATAAATTCCTAGAACAATACAACCTTCCTAGACTGAGTCAAGAAGAAGCAGAAAGCCTAAACAGACCAATTAGTAGGGAAGAAATAGAAAAAACTATTAAAAACCTCCCTAAAAATAAAAGTCCAGGCGCAGACGGTTATACTAGTGAATTCTATCAAACATTCAAAGAAGACTTGGTTCCTATTCTACTCAAAGTCTTCCAAAAAATTGAAGAAGAAACAATACTTCCAAACACATTTTATGAGGTCAACATAACCCTCATACCGAAACCAGGCAAGGACAGCACAAAAAAAGAAAACTACAGACCAATATCTCTAATGAATACAGATGCTAAAATACTAAACAAAATACTAGCAAATCGAATACAACAGCATATTAAAAAATAATACATCACAATCAAGTGGGATTCATCCCAGAATCTCAAGGATAGTTCAACATATGTAAAACGGTTAACGTAATACACCATATCAACAAAACAAAGAACAAAAACCACATGATTGTATCAATAGATACAGAAAAGTCATTTGATCAAATACAACACAATTTTATGTTTAAGACTCTCAACAAAATGGGTATAGAAGGAAAATATCTCAACATGATAAAGGCCATAAACCGTCAGCTAACATCATATTAAATGACACAAAATTGAAGGCTTTCCCCCTTAAATCAGGAACAAGACAGGGTTGTCCACTCTCTCTACTCTTATTTAATGTGGTGCTAGAGGTTCTAGCCAGAGCAATCAGACAAGACAAAGAAATAAAAGGCATCCATATCGGAAAAGAAGAAGTAAAGGTATCACTTTTTGCAGATGACATGATCCTATACATCGAAAACCCCAAAGAATCTACAAAAAGATTACTAAAAACAATAAGCCAATACAGTAAGGTCACAGGATACAAAATTAACATACAAAAGGCCATAACCTTTCTATATGCCAACAATGAAACATTTGAGAACAAACTCAAAAAAATAATCCCCTTCACGATTGCAACAAAAAAAATAAAATACCTAGGAATAAACATAACAAAGAATGTAAAAGACCTATATAATGAAAACTACAAAGCATTGTTAAGGGAAATCAAAAAAGATACAATGAGATGGAAGAATATTCCTTGTGTTTGGATAGGAAGAATAAATATAATCAAGGTGGCCATATTACCCAAAGCAATATACAAATTTAATGCAATTCCCATCAAAATCCCAATGACATTTTTTAAAGAAATGAAACAAAAAATCATCAGATTTATATGGAAGTATAAAAAACCCCGAATAGCCAAAGCAATCCTAAAGAAAAAGAATGAAGCCGGGGGCATTACAATACCTGACTTCAAACTATATTATAGAGCCACAACAATCAAAACAGCATGGTATTGGCAGAAAAATAGACACTCAGACCAATGGAACAGAATAGAAAGTCCAAAAATAAAACCATATATATATTGTCTAATAATTTTTGATAAAGGGGCCAACAACACACAATGGAGAAAAGAAAGCCTCTTCAACAAATGGTGCTGGGAAAACTGGAAAGCCACATGCAAAAGAATGAAACTTGACTACAGTTTGTCCCCTTGTACTAAAATTAATTCAAAATGGATCAAAGACCTAAATATAAAACCTGAAACAATAAAGTACATAGAAGAAGACATAGGTTCTAAACTCATGAACCTTGGTTTTAAGGAGCATTTTATGAATTTGACTACAAAGGCAACGGAAGTGAAGGCAAAAATAAATGAATGGGACTACATCAGACTAAGAAGTTTTTGCTCAGCAAGAGAAACTGACAACCAAATAAACAGACAGCCAACTAGATGGGAAATGATCTTTTCAAACAGCAGCTCAGATAAAGGCCTAATATCCAAAATATACAAAGAACTCATAAAACTCAACAACAAACAAACAAACAATCCAATAAAAAAATGGGAAGAGGACATGAACAGACACTTCTCCCAGGAAGAAATACAAATGGCCAACAGATATATGAAAAGATGCTCATCTTCATTAGTTATTAGAGAAATGCAAATCAAAACTGCAATGAGATACCACCTCACACCTGTTAGATTAGCCATTATTAACAAGATAGATAATAGCAAATGTTGGAGAGGCTGTGGAGAAAAAGGAGCCCTCATTCACTGTTGGTGGGAATGTAAAGTAGTATAACCATTATGGAGGAAAGTATGGTGGTTCCTCAAAAAACTGAAAATAGAACTACCTTATGACCCAGCAATCCCTCTACTGGGTATATACTCCAAAAACTCAGAAACATTGATACATAAAGACACATGCAGCCCCATGTTCATTGCAGCATTGTTCACAGTGGCCAAGACATGGAAACAACCAAAAAGCCCTTCAATAGAAGACTGGATAAAGAAGATGTGGCACATATACACTATGGAATACTACTCAGCCATAAGAAATGATGACATCGGATCATTTACAACAAAATGGTGGGATCTTTATAACATTATACGAAGTGAAATAAGTAAATCAGAAAAAAACAAGAAATGCATTATTCCATACGTCGGTGGGACATAAAAAAGGGACTAAGAGACATTGACAAGAGTGTGGTGGTTACGGGGGTGGGGGGAGAGGGAAAAGGGGACAGGGAGGGGCACAAAGAAAACTAGATAGAGGGTGACAGAGGACAATCTGACATTGGGTGATGGGAATGCAATATAATTAATTGACAAGATAACCTGGACATGTTTTCTTTGAACTATGTACCCTGATTTATTGATGTCACCCTAGTAAAATTAATTTAAAAAAATACTATCAATTAGGCTAATGAATGTTTCCCAATGGAATTATTTGGGGGCCTATAAGTGTGCTTTTTTCCTTATAAAAAGGTTACATACAATATTTGATGTGCTGATGGAAAAAAAGAAGTTTTAAACATACTATTTTCTCTTAACAGAAGGTATCTGCTTAGCAATCTCTTTCTTTTTTTTTTTTTTTTCATTTTTTCTGAAGCTGGAAATGGGGAGAGACAGTCAGACAGACTCCCGCATGCGCCCGACCGGGATCCACCCGGCACGCCCACCAGGGGCGACGCTCTGCCCACCAGGGGGCGATAATCTGCCCATCCTGGGCGTCGCCATGTTGCGACCAGAGCCACTCTAGCGCCTGGGGCAGAGGCCACAGAGCCATCCCCAGCGCCCGGGCCATCTTTGCTCCAGTGGAGCCTTGGCTGCGGGAGGGGAAGAGAGAGACAGAGAGGAAAGCACGGCGGAGGGGTGGAGAAGCAAATGGGCGCTTCTCCTGTGTGCCCTGGCCGGGAATCTAACCCGGGTCCTCCGCACGCTAGGCCGACGCTCTACCGCTGAGCCAACCGGCCAGGGCCAGCAATCTCTTTCTTAATACATAAGAAAATAATCAACTTCAGCTCAGACTTTTTCACAAGACTCTCAAATTATTTATTATCAGTGTGGAAATTAATGAGGTTTAAGGTCGCATTTTCCTATTTATTAGATCTGTCCTGTCTGGAGATAAGCAGACTGCCAACAGTAATCCTTTGCTTCTGGTTAATAAAGTCCCCAAAACTCAAACTCAAAAGAACTATGGGGTCCTCAAATTAACTCTCTCTATGTAGAATTTTAATTCACATTTTCAGAGAGGAGACATTGAACACCTGTGCAAAGATGCACACTTGAAAATAATAGAAACACATTTATAAACTGCGGGTTATGAAATCACACACCATCCTGCCATAAACTCGTACATAACAACCACCTGATTTAAATCCCCAAATCCACCCACCCTCCCTAGGGGCTGAGAGCAGGTCAAACACAGCCACAGTAAAGGTTAGTCACCAGGTACTCAACCAAGATTCTACAGTCTATGTGTAAGGCAGCTTTTTAGGGAGGCTTGTAAAACCTTTCCTCTTCTAAGTTCATTCAAATAGAAATAAACAGGACTCTTGAATTGCCAAACCAAGAAAATTCATTTGGAACTTTGAGTTATATGGTGGGGTTTTTTTTTTTTCAGATTTATGCTTCCATTCTGTTTGGTCTATTTTCTAAACCACACTTTCAAAATATGATCACTTGCTTCACTCCTGAAAGTAACAAACTGCACAATTTTTCACCGCATTGCTGTGCTCTGTGATATGAAAAAGCAGGCCTGAGAATCAGAAGATCTTGGTTCCAACCCCAGATCTTCCACTCACTACTTCTATGACCAACGTAGGCACTGCTGTAACCTTACTAGGCCACCTACGGAACAAAGGGGTCAGACTTGGGTGCTCTCATAAACTTCTTCTTGGGACCCTTCTGGTTTCAAAGCCAGTTGCAGTGATGAAATCCCAACTCTATAGCTATTTTAAGCCTGAGGAGAAAACAAAGAAGAAAAAGTACAAAAGTGATGTTTGCCCATTAGGAGCTTCAGTACATCTCTGAGAGTGTCTCAGTGAGTCTGCGCCAGTCTAGCACAGCCTGGGCCTTGGCAGGAACCAGCGGGAATACCCACCTCATTCAGCACCCTGAGCAATTGGTCCCGGCCCCCTTCTCCTCTGTTCGAGATGAAGGGTCACCCTGTGCAGCTGCCTCTCAAGAAGGATGTTATTCCTTCAGAAAGCAATGTGAATTGTTCCTCCTTTCAGCCAGGATCAAGGACCCCCCACATTACCGTGAGAACCCTGTGCTTGCAGCCCGGGTCTGTGAAAACCAAGCAGGTGGCGACACTCCAGCACAGCTGCACCGGAACCGCCCTCTGAGATGTGCCCCGTGCACATTCAGGCCAAGCGTTCCTTTGGGTTTCCCGTGACAAAGCTGCAGAACCCCTCCCTCTCCTTAGTCCTCAACCCTTGAGTGGCCAAGCAGTTTTCCTCAAATGAGGCAGCAAATTGTGTTTGCTCTAAGGCAGGGGTCCCCAAACTACGGCCCGCGGGCCGCATGTGGCCCCCTGAGGCCATTTATCCGGCCCCCACTGCACTTCCGGAAGGGGCACCTCTTTCATAGGTGGTCGGTGAGAGGAGCATAGTTTCCATTGAAATACTGGTCAGTTTGTTGATTTAAATTTACTTGTTCTTTATTTTAAATATTGTATTTGTTCTCATTTTGTTTTTTTACTTTAAAATAAGATATGTGCAATGTGCATAGGGATTTGTTCATAGTTTTTTTTATAGTCTGGCCCTCCAACGGTCTGAGGGACAGTGAACTGGCCCCCTGTGTAAAAAGTTTGGGGACCCCTGCTCTAAGGCCTTACTATAAGATTTTCTGTATTATGGATGTTTCCAAATGAGGCAACCTGTCAAAGAGCAATAACCCAACTTCCTCCTACTGTGACTGATACTGGTATGAACTGCCCATCAACTAAACTAATCATTCCTTTTTAAATTTAACACATATACTGTAACTGACCCGAAAGGGTGGAAAATCCAAGTTAAGTGCCCACCTTCTGCAGCTCTTGGAAGGTATAATGTTCTATGTTTTTATTCTGAGGCCCCTTAAGTCAGTACCAATTTTTTTTTTTTTTTTACAGAGACAGTCAGAGAGAGAGGGACAGACAGGAAGGAAGAGAGATGAGAAGCATCAATTCTTCTTTGCAGTATCTTAGTTGTTTGTTGAGTGCTTGTTCATTGATTGCTTTCTCATATGTGCCTTGACCTGGGGGGGGGGTGTTTATAGCAGAATAAGTGACCCTTGTTCAAGCCAGCGACCTTTGGGCTGAAGCCAGCGACCATGGGGTCATTTCTATAATACCACGCTCAAGTCAGCAACCCCACGCTTAAGCTGGTGAGTACCTTAGTGAGTCCCCCACACCCTCAAGCTGGCAACCTCCAGGTTTCAAACCTGGGTCTTCTGCATCCCAAACCAATGATCTATCCACTGCGCCACCGCCTGGTCAGGTAGTACCAATTTTTTAAATGTTTTATCATCAGACACACAGCTGAACTGAAGCCCGTTTTGCCACCTGTACCTGGGAGTACAATTGAACCAGCCAGGGACCTCATGGAGATGAGCTAAAGTCACATCGCATGGTTGGATGGTGCAGCCCACGCAGCTCTATGCGGTGAAACCCAGCCCCCCATCCATGACCAAGCCCCTGAGCCCGGGCTCTCAAAATGTCAGGACCATGATGGAAAGAACACAGATGGGCATGGTGGGCAGCAGAACCAGTGGTAGAAATGAGGATCATCTCTGATACTGGGTTTGTGGTGTCATCTCAGGATGAGAAAAAAACATGTTTGGGTTTTTTTTGTTTTTTGACATTTTTTTAGGTGAGAGGAGGGGAGATAGCAAGGCAGAATCCCACATGCACCCCAACCCAGATCCACTGGCAACCTTGTTTGGGGCTGATGCTCAAATACTGAGCTATTTTTAGCACCTGAGGCTGATGCACTCCAACAGCGCTATCCCCAGCTCCCCAGGCCATGCTCAAACCAATCGAGCCACTGGCTGCAGGAGAAGAGAGAGAGAAGGTGGGGGGGAGAGAGAGGGGAAGGAAAAGTAGATGGCTGCCTCTCCTATGTTCCCTGACTGGGAATTGAGCCCTGGACATTCACATGCCAGGCTGACGCTCTATCCACTGAGCCACCAGCCAGGGCCAAACATGTTTTTTTTTAATTCCTAAAGTATAAAATTCTTTCAGGGATAAGATGTGTAAGATAGTCAATTCCTGTCATATAAATATTTATGAAGTTTCAACTTTTTTAAAAAGTATTAAATTCCAAGTTCTAAATACAACCAAAATGTGCCTAAAACCACCAAAGATTATTTTTCCTATTTAAATCTTTTGAGATACAAAAAAAAGAAGAATTATGTTAGAAATTTGTATCTGTATATTTATCAAAAGCTATGTAATTCACTATATTAACTCTAGTAAACAGATATTATTTTTATTAAAATGAACATCCATGTAAATTCTATTAGAAGTTCCCTTCATCTCCATAAAAGTTTTAGCAATTGTCAAATAGCAGTTGGGACTAGAAATATGTCAATCATTAGCTATTCATCTCATTAGAACTGAGTACCTATTACCACTCTGACATAATGGAAAGACAATTTTTCTCAACCATCCATTTTATTTAAGTCCTTTTTAATAAAAAATGAAATCTTCTCACTAGGGATTTAAAATATTAAGAATGAATTGAAGTATTTAAGTAAGAACTGCACCATGTAGAATGACTATCTGGCATATTTAGAGAAAACTACTTTATTCATATTCTTTAAAAGTAAGTTTAACTGAGGTTTTTACTTTTCTAATCATCTTGCATGACAGTCCCCTGGTTAGACCTCTTTTGTCTTTAGAAAAGCTTCCTAAACTTTGCAAGTGAAGAATGTTGGAAGTGGAAGGATGTCTAGTCCAACCTGTTTGTTTTACGGTTCAGTAAATTGAGGCCCAGAGATGGGAAAAGGCTTGATCCACATCACAGAGCAGAAGAACAGCAAAACCAGGACTGGAATCAACACCTCCTCACTCCACTCCAGCCTTCTCTTCACTGTTACAGGTTGTCTTCCTTAAGAAAGGACCTAAGGAGGCCCTGGCCGGTTGGCTCAGTGGTAGAGTGTCGGCCTGGCGTGCAGGAGTCCCAGGTTCAATTCCCAGCCAGGGCACACAGGAGAAGTGCCCATCTGCTTCTCCACCCCTTCCCCTCTCCTTCCTCTCTGTCTCTCTCTTCCCCTCCCGCAGCCAAGGCTCCATTGGAGCAAAGTTGGCCCGGAAGCTGAGGATGGCTCTGTGGTCTCTGCTTCAAGTGCTAGAATGGCTCTGGTTGCAACAGAGCAATGCCCCAGATGGGCAGAGCATCGCCCCCTGGTGGACGTGCTGGGTGGATCCCAGTCAGGCGCATGAGGGAGTCTGTCTGACTGCCTCCCCGTTTCCAACTTCAGAAAAATACAAAAAAAAAAAAAAAAAAAAAAAAGGACCTAAGGAGATGTGCTGAATAAACCAGGATCGTGCAGGTTTCCACTAGCTCCCCAAAATGATAACTTAAACGTTCTGCTCTGTAATTGAACAAAGCCTCATTTTCCACCTCACAGGAATGGCTGGTTCAAGGGCACCCACTAGGTAGCAAAGTAAAATGAAGGTCAGCACTATCTATGGGAAGTGCTTATGAGTCTGTGACTTTATATTCCACAATCCCCAGCTTGAGCCAGAATTACCTTTACTCATTTGTAAAGCAAAACCATTGGAAAGCAGGAGAAATACGGGATGTGGAGACCCATCATTGGGTTCCCAGCAACTAGGGAAAGGTCAGGATGCAGGACCCACCCCTTCCTAAAGAGCCTCTCTTACCGTCCAACCGTGGATCACCACAAAGGTTTTGCTGCTGTGGTTGAAGTGGCAGTTAGCCACAGACTCTGTTACTCCAGGAATGAGGTGGCAAGTGTCCTCAGCTGTGTCTTCAGGGGTCCTTAGAGCAAATTTACTTTCAATGTCTGTAAAATCTGTTCCTCCTATAATTTCTGAAAAGGAAAAAATGGATAGAAGGTGAATTGGAGGATATCTTTTTTGATGGAATGGTCAGTATGTTTTAGGTTCACAAGCAACCAGCATGATACTATTTTTGTTTGTAAAGTTTTTAAAAAATGAAAGTGGATTGTAAGAGACTGACTGATTCTCCAATGGTGATCAAAGTTGACAGAGACGGCTTTCACATAACTGAGTAAAGCAATATTGATCTCTCCTCTCTTCCATTCTCTCCTTTAGTCAGGATGTATGTGTATGACTGCAATTTAAAATTTCTTAGTTAATTCAGTCTTCTCTCAAAATGTGAACTGGCCAAGGTCGTGATGCTAATAACAGGCAAGAGAGTGGGGACTGGAACTCAGGTCTCTTGATTCTGTTTCAAAATATTGACTCGTGGCTCTCGAGTTGAATAGTTCCACTTATTTCATGTTATTTCACGCTTCTTGAATCTCTGAAGGTTTTGCCACAATAGGATACAATAAAACTTGTTTGAGGGAAGATTGTTTCCTTTTTGCCAGTATAGTTCTTTAAGTTATTAGCAATGAGAAAAGTTGGCAACATGAGGAAGCTTTTGTATGGAATAGTTCCCACTCTCAGGGCAGAACACATCAGATTAGGATAGTTTTAAAAATCATTTAGTGGGTTGTTCAGAAATACCTGTGCTATGTATGAGCCACAGTTAACTCTTTCCCCAAATATTTCTTTTTCCACTTATGTCTGTAGTCTTCCACAAAGTCAAAACTTAAAAAACGACCACAAAGCTGTTTTTAGAAAGAATCCACTTTGGTCCTTCATCATTAATCCCAAAAAGAGAAAGAGAACTTTAACCTCTTTTTTCCTGGACAATAAATCTAAATGTTGATAAACCTTCAGAGTATTTGTAAACAGTACCTATCACATCACACTGAACACTTGAAGTAAACTGTATTGCAGATAAAATCAGACTGTTATACAAAGCAAACACAGTCAAAAGGAAATCATATTAAGGGAAAATATTTAATTTCTTGTCAAATCAAAAATAACCTGATGGCCCTAGCCAATTGGCTCAGTGGTAGAGCCTCAGCCCGGCATGTGTATGTCCCAGGTTCGATTCCTGCTCAGGGCACACAGGAGAAGTGATTATCTGCTACTCCACCCCTCCCCCTCTCCCTTCTCTCTCTCTCTCTCTTTCTCTCTTTCTTCCCCTCATGCAGCCATGGCTCTGTTAGAGCAACTTAGCCCTGGGCACTGAGGATGGTTCCATGGCCTCGCCTCAGGCGCTAAAATAGTTCAGTTGCCGAGCAACGGAGCAACGGCCCCAGATGGGCAAAGCATTACCCCATAGGGGGTTTGTCGGGTGGAGTCAGGATGCATGTGGGAGTCTGTCTCTCTGCCTCCCAGCTTCTCATTTAAGGAAAAAAAAAGTCTATTCAAGGTAATAACTTATAGAGTTCAGATTTCACTATTTAAAACTTTCAGAAGATAAATAACTGAGGTTGCTTAGAAATACTTATGATTTCTTTATTTAAACTTACTCTCGTTACACAACTCAAAAGCTGAAAATCTGTCATTTTGAATAACATTGCTGCCTGACCAGGTGGTGGCGCAGTGGATACAGTGTCAGACTGGGACGCAGAGGACCCAGGTTTGAAACCCCGAGGTCGCCAGCTTAAGCACGGTCTCACCTGGTTTGAGCAAGGCTCACCAGCTTGAACCCAAGGTCGCTGGCTCGAGCAAGGGGTCACTCATTCTGCTGTAGACCCCCGGTCAAGGCACATATGAGAAAGCAATTAATAAACAACTAAGGTGCCACAACGAGGAATTGATGCTTCTCATCTCTCTCCCTTCTTGTCTGTTTGTCCCTATCTGTGTCTCTCTCTGACTAAAAATAAAAAATTAAAATAAATGACATTGCTAAAGTGAGGCCAAAAATAAGAATAATATCGTACACAGAAAAACAAGCATCTAAACCAAATTTGTCATAGATTTATCCAAGGACTGGCCAACATTTTCCTTTTCAATTATTTTTCAAAATTTCTTAAACAATATTGTGGTTAGCCTGGCCTGTGGTAGCACAGTGGATAGGGCATTGACCTGGAACACTGAAGTCATCTGTTGGAAACCCTGGGCTTGCCTGATCAAGGCACATATAACAAGTGATCAATGAACAACTAAAGTGAAGCAACAATGAGTTGATACCTCTCACTTCCCCTCTCCTCCTCTCTGTAAAATCAATAAATAAAATCTTTTAAAAATATATTGTGATGACTTCTCGCCAAGTGATTCATTATATGTAACAAGTTGATCACACACACACAATCTCTAGAACCTAAACATTCTAAGATAATTTATTAAAATAAGAGATTGATATTTAAAGCTTTTTTTTCTCATTTCATATAGTAATATTCTTAGAATGCACTCATCCATCAAGAACCCACTCTGCTAATACATGAAGATGCAGGTCTTCCTTTTCTTTCCTAACCGGAAAGCACTCTGGAGACCTTATTACTTACCTGCCAGTGGAGAGTATATTGTAGATTTTTAATCTGATTTTGCTTTCAATATTCAAGAATTTCTCTTATTGTTAGAAAGTGCTTTAAAATTTTTAAAACTAAATTAGTTTCCTTCTCCCACATCTCTCCACATCAAATAACGCATGCCTCCTCTCTAACAATCTTATTTTTTTTGATTGAGTACATTTTTATTGTTGCAAATAATTATCGTAAGATGATAAGGAAAATGCTTTTAAGCCTAATATGTATTATATTAGTATAAAATTTCATGGGGGGGAAATGAGTGGAAATACCAGTTCAAGGAGAAAAAGGAATGCCATAAATTTTCTGTTGAAGAATTTGTTCATGTAATTTCTTTTACTTATTTTATTGAATGTATTGGGGTGACATTGGTTTGCAAAGCCACATAGGTTTCAAGTGTGCAACTCACTAAAACATCAGCTGCACACTGCATTGTGCGCCCACTGCCCCAAGCAGAGTCTCTTTCCAGCCTTATTTTCCCTCCTTTGCTCACCTCCACCTTCTCCTCCAATCCTCCTTTCCCTCTGGCTCCCACCACACTGTTGTCTGTGTCTATGTGCTGTATATATATGTGTGTGTGACATTTTGTTGTTGTTGTTGTTTTTGTTTTTGCTTAATCCCTTCATTTTCTTTCATCCATTCCCCAACACCCTCCCCTCTGACAGTGGTTCGTCTGTTCCATGTGACTCTGCCTCTGTTTCTATTTTGTTACTCAGTTTATTTTGTTCATTAGATTCCACATATAAGTGAGGTCAAAGGGTATTTCTTTCTCTAATCTAATGGTCTTTTTTTTAAGATTATTCATTTTAGAGAGAAGGGAGAGGAAGAGAAGGGAGGGGAGGAGCAGGAAACATCAATTCCCATATGTACCATGACCAGGCAAGCCCAGGGTTTCAAACTGTTGACCTCAGTGTTCCAGGTTGACACTTTATCCACTGCACCACCACAGATAAGGCCTCTAATGGTCTTATTTTAATGTGTTCAATAAGCGGTCTTTTTAAAGCAGGAATAATCTGAACAACCTGGATGATAGATATCACCCACCACCTATTTGCCAAACTGATATTGGAGACTCCTGCCTGGCACAACTCCAGAAGACCCATTCATTTTTTGTCTTTTTTTCTCTGGAATTATGCAACATGCTGGCCCTGGTGTTGCTGGTAATTTTGAAATCATTAAGAATTTTCTTTGTAATTATTAAGACTAGCTCTGTACATTTAAACACACACACACACGTCTATTCAGTCCATTTATCCTGTATCACAGTATCCGTATAGCTCACAGAGAGCTCCAATTTCCCACAACCAAGATTTAATGTTGGCTATATAGCTTGCAAAGAAAAATAATAGGAAATTCATATATTCTCAAGCAAATCTGTATTTGGAGACCTTTATTTCACTTTCTAAGGAAATTATTTTTCATTTTAAGTAACAGAAAACATAATGAAGCCTTGGACAGGAAAACGCTACCACTGTATATGCTAGGGATGCTCTCAATTCTATGTCAGTTCTATAGATGAAATCATAAATGTAAGCCTTACCTTCTCTCTGATGTTCTGATAAGAATCTTCACACTACAGGCGTTTGTAATCCCTAAAGGATGTCTCAGCATCCTAAAGACAAATGCACTTTATAAACCTGTATCAGCCCTCATGTGACAGACTTAGGCCACGTAGAGATAGGGAGAAATGTGGGTCCTGATGGTGAGCTGTCGATATGTGTAGTTGTCCAGCATACGATGGGATTGCAGCTGGCTGGCAGATGAACTAATATGACTTCATTGTTACTAAGGAACTTACTACTTTCTTAAATGATATTAGTGACTCTGCACTTATCCTTTTAAGAGGATAAGGACCTTTTACCAGGTCCCCTTAGAAATAAAAGCCATCTTAAAAAAAGTAACAAAAAGGGGCAGGGGGGTTGTTACCTAAGGTATATTTCTTTATAAGAACCTCATCTTGAATTCAGCTTATCATTATCAGTATTACCATGCCAACCAATCCCGATCAGATATGTCCTTATTAAACACTTAGGGGAAATTTTGGGGTGCCGGACAAATGACACATTAATACATTTTGTGACTATGTAATCCTTATTACTAATTTTCTAAATAGATAGCTAAAAATTTAAGTGTATGTGTAAAGACAAGGAACTTATCTAATGTGAATAATAACTCACAGAGGTGAAAATAGGCTGAGAAGTCAATGCACTTTAAGGATAAATTTAGAGAGGGCACATTATTATTGCTAGAAAAGGAAATGCATGGAGCATCCCAGAAAAGATATTCTAAAGGCAGCTCACAGTTATCAGATGAATTTAACTGGCATTTATAAGAAGACATGAGGTACAAGAGCGCAATTATAATGCAATTTGCTCTGAAGTTTCTAGTTTCTCTTTCTCTCACTCACATTCACACACATACGCACGCACGCACTCCTAAAGGACCTCAACAGTCATTCACTGCTCTCTTAAGACTGATGGTCACAATTATTGATTAAGGCAGCTTCTATAGAATGCCAAAAAACAAGTTGAATTGGTGAAAACAAAAACATCTTTGGCCTGATCGGGCGGTGGCGCAGTGGATAGAGCGTCGGACTGGGATGCGGAAGACCCAGGTTCGAGACCCTGAGGTCGCCAGCTTGAGCGTGGACTCAACTGGTTTGAGCAAAAGCTTACCAGTTTGAGCCCAAGGTCACTGGCTCAAGCAAGGGGTTACTTGGTCTGCTGAAGGCCCGCAGTCAAAGCATGTATGAGAAAGCAATCAATGAACAATTAAAGTGTTGCAACGCGCAATGAAAAACTAATGATTGATGCTTTTCATCTCTCTGTTCCTGTCTGTCCCTGTCTATCCCTCTCTCTGACTCTCTCTCTGTCTCTGTTAAAAAAAAAAAAAAAAACTTTGGTGAGGGGGGAAAATCAATATTGTTATCTGCCTGAATTGATTGGTCTTTTCAGATATTCCAATGCTGACAATGCTCCTGATTTACGTAACAAGCAGATTTGCTTTTCATTTCTATAGGAAAAATATGTTTGTAAAAATGGAGGTAGAAAACTGTATAGCCCAATTTCTCTTCCAAAAATAAAAGCAAGAAAGGAGGGCTGAGCTAAAAATACACGGCCTGAAAATGAACATTTTCCGTTGTAACTCTTCCCCAGTGCCTGACTCCCACCCTTTAATACAGCTATTAATCAATCAATCCAGCTCTGCTGCATTCCAAGTGGTATCTGCTATTTTGCTGTCATTATCCAACATGTTTAATTCAGATGTTAGCCTGGAAATTCACTATGACTGGACAAATAGAACTTCAGTCCCAGCCCAGTAGCTCAGTTGGTTATAGAGTGTGATTCCAATACTAAAAGGAGCACACCGCAGGCGTCCCCAAAATACGGCCCACGTGCCGCATGTGGCCCCCTGAGGCCATTTATCCGCCCCCCCGCCCCCCGCCCCCCGCTGCACTCCCGGAAGGGGCACCTCTTTCATTGGTGGTCAGTGAGAGGAGCACTGTATGTGGTGGCCCTCCAACGGTCTGAGGGACAGTGAACTGGCCCCCTGTGTAAAAAGTTTGGGGACCTCTGCAAGGTCCCTGGACAGGGCACACACAAAAATCAATCTGGACATAGACAAAAGTGAAATGGTTACCAGAGGGAGTGTGTCAGGGGCAGGGGAGTAAAGAGGACAAAATATACGGTGATGGAAAATGACTTTCGGTGATGAGCACACAACGCAATTAACAGTTCAAATTCTATGGAGATGTTTACCTGAAACCTTTGTGATCTTGTGGACCAATGTCACGCCATTAAATTTAATTTCTAAATTTAAAAGAATACCCCAAAGGATAAAAAAATTCAATCAATCAAGAAATGCATAAGTAAGTGAAACAACAAACTGATGTTTCTCTCTCTCTTAAAAACCAATAAATAAAAAATACTTTTTAATAAAAAAAATATTTCAAAAAAAGAAAGAAAAAGAACTTCAGCTACTGAGCACAGACCCAAATGCTCATCTCCTAGTTTTTCAAGTTTCCTGATGAGGCACACAGAGACTAAGGTGGCTCCCAGAACAACGAAATGGGGCAGTGCCTCCTATCCTCATATTCTGATAATTAACTCTAGAATAAGTAAAGTCTGAGCCCAGAGGAGGTGCTGCTTAACATTGCCTCGCCTGTGTCTTTCTACTCTGAAAATGCAACATTCTTAGATGAATTCATTTGGAGGAGAAAGGGGGGGGAGGGCAAGTGGCTGTGCCAGGAGAGGCATAATATAAAGGGGGTGGGTGGAATGAGAGAGTGAGAGAGGAGGATGAGAGGGACTAATTTCAAGTCTACTTGAAAATGAGATTCCTCGTTACATGTATAGCCAGGAAAACCATCTGCTGGTTAAAACCCAGTTTAATTCATTAATCACTTAAGTGTTCATTTAAATCAAAGAGTAAGAATTAGAGGGTCCTAAGAGAAATTTGAGTCTGGTCCAGATGCGTCTTTTAGAGTTGAGAAAGATAAACCTTGAGAGGTGACATTGATTAGCTCAGGAATTTAGGGTCCTGAACTTCTAAGGGAGCCTAGCAAAAACTTAAACTCTAGATGACACATATCTGTGTGTGTTTTATGGTAAAACTAATACTACACTATGGTGTACTTTTTAAAATAAGAATTCAGTTTGTTCCTACTATCTTTTTGGATAGTGTTAAACACTGTTCTAAGAGAAACATGTTACCACCCGAGATGTTTAAGACTTTCTAATTGACCTCTAGTGTTCTCAAACTGATTTGGGAGAGAAGATACGTGTCATCTTTTTATCCAATTCAGCTTTGATGCAATCTACATTTTATTAACCTATTAAAAATGTTCTTTCACACACTTCAGTACTGAAATAAACTTTCAGCTGCAATAGAAACAAGTCCTAGACAAACTAGACTCCAGGGCCAACTTCCACTGAAAGTATGCCACCTGGCGACACCGCGGTGGCTGCAATCCCACCGGGAAGATGAGGAAAACGCAGCCTCCCTTCATGACCTGCTTCAGTTGCCTTTTTTCTTTTTTTTCTGTAAGTATTTTATTTCACTAAAGGAAAACAGCAGCAAGTTCTGTGTTGGCTTCAGTAAGACCGAATAAGTTCATCCTTTTCAGTTGCTGTTGTAGGTTACCTGAACCAAGGTTCAAGTTAAGCTGGCTGCCTCTGTGATCGGCAAGTCTGGGGCTGAGCGCTGCTTCCCAGAACCCTACGCGCACCCCAGTCGCAATAAAGAAATTCGCATCTGGCCTCCAACGCCTTAACCCCTACCAGCGGAAGGCTCCCGGGCAGTGACTGGGAGTCAAGCACGGCCTCCCGGCGGCGCCCAAAACGAGGCTCAGCTCAGAGGACAGTAAGGATAGCCAATGCAAACCTGGCAATCGCCAAGTCCGCGATTTCAGGAGAGTCACCCCTTCGCTAGATTTGCTGGACGCTAAGAAAAGCCGAGCGTGCGAGAGTAGCCGCTGGAGAGCTTCTCGGTCTGAACGCTTGCATGATGCCGCGTCCCCGGGCCTCGCGTTGCGCGTCCCCGATCCCCTACTCCCACCTCGACGCATAGAGTGAAGAGTGTCCTGTGCTCCTGGGATGTAGAAAACCCTTCCCCCCGCCCTGGGCCGGCTTCTCCAGACGGACCACTTTCTTCTGCCCGCGCTCTCACAGGCTGAGACTGAGCTGTAGCCGCGGCCAAGACAGGGTCACCTTGGCCCGCGTGCCTTTCGTTCCAGGGCCCCGCCCCCCTCCATCCCCAAGCCAAGCTGTTACTGCGTGTCACAGCCATCTGGGCCCTTTCTCCCGCCTCCCTCGTCCTGCCCCTCCCACTCCCCCTTCCCGTCTCGGCTGAGCCTGGGCGCCTTGGAACACGGCCTCAGCGGGAGCGGAGGGGACAGCGCGGGAACCCAGGAGAGCGGGAACTGCGAGATCAGAGGGAGAATTCCCTCCCAGCCACTCCCGGATCCCGGCCCGGTGACTTCCCCGGGCAGCTCTCGGGCTCGGGGAGTACCCGGTGCGCATTCGCATCCCATTCTGATGTCCTCCTTCCCATCCTCCCGATGCGTAGGAGCGGCTCCTGAGCCGAGTCTGCAGGTGGAGGGGAGTCTGCGCGCAAAACTTACTGTCGGCGGCCACCACTCCTCGGGAGGCAGTCAGACTCTGGAGCCACACGCCCAGAGCCACCAGAAGCAGCGCTTTTCTCTCCATCTCGGGGCTTGTCCCTCCGCAAGAGCTACAAGGGCACGGTCGCGAGCGCGGACGCACTGATGGAGCCGGAGGCCGGAGCGGGCTGGAGCCTCGGTCCTGCGCGGGGCAAGTCGCCTTTTAAAAGGAAGAGCCGGGCAGCTTAGAAGAAGCCGGTTTCCTCGGAGGAAGTGGAATCGAGTGTGACACTTTCCACTCCATGGCTGCTTATGTGACTGGAAATATGCAAATAAACCTCATCACCTATTGGCTATAATATCATAAGTTGGAGGGAGGGCTCTAAATTCACTTCCAAATGTTTGAGCAAACTGCAATGAAGATCAACCTTGCCAGCGAGAAGAGGGTGAAAGGGCAGAAGGGAAATTAGCTTTCTCTGTGAGCTTACTATTCGCTTTTCCTAAGGGTCTAGCTCTCTAGGGCCCCCTGTACAAGCACCAAACAGAGGTTTATATGGATTTTTATCAAATACTCCGCAATCAACAGTTGTACAAGGCGAGGAAGTCAAACTATTAAACTACGTTTGATCCGAACTTAAACCCACTCCTCTTTTGATGGGTCCTGTTTGTAACTAGCAGGGTTTATTTTTCCCAAAATTCTCCAGGACAGTGTCAATTTAGGGACCCCTAAACACACACGGCTCTGTAGCTTGTGCCTGAACAATCTGGTATTTTAACATTGACAAAATGGACTAGCAGATTTGGTGGAGGAAAGCCCTTTTGCTCTAACTAGTTTCTAATTTTTTCCTCATGCCAAACTCATTAAAAAATGCAAGTATAAGGTTTTATCCTCAGAGGCAGAATATTGAGGCCAAATAATCTAAAACTATTGTTATGCCAAGTGAAAGAACCCAGTCACGAAAGACACATATTGTAAAATATCCACAAATAAGCAAATCTTATAGAAAGTAGATTAGTGGGTTCCCTGGAGCAGGGGAATAGGAAATGGGGGTATGGAGAAATTTTGGGGAATGGTGATAAAAAGTGTTTTAAATTACAGTATGGTGACTGTTGTACAATTGGGTTAATATACTTAAAAATTGATTTGAACACTTTAAGTCAGTGATTTTATGGTATATAATTTATATCTTAATAAATTTATTAACAAAGATGTATTGAGGTATGCAGTTAAATAAGAAGAATGAAAACACACTGAAAATTGTAATTTTTGCCAAAATGTCCAGAATACTATCAAATATCCTTTTAAGTATAAAGGATTTGCATTAGCCAGAAAGAACAATTAACTCTATCCTCTCCACTTTATATCTGAGAAATGGGCTCAAAAATCAAAACCTCTAATTCACTGTCTTATAATGGATTATTTCTCTGAATATCTTTAATGCTTACTGCCCATCTCTCCTTCCATCTCCCCCCCCTCACACACACACACACACACACACACACACACACACACACAAATACAATCTACATTTGTATGTTAGAAGGATGTAAGGCCATACTATTTAAACTAGGCTCGCATTTAAAATTTATCTCAAAAGGAAATAAACCTGATAACATTCAAATCATTCAAAGTATGTTATTCTGAAGACTAGAATTCTATTTTTAAGTTGATGCATTAAATGGCACAACACCATATATTGCCTGTGTTGAGATTTTAAAACAATACCTTGTGAATATTCCTTTTATCCTACAAAGTACATGGAGGAATTTTGAAACCTGCCAAGAATTAAACCCTTCAGAAGAACTTTATAAGTAGAGAACAGACTATGCAGAGGATGATTAATTATGATGTGGCAGTGCTCCAAAAATTATATAGTACATTCTCGTTTTAAAAAGTGACACAAGATGAATACAATTGCATTGCATGTACTCAGTTATATTTTGTTGTTTTGTTAATATGAAACCAGTTTTGGAGTAGCCTGTAGTGTTACACTCCATACCCATTAGGGTTGCAGAGATTTCCAGGAAAAATTAACTCATAGTAGCTCAGCTTGCTAGAAAAGCAGACAGATTGGCGCCAATCCCGAGATTGGCGGTGGGCAGGTGGGTGTGGTGGTAATGCGCTCTCCTGATTGGCTGCTCTCTGAGCGGACAGGTGCCTGCGTTCTGGGGCTCAGGTTCACATGATCTCCAAGCCCAGACTGCATGTGCGTTAGTGAGGCGTCTCCACCAGAATTCAGCAAGGTTATTTGATCACCAATAGCATGAGGGTTGACGTTTTCTGGAATTGACTTTTCCTTTATAACAAACTTAAAAAGCTTCAGGTTAAAAGAAGCTAAGCTTTATATAAACGTTTAACAAACCAGTACTCACGGCAGGGCACTTGCTCCTAGTATACTGAATTTCCCCATGTATAAGATGCTCCCATGTATAAGATGCACCTTAATTTGGGGCCTGAAACTGGGAAAAAATGTATTACATAAAGTTATTGGACTCAAGTTTTACTCATCATAAAATTCATACAACTCCTCATCACTGTCAAAACTCCTATCCATTAGTTTGTCCTCATCTGTGTCTGATGATGTATCACTGTCTTCATATATTGCCTCGTCTGGTAACAAGTGCGAAATGATGAGCGCAAAGACAACAAGCAAGAAAAGGTGGGAAATGCAAGTAGAAAAATCTATAACCACTTTATAAGCCACACTCAGTTTTTAGACCCCAATTTTTTCAAAAAAGGGTGCATGTTATACATGGGGAAATAACATAAGTTTAAAATGACATAAGTAAAATGTTAAATGATCATACCTAAAGAAACAACCAAAAACTCCAGAACTCCACATATAGGGAAGTTCTATCTATTGTCTATCATCTAGCTATCTGTCTATTATTTAGATAGAGGACCTCTCTTTGCACACACTGGGCACTTTTCATCCCTTTCTGTATTTAATCAGTACAAATTCCCATTGCATAGATGAAGGAAGAGAAAATGCAAAAAATATTAAATAACAGTAACCACAAATCATCAAGTGTTTTATGGTTGGTGACCCCAAGAAAAAAGGAATGTATTTGATGTGTTATATTTAATGTTGCTGTAGTTGCAAACTGGAAAAATGTGGAAAGTAGATGTTTTTTATACATGCATGGTTCAGTGCAGATTTTATTTTGTGGCCTTTGCTAAATTATAATAAAATGTCTGGGATTTAAAAGATCATCAGTACTGAAGTGGATCTGGTGTTTGTCACAAAATTATATTTCATGTAAAAAAAAAGTATGGCTAATACAAATCAAATTTACAAATACAAAATCATAAATATGAAAATATTTTATAATTGAATGATTTTTAATTTCAAAAAACCAAGATGTTTACTAAAAATTGCCATAAATGACTTTCCACTACTACTCAACCATATCCCAACATCAAACTGTAGACAGGGAGGAACAGCAGGTGCATCTGGACAGAGACGGGAATGTAGCAGTGAGGGAGAATGAGGCGAAGCCGTGACTCTGGGATCTGGTGCCTGAGGAGAAGCTGCCCCTACTGTGCTGTTCAGTGGAGATGCTGGTCTTGCAGACCTCTTCTGTGATTCCTTACCCAGTGGAGCTATATTAAGAAATTTCAATTAGCAATTCAAAAAAATTAACCCAAACAGAATATAGTTCTCCATTGGTAAAGTTGGGAATCATATTCTGGAAAAGTTAAAATAAAACTAAATATTCTTCTATTTAGCCAATTTGTTACTGTTGCCTTCCTTCACTATGCCTGAGAAAAGGGATCAGGTTTACTGCCCTTAGCTCTGGGGGTGAAGGAATTGTTGGGTGTGAAGAGAATTGTTGCAAATGATAAAAGTGTGGTATTAAATAATCCAACTATATTTTATGGATTTTAGTTTTCTTGGTTTGGGGCTATTCCTCTTCTCCCCTGTTCCAAAAAGCAAAAGAAAAGAAACAAAAAAACAAGGCGAAAGAAATATTTGAATTCAGCATTAAAAAATTTGATTAAATAAAGTTAAGAGAAATAAAAGATTTTTTATTCAAAAACTGCATTTTTTAAAACTGTCAATGTATTGCAATGCCCTGTGCTAAGACAAGGCATTATGGTGAGGGGGACACATCAGAACACCCCAGAGAGACAGGAGCTGTCACAGAGGAGCTGCAAGAGACAGAGGGGGAAAGAATGCAGGCCTGTCCTAGGAGATGGCTCAGACAAACTAAAAAGAATGGCCCACAAATAACCCACAAGATAAACATACAACACATGTTTATTTATAAATGCAAGGGGTCCTCAGGTCACTACAGTCTCAACACACGGTGTTTTGAGTTTACAACACTCACTCTTATAAAACCTTTAAAAAATTGAGATGTGAGTGTTTCGGCTTACTCGTTTTTTGTCATTTTGTCTGTTACTACAGTACAGTGTACAGTACAGTATATTTATGTTCTTTTCCTTTTTCTGTGGCTTTTTATGTTTTTTTATGTTCTAGATTATGATTTTACAACTGTGCTAGGATAGGTAAATGACTCAGACTAGGGTGTGTTTCTGCCTACACCAAAAACCGTGTTAGGTCACTGCCGTAGAAATGGAACTGTTCATAACCTGAGGACCCCTTGTAGTTTCTTTCCCCTTTTTAAAACAAACAACAACAAAAAAATCCAAAACCTAAACACTTAAGTCTATGTAGGAAATCAAAGGATACATTCCATGAGACCTACTTGATGACTTGAATTTGCAAGACCACAAATGTATGTTGCTGAGGGCTTCCTATTCTAAGATGACCTCAAATGACTCATCAAAGCCGGGGACTAACAATGCGCTGAGCCTGAATTCACACAGATATGGTTGAAGTGCCCCCTGCTGACTTCCTGGTGAAACATCTCAGAAAGGCTTTTTCAGAGGCTTGAAACCATTGACGAATAATCATTAAGCTCTTGTATTGGTATTGGAGTTTTTCTTGTTTCTTTTGTTAAATTACATGTAACCATGCAAGAAGAATGGTTTGCTCTTCTCACCTCTGTGGTACTTCCTACAGCGTCCAGCTGGGAAGTTAGGAGGCTCCTAGTTAATAGTTGTTAGGTGAATGAATAACACTGAGTAAAAGATGATCCAGTGCTAAGTGGGGGAGGAATCAGAGTATTTTTTATTTTAAATTTTCATGAGCTTTAGTAATTATGAAACTTGAATGTGTGTGCATGCGGGCACAAACACACATATCCCCCTTATCATAATCTAGTCTACTTAGACCAAGTCTATCCGGTTAGTGATACGGACGATAACTTCATTTAACTGTAGCTTTTTGCTGGCTGCATATATTTCTCTTCTTCTTCTTAATTAACGTTTTCATTAAAAATTAATATACTCTTGCCCTGGCTGAGTGGCTCAGTTGGTTAGAGCATCGTCCTATATGCCAAGGTTATGGGTTCCATCCCCCATCAGGGCACATATGAGTCAACCAATGAATGCATAAATGAGTGGAGCAACAAATCAATGTTTCTTTCTCACTCTATCTAAATCAATAATTTTAAATTTTTTAATTAATGTACTCTTAGCCAAATTAAAACCACAAAAGACAAAATTTCAAGCACTACAGAAGTGTGTGCAACCAAACAGAAGTCCTTCTCTTTTTTTTTAAACATTTTCTTTTTTTCTTTTTATTTATTTATTTATTTATTTATTATTCATTTTAGAGAGGAGAGGGAGAGACAGAGAGAGAGAGAGGAGAGACAGAGAGAGAGAAGGGGGAGGAGCTGGAAGCATCAACTCCCATATGTGCCTCGACCAGGCAAGCCCAGGGTTTCAAACCCAGAAGTCCTTCTCTAACTGCAGACTTTCAATGCTCTATTCTCTTTCCAGGAGCAACTAGTTCCCTTTCTGGTGTATTTTCTAGAAAAGTTTATGCATTTACAAGCATAAATATATATTCATCCACACATTTACAACTTAATTTTTACAGTAATGTCAACATACCATAAGTGCTGTTCTACATTTTTTTTTTTTACCTTAGAGCTGAGCTCTTTTTTTAGCAAAAAAGATAGAAACCGACAGACAGGAAGAGAAAGAGATGAGATACATCAACTTGTAATTGTGGCACTTTAGTTGTTCACTGAATGCTTTCTCATATGTGCCTTGACATTGGGGGGGGGGGCTTCAGCCAAGCCAATGACCCCTTGCTCAAGCCAGCAACCGTGGGGTCATGTCTATGATCCCATGCTCAAGACAACAATGCTGTGCTCAAGCTGGTGGGTCTGTGCTCAGGCCAGATGAGTCCGCACTCAATCCAGCAACCTCAAGGTTTCAAACCTGGGTCCTCAGCATACCAGGTCGACACTCTATCCACTGAACTACTGCCTGGTCAGGCAGAAGGGCTCCTTTTTTTTTCTTTCTTTTTAGAACTATGGAGGATTCTCTTCTATAGTTGTACCATTATTTCTTAAACTAGACATCTATTAGTAGTTATTTGGGGGGGGGGGTAGTTATTTAGGTCTTCTGTAATATAAACCATGTTATAATGAACAAAGACAAATTCTTTGAAATTATTGAGTCAAAAAGTATAAATATTTATCATTTTAATAAGTAAATTCACTAGTTTCTCTAAAGAATATGCATAAATTTACATGTCTACTTAGAGTATAGAACAGCTGAGTGATGGTGTACATCCAGGCCATGACTGTATATTACTAAACTATTTCATCTCTACCAATGTGGAAAGTAAAAACAGTTCTCTTATAATTTCATTATAAATAATAATAATAGCTGCTAACTCTCATATAGTACTTGCGATTCGCCAGGCATTGTTCCAAGAATTTAATATATATGATTAATGTAATATAAAACAGTTCTATTAAGATATAACTTACATATCACACAAAACTTTCATTTAAGGTATACAAATAAATTGTTTTTAGTATGTTCACAGGGCTGTGTAAACATGAATAATTTTAGAACATTTTCCTTACAGCCAAAGGAGCTCTTTAGCTATCATTCCTCTTACCTCTTTCCCCCTTCCCCAGTCTTGGGCTACTTTCTGTCTCTATAAATTTATGTATTCTAGACATTTCATATGCATGGAATTATATAATATGTGCTTTCTCTGACTGGCTTTTTCCACTTAGCATAATGTTTTCAAGTTAATCCATGTTAAAGCATGAGTCAGTATATTTCTTTCTATTGCCAAATAATATTTCATTGCATGGGTATAACACATTTTATTTATCCATTTATCAGTTGATGTATATCTGGGTTGTTCTCACTTTTGGGCTACTGTGAATAATGAATGCTTCTATGAACACTTGTGTACAAGGTTTTTATGTGGACAAAATACTTTTAATTCTCTTGGGTATGCATGGAGGAATAGACTTGCTGTGTCATATGGTAACTATGTTTAAATCTTTAAAGAACTGCCAGGCTGTTAAGTATCTTCTTCTTTATAGTTTACCAGATTTCCTTCTAACAGTTTGTCACCACCTCCTACCATTGCAAATTAGTGTTCATTTCTTGATTATTATACTCACAAAGTTGGGGGTGAAGCCATTTATAGCCTCGATATCTTTAGCACCAAGCCTAGAGCTTGGTATCAGAGTAGATACTCAAATATCTATGTGAACAAATGATAGGAAGGAGGGAAAGAAGACAAGAAAAGGAAGGAAGGAAGAAATGGAAGGAAGGAAAGAATGGAAGGAAAGAAGGAAAGGAAAGGAAAGGAAAGGAAAGGAAAGGAAAGGAAAGGAAAGGAGAAAATTGGCAAGGTATTTATCTCAAATCTTATTTTCTGCTTTTCTTGTCAAATCAGAATTAAAAAGATAAATTGAAAGCTTTGAAGTCTTAAAGAAGTTTCTGTATAAATGAGCATGACACTGGTGCTGCTATTCACAATGAAAGTAAGTGTAAATGCCAGAAGTCAGAACCAAATCAGAAGACTCCAGATCTGAGTTGCATTGTCCTAAATATCTGTGATTATAGGTAGTGCTTCTATTTTTATAATTTGACTTTGATATGTTATAGCAATTGATATTATTCTATAGGTGATTTTTTTCTCCTACTTGATATTTTAGTGTAACTAATTACTATTTTTTGTCATTACTGCTAACGTTATAGTACTATTTTATCAAAAACTTATCTCTATATTCCAATACCTTCCATTCAAGATATTTAAAGTCTAATGATAACACAACATGTCACCCACTAGCACACTTCACAGCTGTAAAGCTTAAGGCCTAATACTCATACTCAGAACTAAGAATTTACTCGGACCTGGGCTGATTCTCAAAGAACCCTTGGGAAAATCAGCACACAAATTGATTTTTGGAATTCTTTCTAAAACCTTTATTTTCTGCCTTCATATGTCAATCATTATATTTCCTCTCACTAAACAGGGATTTGATTGACCCTTGTCCAAAACTCTACACAGCCATCTTAACCCTACGGCATGTATCCTACCCTAGATTCACTCTTTGGACCATTTTAAGATACAGAAGTTCAACCCAGTTGACTTATTACCTAATAGCAATGTAAGAGGAGCACAAATCTGCCAGGACCTTGAGTCTACATTATAAAAGCTATTCTAGAGGCCTTGAACCCAATTTGTCTGCTTGACTGGCCAGGAGAAAATAGGCAGCCTTCTGGGCTCAGTCCTGCCTGAATGAGAAACACGTTCTCATCTCAGACTTCAGCTCTAGCAGCTACACTGGGGAGTTCCAAGGAAAGCAAATCTCCTTAGAACTTGATAGAGAAGATTGAGAATATGTGGCAAGGTCCACAATGAATGTTGGAGCTCTGGGCCTGTTCCTGGTTGCTCGGCTCTGGCCTCAGGGATCACTTTGACCTCAGCAGTCTTAGATACCTGAGATGAAATGCTGTGTTCACTCTCAAGCACTGTAAATCTCGTTCTGCAATGTGCTGAAACTAGCATATATCAACTTGCTAAAAGCTGATTGTTAAATCTTTAGCAGTTTTGCAAGCTGGTTAATGGCATTTATAACTTGAAAGAAGCCACTAAGGGAGTATTTACACCATGGAAATTGGCTAAGAGTACAAGTTAAGACCTTTTCCCCAAGAGAGTTGGCTGTCAACTATTTACCAGTAAATAATTATTATTCCTACCCTATAAAAACCTACATATAAATCAGTGGGTCTCAACCAGGAGTGAATTTGACCTTCAGGCAAATGTCTGGAGACATTTTGGGTTGTCACAAATGGGAGGAAGTAGAAGTTGTTATTGTCATCTAGTATGTAGAAGTCAGAGATGCTGTTAAACATCTTACTACAACCTTGCATAACAAAGAATTCTCCAGCCCCCAGCGTCAATATTGCTGAGGTTGAGAAACCTTGGTGTCTACCTTGAGAAAGTAGAGATTCTTGATAGGCCATACTCATTAAAACCAAAATAGATTCCCCATGATGGAAGTGACCATCCCGGTTATTACTCTCTCCTTCCCTATTAAAATGCCCATGTATTAAAAAATTAACTTTGCAGGCACTTCACACATAAACTCTTGTTGCTTCTTCTGCATCAGCCATATCTACTAATATTGTAGCCTTGCGCACCTCCTCATGACTTGGTCTCATTGCCTCTTTCAACCTATTTTGGAGATATTCTGCTACATGCAACCAACCCCAACCCACCTCTGCAACTATCTTTTAAAAAAACAGCTTTATTGAGATAGAATTCACATGTCATACAATTCATTCATTTAAAGTATAAATTCAATAGCTTTTAGCATATTCACCGAGTTTCACAACCATCACCACAAGCAACGTTCAGACATTTTCATCACCTTAAAAAATAATCCTAAACCTAGTCAGTCAATCCCAGTTTTTCCCAAGCTCCCCAGTCCTAGGTAAATACTAATTTACTTCCTGTTTCCATATATTTTATTCTCAATATTGAATATGAATGGAATTATATCCTATGTGATCTTTTATGATCGTGTTGAATAATATTCCACTGTATAGATATGACAAATTTTATTTATCCATTTTTCGGTTGATGGACATTTGGGTTGTTCCCACTCTTTTGGCTATTTTGAACAATGCTGTTATAAACATTTAGAAGTATAAGGTTTTTTTTTTTTCTTTTTCTTTTTTTTATTTCCGAAGCTGGAAACAGGGAGAGACAGACAGACTCCCGCATGCGCCCAACCGGGATCCACCCGGCACGCCCACCAGGGGCAACGCTCTGCCCACCAGGGGGCGATGCTCTGCCCCTCCGGGGCGTCGCTCTGCCGCGACCAGAACCACTCCAGCGCCTGGGGCAGAGGCCAAGGAACCATCCCCAGCGCCCGGGCCATCTTTGCTCCAGTGGAGCCCCGGCTGCGGGAGGGGAAGAGAGAGACAGAGAGGAAGGAGGGGGTGGGGGCGGAGAAGCAAATGGGTGCTTCTCCTGTGTGCCCTGGCCGGGAATCGAACCCGGGTCCCCCGCACGCCAGGCCAACGCTCCACCACTGAGGTTTTGTGGGAACATGTGCTTTCAGCTAGGAGTAGAATTGCAGAGTTCAGTGGTAGCCCTTCGTTTCTTATTCTTCCCCTTGGGCCTTTATGAAGCCCTATACAGTGTGTCTGTAAAGTCATGGTGCACTTTTGACCGGTCACAGGAAAGCAACAAAAGATGATAGAAATGTGAAATCTGCACCAAATAAAAGGAAAACTCTCCCAGTTTCATACCTATTCAGTGCAGTTCGATGTGGGTTCACGCACAGATTTTTAGGGCTCCTTAGGTAGCTATCCGTATAGCCTCTACAGACTCGTCACTGACTGATGGCCTACCAGAACGGGGTTTCTCCACCAAACTGCCAGTTTCCTTCAACTGCTTATCCCACCAAGTAATGTTATTCCTATGTAGTGGCGCTTCGTTATAAACGCGCTGATATTCACATTGCACTTTGGTCATGGATTCAAATTTAGCGAGCCATAGAACACATTGAACTTTCCTCTGTACCGTCCACATCTCAACTGGCATGGCCATGGGCTGTTTCACCGTATACATGGTGTTACATCATCATCTGTGCATGCGCACATGCTGCCACATCATCCTGCAGAAACTGGGAGGGTTTTCCTTTTATTTGGTGCAGATTTCACATTTCTATCATCTTTTGTTGCTTTCCTGTGACCGGTCAAAAGTGCACCATGACTTTACGGATGCACTGTAATTATTTGAAGAACTGTCAGACTATTTTCCAAAGTGGCTGCACCATTTTTACATTTCTACCAGCAGTGTATGAGGGTGCCAACTTCTCCAAATCCCCACCAACACTTTTCATTATCTGTATTTTTGGATTATAGACAGCCTAGTTGGTGGTATCTCATTGTGGTTTTCATTTACATTTACCTAATAGTTAATGATATTAAGCAATGTATGTGCATGTGTGTCCTGGCCATTTGTATATTTTCTTTAAAGAAATGTATGTTCAGATCTATTGTTTATTTTTTAGTTGGATTATTTGTCTTTTATTATTGAGTTGTAAAATTTTTTTAGGTATTCCAGATACAAATTCCTTATCAGATGTATGATGTGAAAAATTTTTTCCAGTTCTGTGAATTGTCTCTTTACATTCTTGATGGTATCCTTTGAAGCACAAAAGTTTTTATATTTTGATGAAGACTAATTTATATATACTTTTTATAGTGTGTGCTTTTGGTATCGTATCTAAGAATTTGATATGGCCTGCTCCAAGGTCACAATGATTTACCCTTGTATTCTTCTAGTTCTAACTCTTGCATTTACATCTGCAATTCATTTTGAGTTCATTTTTATGTATACTGTGGCATAGAGGTCTACATTTATTCTTTTGCCCATGGATATCCTGCGTCCCAGTACCATTTGTTGAAAAGACTATTCTTTTCCCAACATTGTCCAAAGTCACTTGATCATGAGTGCAAAGATGTATTTATGGACTCTTGATTCTATTCCTACACTTCTACTTCTTTGCCTGTATCACGCTATCTTGATTGCTACGGTTTTGTACTAAGTTTGAAATCAGGAAAAGAGAATCTTCTAACTTTATTCTTTCTTTTAACATTGCTTTGGTTATCTGGGTCCCTTTAATTTACATGTTATTGATTTCCAATTTTATCCCATTGTGATCAGAAAATATACTTTGTATAATTTAGATTCTTTTCAATTTACTAACACTTATGTCATGGTCTAGCTAGCACATGGTCTGTCCTGTAGAGTATTCCATGTGCACCTGAGAAGAATGAAGAACAATGAATAATTCTGCTATTGTTGAATAAAGTGTTCAGCAGATGTCTACATCATATATAGTTTTAATTTCTGTATATTATCATGATTTAACATCTTGAAAAACCTTCCTGGTTTTCCATTTTCAAGTTTATTTATCTTTTGTTCTTTATATAAAATTTTTTCTTAATCCCCTCTAATCAATTTTTTAATCTAAGAGACTGTACTTTTCCTATATAAAAATTTTTAGGCCCTGGCCGGTTGGCTCAACGGTAGAGTGTCGGCCTGGCGTGCAGGAGTCCCGGGTTCGATTCCCGGCCAGGGCACACAGGAGAGGCGCCCATTTGCTTCTCCACCCCTCCCCCTCTCCTTCCTCTCTGTCTCTCTCTTTCCCTCCCGCAGCGAGGCTCCATTGGAGCAGGGATGGCCCGGGTGCTGGGGATGGCTCTGTGGCCTCTGCCTCAGGCACTAGAATGGCTCTGGATGCAACGGAGCGACGCCCCGGATGGGCAAAGCATCACCTCCTGATGGGCATGCCGGGTGGATCCCGGTCGGGCGCATGCGGGAGTCTGTCTGACTGCCTCCCCATTTCCAGCTTCAGAAAAATGAAAAACAAAAAACAAAACAAAACAAAAATTTTTAGTCCTTTATTACAGTTATCTTATGCCCCTGATACTCTTTACTCTATCCACATACACCCATCTCTCTCTGCAGAGTTTTAAACATGTTTTTCATCGTTATTTTTAAATCTTTCTCTGTTATTTTCAATACCTAGATCTTCTGGGGGTCTGTTTAGCACTGTTCTTCATGCCTCCCAGCTCTCATCTCTCCTCTGTGTTGTTTGAACTCTTGTCCCATGCTCAGAAATCAGCAAAGGACTTAAAAGAGATTTATATGGGGATTTTATTGATCACTTTTCACATATACTTAAAATTAAGATATTCTTAATTTCTGGAGAGAGTAAGAGTCCAAGAGTTAAAATTGTTATTTTAATTAAAATATAATTACAAAATTAATAAAAGATATTACAAATGTTAATAGATAGTAAAAGTAAAAATACAACTTTATTGGAAAACAGTTTTTAATGAATGGATGGGTCTTTTAAATTTTAATTTACATATATATGAATTAAAGGTCAGTTATTGCTAGAATGATTCAAGGTTTATTTTCAATTATATTTTTATTTTAAATTTTATATGTATAAGCCTTAAGAACCCTTTTTTCATATGACTAAATATGTAGAAATGGAGACATTTTTATAATACTAATGTCATTTTGTTCTTAGAATTCCTTTATAGTTACTATAAAAATCATATACTGACCTAACATTAAAAATGACAATTGGATTAGGTCTCTTTACCTTTTTTTAAGAAAGCAAAAACTTGAAAGATATTTTACCCAGAATAAAGTCATATTTTCTTAATACATATATCAATATTTTGAATTGTCCCATTGCTGAGTGTCTCCAAGCAGTTTATGAACAAGGGCAAAGTACTCAATAAATGGTAGCTACTATTAACATTATATATGCATCTCAGATAGCCCTCAAGGCACTGACCAAACCCTCAGTGTGACAATTTTTGTTATCTTCAGCTTACCAAACATCAATTCATGATTTCTATTGGACTATAGACCTCTTAGATTACCCTTACTTTTTTATTTAAACTTCCTTCACACTTCCAGCCCTCCACAGAACTATTCAAGTATGAAAAACTATTTCATATGATATCAATGCTACATTCTGTTTTATACTGTTTCATTTCTGTGTATTACTCATATGGCCCAAATCAGATTATGTCCTTTCTGAGGATGACAATTCTGATTTATAATTCTATACTCTGCACATCTCCTTGTGGGTAAGCATTTAATCAAGTTTTTAATAATACAATATCTGTGTTATGTTGCTCTTTCAGATTGCCTTTCTTGGCTTCTTATCAACATAAGCTGGATTTCTTGTTCAACAAGAATTTGCTCGTTACCATTTGATTATTATTTGCACTAAATTTCCAAGAAACTCAGTCTCAGGAGTTACAGTGTTACACAATGCCTCAATTTCAGTCACAAAACTGGGAGGAGAGAAGGAAAGAACAGTTAGCTCTCAATGGAAATAATCCACTTACATAACTGAGATTACAGTCAGCCACTTTACATTCCCAGTCATTAGTGCTTCTGATGTCATAAATATACTCAAAAATAAATAAGAGAATGAACTATGTGATAATACAGTAGATACAGAAATCATCTCATAAATCTGAATGATTTTATATTATGTTTTAAAAGATAGAGGAATTAATGAAAAATTATAGATGCCTAGGGAAAATGATCAGCCAGCACTCCACACCATCTTTTCCATAATAATTTAATTTTAACTATTTGAATCAGTGTCAATTCTGACAAACCCTACTGAGGAAATAAATGCATGTACTTTCATTAATCATTTTCTTATTTCTTTTTCATTCTTTTTTTTTTTTTTGTATTTTTCTGAAGCTGGAAACGGGGATAGACAGTCAGACTCCTGCATGCGCCCGACCGGGATCCACCCGGCACGCCCACCAGGGGGCGATGCTCTGCCCCTCCGGGGCGTCGCTCTGTCGTGACCAGAGCCACTCTAGCGCCTGGGGCAGCGGCCAAGGAGCCATCCCCAGCGCCCGGGCCATCTTTGCTCCAATGGAGCCACGCTGCGGGAGGGGAAGAGAGAGACAGAGAGGAAGGAGAGGGGGAGGGGTGGAGAAGCAGATGGGCGCTTCTCCTGTGTGCCCTGGCCGGGAATAGAACCCAGGACTTCTGCACGCCAGGCCGACGCTCTACCACTGAGCAAACTGGCCAGGGCCTTCATGCATTTTTTAAATTCACTATACATTTATTTAAACTGTGTGAGTCACTCAAAGATGAATGTAATTCATGGTCCCTGGCCTGAGACTCCTATTTGTTTTTGAATAGTAATGTATTGAATGGAAAATCACCTTCTTTCCTTATGCTGATGGTTTTTTTCTCCTTCTCTCCCTCCAAACAAACAAACAAACCAGTATGAACATATGGTATTCTCACAATCACCTAGTTTAGGAATTTGCTCTCAAAAAGATTTCTCAATATTTTTTTTTATTAAGTGAGAAGCAGGGAGGCAGAGAGACAGACTTAAGTCCAGCCCAGCTCAAGCCCCCTACAGGGCAATGCTCTGCCGATCTGCGGCAGCTGTTCTGTTGCTCTACAACAGAGCTATTTTAGCACCTGAGGCAAGACCATGGACCCATCCTTAGTGCCTGGGGCCAACTTGCTTGAACCATTCAAACCATGGCTACAGGAGGAGAAGAAAGAGAGAAAAAAAAGGGAGGGGTGGGCCCTGGCCAGTTGGCTCAGCGGTGGAGCGTCGGCCTGGCATGCTGCGGACCCGGGTTCGATTCCCGGCCAGGGCGCATAGGAGAGGCGCCCATTTGCTTCTCCACCCCCACCCCTTCCTCTCTGTCTCTCTCTTCCCCTCCCGCAGCCGGGGCTCCATTGGAGCGAGGATGGCCCGGGCGCTGGGGATGGCTCCTTGGCCTCTGCCCCAGGCGCTAGAGTGGCTCTGGTCACGGCAGGGCAACGCCCTGGAGGGGCAGAGCATCGCCCCCTGGTGGGCAGAGCTTCACCCCTGGTGGGCGTGCCGGGTGGATCCCAGTCGGGCGCATGCGGGAGTCTGTCTGACTGTCTCTCCCCGTTTCCAGCTTCAGAAAAATACAAAAAAAAAAAAATTTTTAATTTTTAAAAAAAAAAAAAAGGAGGGGTGGAGAAGCAGGTGGTTACTTCTCCTGTGTGTCTTGACCAGGAATCAAACCCAGGACTTCTACATACCGGCTGATGTTATACTTCTGAGCCAACCGGCCAGGGCTTCAATCTTTTTTGAACTGCCTTTTTTTTTTTTTTTGAGGATTCTTTAGAGGCTTCTTTTTCTTCCTAAAGTGCCCTACTCATGACATTTCAAGAACACAAATGTACTGTTTTCTGTTTATGTACTTTGGCCCTACAGAAGGCCAAATGTTATTCTAATATGTGAGACTTTTTTCCATCCTCTAAAAACCTATCCCTTCCCCTTGGGAGGTGATATTATTCCCCTTGAGAATGCATGGTCTTGAGTCTCAGTCTGGTGAGTGTTTGGCTGACTCTCACCTGCTGTTCCTTGACTAGAAATGGAACTGTACAGAAAACTCATTTCATCAAACTGAATCAAACTAACCTTGTCCAGCCCAGCAGCACCCTGACTCACTCACATCCCTCTACCTTGCATGTCTGCCCCCTTAATCATTAAACCCTCAGGACAATAAGTTCCAGTCAGCATCAAACTATTTTAGGAACAAAGCATCAGTTCTGTTGACCACAAAGACAGAGTATTGGTCAAACTAAAGATAACATCTAAACCTCAGCTGTGTTTTAGCTCCTGACCCAGAAAGCAGAACAACCCCACCGACCACACCTTTACAAAACCAGACAGAATGATGCCATGGCTGGCATCAAGACCAGATGCAATAACCAACAACCAGTGGTGGGATTCAGCCAGTTCACACCGGTTCAGCAGAATAGATACCTAATTTTTTGTTGAGTTCAGTGAAACACTTGTTAAAATGGCGCTTGTAATCAGGGTTCTCTCTAAGGTGGGCGCCTGGGCAGCCACCCAATGTGTAACACAAATTTGCATTCCTTGCTCTTGTTTAATGTTCATCTGCACAACAGCATATTCTAAGCGCCCCGCAGTAATGTTCATTCCGTCCATAGGTAAAGGAACAGGGTCCTACTCTGACAGTGAAACAATGGTTAAGGATAAATAACACAGCCGATGATGTTCAGATAAAAGCAAAGAAAATTGCAGGTGAGAACACCAATCAAGAAGCAATATAGAAATATCTTAAATAACAGTTTTATTGTTTTCTGTCAGGTATTATTTAATATGTTTTCATTAATATTTTATATAAAACTCTTCCTTATAACATAATCTAGTTTTGTGTACCCTTTTTATTGTTCTTATTTAAGTACTAAATGCATGAAATAGTAAACTACCTTTTGGCATATCGTTTTTTATACTTAAAATGGCGCAGTGGATAGAGCGTCAGACTGGGATGCGGAAGACCCAGGTTCAAGACCCCGAGGTCGCCAGTTTGAGCATGGGCTCATCTGGTTTGACCAAAAATTCACCAGCTTGGACTCAAGGTCGCTGGCTCAAGCAAGGGGTTACTCGGTCCGCTGAAGGCCCATGGTCAAGGCACATATGAGAAAGCAATCAATGAACAACTAAGATGTCGCAATGCGCAACAAAAAACTAATGATTGATGCTTCTCATCTCTCCGTTCCTGTCTGTCTGTCCCTGTCTATCCCTCACTCTGACTCTCTCTCTCTGTCTCTGTGAAAAAAAAAAAATGGTCCTTAGGGCAGAGAACCAGCTCTTAAATTATTTGAATCCCACCACTAGTGCCATCTATATTCAAATATTAGATTCTCTCAAAGACGTTTAGTGGGTAGAAGCAAGGTAAGTATGCGGTAGTAGGATCTACAGTGGCCTGGAGAGGGATGAGGAGGTGGTCCCTGAATGAGGGGAACCTAGAACAGAGATCAAAAACCCAAGCAGGGTGAGGAGGGTATCCACACAGTAGTGTGCCTGGTGGGGGGTGTCGGAGCTTCTGCACGGGAACAATGTTGGTAATAAGAATATTAGTTATGCACAAGGGGATGATCTTATAAGCAAATACATGTTCATAGAAGCCACTGTGAAAGAAGGAAACTACAAGTTTGGAAAGAAGACACTAAAATGAAACCTGTGTTACTGGATGGGATTGGCAACATCTGTGTGAATTCACAGTTTTCAATACATATTGGTAGATAGGAAAATAAATACAAATAAAACCTATGTATGGATGCGTATATATATTCATATACAGAGATTTTCTAGTATTTTTTTCCTGAGAGGATTCAGGAGCAATGATATCACAATATCAATTCATGTACTCACTCAATGCTCAGACTATGGCTTCTGAAAAGTATGAAGGCTCTTTGGAGAAAGGGATGATTCCATTAGGGCTGCAGCGGGAAAGAACAAGATTAGCCTGGAATGATTTCTTGCACCAAAATGTAAGAAGGTGTTTAAAGAATGAGAAATAACACCTAAGAACATGAAAGCCAGCTTGCAGGGGCTCCCATTGGCCAAGCCTGGGACCATTTGAGCATCAAAGTGAATTACTAAATATTACATTACAAACCAGTGAATAAAATAAAAAGCATGAGTCTAAACTTTTATAAATATATTAATAAATTAAGTTTGATAAGAAAAAATATTTACAAAGTTATAGAGTAACTTCCCACAAAACACTTGTCACTTGTAAAAGGAAATAGAGTAAGTTTATAGTGGAGAAACTGGCAGATACACATTAATTGATTAATGACATATTAGGGAAAATCTCAAATCACATGTCACCTGGTAGAACGCAATGAGAACTAGATTTATTTCTGTAACATATCTACCATAGATTTTCTATAAGTTTGATATTTTTTAAAAATATTTAAATAAAGGATGTCATCAAGAAGATGTGATGGGAAGCTCCTGGCTCCCCCTATCCTCACAGATGCACCAGGTAAACAGCTACACGTGAGTCAGTTCACTCTGAGAGAAATCTGGAAACTAGTTGGGAGACTCTCTGGGTGACTAAGAAAATACTCACATTGAAAGGGGTAGGAAATACTGAGATGCACTCCTACTGCAAACCCTATCCACAGCACATTACAATCCGGAGGGAATCTCCAACTTCCAGCATCTGCCTAAGGAATGAAGAGTTTGGACCACACATCCGTTGCCCCAACTTTTATGGCTGCCATCCAAGGGAACTGGCTTCTGGCTCACCTATATCTGGAAGCTGGAGTCCCCCAGGACCACTGACGTCAAAGAAGTGGTTTTATTTTTTTTGTGTTTTTTTATTTTTCAATTACAGTTGAAATTCAATAATATATTAGTTTCATAGTGGTTAGACATTTATATAACTAACAAAGTGATCCTGCCATTATGTCTAGTACCCCCTTGCACAATACATAGTTATTAGAATACTACTATGTTCCCTATGCTATACTTTACCTCCCCATGACTATTCTGTAACTACCAATTTATACTTCTTAATCCCTTCTCCTTTTTCACCCGGCCCTCCAAACCCCTCCCATATGGCAACCTTTAGTTTGTTTTCTGTATTTATGAGTCTGTTTCTGTTTTGTTGGTTTGTTTATTTTATTTTTTAGATGTCACATAGAAGTGAAATCATATGGTACTTGTCTTTCTATGTTTGACTTATTTCACTTAGCATAATGCTCTCTAGGTCCATCCATGCTGTCACAAGTGGTAAGATTTCATTCTTTCATATGTCCTAGTAATATGCCATCATATATACAAGATAGGGCAAAAGTAGGTTTACAGTTGTTTGTATGGAAAATAATACAAGAATTAACAAATAATAATACAAAAATAAATTCTGTTTTGTGTACTCACAACTGCAAATCTACTTTTGCCCACCCTGTATATACTACCTCTTCTTTATCCAATCGTCTATTGCCGCAAACCAGCGTGGCTAGTAATTCCAGGTCCTGAGTGGGAATGGCAGGGAATTAAGAAAATAGGCTGAAAGAGAAAAAAGAATGGGCTCCAGAGGACTCTTTGCAATGCATAAGATTGCTTGCAAAAGCAAATCTCCACCCCCTTACTGCTTTACTTATAGGGCAAAGTGAAGTCATTAACAAATCAAAGAGATCATTAAAACAAAGTGACATTTCCAAGGTAATCCAAGAATTCTCACAAGTGCAGAAAACCCTCCAACCTGCATAACATCTTAACTTTACAAAACAAAGAATAAAAGGAAAACTGCCTCCAGTCTTTCTGAGGGACATGGAGGACAGGACAAGTACAAACAATCCAGCATCACAGCTAACATGGATGTGTGGAGCAAAACCTAGCCTTTAGCAACTTAACCAAGCAAGTGAGGTGGGGGTTGGGATGAGTGCAAATACTCAGCTTCATAGTCAATATGGAGGAGTAGGGGGGAGAACTTAGCCTTTTGCTAAGCCTCGAACTACAAGAGCTTTGCTACTTGTAGTTTCCCACAGTCTATTGATAGGTACTTAGGTTGCTTCCATGTATTGGCTATCATAAATAATGATGCAAATAACATAAGAATAGATATATCTTTTCAAATTAGTGTTTTGGGTTTTTTTTTTAATAAATACTGAGAAGTGGGATTGCAAGGTCATATGGTAGTTAGATTTTTTTTTAATTTTAGGACCCTCCATACTGTTTTCCACAGTGGCTGCACCAGTCTGCATTCCCACCAACAGTGCATGAGAACACCCTTTTCTCCACATCCTCACTAACTCTTGTAGTTTGTTAATTTATTGGCAATAGCCATTTTGAGAGGTGTGAGGTGATATCACATTGTGGTTTTAATTTGCATTTCTCTCGTGATTAGTGACATCAAGCACCTATTCATATGCTTATTGGCCATCTATATGTCCTCAAAGCAGTAGTTTTAAATGGGAGCAAAAGCACTTCCTTCAGCTTCCCAAGCTCAGTGCAGAGCAAGCAGATAATAAAGTCCAGCTCTCAACTTCTCCATGGAAGAGGCTAGACTGTACATGTCTCAGTTTTCCATCTGTCGTCCAAGGACTGGGCTTCTCTCTAGCCTACATCTAGGTAAGGCAGATATTTTTTTTAAGTTTCTTTGTTTGTTTGTTTTTTGGGTTTTTTTGTTTAGTTTATTCATTTTAGAGAGAGGGGACAGAGAGAGAGAGAGAGAGAAGAGGGGGAGGAGCAGAAAGCATAGACTCCCATATGTGCCTTGACCAGGCAAGCCCAGAGCCCCAAACTGGTGACCTCAGCACTCCGGGTCGACGGCTTACCCACTGCGCCACCGCAGGTCAGGTGATAAGGCAGACATTTAATAGTACTCCAAGAACTGGAATGGGAGTGTGGGTACTTCCTTCACCTTCTCCCCTCAACTCACTCCAGTGAGAAGAACCAAGCCTACAACTTCTCCCTGAGAAGCACTGGTCCATGCATCGAGTGTCCCAACTTTTACAGCTGCGACCTGACTGTGTCCTAACTCACCTAGCTCTGAGAGCTGATGGGAACTGACATTTCTAGTCCCCTGAGTCCACAAAGGACTTTTCTAAAAAGTTAAAAAGAGATAGTACATCCAAATCTATTCTATGAGAACAACATTACCCTGATACAAAGGTAGATAAAGATATCACAAAAAAAGAAAAGTACAGGCCAATATCTCTAATGAACACAAATGCAAAATTCTTCAATATTCACAAATGAAAATCAATAATACATCAAAATATTATACATCATGACCAAGTGAAATTTATACCTGGGATGCAATGTTGGTTAAACATATACAAATCAATCCGTGTGATAAACCACTTTAACAGACTAAAAGTTTTAAACAACAGGATCATCTCAATAGATGCCACAATAGCTTTTGACAAAGTTCAACTTCCATACATGACAAAAACTCTCAACAAAATAGATATTGGAGAAATTTACCTCAATACATTGAAAACATTTATAAGAAGTCCACAGCTGCCCTGGCCAGTTGGCTCAGTGGTAGAGTGTCAGCCCGACATGTAGAAGTCCCAGGTTCAATTTCCGGCCAGGGCACACAGGAGAAGTGACCATCTGCTTCTCCATCCCTCCTCTTCTCCTTCCTCTCTATCTATCTCTCTTTTCCTCCCACAGCCATGGCTCAGTTAGAGGAAGTTGGCCCCAGATGCTGAGGATGGCACCATGACTTCACCTCAGGCACTAAAACTGCTCAGTTGCCAGCAACAGAGCAACGCCCCAGATGGGTAGAACATCGCCTGCCCACTAGGGGGCTTGCTGGGTGAATCCCAGTTAGGGCCCATGCGCGAGTCTGTCTCTCTGCCTCTTCCGCTTCTCACTAAAGAAAAAAAGAAGTCCACAGCTAACATCCTAATCAACAGGGGTAAACTTCATGTTTCTCTTATAAGATCTAGTACAGGTAAGAGTGCACACTCTCAGCCCTTCTATTCAACAGACTACTGAAAGTACTAGCAAGAGCAACCAGAAAAGGCAAAGAAACAAAAGGCATTCAAATTGGAAAAGAAGTAAAATTTTCACTATTTTCAAATTATAATCCTATATGTAGAAAACCTTAAAGTATATATTTTTAAATACAGAACTAATAAGTAATTCAGTAAAGTTGTTGAGTATAAAATCAATATACAAAAATTAGTTGCATTTCTTTTTTTAAGATTTTATTTATATATTTATATATTTAGAAAGGGGAGAAAAAAAGAGAGACAGAGAGAGAGAAGAGGAAGAAGAACAGGAAGCATCAACTCCCATATGTGCCTTGACCAGGCAAGCCGGAGTTTTGAACCAGCAACCTCAGCATTCCAGGTCCACATTTTATCCACTGAGCCACCACAGGTGCAACAGTAATCTGCCTGAAAAAGAAATCAAGAAAACTATCCCATTTACAAAAGCATTAAAATTAATAAAATATTTCGAAATAAATTTAACCATGTAGATAAAAAAAATCTCTACACTGATAACAATAAACCATTGATGAAAGAAATAAAAAAAGACACAAATAAATGAAAAGATATCTTGTGTTCATGGGTTGGAAAAATTAATATTGTTCAAATGGCCATACTATCCAAGGCAATACACAGATTTAATGCAGTCTCTCCCAAAATGCCAATTGCATTCTCCACAGATACAGAAAAACAATCCTAAACTCATATGAAACAGCAAAAGAACCCAAATAGCCAAAACAATCTTGAGAAAGAACAAAGTTGGAAGTAACACACTTCCTTATTTCAAATTATGTTACAAAGTTATAGTAATAAAATGACATGGTTATTGGCATAAAAATAGTTGCATGAACCAATGGGATACATTAAAGAGCCTGGGAATAAATTAAAATTTTTTAAATTAAAAACTTGAAATAGAACTCGTCTTGAAAAGACCTCTAAATGTGTGACTGCTTCAAAATACAAATAGAGTTAACTACTAAGAAGGGAACTTTTCATCAAAAACTTCCTCTACTGCTCAGAACATAGGGGAACACAGGGTAATCCTTGAGTTTCTAGCACAGACAGTAATGGGAAGTGAATTATTACACTGACGCAGACCCCCCAGGAGAGAATCACTTCCAATTTCTACCCTATATGTGTCTAAGAAGGACACTGGATAAGAGAGATTCATCAAAGAGCACCTGGATTGGAAATGGGGGGTGGGGGTGAAACCTAAAGGACACATGCTTTCTTTTTGGGGTAATGAATATGTTCTAAAATTGACTGTGGTGATGGTCACATGTATCCATGAATATGCTCATTAAAATACACATTTTAAATGTGAGATGTGTACCGTATGTGAGTTTTATATTGAAATGCAGAAAAAAAGGCTCTTAGCATAAGTAACTTTTAGCCAAACTTTCTCTAAAACAAAGACTTTTAGCAAAACTTACTTTTTCTAAAGGACTCCCTACTCCGACTTTGAGGCTGGCTTCCCAGGCTGTGGCCTTGGGCTGGTTCTGCGAGGTTGTAGGTGTCCCCAGAACGTTTCTCCCTGAATTAATCCTATAAGTAAGCCTTGTAAATGAGCTTGTTTCACTGTTTTGTTTTACTACTAGGCTTCCCCTCCTCTCCATTCCCCAATCAGTGTGTAATTCTGTCTTTAAAAGCTAACTTCTAGCCCTGGCCAGTTGGCTCAGTGGTAGAGCGTCGGCCTGGCGTGCAGGAGCCCCAGGTTCGATTCCCGGCCAGGGCACACAGGAGAAGCACCCATCTGCTTCCCCGCCCCTCCCCCTCTCCTTCCTCTCTGTCTCTCTCTTCCCTCCCGCAGCCAGGGCTCCATTGGAGCAAAAGTTGGCCCAGGCGCTGAGGATGGCTCCATTGCCTCTGCCTCAGGCGCTAGAATGGCTCTGGTTGCAACAGAGCATCGTCCCATGGTGGGTGTGCCGGGTGGATCCTGGTCGGGCGCATGCGGGAGTCTGACTGACTGCCTCCCCATTTCCAACTTCAGAAAAATACAAAAAATTAAAAAATAAAAAATTTTTTTTAAAAATCTAACTTAAAACTGTGTTCGGGGGCCACATGGTTGGAATGACTTAGGTCTTCGTGTGGTTGTTGGCTTTGAATAAAGACTCCTTTAAATTTGAACTTTAGGGTGGAGAACATCTGTATACTGTTGCTGGTTTCGCTACTTAATATCTCAGTAAAGCTGTTAAGGAATAAGGAAAAGAATTCCACAAGAGCAGGATTAGGGAGGGCAGTCAGACTGGCTGACCAAGGAACTGCCATCAGCAGGCAGGGGTTCCTTGCTTTTCCTGCCAAGCACTACACATAAATGTTATGCGTAGAGGAAAACTCTCATGTTTCCTGTTATACCCTTCTCCAAGTGTAAATCATCAGTGCAGTTTTCCTGTTTTTCTCTTACACAGATCAGGTATATGGTGTATGTGTCTGTGTGCTGGGGAGGAGGCAGGGTGAGTGAGAAAGATTAAATTCATTCTTTAGTCACAGGTTGCCAGTCCTTGAGAATCTATCTGATATAAAGGAAAATGTCTGAAAGCCAGAGAAGCCAGGCTTAGAGCTTATCACAGCAACTAGATAAGACCCTGAGTTCTCCCTCAAAGAGAAAATGAGTACTTTTTTCTTAAGAGCGAGACAGAGACAGGAAGGGAGAGAGATGAGAAACATCAACTGATAGTTGTGTCACTTTGGTTGTTCAGTGATTGTTTCTTATACATGCCTTGATTGGGAGCCTCCAGCTGAGCCAGTGACCCCTTGCTCAAGCCAGCGACCTTGGGCTTCAAACTAGCGACCTCAGGCTTGAAACCAGCAACCTCTGGACTCGAGCCAGCAGCCATGGGGTCATGTCTATAATCCTACACTCATACCAGATGAGCCCATGCTCAAGCTGGCCATCTCAGGGTTTCACTCCTGGGTCCTCGGAGTCCCAGGTTGATGCTCTATCCACTGCGCCACCACCTGGTCAAGCAGGTACATTTTCTGTTGCATTGTTTTGGGTAGAGTCATAATCAAGACCCAATTAATATTATGTTTAAATTTCTATTTGCAAAATAAAAATAAAATTGATTTTTCATCATTAACAACTTTTTTCATTTTAGTTTCTTTTTTAAAGATTGCTGAGCCTAGCCCTGGCCGGTTGGCTCAGCAGTAGAGTGTCGGCCTGGTGTGCAGGGGACCCGGGTTCGATTCCCTGCCAGGGCACATAGGAGAAGCACCCATTTGCTTCTCCACCCCCCCTCCTTCCTCTCTGTCTCTCTCTTCCCCTCCCGCAGCCAAGGCTCCATTGGAGCAAAGATGGCCCGGGCGCTGGGGATGGCTCCTTGGCCTCTGCCCCGGGTGCTGGAGTGGCTCTGGTCACGGCAGGGCGACGCCCCGGAGGGGCAGAGCATCGCCCCCTGGGGGGCAGAGCGTCGCCTCTGGTGGGCATGCCGAGTGGATCCTGGTCAGGCACATGCGGGAACCTGTCTGACTGTCTCTCCCCATTTCCAGCTTCAGAAAAATACAAAAAAAAAAAAAAGATTGCTGAGCCTGTCTGTCTTCTGAATAAGAGTTCATATTAGCATTTACCTGTTTCAGAAGTTAAGGAACTAAGTGAATCTCTTAAAGACATTTCTTGGGGAGAATCCAATACTGTCATCTGTATCTCCTGCCAGAAAGCCCAGAAATTTCTGTTAGTACAGTGTCCCCACTGGAAGAACAGAGGATTCAGAAGAGCAGCCTTTTCCCCTCTTTGGTCTTTGATATTTCTATGATAAATTTCTAAAAAACTAGATGAAAATTTGATATTTCTATGATAAATTGCTAAAAAACTAGATGAAAATTTGTGCAGAAAACACAGACATAATGAGAAGACAGAAAAGTGCAATCCAAATGAAACCACAAGAGAAACCTCCAGGAAATGAACTGAGTAATATGGAAATAACCAAACTTCCGGATGTGGAGTTCAAAATAATGATTGTAAGGATGCTTAGGGATCTTAGAACAACAATGGATGGTCATTATGAACACCTAAATAAAGAAATAGCAAGTATAAAAAAGGATATTGAAATATTAAAAAAGAATCAGTCGGAGATGACAAATACAATATGAGAAATGAAGACCACAATGGAAGGAATTAAAAACAGGATGGATGGAGCTGAGGATCGAATCAGTGAGTTGGAGGACAAGTTGAATGAAGGCATGAAAGCAGAGAAGAAAAAAGAAAAGAGACTCAAAAAGTCTGAGGAAACTCTAAGAGAGCTCTGTGACAACATGAAGAGAAATAACATCTGCATCATAGGGGTTCCTGAAGAAGAAGAGAAAGAACAAGGGATAGAGACTTTGTTCAATCATATCATAGCTGAAAACTTCCCTAAATTAATGCAGGAGAAACTCTCACAAGTTCAAGAAGCACAGAGAACTCCATTAAAGAGAAACCTACACCAAGACACATCATAATTAAAATACCAAAACTAAGTGATAAAGAGAAAATATTAAAAGCTGCTAGAGAAAAAAAGGCTATCACCTACAAAGGAGCCCCCATAAGGATGACATCCGACTTCTCAACAGAAACACTTGAGGCCAGAAGGGAATGGCAAGAAATATTCAAAGTAATGCAGAACAAGAACCTACAACCAAGACTACTTTATCCAGCAAGGCTATCATTTAAAATTGAAGGAGAAATAAAAAGCTTCCCAGACAAAAAAAAAAACACTCAAGGAATTCATTACAACCAAACCAATGATGTGGGGTATGCAACATAATCAAATGTCAAAAATAATCTGGAGATGTTTTCTCTGAACATATGTACCCTGATTTATCAATGTCACTGCATTAAAATTAATAAAAATTAAAAAAAAAGAAAATGCAGTCACTGGCCCTGTCTGGTGGCTCAGTGGATAGAGCATCAGCCCAGCATATGGATATCACAGGTTCAATTCCCATTCAGGACACACAGGAGCAGCAACCATCTCTTCTCTCCCCCTCCTTCTCCCTTCCTCTCCCTCTTTCCCTCCTTCAGCCAGTGGCCTAAATAGTTTGAGCGTGGCCCTGGGTGCTGAGGATAGCTCCCTCTGAGCGTGACAGCCTCAGGCACTAAAGACAGCTCAGTACTCGAGCATCGGCCCCAGATGGCATTGCCAAGTGGATCTCAAGCAGGGCGCATGCAGGAGTCTATCTCAGTGTCTCCTCTCCTCTCACCTAAAAAAGAGAGAGAGAGAGAGAAAATGCAGTCACTGAAATACTTTAACTACATATTTTGATACATATAAAAGTATCAAATACTCTATGTAGTTTGATATATATAAATGTTTTTTCTTTGTAAGTAAAATGTACATTTTTCAACTTATTGTCTTAAACACTTGCTATCCCATCACTGATCACATTATAAGCCCTCAGTAAATATTTGTTGATAACAGTATTCCTGTGCAATATTTGAACAGGAATTAAAGGGAAAAGTTGCAATTTGCCTGTCCGCAGATGAGCTCTGAAATTATTTGTGGTTTATGAAAACTGAAAGTCACTAGATATCAAGCATAAGAAATTATCTTTGCCCTGGCTGGTTTGCTCAGTGGTAGAGCGTCAGCCTGGCGTGCGGGAGTCCTGGGTTCAATTCCCGGCCAGGGCACACAGGAGAAGCGCCCATCTGCTTCTCCACCCCTCCCCCTCTCCTTCCTCTCTGTCTCTCTCTTCCCCTCCAGCAGCCGAGGCTCCATTGGAGCAAAGATGGCCCGGGCGCTGGGGATGGCTCCTTGGCCTCTGCCCCAGGCGCTAGAGTGTCTCTGGTCGCAATAGAGCGATGCCCCAGAGGGGCAGAGCACACCCCCCCCCATGGGCAGAGCTTCGCCCCTGGTGGGCATGCCGGGTGGATCCCGGTCGGGCGCATGCGGGAGTCTGTCTGACTGTCTCTCCGTTTCCAGCTTTGGAAAAATACAAAAAAATATATATATATATTATCTTTTTTTTTTTTTTTTTTTTTTTTTTTTGTTAAGGAAAATGAAATACAGTGAACATTACTATTTCATGCTGCTGAGGAGGTAAAGTTAAGACCTTGTTTTTCTATTTAGTGTGTGTGTGGGGGGGTAACTTACCCAGCCTGAACCTTTCAGTTTCTTCATCCCTAAAAACGAGATAATATCTGCTCTGCCTCCCCTAGAGGGGTGTTTTGAAATCAAATGCAGTTTTGAAATAAAGTGTGCTGTACACGCGTTGGGGTTTAAGATTACTTGTAGCTCCTTGGTTTTGCTTCCTTCTAAGGTCTGACATAGTACTGTTTTGAAATGTTATATTGCTCCCTAGAAGTAAACTTTCCAAACTGATGATGAAAATAATAAGAAATAAGTTGCGCATCATGTTTACTTAAAGTAATGGTGTTTCTGAAACTATACTGACGTCTGAGTGGAAAGTGAAATCCACTTATAATTGTTCTGGCTCGGTTTGTAAAATGGCAACATAAGAGCTCGTCCTGATGCTCAGAATTTACCCTTCAAAGGTCACAGTTCCAAAAAGTGCACCAGGAAATGGTTTTGGAATCCCGAGCCCACAGCCACTTCTCCGTGTGGGAATTCACTGGTGAAAATGTGGGAGACAAAGCATTGTATATGTCAGCATCGCCCACCTCCGGTTTCTTAAATGGAGTGATTTCTGTGCTAGTGAATTTCCTGGAGCCTGAAGTTTTATAGGAGAGCTGTTCCTCTTCCTCTGATACTTCTATGTCATCTTAGAAGAGTCATTCCGGAGACAAGCCTGATTTATTATCGCCTTAGCTTCCTCATTATATTTTCTTTAAGGTGCTCTGAAGGCATCTGATTGGACGGTGTCTGAGAATCTGAAGAGGTGTAAGGATTTTGCAGCCAGATGACGACCACTAACGTTTCGCTCTTCTTTCTTTGGTAGCTCAACTTCTAATGACGAGTGACTGCATCTGGGTGAGAGGTGGCGTTACCTGGACTGAACTCTATACTAGGACATTGTAGGTGGGAAGGCTGTGGTTGGACATGTCCCAATATTGCTCCTCCTCCCTTCTTTGCTTTCCCTTCCAAACTAAGTAGTAAATACAAATAATCCAAACACTAAGTTTCTAGAATGAACTCAATCAGGAGAGCACAGCTGGGAGGTTTTTCCTAGATAGCAGGACTACACTCTGTTCCCAGATCGAATCTTTTATTGTCTATCTCATAGATTCTTTGTGGGGGGTTTTTTACAGAGACAGAGAGAGGGATAGACAGGGACAGACAGACAGGAATGGAGAGATAAGAAGCATCAATCATTAGTTTTTTGTTGTGCATTGCAACACCTTAGTTGTTCATTGATTGCTTTCTCCTATGTGCCTTGACCGCGGGGCTACAGCAGACCGAGTAACCCCTTGCTCTAGCCAGAGACCTTGGGTCCAAGCTGGTGAGCTTTTGCTCAAACCAGATGAGCCCGCGCTCAAGCTGGCGACCTCAGGGTCTTGAACCTGGGTCCTCGGCATCTCAGTCCAATGCTCTATCCACTGTGCCACTGCCTGGTCAGGCTCTCATAGATCCTTGTTGGGTGCTTATATATCTTCTAAAACTGTGGTAAGTTACCAAAGAATGGAAAAATTAATATTAATATTTTAGGAGAAAGAGTTAGGTTTCTTGCCCCCTCCTTTCTGTAAGGAATGAGGGGAGAGGAATGTGGAAGTTTCCTGGCTTGCAGGGACATACTGTGTAGGAAACCCCCCTTTTTCCTAGGAAGCTTAAAGGGCAGTTTTTAATTTAGGCCAAGCATTCAGAGAAATTTTGTAAATATGATTTTTTATATATATACTTGTATGTGATTTACACCGAGTCAGGATGGCTGATAGCATTGTATTGTAAATGAAGAGGGGAAAGGGAGGATTAAGCAGGCCCTTTCTTCTCCCTTCTTTCTTTCTTTAATGGGCCATTCACAAACACTTATCCCCTGACATCATGTAAGCTCCCCCTCCCATCCTGAAAACGTGTGATTAATGTATATACCTCTAAACAAAGGGATGGCAGATGAACACTAAACGATTTGGGAATGTCTTTTAATATATAAAACAATGTTTTTCACTATTGTGTTGCCCTATAAGTTTTAATATGTAGCAATGTTTTTCATGAATTCTATAGACAAATGTTATAAGCTTAATAATGATTATGTCATGCCCCCCTCCTTTTCCCGTCAACCTGTGTTTGATCAAGGGTATATAACCTGCCTCAGGGCTATATTCAGCACTGCACGATTTAGGTCAATTATACCCCGTGTTTGTCATATGCAGCCAGCTTATTAATAAATCTCCTCCTTTTAATAAAACTCCTTAAAAATTAATTTGGACTCAGTGTCTCTACATAAACCCGGAGGAATGGTACTTTACAACAAAACCAGAGGCAGATTAAGGTCAGTTGAGGCCCTGGGTGCAGAAGAAAATATTGGGCCCCTTAAAAAGAGAGAGAGACAGGGAAAATAAAGATACTTATTAACCATATTTTTAAATAAACAAAAAATATTATGTACTATTAATGTTAAAATTGCACATATGAAACCAAACTTGGTGTCATTAGAAAAAAGTGTAAAGTTGGGGTTTTGCAGGGCCTACAGAAGTTGGGGCCCAGGGCACACACCTGGTGCACCCGCCATTAAATCCACCTCTGTCTAAAACTAAATATCTCTTAAATCATCTTATACTAGAGAGAGGACATGTTTGGAGAAGAAGAAACTTTTTTTCTATTTTAATGTTTTTCATTTTAAATGTGTCATTTTTTAAAAATGAAAGAATAACTGTAGTAGATGGAAACAATGGATTCTCAAGTTTTCTTGTTTTGTTTTTATAAAGCAGAGTTTGCATTGAATGAAGATTTGTAGATTTGTTTAGAGAGGCAGTAAAATTTTGGGGTGGTTGTTTTGTGTTTGGGTTTTGATTTCATGTTCTTTAAGATTTTTTAACCAACACTGAGATTTGGTCACTGTTTTTGCTGTGACCAAATGTCACAAATGTGCATCATTCTGTGTTTTGAAATATTTCACTGTGAAAATGTTTGCCTGTGAAGATTCAATCAAATAGCATTCATTTTCCCAAATGCTACAAATTTGGGTTGATTTCTTTTAATAGTTGAAAGTTTTTTGTCTCAAAATCTAACAACCTGCTATGTTTTGACTTAAGATAGGGTACTGGATAAATTATCTTATGAGGTTTCTATAAGTTAGTGCATTTCAGTGGTGATCAATCCATGTTTTGGGAAGATGCTATAGAAAGGAGAAAAGAGTACCTGCTCTTGTACACTGCATCTGACTTCCCAGGTATCAGTTAGCAGATACATTATTTTTGTGGTATTAGTTTGGTTTTGCAGTTGGGAGTTAAAGGAATTCTTTAGTAGCATAATAGCTTATGACTTTAGTTCATCTTCATTACGCCAAGAGTATAAAAAAGTTATTTGGCCCTGGCTGGTTGGCTCAGTGGTAGAGCACTGGCCAGCATGTGGATGTCTGGTTCCACTCCCAGTTGGAGCACACAGGAGAAGTGACCATCTGATTCTCCACCCCTTTCCTTTCTTTCTATCTCCTTTTTTCTCTCTCTCTCTTCCCCTCCCACAGCCATGGCTCTATTGGTTCAAAAACATTGGCCCTAGTCACTGAGGATGGGTCGTCAAGCTCCTGCCTCAGGTGCTAAAAATAGCTTGGTTGTGAGCATGGCCCCAGATGGGCAGAGCATCAGCCCCAGACAGGGGTTGCCTGGTGGATCCCAGTCAGGACACATGTAGGAGTCTGTTTCTCTATCTCCCTTTCTCTCTTTGGAAAAAGAAAAAATAAATAAATTATTCAGATGAGTTATCAACATAACACCAACTATTTTCCAGTTTTTAGTCTAGACATGTAACACTATGTATAAACCCAGTATAAGAATTTTGTTGTGACTGACCAGGAAGTGGTGCAGTGAATGAAGTGTCAGACTAGGACTCAGAGGACCCAGGTTCAAAACTCCAAGGTCACAGGCTTGAGCATAGGCTCATCTGTCTTGAGAGTGAGCTCACCAGCTCGAGCATGGGGTTGCTGGCTTGAGCGTGGGATCATAGACATGACCCCACGGTAGCTGGCTTGAGCCCAAAGTCACTGGCTTGAGTAAGGAGTCAATTGCTCTGCTGGAGCCCTTGAGTCAAGGCACATATAAGAAAGCAATCAATGAACAACTAAGGTGCCACAATGAAGAATTGATGCTTCTCATCTCTCTCCCTTCATGTCTGTCTGTCCCTATCTGTCCTTCTCTCTGTCTCTCTCTCTCTGTCACAGAAAAAAAAAATTTTGCTGTACTACTCAACCATAAGAAATGATGACATATTGCCACTCATCACAAAATGAATGGACCTTGAGGACATTATACAAAGTAAAATAAGTAAATCAGAAAAATCTAAGAACTGTATGATTTCACACATAGGTGGGATATAAGACTGAGACTCATGGACATTGATGAGAGTGCAGTGGTTACCAGGGGAGGAAGTGGGAGAGGGGAGTAAAGAGGGACAAATATACAGCAACAGTAAGTGATCTGACTTTGGGTGATGGGCATGCTACAAACTGTTCATGTTCACCAGAAACCTATGCACTCTTATTGGTTAATGTCACTCAGTAAATTTAATTTAAAAATAAATAAACTAGATAAATAAATAAATAAATTTTAAAAAATAAAATAGCTATTTTTCAAGGCTTCCTTAAACTAAAAAAAAAAAAAAGAATCCTGCTGTATAAAGGTGATTCATTGCATAACATGACATGCCATTACATAACTAACAACGCAAACATATATTTGGCTGCCTGAGCAACAAAAGTCAAAATCCTGAGCAGGTGCTGGTACAAAACGAAAGAGGTTTATTCCAGTGCCGCGACCTAGGAGGATGGTGGACTCTCATCTCAAAGACAATCTATTCTTCCTGCTCAAGCCCAGGTTCTTATAGGGATAAGGAGGGAAGGGCTTTTTTTTATCCAATTATCTTGCTAGTTTTTGGTTCACTCAGGCCCTGACCATTTATCATTCTAGCTTTTTGGCCGAGTCAGACCCTGTCCATTCATCTCTCTAGCATAAGAACCTTCCTAGCAGTTACCCTGGTCAATGGGGAAGACTCCTTGGCACTCTGTCTACAGTAACAATCACACAACTTTTTTTTCCCCATGACTGCAGTCCTGGATACTGTTTTCTTTATATACCTTGCCATTGTTTACATCATCATTGCATAATTGCCACAGAGAGAAAAGAAATCTGGAGGAAGTTTCAATATAACCAGAGTAGAGTCAACTAAATTAACAATTCTGACTAAGCTCCAGGTTCAATTTATAAGTTGTCCTCTTTGTGCTACTTATAAATTGCGGAGACCTGGTGACTTTGCCACCTGCCTATTTTTCTGTCCTACATGACTGAAAACACACAGAAGGTGACAACCACTCTTTTTGAAGTTTCAAAAGCCTTTTGACCATTTGTTTATATTCCCACTGCACTATAAACCTCCTTATTTTTGGTACTTATTGAATTCAGCATTTCAATTATTATATATATACTTCAGCTCCAAAATTTCTCCTTTGTTCTTTTTTATGTTTTCTATCTCTTTGTCAAACTTCTAACATTTTTTGTACTGTTTTGCTAACATTAAGTGTTTATCTGTGTTCTCTGTAGCTGACTGATCATTTTGAGAATACTTATTTTTAATTGTTTGTCACTTAATTTACCTGTATATCTTTGGGGCCCCTCACTGAAGGTTACAGTGTTCCTTTGGTAGAGTAGTGTTTCTGGTTCTCTCTAATTCCTGTAGCCTTGTGTCGGTGGCTGCACATTTAAGAAAGAGTCATCTCTTCCAGACTTTATAGAGTGGCTTTGGTAAGAAAGACCTCCACCTGCAGGTGGGGGCACACTGGAGTGTGATGTGTCCCTGGGTCTAGTGGTACAGAGTGCCAACTGAGAGGTGTGTGGCATCACAAGGCTGGGATGGAGGGCATGATGTCTATTCAACTCAGGCCACTGTGACCACAGTATTGACAACTGTGTGGTCCTTGGCAAGTGCTACTGAGTGTCCATAGTGGTGGCAAGAGCTATCAGGTTCCTAAGCTGTGCCTCCAGGTTCAGTGGTTAGGGACCACTACAGGCAGTGATGGTGGCCAGAGCTGGTGGTGTACACATCATCGGCTGAGGGGCCAGCTTCATGTGCCTGTGTAGTGGCAGGGACCTGTTGCAAACACATACATAGTCGTTGGAGCCAAGACAGACAGCTGCCAGAGCACTGGTAGTTCGGAGGCACTGGCTGTTGGCACATACTACACTGGTTGCTGGGTCTTGGTCTAGTTGCACAACAATGCAGCAAGGTGAGGATGTTGGACTGGTGGCATGCAGGTGCCCATCTGTAGGGACTAGTTGCAGGTGATCACAGCAGCACAGGCCAGTGACAGAAACAGAGCCTTATCTGAGCCCACAAACAGCGATGGTGGGCATGACTGCCAGGTGTGTTCTTCTGTGACTGCAGTCTTTCCTGGGTGTGCACACACAGTGAAAGGCTGGTGACGGGTGTCAGGCTGGTAGTGTGCAGTTGCACAACTGGAGGGGCTAGACGCAAGCACACACAGCTGTGGAGTCAGCTGTGTGGTTCTAGGCTGGTGTTTTGCAATCGTAGCACCTCCAAGGCCCAGGCTGGCTGCTGGTGCAATCCCAGAGTTCCAAAGGAATGGGGGTGCAGGGAGGAACTCAGGTGGCTGCAGTCAGTGAAAGTGCATACCCATAGGGAAAGCTGGCAAAGTTTGCGGGACGCTTATGGCAGCTGTGCTGGGTATTTGTTTCTTATTGTTGGAAGCAGCTGGGTTTGTCTGTAAAGCAGATTACTGTGAATGTCAGTCACTTGCATGCATGACTGCTGTCAGTAGCCACTGCTTTTCCCTATTGTTCTAGCCATCTCTGTGTGTCTCAGCTTTGCCAATCTGGGCAGGGTGAAATTGAAGTGGTACCTTCATGCAGTGCTCCAGAGGGAAGCTACTTGTTCACCCCAGTCTTCCTTTCCCGGTGAGGGAAACTTTTCTAACTGGGGAGTTCCCTCCTAGCAGTAAGCAATGCCAGTTTGAGGGGATGAGATAACACAGGAAAAATTAAGCTCTATTGCTTCTTTTCCTGTGTGGTTATTCTCAGCTTTTTTTTATGCCCTGTGTAGCCGACATTTCTTAAATGGACTCCAGAGCATACCCAGAGCTATTTTTGTTACTAGATAGCTGTCTAATTATTGATCTTTGTTAGGGGGCAGGTGCTGTGGTCTCCTATGATGTCACATTTGGCATCAATAAATATTGATTGAATGTATAAATGCTGTTCTTACCACAACCCATGGTTGTAGTATTATTATTTGCAGTATTTCACTTAAGTGCAAACAGCCTCTAAATTGTCAGGATCTGCTATGTCTCATGTTTAAAAGTGCACATTTCTGATGAAACAGACCTAGTTTTACCATTTACTTCTAGCGGTCCACCAGTGACACAACTTATGACTTGGAGATTGTGTGTCACCTCTTTCTGGTCCAAGAATGGAAGTAGGAAGTGTGTTCACCAGCTAGCCTCACAATGCACACAAGGCTATGTGACCTCTAGGATTTGCTCATTGATTTATATAGGCCATTTCCATTGGTGCCTGGGGTGTGACATAGGGACAGGTGTCTAAATGAGATAAAGCTACTTACACTATTTACCTCAGAGTTTTGCTGAGTCTCAAATAAGACAACATGTGTGAACACTCTTTTTAAATTGTGGAACCCTAAAGAAAATGGCAAATTATTAATAATGCTAAATAAATTGTTAGATAAATTTATCTTTACAATTCTATGCTTGTCACTACTCATAGTGTGAATTAAGAGTGTGTTATCAAATGTTGCTACACACTGGGCCAGGCAATTCTCTGGTTTCCTTGTCTCTGATAGAATTTAATTAGTATATTTCCATGTTTTGTAGCGTTTTACTCCAGTAGTTACTCACCTCTTCACTTTTCAGTTTAAGGACTTCCAAGTTTTATGGTTGCTTCACGTGACTGCTAATTTTGTTTTACACTTTGGAGGAAGAGTACATATTAGGCAATGTGTCCTTTTATTTAACCTTTTCTAATACTATTGAGAAACTACAAGAAATTGTTCTTTGATATTTCTCACTTTTCGTAGTGACACAAGTTCTATGGGGCAAGATTTTTCTATTTTAAAATAAGTCTTTATCTTACTCAATTCACATGGGTTGCTGTTTGTCCTGATTGGCCAGACACTGGAAAGACATTTTCACAATAGCCTGGCATTTCAAAATTCACGCAGATATGGAAAACTATGAATTTTCCAGACTCTCTCAATTTCAGCTCAGAATTTCATTTAAAATGTTTAATACCAGGCCCTGGCCGGTTAGCTCAGTGGTAGAGCGTCGGCCTGGTGTGCAGGAGTCCAGGGTTCAATTCCCAGCCAGGGCACACAGGAGAAGCGCCCATCTGCCTCTCCACCCCTTCCCCTCTCCTTCTTCTCTGTCTCTCTCTTCCCCTCCCGCAGCCAACGCTCCATTAGAGCAAAGTTTGCCTGGGTGCTGAGGATGGCTCTGTGGCCTCTGCTTCAGGCGCTAGAATGGCTCTGATTACGACAAAGCAACGCCCCAAGATGGGCAGAGCATCGCCCCTTGGTGGGTGTGCCGGGTGGAGAGGTCAGGTGCATGAGGGAGTCTGTCTGACTGCCTCCCCGTTTCCAACTTCAGAAAAATAAAAAAAAAAATTTTTTTAATTTTTTTAAATAAATAAATAAAATGTTTAATACCTTAGCTATGAATATGATGTCAGGTTTATTCTAAAATCTATGCGAACACTTGTGTACCTCTCCTGTCACAGGCAAGAAACAGAAGCCTAACAAGTACTTACTTGTTGAAGGTCATCCACTTAGGTGGGAAGAGAACCCTGGAGCCCCTGCCTGACATTCCCTGCATTATCTTGCCTACCCTGCAATAATCAGGACCCCTTTTGCATCAGAGAACTGCCAACCTCAATTCCCGCAGGACTCCACCCACAGAACATCCCTATAAGATACTATTCACATCAACTCTGGCCTAAGTCAAGCACCACAGTTGTAAACGTGGCACTTTATCCAAATTATAGGCCTCAGGCAATAAGCAGATAAATTCAGAATCCAAACTTAATGTTATCTCAGCTCACAGAAGAGCACTAACCAGATTTATGATCAAATGCAGGTTTTCCAAGTCATATTTATTAAGATGTAATTTTCATTTTACCTTTTTTTTTTTTTTTTTTTACAGAGGCAGAGATAGACAGGGACAGACAGGAACAGAGAGAGATGAGAAGCATCAATCATCAGTTTCTCGTTGCGCGTTGCGACTTCTTAGTTGTTCATTGATTGCTTTCTCACATGTGCCTTGACCGTGGGCCTTCAGCAGACCGAGTAACCCCTTGCTGGAGCCAGCGACCTTGGGTCCAAGCTGGCGAGCTCTTTGCTCAAGCCAGATGAGCCCGCACTCAAGCTGGTGACCTCGGGGTCTCGAACCTGGGTCCTTCCGCATCCCAGTCCAACGCTCTATCCACTGTGCCACCGCCTGGTCAGGCTTCATTTTACCTTTTTTAGTGTACAGTTCTGAGTTTTGATAAATGCATTCAGTCATGTAACCATCATCACAGTTCAGAACAATTCCATCACCCAAAAAAATGTCCTGTGCCCTTTTATAATCAACACCCACCTCCCAAATGCTAGTCCCTAGCAACAAATGATCTGTCCTCAATCCCTATAGTTTAAAAACAGGATTATCAGTCTTTGTAAGCTTTGGTATTCTCATTCATTGATGGAAATATTAATAATATTACCAGGCTTTGGCTGGTTGGTTCAGTGGTAGAGCGTCAGCCCAGTATGTGGATGTCCTGAGTTTGATTCCGGGTCAGGGCACACAGGAGAAGCTCTCATCTGCTTCTCCACCCCTCCCCCTCTTCCTTCTGTGTGTGTGTGTGTGTGTGTGTGTGTGTGTCTCTCTCTCTCTCTCTCTCCCTCCCTCTCTTTGTCTCTCTCTTCTCCTCCTGCAGCTATGGCAATTGGAGTGAGCTGGCCACGGGTGCTAAGGATGGCTCCATGGCCTCTGCCTCAGGTGCTAAGAAGAGCTCAGTTGCTGAGCAACAGAGCAACACCCCAGATGGGCAGAGCATTGCCCTCTAGTGGGCTCGCAGGGTGGATCTCAGTCAAGACGCATGCAGGAATCTGTCTCTGCCTCCGTTCCTCTCACTGAATAAAATAATAATAATAATAATAATAATATCACTTATTTCCTGGGATAATTAAAAGAATTAAATAAGATCATATGTAGCATATATAGCTTGATCAGTGGTGGCACAGTGGATAGAGCATCAACCTGGGACACTGAGGACCCAGAGTTGAAACCCTGAGGTTGCTGGCTTGAGCGCAGGCTCATCTGGCTTAAGTGCAGGCTCACTAGTTTGAGTGTGGGGTCTCCAGCTTGAAAGTGGGATCATCAACATGATCCCATGGTCACTGGCTTAAGCTCAAGGTCATTGGCTTGAGCAGATGGTCACTGGCTTATCTGGAGCCCATCCCTTGTCAATACACATATGAGAAAGCAATTAGTGAACAACTAAAATCCTGCAACTATGAGTTGATGTTTCTCATCTCTCTCCCTTACTATCTGTCTATCTCGCACACACGCACACTAAAAAAATAAAATCCATTTATCTTTTTTCATTTGTTTTCTCCAACTCATCTCAGTTTTTTCAAATCGCATCTGGATAAAGAAAATAATGTATATTATGTGCTGTCTCTGGAGACGGCCCAACAGGTCATTGGAGAGCAGCATTCTTTTGGTATCAAATGAAGAACCAAGCCAGAGTCTGATTTTTAAGCCAGATATCTTGGTTATTTTTTACTAGTTTTTGATAATCATCTCATTGAATGAATATTATTTCAGGGAAACCTCTGAAGGATGCTAGATTCAAAGAAGTCAAAAAGGAAGCAGTAGCTAGGATCTCCCAGCAATAGCTCCACTCAGAACGCAGTTGAGAAATGGGATTCCAGAAAAAAGACAGAAGGATGTTTGTAAGAGGATAAAATCTCCAAGAGTCAGGAAGAACTAGGACCATTTTTCTTCGAGCTCATTTGTTCCTGGTTTTCCAGGAGGTGTATTTGGCTCTTTGTTGCTGGTAAAAGACATGCTGCTGAATCTTGCACAGTGACCATCCCATGTGTAGCACCAAGAGGAAGTCCTGAGATCACTAATGTCAATGGTAAAAACTATAACCATAAAAGGGGGGGGGGCTTCCTTAAATCTGCTGGACACCCTCTATCATGGGGCCTAGGCAGGACTTGTTCCCTCACACTACCAGGAACTGTGTTCCCAAACTCTGAACTCAATGCTCAGATACATTTTTAGATAAGTGCATGCACACCTCCGTGTGCATATATCACTTGGGGATTCAATTACACATTCTGATTCTGCAGGCTGGGGGTGGGCCTGAGATTCTGAACCAGCTTCTTGGTGATGCCTTTGCCGATTGCCCATGAGCCACACTTTGAATAGCAATGTTTAAAAATCTAGCTGATTAAATTAGCTAGAAATCTTGAAATGAAAGGGAATAGATAGTTATAAAATAAACCAAATTCTGAACTCCACAATGTTAAACCTAAGAGGCGTAAATAACATCCAAATAATGGAGGCCAAATTTAAAAGAGTCTAGACTAGAGTCTTACCTGACCTGTGGTGGCGCAGTGGATAAAGCCTTGACTTGGAATGCTGAGGTCACTGGTTCAAAACCCTAGGCTTGCCCGGTCAAGACACATAAAAGAAGCAACTACTATTAGTTAATGCTTCTTACCCCTTCCCTTTTCTCTCTTCCTCTCTCTAAAATAAAAATAATAATAATAAATCTTTAAAAAAAATAGAGTCTTAAAAAACACAGTCTTAACAAACACTTATTTCTTATGTTTCTGGAGGCTGGAAAGTCCAAGATCAAGGTGTTGGAAGATTTGCTGTATAGTGAAGGCCCACTTCCTGGCTCCCCATTGAGTGTGGTCCCCTGATTTCCATGACTTTTCAGGTCACCATGATGCACCTCATGAGATGAGTTTAAAAAACACTGAAAGAGAAAGGGCACTGGGATGGAAGAGGGAGTGAGGGCATGATATGCCTACAAGTTGAATAAAATTAGGCCGTAGAGTTAACAGAGGGGGAAAAGCAACTAGGAAGAAAGGGGACAAGTGATAGGAGTAAAAGAAATCTGGCTGCATGGGTTGGGGGCACAGTAGGAGGTCCTTGAGTGATCAAAATTAAGAATGTTAGAAAAATTCCACCTCAAAACTTTCTTCCAACTGATAGCAAAATATTGTGACCATTGAAAAACATGGGCTTCCTTAAATCTGATGGACATTCTCTCTCACCTTTCATCAATTCCTAATTTCTCATTAGCAGTGCAGTCTTTCTCAGTTTGAGTGGTTCTCTTTTTGTGGGCTTCCCTTCAAACACTCCTATCTTAGTCAATTCAGGATGTTATTACAGAATACCATAGACTGGGAGGTTTCAACAACAAGCACTTATATCTCTCATTTCTGGAGGCTGAAAAGTCTAAGATCAAGGTGATGGTAGATTCGGTGTCTAGCAAAGACCACTTCCTGGTTCATAGATGGCCACCTTATCACCATGTGCTCAGGAGGCAGAAGGAGTGTGAGAGAGCTCTCTGGGGTCCCTTGTATAAGGACATTAATCCCATTCATGAAGGCACCAGCCTCAGGACCTAATTACTTTTGAAAGGGCCTACTTTCTAATACCATCATATTGGGAGATTAGAATTTCAACAGATGAATTAGGTGAGGACACAAACATTGTGTTTATTGTAACACCTGAAAATTTGAATATGTGAATCTTTATTATCTTGGCAACTACATTTAAAACATGTTTATTTGGGAAAGTTAGAGGCAGCTTAGGCGCACTGACAGGGGTAGGAGTCAGGAAGGGAAGCTACAGAGCTAACGCAAGGGAGCAGGAAAGGTATTGAAAGCTGCAGGCACTGAGGACAGACCACACCTAGTTCATGTGCAACGAACTTGTCTGGGTCTGAGGGAGCCTGCAGGAGAAAAGAAGATATTCAGGGCTGCCAGTCAAGATGGCAGCATAGGTAAATGTGGTACTCATAACCTCCCACAGCCACAACAAAATTACAGTTAAACTATAGAATAGCCATCATTCAGAACTGCCTGAAATCTAGCAGGGCTGAAATCTTACAACTAAGAATATAAAGAAGCCACATGGAGACTGGTAGGAGGGGTGGAGGCACAAGGGGCTGGTCTCACGCCCAGGTATGGCAGATAAAAATTGGGAGGACTATCTCAACTGTGGAGGTTTCCCCTAAGGAGCCAGGGGTCCCAGCGTCACACCAGGCCTGCCAGCCCAGGGTTCTACTGTCAGGAAGAGCCCTTCCCATAACTTCTGGTGTAAAAGCCAAAACCAATGGGGATGGTGGCTGAGGGAGACAGATGGCTGCTGGAATCCTAGGCAGTTTCTTTTAAAGTGTCCTGCACATGGACTTACTCAGACTCACTTGCTCTAAGCTCCAGCACTGGGAACTGGGACAGCAGCTTGAAAAGCACCAGAGACATATGGGGAAGAACTGAACTATCTGGCATTGGGATGAGAGCTGTAAGGACAGCTTTCTCTCAGACAGAAGTACTGGCAGAGGCCATTGTTCTTTCTCTTAGCCTTCCCTCCCCATAGCCAGCAGGCCGGTATCATATCTGAGTTTCCATCAACCTGGCTAATTCTGTTCACTGAGACCCTCACCCCATCCAGCTGTGGGCCTACCCAAGGTGTTTCCAATGGCTTTTTCATACAAATGGCCTCGCTTGTCTTATGCTTCAGACATTCCTAAAATCTCTCAAACAAAAAACTTCTGGCCTTAGCGAGATCTAAACTTCTTGCTAAATGGTCCCAGGCCTGGCACTAGTAGCAGCCAGCCTTGGTTCACAGCTTGGCTTCTCTTGGGCACCTCCAAGCCCAGCACAAGTAGCAACCATCTGCAAATCACTTTGTTGCTCATGCCAGGTGGCCCCAGGCAGAACACAGACAGTGGCTGACGTTGGCCTGCACCTCCAGGGAGGCCCCAGAGCCAGGACCCCAGTGGACAGCTTCAGACCACATCTTAGAACCACCTAACTGTCTCCACAAGTGATACACTCAAAGGGCAGACTCAGCAGGCACCAGAGACCTGCTAAAGTAAGTCCTGCTCCATAGGGTGGGCCCATGCACAGCTAATCATCCATATGGTCACAGCCAGTCCTTGTAACTGATCAGCTGGAGGGTAAATCCCTCCCACTGATGTGCTAACAGCAATCAAGGCTCAACTGCAACAGGAGGGTGTACATAGCTCACATGAGGGGGTACACTTGGAGTATCCAACGCTGGTGAACAAGGAGGCTATGCCACTGGACCCTACAGTACACCTACTACATTAGACCACTCTACAAAGCCCAGGAGATGCAGCAGCTCTAGCTGATAGGTAGAAACAAACACGGGGAGACTACCAAAATAAGGAAACAAAAAAGACATATTCCAAATGAAAGAATGGAACAAAATTTCAGAAGATAAACTAAACAAAATGGAGACAAGCAACCAACTAGATGTAGAGTCCAGAAGAGTAGAACTCAGAAGAGTAAATAACTTAGAGAGGACTTCAACAGCAAAAAAAAAAAGGACATGGAACTTTGGCCAGATAGCTTGGTTGGTTAGAGCATCATCCTGAAATGCAGAGGTTGCTAGTTCAATCCTCAGTCAGGGCACATACAGGAACAGATCTATAAGTTCCTGTATTTCTCTCTCCCTTCTTATCTCTAAAATCAATAAATAAAACAAAAAAAAACATTTTTAAAGGACATGTAAACTAAAGAGAACCAGTCAGAAATGAAGGTACACTAACTGAAATGAAGACTAACTTACAGAGAATCAACAGAAAAGTAGATGAAGCTGAGGATCAAAACAGTGATTTGGGATATATAAGGAAGTAAAAACACACAATCAAAACAATAAAAAGAGCCTGACCTGTGGTGGTGCAGTGGGAATAAAGCATCAACCTGAAACACTGAGGTCACTGGTTCAAAACCCTGGGCTTGCCTGGTCAAGGCACATATGTGAGTTGATGCTTCCTGCTCCTCCCCACTTCTCTCTCTCTCTCTCTCTCTCTCTCTCTCTCTCTCTTCTCTCTCCTCTCTAAAAATTGAATAAAGTCTTTTGAAAATTAATTAATTAAAAGCTAGCTGTTTAAAAAAAATAAAAAGAAAAAAAGAATTTTAAACAATGAGTGTAGCATAAAGAGCCTCTGAGACAACTTTAAGTGCACCAACTTTCATATCATGAGGGTGTCAGAGGAGAAGAGAGAAAGCAAGAAATTGAAAACCTATTTTTAGAAATGACAGAAAACTTCCCTAGCCTGGGGAAGAGAATAGACATGCAAGGCCAGGAAGCACAGAGAGTCCCAAACAAGATGAACCCAAAGAGGCCCACACCAAGACATATCATAATTAAAATACAAAAGGTTAAAAGCAAAGAGAGAATCTTAAAAGTAGCAGTAGAAAAGCAATTAGTTGTCTAAAAGGGAGCTCCCATAAGACTGTCAACTGATTTTTTCAACAGAAGCTTTGCATGCCAGAAGGGACTGGTAAGAACTATTCTAAGTGATGAAAAACTAAGACCTACAACCAAGATTACTCTACCCAGTAAAGCTTGTCATTTATAATCAAAGGACATATAAAGCCAAGAAGGAGATAAAGGAGTTTATCACCACCAAACCATAAAATGTAAAAGGGTCTTCTTTAAGAAGAAGAAAAAATATATATAATAACAAAAATATGAACAATAAAATGGCAATAAATACATATCTGTCAACAACTGAATCTAAAAAACAAAATAAACAAACAGAACAGAAACAGACTCACATACAAAGAATATTTTGATGATTGCCAGATGGGAAAGGGGCTGGTGGAATGCATAGAAAAGGTGAAGGATTAAGAAGTACAAATTGGTTGTTACAGAATAGTTGTGGAGATCAATAATATTCTAACGACTACATATGGTGTCAAATGAGTATAAGACTTATCAGGATGGTCACTTAGTAAGTTATATAATAATAATCACTGGGTTGTACATCTTAAACTAATATAAGTAATATTATAGTCAACTGTAATTGAAAAATAAAAAGTGATTTAAAAAAACTTTAAAGGAAACATTGTGACTGCATTGGAATTGGTAAAAAATAGAACAAGAAATCCCTAAGCCAGGCAGGATGCAAGGAAGCAGCCATCATCAGAAACCACTGTTGGCAATGTCACTGATTCAGCCTCTTGATTTGGAATCAGGCTCTATTAAAACTTTACATATGCATATAACTTCCACAGCAGTGTCATTCCTGGGCATCTGTCTCCAGCAGGGTTTAGTATGCATTGTGAGCTGTACTATGTCACCCAAATTCCCATGTTGACTTTGTAACCCCGAGGACTTCTGAATACTGTATGCCTATATTTGGATTGATGTGGGTTAAGGAATTAGTCAAAGTTAAGTGAGTTCTTTGGGGCGAGTCCTAATCCAACACAACCAGCATCTTTAGAAGACAGTAAGAGAACACATGGAAGCACAGACTGAAGTCCATGTAAACACAGAGATAGGAGAGCGCCATCTACAAGCCAAAGAGCAAGCCTTCAGGAAGAACCAACCCTGCCTCATCTCAGAATTCTAGCCTCCAGAATTGTGAGAAAATAAATATCTGCTGTTAACATCACCCAACCTGATACTATGCTATAGCAGCCCAAACAAACTGATACCATCCATTAAGACACACTTAAGCATTCCCAGCAGCACTAGTGAATGGCAACTGAATTGAATTACATCACAGTCCAACAGCACCAAAAGGCTGCCTTGCTGTGGCAAACGGTCTCCTTATTATGAATACAAGTGAAGCCACAGCTCTTGACCTGTTAGGTCACAGTGACATGCTCTGTGATATAACAAACTGCAGAGAAATGCATAGAATTACTTAATCCCAGCCTCTCCCTTTCTGTATACAAACATTCTATTAGTATGATAATGCATAAGGGCTCGGAAAATGTCTATAAGGACAGTTGAGCTGACACAGGATACCTCGGGCACTTCATTAAAACAATAAAAATAGCAAAATGCAATGACGCTCATAGTCTGCTGTGAAGTGAAAACAATTTTTTCTCTAATAGGGCAGAAGGATCCTTCTACCCTCCCATGTAGCTAGTGGGAGAAGTGGAGATCCAGGGTCTTTTGGGAGTATGACTATGGGACACTTTGGGAAAGCCCAGGAAGGGCCCCAGGGGAGTCCCCAGATTTGAGTCTGGGTTTAGGCCTTCCCTGGTCATCTTGGGGTCCTGGGTACGGAGACCCCTCTGTGCCAGCTGGCTAAGGGGTACTGTGGGAAAACCAGTAACTGTAAAGAACCTGGCAAGTGAACCAATAGCCTAGTTATATGAGCCTGCTCATTTTTGAACTGCTCAGGAAAGTATCAATTTCAAACATATTCTTAAACTTGCATCCCAAATTTATTTATTCAGCAGTATGTGACAGGTCTTCATTGCCAGGTGCTGGGCTAGGAGCCTGTATTATATGCAGAACCAGACTCTGCTCTCAGATGGCTGAGAATAATTACAATATCATACAGAGTGAAGACTGCTTGTAGGCAAGTGTCAGGCGATTAAAACCATAACCTTACCTCTCTCCCATAATAATCACAACCATTTATTATTCTCACCCTGATATTCTTTTAGGAAAAAAGCATTTTAGCAAAGTTCCCCAGGGGAAAGCAGACTCGGTGCTTTTAGGACAGTAGACAGTGTGGACCCGACCTTGGTTGCACTGAACAGATCTCCCACTTTGACAAACTTCCACTGAGCTCTACTGCTCATCACCTTTATCAGGTCTCCCATTGTTTCAGTGACATTTCCAAGCCCTTAAGAGCAGACCACTTGCTACCAGAAGATTCATATCACAAAGAAGGGACAAAGTGATTGACAAATATCTCGAGTACATTATATCTAAGGTCAAAAGATATTTTACAAAGAAAGATGTTTATAGATGGAGGAAGAGTGGAAGGAATGGAGGTGGACACAGATGGGGGTTGGACACATAATTTTACATATCTATTTATGTCACAAGTTCCTGTTAGTAGATCACATTATGTTTGGTACTTGTAGTAGATTTTTATTATCTTCCAAATAAAATAGAAGTAGTAAATCAAATAAATAAGTCCCTAAAGAAATTCTCTAAAGTTATAAAACATGTTCTGAAGAAGGTTAGCTACTAAGTCTTAGAGAAGCAGTGTCATTGTCATAAGCAACTACGCACTGCCCTCTGGTGGCCAAATGAGAAATGACAGTGCTGCAGGACACAGTTCTGTGTACACAATAGAAGCCAACACGAAACAGATACCTTCCCGGGCTTGCTGTTAGATCAAAATAAATTCCGTGAGATTTACTATTTGGGGGATGAATTCCAATAGAGGTCATTATCTTTGCATTTCTCACTGTGAAAAAAAATAGGCAAGTTCCCAAGTACAGTATTTCAGGGAGTATTTACTGAGCACCTGAGTCAGGCACTGGGTTCCAGGACAGAACATAGGAAAAGTATTGGAAATAACTTGTCTACATCACAGTTGTGTGTATCTGTTTTTTTTAAAAAAAAATTCTATAAAACCAAACGATATTTTTTATATCCTACTGGTTATATGAATAACATATTTTAGAAAATTATAACTCAACACATTTGTATAATTCACCTGAATTTATATAGTTTTTTTTATGGGCTCACCTATATTCCTGGTCACTTCTTCACTTAATATAAGCAATTATTCCCTCTTCTTACATTTTTAGAAAATATGGGCTTCACTGCTGCATAGTATTCCTTCCAATACCTTGCACATAAATGACCTGTTTCTATTTTTGTTGCTGCCTTCTTCTTCCAGCAACCTTATCTTGTTTATCTCTGAAAGTGGAGTTCACTTATGATCACCTCAAGGTGGCTTCCAAATCTAGAATTATCCACTGAACTTCCAGGGCATTTCCACTGTACTGTTTTCTCCTAGGGCAGCAGGCCCTTCTCACTGTGTCTTATCTCCTTTAGGTGCGGGGCTTCTCCCAGGCCAAGATGCTGTTCAATCAAGTCTGTCCAGCCTTAGTACAGCACTCGGCAAATGGGAAATACTCAACTGATATTTGAAGAACACTATAAATCTGTTGAGTTGCTCACTGCTGCAGAGAACCGTAGCTGTCCATCAGAATCCATTCTCATGGCTGCATCTCCCAGCCTCCTGTGGCCCTATGACCATGTCGCTGCCAGTAGAAGAGAAAAAATGGACATGCACCATTGCAGATCTGGCCCATGAAATCCCTCCCACATGCATTTCTCCATGCTTCCCCACTTCTGCTGATGGACATCAATGGAGATGAGGTCCTAGAGACAGAGGAGGCACATGATGAAGAACTCTGAGGCCCTGGCCAGTTGGCTCAATGGTAGAGTATTGGCCTGGTATGTGGATGTCTTGGGTTCAATTCCCAGTCAGGGCATACAGGAGAAGCATCCATCTGCTTCCCTACCTCTACCCCTCTTGCTTCTCTCTCTCTTTCTCTTCTCCTTTCCACCTGAAGCCATGGCTCAATTGGAGTGAGTTGGCCACAGGTGCTGAGGATGGCTTCCTGGCCTCTGCCTCAGGCACTGAAAATTGGCTTCAGTTGCAATGGAGCAAGGGCTCCAGATGGGCAGAGCATTGCCCCCTGTGGGTTTGTGGGTGGATCCCTGTCAGGGAGTATGTGGAAGTCTGTCTCTTCCTCCCTTCCTCTCACTAAGCAAATAAAAATAAAAAGAACTCTGGGTCCCCAAGTGAGAGTGCAGTCTCTCCAATCGGAATACCCACATAGCACTGTTTTTTGGAATTATACTAATATGCTGTTGAAATGGTGGGAGTTATTTGGTAATTGAGCAAGCATAATCTAATATACCCACAAAATCTTTTTTTTTTTTTTTTTTTTGTATTTTTCTGAAGCTGGAAACAGGGAGAGACAGTCAGACAGACTCCCGCATGCGCCCAATCGGGATCCACCTGGCACGCCCACCAGGGGGCGATGCTCTGCCCCTCCAGAGCGTCGCTCGTTGGGACCAGAGCCACTCTAGCGCCTGAGGCAGAGGCCAAGGAGCCATCCCCAGCGCCTGGGCCATCTTTGCTCCAATGGAGCCTCAGCTGCAGGAGGGGAAGAGAGAGACAGAGAGGAAGGAGAGGGGGAGGGGTGGAGAAGTAGATGGGTGCTTCTCCTGTGTGCCCTGGCCGGGAATCGAACCCGGGACCTCCCCACGCCAGGCCGACGCTCTACCACTGAACCAACCAGCCAGGGCCTACCCACAAAATCTTAATCACAAGAATCACTTAAACAGACATCAATCTAGTATGCATAAAATAATAAAATTTAATTTAGCCTTGCTAATTTTATCCTCCATTATAATCCTGCTATTCTAACCTAGTCATTTTACCTCAGAAACTTTAATCATTCAAAATATTTTTATTCTTGATGTAAAAAACATTGAAATCAGAATTGTAACATTTTCAGCTGTTTGTGGAAAAGTATTTTCCAGAGAAAACTTCAACAAGACATTTTAATTGCTTGATCCTACTTGAAAATACAGCACAATACACTAATTATAGTTACCTCGTGTTTATTTTTAACTTATTAAAAGTTTTGAGATCAATTTTGTTTTTAAATACACATAACAGGATTTCATGTCTACATAAGATGTCTTTTTTTATTTATTGATTTTACAGATAGAGGAGAGGAGGGAGGAACGAGAAGTATCAACTTATAGTTGCTTCACTTTAGTTGTTCATTGCTTGCTGTATGTGCCTTGACTGGGCAAGCCCAGGGTTTCAAACTGGCAACCTCAGAATTCCAGGTTGATGCTTTATCAACTATGCCACCACAGGCCAGGCTGTAAGATTTTTTAATGATCATTATTGTACCTAATCTACTCACCTGAGTCAAAGAATATATATCAAAAGTATTTTTCTTCCACCAATTTTCAGTCAATGATACATTATGCCATGTCCAGTATTAGTTGGTGTGCTATTTTTTTATTGACAATATTCATCATGAGGTTTCAAGTGTCCTTAAGACCAAAATGCGGGTGTCCAATCAGTCTAATTCTTTGACTGACAGACTCAGTTTTGACCCAGCTTTTGAAACATGCTGCTTACCTAAAAGACTCCAACATCCTCCTCTTCCGCCCACCTCCTTAGGGAACAAAAGAGGATTTTCTCAGAGCTACTGACAGTACAGGCAGATGAAAGCTACAAAATGTTTCCACTCATTCTGTTTAGGAATTAAAAGCCACTTTTCCGCTCAAATATCCTGGCCTGGAACCAAACTTCTGGTGAATCTGGGAATGAAGAAACACCAAGGAAAGAGAGTCTGTGGTAGGCAGAGGAACGACCAATTCACCTGAAAATTAGTCCTTCTCCTCATCTTCATTTGGTGTTGTTGGCCAAACCAGTGTGTTACAAGTGTGTTAGTTTTGCTCACTTACACTTTGCCTAATTGGTGCATGAGCACGGGGCAGCGCCATGTGTGTATAGTCTATGTAAGGCTGTGGGTGTTTATTACCCTCAGGTGGCCGATTGCAAATCACAGGTTGCCTGACTGCTTGGGAGGGGCTGTTGTTTGCCAGATGTAGTGGAATAACCCATTGCATGGCCTTGGATGGGAACACAGCCAACAAGAAAAGAATGTTTTGCCAAGAGAATTGTTTTGTGACTTGAAGGTGGGTCACTGAAACAGGTCTATGTGACTAAAGGCAGTTGCTGGGCTTTTTTCTCAGTAAAACATTCTCGTAAGATTTCTATTCCTTTCAAGGTTATCCCCTGAGATAAAGAGAGGAATGTTGAGGGAACCATAGAAGCAATAGCAATTAATGCCTTTTTATATTATATTGTTATTAAGCTATCATGTAGGTGTATCTTTAAGTAAAAGTTATGCTTGATGTTATGCCAATTTCTCAGTAAACAAACTTTTTGAAGTCTTCTGAATAAAAATAGGACACAGTGCAAACTCAGGGCCATTTGCCTGAGTGAGCAGTGGTCCTTTACTAGTCCACGATGATTTCATCTGCTGATCTCTCTCTCTGCGCTCCCGACTCATAACAACATTTGGCGCCCAATGTGGGGCCTTAAGAAGAGATCAGGAACAGGCGGAACCCCAAAAGGGTAAGTTGGACGTGCTGTGTATGCGAAACTTTCGGGAAAACTAGCAAAGTCATGGGAAATTCCCATTCATTATTAGATAATTATATACAAGTTTTAAAATCCCTTTTAAAAGGGTCTAGGATTCTATAAAAGACAAAGTCTTGGAGATGACGTCAGAGTAATGGCGGAGTAGGAAGCGATACCGATAAATCTCCCCCAAAACTCAACAAGATCTTCAACCAGAAACAGAAAAACCTATACTTGGAGCTTCCAGATTCTTCGCAATACACCCAAAGGTATGATTGAGTGAAAAATTGGCTAAATATATAACCAAACCCCGAAGGAAATAGGGAGTAAGAAATGCTCCGCCTTCCTCACTAACCTAAACGGGGCGGCTTTCTCTGGTAACTGTGAATATAGAAACTGAGGCGGGCAAAGGGGGTGAATAGATCCAGGCCGCCGCAGCAAAAACGGCCGAACCAGGCTGTGACTCAGAGATCCAAGCCGAGGAAAATCTGATCCTGTGGCAACCCGGGCAATACAAGCTAACACTCGCGCCAAACCCAAACAAAGAAAGACAAGCAGAGCGGCCATTTTACCCAGTCTCCTGGTCGGTGCGCAGTTAGTGGAAGAGAGATTTCTTCCTAAGCCGCGGAAGTGGGTGCCCGTGTTGCCCCACGGAGAGGCAGGGTCAGAGGCCTTTCTGTGGGCTGAGGGCAGAGTCTCTGGGCAGCCCCAGCGCCCTGGGAAAGCCACGCACGGGAGGGAGTGAGAACTAATCCCAACGGTGGAGATTTTCCGTGCTGGAGGCTATTTCACTCAGAGGGAAACGCAGCCGGCCTCATATCCTGGTTTGCGCGCGCAGATAAGGAGTGAGCGATTCCTCCGAGTGCCTCGGCAGTGCGCGCCCGTGTTATCGCACAGAGGGGCAGAGTCAGGGGCCTTTGTGTGGGCCAAAGCGGAATCTCGGGACGCCCCAGCGCCTTGCAAAAGCCGCACACGGGGACGGAGCGAGACTCAATTCCAACGCTGCAACTTTTCCCTGCGGTTGGGGGTTTCACTCAGAGCGTGAGACTGCTGGCCGGATATCCTGGTTGCAGACAGTGAGTGAGAGTTTCCTCCAAGCGTCCCGGAAGTGGGCGCCCGCTTGTGTTACCGGATAGAGTGGCAGAGCCAGAGGTCTTCGAGTGGGCGGAAAGCCCGCCTGATTATGCTAGCAGCTCTGACTGACTGAGCCTTACCCAGAGTCCTGTGCTGAGTGGAAATAGAGTGGGGAGTTGCCAGCAATTTGAGCCTCTTACTATCCAGGCAGAGGCAGCAGCAACCCCATACCTGGACTATCAGGCTACTAATTGAGGAAGGAAAGACTAGGAGAAAGGCTCCAGGAACACAGACTCTCTCACTGTCGGAGCCTATAAATGCTAATGAGCCTCGACTACCAACGAGAATAAAGCACAATACATGACATTGCCATAGAGACTTATCAACTGCAAACCTCTACCTGAGCGTGCCAAAGGGGCAGAACCCGGGGTACAGAGTCACCGACCAGGAAGAGGGAGAGAAAAGAAAAAGCAAGAAGATAACCTCTCAAAATCAAGAATAATCTGCAGACTTTATAACCTATCCCATTTTATTATATTTGTTCGTTTGTTTCTCTTATCTTCATTCTTGAGACTTTTTTTTCCTCCTCCAATTTGGCCGATTAACTCTCTACCGGTCTTACTCTCTCCTCTCCTTGAACTACACTACCCATAAGTGTTACATCTCCCATTATCTTTTCTCTTCTCTTCCTTTCTCTCTATGAGGGTTGCACTCCAAAACCCTTAACTCTCTCTCTCTCTCTCTCCTTTCTTTTTTCTTCTTTTAGTGGTTCCCTCTTTTTTTCTCTCTCTCTCTTTCTTTTCTCCTTCTATATTAGTTTCTTCCTTTCTCCTTTACATCTCCTCTCATTCAAACCTCAATAACAAACAAATTATCTTATCTGGGACTCAAACCTATGTTTGTGGCATTTTGGGGGGTTTTTACTTCACCTTTTTAACTCACTAGCAGTGCTCCCATCCCTGGCTCTCCATATTATCTAGTTCTTGTTCCACTAAATACAATAGTAAGTTTTTAATTTGTCCCCCCATTTTTCCATTTTCCTCTTATTCCTCTCATCATAACTCTTAGAAAACCAACACCTAAAAGCAAATCATTTTATTCTTGACCCAAATTTTTTCCTTATTTGCTTTTTGTGGGTCCATACGCTCTTTTTTTTTTTTCTTTTTTCTTTTTCTTTTTTTTTTTTTTTTCCTTTTTTTTTTTTTTTTTCTTTCTCTCTTTTTTGCCCCTTTATTACTTTTCCCCAATTCAGGCCCTCCATCACAGGCATTGTTTGTTATAACTCACAGTCTACCACAAGATTTTCTCAAGAAAGAGGGGAGAGGAGAGGAGAGGAAAAAAAGAGGGGGGGAATAATTTCCTTTTTTAAAAAAAATTTTTATTTTATTTTATTTTTCTTTATTTCATTATTAATTTTTTTTTAAAAAAAACAACTCTTTTCGATTTGTTATTTTTTTATTTTTTTTAACTTTTTATTCTTTATTAAATCTCATTAATACTATCAACAAAACCACCCTCAGATGCCATTAAGGAAGAGAAAATGAAATATCATGGATACAAAAGAAAGAGAGGTAACACAGCTAGATGAGGAAAAATCTATGGAGAAAAAATTTAATATATTGGAAACCTTGGAGCTAAATGACAGAGAATTCAAGATAGAAATCCTAAAAATCCTCCGAGATATACAAGAAAACACAGAAAGGCAATATAGGGAGCTCAGAAAACAACTCCATGAACACAAAGAATATATGTCCAAGGAAATTGAAACTATAAAAACAAATCAAACAGAGATGAAAAACTCAATTCACGAGCTGAAAAACGAAGTAACAAGCTTAGCTAATAGAACAGGTCAGATAGAAGAGAGGATTAGTGAAATAGAAGACAAGCAACTTGAGGCACAACAGAGAGAAGAAGAAAGAGACTCAAAAATTAAAAAAAATGAGATAGCCCTACAAGAATTATCTGACTCCATCAAAAAGAATAACATAAGAATAATAGGTATATCAGAGGGAGAAGAGAGAGAAAATGGAATGGAGAACATACTTAAACAAATAATTGATGAGAACTTCCCAAGCCTGTGGAAAGAACTAAAGCCTCAAGTTCAAGATGCAAACAGAACTCCAAGTTTTCTTAACCCCAACAAACCTACTCCTAGGCATATCATAATGAAATTGACACAAACCAACAGCAAAGAAAAAATTCTCAAGGCAGCCAGGGAAAAGAAGAATACAACATATAAAGGAAGGCCCATTAGATTATCATCAGATTTCTCAGCAGAAACTCTACAAGCTAGAAGAGAGTGGACCCCAATATTTAAAGTCCTGAAAGAGAGGAACTTTCAGCCACGAATACTATACCCATCAAAGGTATCATTCAAGTACGAAGGAGAAATAAAAACATTCACAGATACAGAAAAGATGAGGGAATTTATCATCAGAAAACCCCCACTCCAGGAATTACTAAAGGGGGTTCTCCAATCAGATACAAAGAACAAAAAAAAACAGAGCCACAAGTAAAAGCTCCAAGAAGAACACAATAAAACCAAATTTAAACTGTGACAACAACAAAAAGAAAGAGGGGGAGAAGACGGAGATTAACAGTAGCAAAGGACGATGGAGTGCAAAAGTACTCACAAAATAGTTCGCTACAATGAACAGGGTAGGGACCCTTTTCATTACTCAAAGGTAACCACCATTGAAAAAACCACCACAGAAGCACATGAGATAAAAAAGATAGCAACAGAGGAAAGATGTATGGAATACAACCAAATAAAAACAAAAGATAGAAAAATGAAAGAGAAGGATCAAACAAGACACAAAACTAACAGAAAGCAAGATATAAAATGGCAATAGGGAACTCACAAGTATCAATAATTACACTAAATGTAAATGGATTAAACTCACCAATAAAAAGGCACAGAGTAGCAGAATGGATTAAAAAAGAAAATCCAACTGTATGCTGCCTACAGGAAACTCATCTAAGTAACAAGGATAAAAACAAATTCAAAGTGAAAGGCTGGAAAACAATACTCCAAGCAAATAACATCCAAAAAAAAGCAGGTGTAGCAATACTCATATCGGATAATGCTGACTACAAGACAGGAAAAGTACTTAGAGACAAAAATGGCCATTTCATAATGGCTAAGGGGACACTGAATCAAGAAGACATAACAATTCTTAATATATATGCACCAAACCAAGGAGCACCAAAATATATAAGACAGCTACTTATTGATCTTAAAACAAAAACTGACAAAAATACAATCATACTTGGAGACCTCAATACACCGCTGACGGCTCTAGATCGGTCATCCAAACAGAGAATCAACAAAGACATAGTGGCCTTAAACAAAACACTAGAGCACCTGGATATGATAGACATCTACAGGACATTTCATCCCAAAGTGACTGAGTATACATTTTTCTCCAGTGTACATGGATCATTCTCAAGAATTGACCATATGTTGGGCCACAAAAACAACATCAGCAAATTCAGAAAAATTGAAGTTGTACCAAGCATATTTTCTGATCATAAAGCCTTGAAACTAGAATTCAACTGCAAAAAAGAGGAAAAAAATCCCACAAAAATGTGGAAACTAAACAACATACTTTTAAAAAATGAATGGGTCAAAGAAGAAATAAGTGCAGAGATCAAAAGATATATACAGACTAATGAAAATGACAATACGACATATCAGAATCTATGGGATGCAGCAAAAGCAGTGATAAGAGGGAAGTTCATATCGCTTCAGGCATATATGAACAAACAAGAGAGAGCCCAAGTGAACCACTTAACTTCCCACCTTAAGGAACTAGAAAAAGAAGAACAAAGACAACCCAAAACCAGCTGAAGAAAGGAGATAATAAAAATCAGAGCAGAAATAAATGAATTAGAGAACAGAAAAACTATAGAAAAAATTAATAGAACAAGGAGCTGGTTCTTTGAAAAGATCAACAAAATTGACAAACCCTTGGCAAGACTTACCAAGGAAAAAAGAGAAAGAACTCATATAAACAAAATCCAAAATGAAAGAGGAGAAATCACCACGGACACCGTAGATATACAAAGAATTATTGTAGAATACTATGAAAAACTTTATGCCACTAAATTCAACAACCTAGAAGAAATGGATAAATTCCTAGAACAATACAACCTTCCTAGACTGAGTCAAGAAGAAGCAGAAAGCCTAAACAGACCTATCAGTAGAGAAGAAATAGAAAAAACCATTAAAAACCTCCCCAAAAATAAAAGTCCAGGCCCTGACGGCTATACCAGCGAATTTTATCAAACATTCAAAGAAGACTTGGTTCCTGTTCTACTCAAAGTCTTCCAAAAAATTGAAGAAGAAGCAATACTTCCAAACACATTTTATGAGGCCAACATAACCCTCATACCAAAACCAGGCAAGGATGGCACAAAAAAAGAAAACTACAGACCAATATCTCTAATGAATACAGATGCTAAAATACTAAACAAAATACTAGCAAATCGAATACAACAACATATTAAAAAAATAATACATCATGATCAAGTGGGATTCATCCCAGAATCTCAAGGATGGTTCAACATACGTAAAACGGTTAATGTAATACACCATATCAACAAAACAAAGAACAAAAACCACATGATCTTATCAATAGACGCAGAAAAGGCTTTCGATAAAATACAACACAATTTTATGTTTAAGACTCTCAACAAAATGGGTATAGAAGGAAAATATCTCAACATGATAAAGGCCATATATGATAAACCATCAGCTAACATCATATTAAATGGCACTAAACTGAAGGCTTTCCCCCTTAAATCAGGAACAAGACAGGGTTGTCCACTCTCTCCACTCTTATTTAATGTGGTACTAGAGGTTCTAGCCAGAGCAATCAGACAAGACAAAGAAATAAAAGGCATCCATATCGGAAAAGAAGAAGTAAAGGTATCACTTTTTGCAGATGATATGATCCTATACATCGAAAACCCCAAAGAATCCACAAAAAGACTACTAGAAACAATAAGCCAATACAGTAAGGTCGCAGGATACAAAATTAACATACAGAAGTCAATAGCCTTTCTATATGCCAACAATGAAACAACTGAGAAGGAACTCAAAAGAATAATCCCCTTCACAATTGCAACAAAAAAAATAAAATACTTAGGAATAAACATAACAAAGAATGTAAAGGACTTATATAATGAAAACTATAAACCATTGTTAAGGGAAATCGAAAAAGATATAATGAGATGGAAGAATATACCTTGTTCTTGGCTAGGAAGAATAAATATAATCAAGATGGCTATATTACCCAAAGCAATATACAAATTTAATGCAATTCCCATCAAAATTCCAATGACATTTTTTAAAGAAATAGAGCAAAAAATCATCAGATTTATATGGAACTATAAAAAACCCCGAATAGCCAAAGCAATCCTAAAGAAAAAGAATGAAGCTGGGGGCATAACAATACCTGACTTCAAACTCTATTATAGGGCCACGACAATCAAAACAGCATGGTATTGGCAGAAAAATAGACACTCAGACCAATGGAACAGAATAGAAAGTCCAGAAATAAAACCACATATATATAGTCAAATAATTTTTGATAAAGGGGCCAACACACAATGGAGAAAAGAAAGCCTCTTCAATAAATGGTGCTGGGAAAACTGGAAAGCCACATGCAAAAGAATGAAACTGGACTACAGTCTCTCCCCCTGTACAAAAATTAACTCAAAATGGATCAAAGATCTAAACATAAGACCTGAAACAATTAAGTACATAGAAGAAGACATAGGTACTCAACTCATGGACCTGGGTTTTAAAGAGCATTTTATGAATCTGACTCCAATGGCAAGAGAAGTGAAGGCAAAAATTAATGAATGGGACTACATCAGACTAAGAAGTTTTTGCTCAGCAAGGGAAACTGATAACAAAATAAACAGAAAGCCAACTAAATGGGAAATGATATTTTCAAACAACAGCTCAGATAAGGGCCTAATATCCAAAATATACAAAGAACTCATAAAACTCAACAACAAACAAACAAACAATCCAATAAAAAAATGGGAAGAGGATATGAATAGACACTTCTCCCAGGAAGAAATACAAATGGCCAACAGATATATGAAAAGATGCTCATCTTCTTTAGCTATTAGAGAAATGCAAATCAAAACGGCAATGAGATACCACCTCACACCTGTTCGATTAGCTGTTATTAGCAAGTCAGGTAATAGCAAATGTTGGAGAGGCTGTGGAGAAAAAGGAACCCTCATACACTGTTGGTGGGAATGTAAAGTAGTACAACCATTATGGAAGAAAGTATGGTGGTTCCTCAAAAAACTGAAAATAGAACTACCTTATGACCCAGCAATCCCTCTACTGGGTATATATCCCCAAAACTCAGAAACATTGATACGTAAAGACACATGCAGCCCCATGTTTATTGCAGCATTGTTCACAGTGGCCAGGACATGGAAACAACCAAAAAGCCCATCAATAGATGACTGGATAAAGAAGATGTGGCACATATACACTATGGAATACTACTCAGCCATAAGAAATGACGACATCGGAACATTTACAGCAAAATGGTGGGATCTTGATAACATGATACGAAGCGAAATAAGTAAATCAGAAAAAAACAGGAACTGTATTATTCCATACGTAGGTGGGACATAATAGTGAAACTAAGAGACATTGATAAGAGTGTGGTGGTTACGGGGGGGAGGGGGGAATGGGAGAGGGATAGGGGGTGGGAGGGGCACAAAGAAAACAAGATAGAAGGTGACAGAGGACAATCTGACTTTGGGTGGTGGGTATGCAACATAATTGAATGACAAGATAACCTGGACTTGTTATCTTTGAATATATGTATCCTGATTTATTGATGTCACCCCATTAAAAAAATAAAATTATAAAAAAAAAAAAAAAAAAAAAAAAAAAATAAGAAAATTAAAGAAAAAAAAAAAAAAGACAAAGTCTTGTTACATCTTTTAAATGCTATTCAGAAACACTGTTATTGGTATACTCTTGAACATCGTAATCAATTGAATTTGAATATTGGCAACAAGTAGGAAAATCTTTACACTGTGCTCATCAGCACGGAGATCCGCTTAATGCTGAAATGTGGGCTGCTTATAATCTTATTGCTACAGCCGTTGTCCCTTTGCAATCAGATGGAAATTCTGTTAAAGACTTGAGTAAGGTTATTTATAATGAGCCTGAAGAACTTGATTCAGCACAGAATGAACAGAATGATGATTTGAACAATACTGTCTCTGCTTCTGAAGTTACTGATAATGTTAATGAAATTCAGCTGTCCTCAGGCTTTTATCCCTCTTACTTAAAAAATTAGGGAGCCCCGCCTGACCTGTGGTGGCGCAGTGGGATAAAGCGTCGACCTGGAAGTGCTGAAGTCGCCGGTTCGAAACCCTGGGCTTGCCTGGTCAAGGCACATATGGGAGTTGATGCTTCCTGCTCTTCCCCCCCTTCTCTCTCTCTGTCTCTCCTCTCTCTCTCTCTCTCTCCTTCTCCTCTCTAAAATGAATAAATAAATAAAATTAGGGAGCCCCTATGAATGATGTTGGCTGTCTAAAACATTTATTCAATAAACTACAATTTACACTGGAACAACAGAAAATTAAAAATCAGTAAACTGCTTATCCTGTTCAAAAGCAAGATATATGTGAGCCTACGGCTCCTCCAATTCAAGGTCAAAATTTAATTGGAACTGGCAGGGGAAGGATTTTTCAATTCCCTGAAATCTCTGAAATGCAACAGGCACTTATGCGTCATGATGATTTAGAATCTAATTCTAGTAATTTTTCTGCATCTATTTTTCCAATTACTCGACAGCCTTTTCCTCTTAATACTTCAGATCCTGGGGAAGGGCATAATATCCAATTTGACCAAATTGAATTTACTTTCTTAAAGCTAGTCAAACAATCTGTTGCTACCTATGGACCTCAGTCCTCATATGTTCAAGGTCTTATATCTTCCTATTGTAATGATCATTTAGTGATTCCTTTGGATTAGAATTTACTTGCTAGTAGAGTTTTGGAACCAGGACAATATTTACAATTCAAATCTTGGTGGAGAGAGGAGGCTCTTCGAATATCTCGCATAAATGCCAAAAATAATCCCCGGGAACTACTTTTGAAATACTCATCAGAATTTGCGCTTATGCAGCAGCAGGACAACAAACTGGTTATACTGATGCTGTTATAGCTCAGATTAAATCGCTTGTTTTAAGGCCTGAATGCAAATCACTGAAGTTAGACACAAGGAAGAAAAGCTTGCAGCTTTACATCAGTTGGTACAAATTCAATTAGAATTAGGACATATAAAAGAATCATAAAGCCCTTAGAATTCTCTAGTCTTTGTAATAATAAAATAAATAAATACTAATTTTCTTTGGTGTTTTAGCTACAGTCCTCTGAACTATCATTTTGTTTCTTTCTTATTTGTTAAGCCTAATCCGGAGGGACCTGAAACATGGAAGACACGAACAAGGTCCTTCGGTTACACATCAAAGCTTTATTGTCTAGCTTGGCCAAGTGGTGGCTACTCCGACAGAATTCTGAAGGAAAGCGCGCCGGCCCTTTGTTCTACTTAGTTTTTATAGTTTTGTAAGTGGGAAGTACAGAAGCAAAAATTGTAATTAGGAGCCCTTTACCACTATTGGTTATAGTCATATGTCCTTTAACATGATAGGACCATGTTCAATTTGCAAGCCATACATCCTTTTGGAGAAAACAAAATTTACAAATCAACACAATGGTAGAAAGGTATTTCTTTACATATTAAAAGGCCTTCCTATATTTTCTAGTGTTCATCCACCATCTCTCTGTCCAGAGTCAGACGCCATCTCTCTGTCCAGAGTCAGACGTATTAACCACATGCATTTACATAAGAGAGGTAGTTTCCTTGGGGACAAATGCCCACAAATGGCTCATAGTTATAAGAAAAGGTTTATTTTGGCTTTTCTCTTCCTGTACCTGGCTAGCCATTTACCCCTTTCCTCACAGGTGTGGTGGAATGTCAGGGAATCCATGCTTTCCTTCCCTTTGCATTTACAATACAATGCCAAGGGCCATCCTGGTTTTATGCCAATCACACAGTACAGAGACTATTCTTACAATTTCTCTGCACACCTTAACCCAAATTAATAAAAATGTTCTCCAAGCCTCTTAAAATATTAATATTAATTCTGTAGTGTTTGGTACTTTACAACACCTGCGGGTGAAGTGGCTCAGTGGCTCTTCATATTCTTTGCCTGAAAACTGAGGCGGGGGACATATGTTGGATCTGACTATAGAAAATATCCCAGCAGCTGCCAAGAGAATTTTCTTGGGGAAATTTTATTTATTCTCATCCATTGTCAGTCCCTCTGTCAGAAAATGCCCTGATTAAAATCAGGCAGGCATCTTTCTAGTCTGATTATGCTCTGAAATCCCGGGTTTCTCTTTGGTTTTCTGGTCTAGTTTGTCTGATTCTAATTTCTGTTTAGTTTTTGTTTAATGTTGTCTAAAATGTGATTTTTAAGGCCTGAATTAAGTGTCTATATGCAAAGATTAAAAATGCCGGCTTTTATATTGAAAAAATAGTTTCATCCATATATTTTTTGCTTTAAAATTAGAAATTATAAGGAGCGCTCATTTAAATCTAAATTGAATAGAATATGGATCCTTAAGACTTGCTAATTTGGTTTATACATTGTAAGGTATATTCAAAGTTTGAAATCAAATAAGAATTCAAGTATTAGGATTAAAGTTATATGTTATACTTGTGTTTCTGTATTGAAAATTGTCTTGTTTGTGTGTAAAGTATGCTCAAATTTGTAAAACTAAGGAAGTAAAATTAAGTCATTCTAAGAATTTATCTCAAGCTGCTTCAGACAGTTGGCTGCTTGTAAGGCAACATCCTGAAAAAGGAGGCACTGAGGAAAGCGGGAATTTAGTTCCTCTGATGCCCTATAGTAGACTTAACAATACAAAAGACTTTTAGATATAGAAGCTGATGCATCTCTTATTACTAAACAACATTAGTTTTCTTTTTAGCCCACTTAGGCAGTAGAAACTAAGCTGCATAGCTTAGGGAAAGTCCCTAACAAAGCTCTAAGATTTTTTTTTACAATAGGAAAATAACAAGGGTCATTTGGCCTCTGTTAAAGAAAAACATTTATCTTATAAATAATTAAAAGAGCAACTTTTTAAATTACAGTCTAAACTTTCTGACAAGGAGTTTTTTATACTCACTGTGACCAAATTTCTGTCAAAGTTCTTAAAGAGTTAAAAACGACTTACTCCCAGTATAGAACTGTCTTTATATGCAGGAACTGCTATCCTCCTTCATGGACTCTGAATTTTTATTTCAACAAATTTAGAAATGTTAGCTCAGACTGTTCTTTCAAAAGCGAAAGAGTTACAATTTATGACTTAGCATTCAAGCTAATCAAAATGCTAATGCTAACCCTCTTATTAATATTACACAAAATGAACTTTTTAAATAGACAGTTTGCTAATTTACAACAGCAATGTAGGCAAAATGTAGGGGTGAGGATTTGCTCTTATTTCCACAGATACGGGACTAGTAGATACCTTCCAGAAGATTGAATCCTCGGCATAAGTCAGAAATAAAAGAAAGGGAGATTTGACAATTAAATAAATTTACCCAGGAGGCAAAAAATGTTTTAATTAAGACTAAGACTTCAAAAAACATTTTTGACTCTGTTTCTAGCAATGCTAGCTGTTATGTCTATAACAGTAAGCAGAACTAACTATTCTTACTAAGTTTATATTATTTATATAAGCAATGTTGAATAGCCCAACACTGTATCAACATTATGTAAATCAACCTTTAGAAAAAATTTGTTAGAAATATCCTCAATCTTTAATAATCCATTATATAAATGACATATTAATAGCTTGTAAAAATAATTCTGAACTTTCAGTCATCCTTAAAAATGCTTCTGAAACCTTAAATCAGTGTAGTTTGATTGTAGCTGAAGACAAACTTCAAACATACTGTCCTATTAACATTGTTACTGATTCACAATATGTAGAATATATAGTTAAACTTATAGAAACTGTTTATATTTCAAATAATAGTTCTAGATTGCACAAATTGTTTCAAGAGTTACAACTTTTATTGTAGGAATGAAATTCACCTGTCTATATAACTCACATTCGTTCACATACAGCTTTACCAGGACCTATGTCTACTACAAATAGTAAAATTAATCAATTACTCATTAAATCAATAGAAATAGCTACTAAATTTCATACAGAGACTCATACAAATAGAAAAGGTTTAATGCAAAAATTTAAAATAACCTGGCAAGAAGCTCGGAATATTGTTAGAAACTGTCTTCAGTATAGTATTATAAATGCTCCCCCATTACCGAAAAGAATGAATCCTAGAGGGCAACACAGTAATACCCTGTAACAAATAAATATTACTCATATTTCTTCTTTTAAAAATATCTTATGTACGGTTTTATTAATATTTATTCTTCATTTCAATAGGCCACACCTTTGCCTAGAGAAAAGGCTGATTGTGTCATTCAACAGCTTATTGAAGCTTTTAATGGTATAGATATTCCTAAAGCAATTAAAACTGACAATAGTCCTGCCTATACATCTACTAAATTTCAACAATTCTTAGCATTTTAGAATATTAAACATACTACTAAAATTCCATATAATCCACAAGAACAAGCAATTATTGAATGCAGTAATTGAACTCTGAAAAATATGTTACTTAAACAAAAGGGGGGAGAAGAAAGATTATCCCCTAGAATTGTTACACAAAGCTTTATTTACTTTAAATTTCTTAAATATAGGAGAAGATCATTTTATGGCTGCAGACAGACATTGGACAAAAAATAACAGTTCTAAGATTAATCAACCTATACATTATAAAAGGGAGTTAGATCAATAGGTACCTAGTGTAGTGCAACATTGGGGAAGAGGGTTTGCTTGTGTCATTGCAGAATCCGGTGAAGTCCTTTGGAGTGCTGCTCGCAGAATTAAACTAACAACATGAATAAGAACAATAGATTCTTTCCATATCCACCATTGCTGAGATGGAAGAAATGAATTTCAAAAGAAGAATCTTAAAGGTGCTGCTGCTTGGTATTGAAAAGGCTAAAATACCAAGTTAGGTTCAACTTAAAAAGCTGACCTTTAATGGTAAAAATAAAAATGCTACAAACTACTAAAAAAGAAGAAAATGCTACTAACCTGTTTTTAGCAATGATTGCTTTGGTAACAATTCTGGTAAGTAGAGCTGAAAATTTTAGTTATTAGGCATATGTCCCAATCCTCCATTAAGTAGAGCTATTTATTAGCAAAATAGTGCCTTACCTATTTTTGTTAATGACTCTAATTGGCTTCCAAGACCTTTTAATAATAGAGGTCCCTTAGCACCTTCAGAAGAAGGCATGAAATTAGAAAATTATACAACAGGAGTTGAGGGATTCGACGAATCAAAGCAAGAGAAATAAGGGATGAACGACAAAAGGCTGTGTTTTCTGTGGTGCTTCATAACATTCAGCATAAAAAAAAAGGGGGAAATGTAGTGGAATAACCCATTGCATGGCCTTGGATGGGAACACAGCCAACAAGAAAAGAATGTTTTGCCAAGAGAATTGTTTTGTGACTTGAAGGTGGGTCACTGAAACAGGTCTATATGACTAAAGGCAGTTGCTGGGCTTTTTTCTCAGTAAAACATTCTCATATGATTTCTATTCCTTTCAAGGTTATCCCTTGAGATAAAGAGGGCAATGTTGAGGGAACCATAGAAGCAATAGCAATTAATGCTTTTTGATATTATATTGTTATTAAGCTATCATGTAGGTGTACTCCATGTATCTCTAAGTAAAAGTTATGCTTGATGTTATGCCAATTTCTCAGTAAACAAGCTTTTTGAAGTCTTGTGAATAAAAATAGGACACAGCGCAAACTTGGGGCCATTTGCCTGAGCAAGCGGTGGTCCTTTGCTAGTCCACGATAATTTCGTCTGCTGATCTCTCTCTCTCTCTGTGCCCCTGACTCATAACAACAGCCAGAGAAGAGTTTTTCCCCCCAGTCTGTTTGGACTTGAGAGAGAGAGAGAGAGAGAGAGAGAGAGGGAGGAAAGTAGTTTTCTCTGCCTGTTTGCTCATCTGCCCTTACGAGACTTTAATAAACAGACTGGCCCACCATCCTCTGGCTCCACAGTTCCTTTACCATCTGCCCGAATCCAATATGAACCTGTATGACAGCGGTTCTCAACCTGTGGGTCATGACCCCGGCAGGGTCGCCTAAAGCCATCGGAAAATACATAATGCATATCAGGTATTTACATTCCGAATCAAAACTGTAGCAAAATTACAGTTATGAAGTAGCCACCAAAATTATTTTTTGGTTTGGGGTCACCACAACATGAGGAACTGTATTGCGGGGTCACGGCATTAGAAAGGTTGAGAACCACTGCTGTATGACCACGGCAGCCAACCTTACAGGTGTTTAGTGTAGAGAAAGAGTACTAGTCATCACCATGTGGTTCTCATTCTTCTTTTTTCCCTAAGAACAAAAAACTCAGTTTTATTTATTAACCAAACTAAACGCTCTAATTCCCAACCTCTTTTGCAGCTAAGAATGACTAAACAAACTGAACTCTGGAAAGACTGCTAGATGGAGCAAAGAGCTATGTGGGCCCTTTAGCCCTACATCTCTCCTCCTTCCTGCTTTTGAAATCTAGACAGGCTGATGGGTTTAAGCTGGTGCTCCAGCAGCCATCTTGTGCCAAACCACCGCCTTGAGAATGAACACCAGCTCATAAGTGCTGGGGCAGAAAGACAAATGTCCAACTGTTATGATGGGCAGTCAAAGGTCAGCATGGACTGTCTACATCAGGGGTCGGGAACCTTTTTGGCTGAGAGAACAATGAACACCACGTATTTTAAAATGTAATTCCATGACAGCCATACAACGACTCATGTATGTTATGCATTATCCAGTAAAAATTTGGTGTTGTTCTGGAGGACAGCTGTGATTGGCTCCAGCAACCTGAAACCATGAACATGAGCTGTAGGAAATGAATGGATTGTAATACATGAGAATGTTTTATATTTTTAATGTTATTATTTCTTTTATTAAAGATTTCTCTGAGAGCCAGATGCAGCCATCAAAAGAGCCACATCTGGCTCATGAGCCATAGGTGCCCAACACCTGGTCTACATCCATGCCTCTTCTACATGAAAAATGCAATCTTCCTCTTGTCTGTACCTATATTATCCTGAATTTTCTGCCTGACCAGGTGGTGGCGTAGTAGATAGAACAACCTAGGATGCTGAGGACCCAGGTTCGAAACCTCAAGGTCAACGGCTTGAGTGTAGAATCACCAGCTTGAGAGTGGGATCATAGATGTGACCCCATGGTCGCTGGCCTGAGCCCAAAGGTTTCGGGCTTGAGCCCAAGATCACTGAGCTAGGGGTCAATGGCTTGGCTGGAGCCAACCCCCCTACTCCTCTCAAGGAACATTTGAGAAAACAATCAGATGTTAGAGAAATGGCGCCGTGAGGAGCACGACTGACAAATCTCCCCAAAATTTCAAAAAGTTCATCAACCAGAGACAGAAAAATCTATCCTTGGAGTGTCTGGGAGTCCCACACACTGAAAACTAAGTGCTATCAACAAGACCACCCTCAGATGCCATTAAGAAAAAGGAAATCGAATATCATGGATACAAAAGATAGAGAAGTAGCACAGATGCGAAAAAAATCTATGGAGAAAAAATTTAATATATTGGAAACCTTGGAGCTAAATGACAGAATTTAAAATAGAAATCCTAAAAATACTCAGAGATGTACAAGAAAACACAGGCAATTAGGGAGCTCAGAAAACAACTCAACAAACACAAAGAATATATTTCCAAGGAAATTGAAACTATAAAAACAAATCAAACAGTGATGAAAAACTCAATTCATGAACTGAAAAATGAGGTAACAAGCTTAGCTAATAGAACAGGCCAGATAGAAGGTAGGATTAGTGAACTAGAAGACAAGCAATTTGAGGCACAATAGAGAGAAGAAGAGAGAGACTCAAAAATTTTAAAAAATGAGAAAGTCCTACAGGAATTGTCTGACTCCATCAAAAACAATAACATAAGAATAATAGGTATATCAGAGGGAGAAGAGAGAGAAAATGAAATGGAGAATATATTCAAACAAATAATAGACAAGAACTTCCCAAGCCTGTGAAAAGAACTAAAGCCTCAAATTCAAGAAGCAAACAGAACACCGAGTTTTCTTAAACCCAACAAACCTACTCCAAGGCACATCATAATGAATTGGCAAAAACCAACGACAAAAAAAAAAAAATCTCAAGGCAGCCAGGGAAAAGAAGAATACAACATATAAAGGAAGGCCTATTAGATTATCATCAGATTTCTCAGCAGAAACTATACAAGCTAGAAGAGAGTGGACCCCAATATTTAAACTCCTGAAAGAGAGAAACTTTCAGCCAAGATACTATGCCCATCAAAGCTATCCTTCAAATATGAAGGAGAAATAAAAACATTCACAAATACAGAAAAGATGAGGGAATTTATAATCAGAAAACCCCCACTCCAGGAATTACTAAAGGGGGTTTTCCAACCAGATACAAAGAACAAAACAAAACCACAAGTAAAAGCTCCACCAAGAACACAATAAAACCAAATTTAAACTGTGACAACAACAAAGAAAAGGGGGGAAAGAGGACGGAGATTAACAGTAGCAAAGGACAATGGAGTGCAAAAACACCCATAAGATAGGGTACTACAATGAAAGTGGTAGGTACCCTTTTCATTACTTAATGGTAACCACCCTTGAAAAAACCACCACAGAAGCACATGACTTAAAAAAGGTAGCAACAGAAGAAAGAAGTATGGAATACAAACAAACAAAAACAAATGACAGAAAAACAAAAGAGAAGAATCAAACAGGACACAAAACTAACAGAAAGCAATGTATAAAATGGCAATAGGGAACCCACAAGTGTCAATAATTACACTACATGTAAATGGATTAAACTCACTAATAAAAAAACACAGAGTAGCAGAATGGTTTAAAAAGAAAATCCAACTGTATGCTGCCTACAAGAAACACATCTAAGCAACAAGGATAAAAACAAATTCAAAGTGAAAGGCTAGAAAACAATACCCCAAGCAAATAACATCCAAAAAAAGCAGGTATAGCAATACTCGTATCTAATAATGCTGACTACAAGACAACAAAGGTAATCAGAGACAAAAATGGTCATTTCATAATGATTAAGGAGACACTGAGTCAAGAAGACATAACAGGCCTGACCTGTGGTGGCGCAGTGGATAAAGCGTCAACCTGGAAACACTGAGGTTGCTGGTTCAAAACCCTGGCTTGCCTGGTCAAGGCATATATGGAAGTTGATGCTTCCTGCTCCTCCCCCTTCTCTCTCTCTTTTTTTTTTTCTCTCTCTCTCCCCCCTCCTCTCTAAAATGAATAATAAAAAAAAGACATATCAATTCTTAATATATATGCACCAAACCAAGGAGCACGAAAATATATAAGACAGATACTTACTGACTTAAAAACAAAAACTGACAAAAATACAATCATACTTGGAGACCTCAATAAACCACTGTGGCTCTAGATCGTTCATCCAAACAGAAAATCAATAAAGATATATTGGCTTTCAATGAAACACTAGAGCACCTGGATATGATAGACATCTACTGGACACTTCATCCCAAAGTGACAGAGTATACATTTTTCTCTAGTGTACATGGAACATTCTCAAGAACTGACCATATGTTGGGCCACAAAAATAACATCAGCAAATTCAGAAAAATCGAAATTGTACCAAGCATATTTTCTAATCATAAAGCCTTGAAACTAGAATTCAACTGCAAAAAAGAGGAAAAAAACCCACAAAAATGTGGAAACTAAACAACATACTTTTAAAAAATAAATGGATCAAAGAAGAAATAAGCGCAGAGATCAAAAGATATATACAGACAAATGAAAATGACAATACGACATATCAGAATCTCTGGGATGCAGCAAAAGCAGTAATAAGAGGGAAGTTCATATCACTTCAGGCCTATATGAACAAACAAGAGAGAGCCTGAGTAAACCACTTAACTTCACACCTTAAGGAACTAGAAAAAGAAGAACAAAGACAACCCAAAACCAGCCAAAGAAAGGAAATATAATAATAAAAATCAGAGCAGAAATAAATGAAATAGGGAACAGAAAAACTATAGAAAAAATTAATAGAACAAGGAGCTGGTTCTTTGAAAAGATCAACAAAATTGACAAACCCTTGGCAAGACTTACCAAGAAAAAAAGAGAAAGGACTCATATAAACAAAATCCAAAATGAAAGAGGAGAAATCACCATGAACATCATAGATATACAAAGAATTATTGTAGAATACTATGAAAAACTATATGCCACTAAATTCAACAATCTAGAAAAAATGGATAAATTCCTAGAACAATACAACCTTCCCAGACCGAGTCATGAAGAAGCAGAAAGCCTAAACAGAACACTTAGCAGGAAGAAAATAGAAAAAACTATTAAAAACCTCTCCGAAAATAAAAGTCCAGGCCCAGACTATTATGCTAGTGAATTCTATCAAACATTCAAAGAAGTTTTGGTTCCTATTCTACTCAAAGTCTTCCAAAAAGTTGAAGAAGAAACAATACTTCCAAACACATTTTATGAGGCCAACATAACCCTCATACCGAAACCGAGCAAGGACAGCACAAAAAAAGAAAACTACAGACCAATATCTCTAATGAATACAGATGCTAAAATACTAAACAAAATACTAGCAAATTGAATACAACAACATATTAAAAAAATAATACATCATGATCAAGTGGGATTCATCCCAGAATCTCAAGGATGCTTCAACATACGTAAAACCGTTAACATAATACACCATATCAAAAAAACAAAGAACAAACACCACATGATCTCATCAATAGATGCAGAAAAGGCATTTGATAAAATACAACACAACTTTATGTTTAAGACACTCAACAAAATGGGTATAGAAGGAAAATATCTCAACATGATAAAGGCCATATATGATAAACCATCAGCCAACATCATATTAAATGGCATAAAACTGAGGACTTTCGCCCTTAAATCAGGTAGAAGACAGGGTTGTCCACTCTCTCCACTCTTATTTAATGTGGTGCTCGAAGTTCTGGCCAGAACAATCAGACAAGAGAAAGAAATAAAAGGCATACATATTGGAAAAGAAGAAGTAAAGGTATCACTTTTTGCAGATGATATGATCCTATACATCGAAAACCCCAAAGACTCCACAAAAAGATTACTAGAAACAATAAACCAATACAGTAAGGTTGCAGAATACAAAATTAATATACAAAAGTCCATAGCCTTTCTATATGCCAACAATGAAATATTAGAAAACGAACTCAAAAAAATAATCCCCTTCATGATTGCAACAAAAAAAATAAAATGTAAAGGACCTATATAACAAAAACTACTCGCCCTGGCCAGTTGGCTCAGTGGTAGAGCGTCGGCCTGGCGTGCAGAAGTCCCGGGTTCGATTCCTGGCCAGGGCACACAGGAGAAGCGCCCATCTGCTTCTCCACCCCTCCCCCTCTCCTTCCTCTCTGTCTCTCTCTTCCCCTCCCACAGCGAGGCTCCATTGGAGCAAAGATGGCCGGGGCGCTGGGGATGGCTCCTTGGCCTCTACCCCAGGCGCTAGAGTGGCTCTGGTCGCGACAGAACGACGCCCCAGAGGGGCAGAGCATCACCCCCTGGTGGGCGTGCAGAGTGGATCCCGGTCGGGCGCATACGGGAGTCTGTCTGACTGTCTATCCCCGTTTCCAGCTTCAGAAAAATACAAAAAAAAAAAAACAAAAAAAAAAACTACAAAGCATTGTTAAGGGAAATCGAAAAAGATACAATGAGATGGAAAAATATTCCTTGTTCTTGGATAGGAAGAATAAATATAATCAAAATGGCCATATTACCCAAAGCAATTTATAAATTTAATGCAATTCCCATCAAAATTCCAATGACATTTTTTTAAAGAAATGGAACAAAAAATCATCAGATTTACATGGAACTATAAAAAACCCCGAATAGCCAAAGCAATCCTAAGGAAAAAGAATGAAGCTGGGAGGTGACAGAAGACAATTTAACTTTGCGGGAGGGGTATACAGCACAATCAAATGTCAAAATAATCTAGAGATATTTTCTCTCAACATATGTACCCTGATTTATCAATGTCACTGCATTAAATTTAATTTAAAAATATTAATATTAAAAAAAAAAAAAAAAAAAGAATGAAGCTGGGGGCATTACAATACCTGATTTCTAACTATATTATAGGGCCACGACAATCAAAACAGCATGGTATTGGCAGAAAAATAGACACTCAGACCAATGGAACAGAATAGAAAGTCCAGAAATAAAACCACATATATATGGTCAAATAATTTTTGATAAAGGGGCCAACAACACACAATGGAGAAAAGAAAGCCTCTTCAACAAATGGTGCTGGGAAAACTGGAAAGCCATGTGCAAAAGAATGAAACTCGAATACGGCTTGTCCCCTTGTACTAAAATTAATTCAAAATGGATCAAAGACCTAACTATAAGACCTAAAACAATAAAGTACATAGAAGAAGACATAAATCCTAAACTCATGGACCTGGGTTTTAAAGAGCATTTTATGAATTTGACTCCAAAGGCAAGAGAAGTGAAGGCAAAAATAAATGAATGGGACTACATCAGACTAAGAAGTTTTGCTCAGCAAGAGAAACTGACAACAAAATAAACAGCCAACTAGATGGGAAATGATCTTTTCAAACAACAGCTCAGTTAAGGGCCTAATATCCAAAATATACAAAGAACTCATAAAACTCAACAACAAACAAACAATCCAATAAAAAAAAATGGGAAGAGGACATGAACAGACACTTCTCCCAGGAAGAAATACAAATGGCCAACAGATATATGAAAGATGCTCATCTTCATTAGTTATTAGAGAAATGCAAATCAAAACTGCAATGAGATACCACCTCACACCTGTTAGATTAGCTATTATCAACAAGACAGGTAATAGCAAATGTTGGAGAGGCTGTGGAGAAAAAGGAACCCTTATTCACTCTTGGTGGGAATGTGAAGTAGTACAACCATTATGGAAGAAAGTATGGTGGTTCCTCAAAAAACTGAAAATAGAACTACCTTATGACCCAGCATTCCCTCTACTGGGTATATACCCCAAAAACTCAGAAACATTGATACGTAAAGACACATGTAGCCCATTTTCATTGCAGCATTGTTCACAGTAGCCAAGACATGGAAACAACCAAAATGCCCTTCAATAGAAGACTGTATAAAGAAGATGTGGTACATATACACTATGGAATACTACTCAGCCATAAGAAATGATGACATCGGATCATTTACAAGAAAATGGTGGGATCTTGATAGCATTATACGGAGTGAAATAAGTAAATCAGAAAAAACCAAGAACTGCATCATTCCATACATTGGTGGGACATAAAAACAAGACTAAGAGACATGAACAAGAGTGTGGTGATTATGGGGGGGTGGGGGCACAAAGAAAACTAGATAGAAGGTGACAGAGGACAATCTGACTTTGGGTGATGGGTATGCAACATAATTGAATGACAAGATAATCTGGACATTTTTTTTAATATATGTACCCTGATTTATTAATATCACCTCATTAAAATTAATAAAAATTTATTTTAAAAAAATGAAAGCAATCAATGACAAACAACTAAGGTCCCACAACTACATGTTAATGCATCTCATCTCTCTCCCTTCCTGTCTTTCTCTCGCTAAAAAAAGAAAAAGGACTCATTTTTGAAATAAGTCTGCTTCAGAATTCAAAAGGTCATTAAAAAAGAAGTGTCAGTCAAATTAAACAGAACATTCTCAGTTTCCTTCCTAAATATGTACCGTATTTTTAGCTCTATAAGACACAATGTTTTTCCCCAAAAGTGGAGGGGAAAATGCCCATGCGTCTTATGGAGCGAATGTTCTTTTTTTTTTAGCTGCTGCAGGTTCCTGGACAACTAGAACAGTATTTGAACATTGAAGTCTCTTCTCATTTGTTAATAACAGTGCTAATGGTTGTTAATACTGCTGTTGAGTTTACATTGTTGAAATATTACTGTGGTATATTTTATTAAATATTTTAACACACCATTTGGTTCAGGATTTTTTTTTTCTTATTTTCGTCCTTAAAACCCTAAGTGCGTCTTATGGTCAGGTGCGTTTTATGGAGCGAAAAATACAGTAACTATTTAGAATCCAACTTTGATTTCACAACTTCAAATCACCTCTATGCTTTAAAACCATTCTCTCTGAGAAGGTTCCCTTTATATTGTGTATTGAAACAAAATGAACGTCATCATTATTTTATTAAATATAGAATATTATCTAAGTCCAATTGTACTTAAATTCTCCTTTTACAAAACCTTACATTTATATATCTTAAGAATATGTCAATATATCGCCTGGAAATTTAAATATCCAACAGAAAGCTTAAAAAGTAGATAAAATAAATTGCTGTACCGGAGGACACAAAGAAACGTAAAAACACTGTTATACTTTTGTCTCCCATGTATTGTATAATTAATTCTACTATAACTACAGTACTACTAATTATCACTGTTAAGTAGCTCTTGATGGTTTTGTTCAAATAGTAATATTTGTGTAACAGTAAATTATACAAACTAATACAGCCTTTTAAATAAACACCAGTTTTTCATATTTTTACGTTAAAGTAGTAACTTTGCGTCCGTAATTATCCATTACGTGATGGCTCTTGCCCAGCGTGCCTGTTTCTGTGCCTGCTCTCTAACCCCGCCTCCCCAGCCCTGTCCGTGATCCGAAGAGAGGGACCTCCGAGCCCCAGGGGACCAACTTGGGCTCCACCCATCACAAGTTCTCCCTCCTAACAAATTTGGCATCTTCAGCGCTTCCAGGACCCGCTCCATGAACAACGTCACTTCCCTGACTGGCCCCACCTCAAGGTTTCGCCCCAGTCAGGCCTGGGCAGTCACCGAGCAGAGCCAGCCGCTTCCGGCTCAGGTTGTCATGGTGGCACTCAGCCCGCCTTGCCTCGTCTTTTCCGGTCTCAGTCCGGCGTGGCAGAGTCCGCAGGCACCCCAGCTCTTTCAGATCCTATCGCTCATGGCGGCGCCCTGCCTCTCCTTCCGGCCAAGCGCGTTATGGCGGCACCCTAAATAGCCACTTAAGGACTAGCCTCTTACGTTGCCCTACCTCTCCTTTCTCCCGGGTGCCATGACCGCGCCCAGGGATCACCGGAAGTAAAACTTTGAAAGTGGGGCGGGGCCTCTGCCGGAAGCGAGCGCGGTGTTAGAAAAGATGGCGGCAGCGGTGGGCAACTCGCTTCCGTGCGGGGGCCGGCCTTGTGGGTCTCCGCCCGGCGGACAGCACAAACCTGTACCTCAGCCGCGCACGTTCCTTGCCGCCGGGCCGGCGCTCATCGCGAGCGGCGACGAACTAGTCGCCGCTGTGTGGCCGTACCGGCGACTGACGCTGCTGCGGCGCCTCACGGTGCTGCCGTTCGCCGGGCTGCTCTACCCGGCCTGGCTGGGTGCCGCGGCCGCGGGCTGCTGGGGCTGGGGCAACAGCTGGGTGCAGGTCCCCGAGGCCGCGCTGCTTGTGCTTGCCGCTATCTGCCTCGCGCACGCGCTCACCGTCCTCTCGGGGCATTGGTCCGTGCACGCTCACTGCGCGCTCACCTGCATCCCGGTAAGTGTGGGGGCCGGAGCCCGACGGCCACACACACGGTCCGGTCTCGCGGTGGGTCGCAGCCACGGCGTTCGCGTCGACCCTCGTCCCGTCCCGGGCCTCCTACCTGCTGCTCCTGGGTTCCCAGCGGCACCCTATACCCTTTAGCGCTGGCATAATTTTCGTCCCACTACTGACTTGCTGTGCGACCCGGGCACAGGTTATTATCCTTGGGGCTTTCTCCCCGGTGTTGTCATTTAGATTCCATAAGGTAATACCTGTAAAAAGCTTAGCGCAGGGCCCAACGTATGTCGCCATTTGATAGCTCCCATCCTAGCGAGTACTCGGCTGTTTCTCCTGGAAAGATCCCTATCTTGTCGTCTGCTTCCCATCTTGGTTTTGGAAGTGTGACGCTAGACCTGTCTGGTGTCTTTTCCTGTCTGTGAAGCTTAGTTTGAAAACTAAGCATCAGTCCTGCTATCCAATGTTCAGAGGTCTCTGGTACTGCAACCAAAAGGGGCTTGGAATGCAGTAAACAGCAGCATTTAAGAGGAGCAAAGAGCTCTGTGTGATCAAGTGACTTAATTGTTTGGGGTCTCTTTATGTCCGTATGCAAGATGAATATGGTATGAACTGTTGTCAGGATGTAACCTTTAGCCCCAAGATGTGGAACTGCCCTGGGTCAGCAGTTTATATCCGTGATTGTGTCTCCGCTCTCTGGGCCTGTCTCATGACCCCAGCAGGTTTGGAGCATTGGGGGCAGAAAGATGTCAGCCTCCAGCCAGCCCTCCCCTCTAATCCCAGGTGTGTCAATTGAAAGAAAAGGGGAAGGGAACAGCACTAAGGGCTGCATAAAGAGATAGGAGCCCCCATCTTTGACTCTGAATGTGGACTGAATTTTTCTTCTGAGAGAGTGTAATCTCCCTTATCCCAACAAGCCTTATTCCAGGGGAGGGGCTCAAACTTTAGGGCTTGTTAGAGTCAAATCAGTACAATGAAAGACCTGAACAAGGGACAGAAAAATGGAAGGGGCTACAGGTAGTTTGACAACCCCCCCCCCCAATTTCTAGCTGAGCTGCCTTTTGGCCTGCAACTTAAAAGTGTGACTTAACTTCCTTCCCAAGGATGGAGAACAAGGAGGAGCTAAGCAGCTGTGGGGTTAGGACAGCGAAGTATGAGTTTGCATCAGAGACCTCAGACATTGCTGCTTCTGCGTTCTAGGTTTCAGTTTTCCCTTTTGTAAAGTGAGAACTGCAGCACCTGCCTCGGGTGCCATTGTGAGAGGAAACATGGTATCTGCAAAGCTCCTGTATAGGGCTGGCCCACATAGCAGTTTGCACTTTCTTTTCATGGCATTACCAGATAGTTCAGAGAGTTCATAAATATATGTTATTTTCTGACCACTTCCATTGCCTATGAACTCTCCGAGGGGTGGGACCTTATTTTTCATCATCACTGCTGTGACACCCACTTTCTCTCCCTCCTCTCAAACACGCTGGCAGAGCAGCAGTGAAATGGATGCAGCTCATGACTGATGGAGTGCTCATTGAGCTCTATTCGGCCCTTCCGTGTCTTAGGTGCCAAAGAAGCAGCAGTGAACAAAACAAAACTTGTTGCTTTCCTGGGATTAATGGGGGAGACTTGCACTCAACAGTCCATGATAAAGAGAAAATAGGGTTGAGGATAGGAACATAGTGATGGAGCTTCATGTAGGGCATCCAGGTGTGACCTCTTGAGAAGATGATATCTGAGCAAAGGCCTGAAAGCTGTGGGACCACGTGTTCCAGACAGAACAGCATGTGCCAAACCTCTTAGCTAAGGCAAGGACGAGCCTCCAATCTCATTGCTCCTCCTTGGTGAGAACACAGCAAGAACAGTAAGGGGGTATGGGGAGGAAGCCAATCAGCAATAGACCAGGTGAGCTCTGACAGGGCTTGGTTCACATGGATCAAGGGTGCACCGTGTGCCAGGCAGTATTCTTCCTACAGTGGAGGTTAAGAAGGGCTCAGCAGCACCCCTTTGCCTCTCACAGGAGTATGATCCCAGCAAAGCGACCTTCGTGAAGGTGGTCCCGACCCCCAACAATGGCTCCACTGAGCTCGTGGCCCTGCACCGAAATGAGGTAGGGATCACCTGCCAGACTGTTCAGTGCAGGACTGAGGTGAGATTCCCAGAAACTGACATCCCAGATCGAGGACCTCTGCCACAGACCAGCCTTCTCCCACAGGGTGAAGACGGGCAGGAGGTCCTGTCCTTTGAATTCCAGAAGATCAAGTATTCCTATGACGCCTGGGAGAAGAAGCGCTTCCTCCCTGTGGCCTTTCCTGTGGGAAACTCCTTCTCTTACTACCAGAGCAACAGAGGGTTTCAGGAGGACTCAGAGATCCGCGCAGCTGAGAAGAAGTTTGGGAGTAACAGGTACGTCCTGATGTCCCCATGTGTCCCCCCCTGCTAACAGATCTGGGCTTCTGCCTGTGGTCATAGACCTTGCACTGTCCCAGCTGGTGGCCCCTTTCCTGTTTCTGCCCCTTCATACTCCTGAGTCATGGTGCCTGAGAGATGGGGTAGAGGAATCCACCTTCTCAGCAAACATCCCAGGTGAAAGCGGTGCCCTTTGAGGAAAGTGCTAGAGTCCAGTCTCCTGAACTTGCCTGCAGATAGGACCCTCAGAGGGCTCTCGGCCAGGAGCCTTCCTGGGGAGCCTGGACCCTGGCATATAAGAGTTGGTTATTAATCCTCGTGTTGTTTTTGCAATCCCCCTCTTGATTTGAAATTCTTTCTTTAAATGTAGGTTCTTGCCAGTCAGTCGTCTTATACACATCCCAACCCTGAAAGTCAGTGATCAGGATAGCTCTTACCTGTAGCTCTTACCAGGTAGAGCGGCAGCTGCTCCGTACACACTTTCTCCTCTGACCTTCATCTGAACTGCCAGAGCTAATGTGCCTGGAAGAAGGCAAGGCTGAAGTTCAGAGCCCCATCCTTGCCACTGTGACAATCAACCTGACAACTCTCGGAACCTCTAGAGAATTCTTTCTAGGCTTAATTGTTTACCACAACTATCAATCTATTAGGAGTATTTATAAGAAGTGTTTACTGGTCCCCCCATCCCCACAGGTCACATCATTCTGGCTCCTTTAAAGGCAGCAGACACAATACCGGGTGGGGCTGTTTATTTTTATCATGGTGGGGCCATGGTAGTTTCTCTACCCTACATCCAGGAGCTCATTACACACAGTGCCACGGGACACACTTTAGCGCCCTCCCCCTCCCCTTTGTCACATGCTGAGGCTTTATTCAGGGAGTTTTTAGGAAATCCTGGCTCCAGACCTCCCCTCTCCAGAGGGATGTGGGGCTTAGGCACTATATCTCAGGCCCCAGGGGGCTCAGAGGTATCTGGCTGCCGGCTGCCTCCGTGCAGCGTCAGCTTCAGGGCTCACATCCCAGTCACAGGTTCCTCTGCACTTGCTTTGTCTCCCGACAAGACAATGGATTCTTAACCCACCAACCCCCACCCAGGTAGGGGTACTGCCTGAAGAGTTTGTTGCTAGTTCAGAAGTTTCATCTGGGTTCTGCAGAGCAGAGAACAGGGGCAGTCAACATGCCTGCCCTTTTAGGGGAGGGGAGCCATAGTTGAGTGGAGCATCCTGTCTAGAAGCTTCCTAGGATATCTTGTTTCCTGAGGAGGCCTGCAGTGCCCCAGGTAGAAATGTCAGGGTGGGGTCTTCAAGGCCTCCCACCTTGAACAGGGCCTAGGGTCTGGTTTCTTGCAGGGCCGAGATGGTGGTGCCTGACTTCTCAGAGTTGTTCAAGGAGAGAGCCACAGCGCCTTTCTTTGTGTTCCAGGTAAAACAGCAGCTCCAGCCCTTCTCCCCACCCCATTCTTTAGGACTTTCACAGCCAGAGCAACCTGTGTCCCAAAACCTCCTTGTCCTTGTGGGGCAGAGTCCATGGGTAGAATGGCCCTCAGTGTACGTTCAGTCCTCAGCAAATAATCTCTTGCATTCCCGGGACAGGTGTTCTGTGTGGGGCTCTGGTGTCTCGATGAGTACTGGTACTACAGTGTCTTCACTCTATCCATGCTGGTGGCCTTCGAGGCCTCCCTGGTGCAGCAGCAGATGCGCAACATGTCTGAGATCCGGAAGATGGGCAACAAGCCCCACACAATCCAGGTGTGGCTCTCAGGGTCCCTGTGGTCTCGATGGGGCTGGTGCAGATGCATTTCCAGAGCTGACCGCACCCCACTCCACTCAGGTCTACCGAAGCCGCAAGTGGAGACCCATTGCCAGCGATGAGATTGTTCCTGGGGACATTGTCTCCATTGGTGAGGCCCAGTTCTGCTCCTTCCCAGTGGTATCTTAGCCTTGGCTTCTGCCTGACCTTGTGGCACTAACTACCCTACAGGTCGCTCACCTCAGGATAACCTGGTGCCATGCGACGTGCTGCTGCTTCGGGGCCGCTGCATCGTGGACGAGGCCATGCTCACAGGGGAGTCGGTGCCACAGATGAAGGTGCGAGGAAGGGGATCCTCAGTCCACTCAGGTGTATCTCTGACCCATTCTTGGAGGAGTCACCTGCCAGGAGAGTGCTGGGATTATCTGTCCAGGCACACATGAAAGACGCAAAGTGGGTACAGCATCTGGACAGAGCTTCTGGTCTCAGTGCCCCGGGCAGAAGGAATCTTGGTGGTAGTGGAGAGAGGAGATGAAAGTCCCACAGCATTAGAGCATGCAGGTGCCCTGAGATGCCAGACCTAGGTGAACTGAGAGAAGTGGGAAGGGCGTGATTTCTGGAAGAGGCCCAGTGCAGGGTCACAGGGAGTCAGCAAACATGCAAGTGGAGAAAAGACAAGGCAGGGCCTCTGTCCCTGGGGAGATTTGCTGCACCAAGTGGGGAGCCCTGTGGAGCAGGTAGGCTCCTCTAGTCCTAGGATCCAGCTCTTGAGATGGATGGAGAAGGCCAAGATAGGACTGCCCGTTGACTTCACTGTCCTCCCATCCTCCCCAGGAGCCCATTGAAGACCTTAGCCCCGACCGGGTGCTGGACCTGCAGGCCGACTCCCGGCTCCACATCATCTTTGGGGGCACCAAGGTGGTGCAGCACATCCCCCCCCAGAAGGCCACCACAGGCCTGAAGCGTAGGTGCCTTGGGGCTTTCTGGGATGTCCTGACCCCACCTCTCAACCTCCTCCATGTCTGGTTGGTCATAAAGGAGGAAAGTCCAGACAGACATTTGTTTCCAGACAAGCACAAATGACATTGGCTCTGCTTGTTTCCACAGCAGTTGACAATGGGTGTGTAGCCTACGTCCTAAGGACTGGATTCAATACGTCTCAGGTGGGACATTTTGCCTGGCTCTGGGGAGGGTGGGCTCCATAGCAGGTGGTGGACACTCAAGACAGCAGCCCTTTCAGACCCCCAGTACGTCCACCGCAGAGGTTTACTCTGGCAGCAGGTACTGGGCCAGAAGCCATGTAGCGGCAAGCCAAGACAAAGCCTGCCTCCCTGGCTGAGGGTCTGGTGGGGAACAGACAACAGACCAGCTGTTAGCATGAACAGAGATGGGCCCTTAAATTTACTAACACAGCAAGAAGACTGCCTGGTAGAGGTGATGACCAGACCTTTTTCCAAGAACTTCTGTCTCATCTTGGCCACTTCCTTCCCACACCCCTAGGCTTTGGCCACTGATCTCCGTAGCTCTTGACTGAGTTGCAGCCTCACACATAGCCGTGTAGTCCCTGGAACATGTGCGTGATGGGTTGCAGGACTCACTGGGCCTACAGCTGGTGCTCTGTCAGCTGAGGGAGGACCCAGCCCTGATGCCCTCAGATCAGGGAGGCTGCCTCCCTCCACCCCCCAAGAAAGACCTCTAACTCCATCCTTCCAGGGCAAGCTGCTGCGTACGATCCTCTTTGGGGTTAAGAGAGTGACTGCGAATAACCTGGAGACCTTCGTCTTCATCCTCTTTCTCCTTGTCTTTGCCATTGCGGCAGCCACCTACGTGTGGATTGAAGGTAAGCGCCATGTCCCCTACCTGTCTTCTGAGTCCCCTGCCCACCACCCCAGGCTGGCAGGCCCTGTCTTCACAGGCACCAAGGATCCCAGCCGGAACCGCTACAAGCTGTTTCTGGAATGCACACTGATCCTCACATCAGTCGTGCCCCCTGAGCTGCCCATTGAGCTGTCTCTGGCTGTCAACACCTCCCTCATTGCCCTGGCCAAGCTCTGTGAGTGCCTGGGATGGGTGGGGCACCAAGGGGCTGGGCCCTGGCAGGACCCCTGACCCTGACTCCACCTCCCAGATATGTACTGTACAGAACCCTTCCGGATCCCCTTCGCTGGCAAGGTGGAGGTGTGCTGCTTCGACAAGACAGGGACCTTGACCAGTGACAGCCTGGTGGTGCGTGGTGTGGCTGGGCTCAGGTGAGCATGGAGACCTGGGCCAAGAGATACCCAGCCAGCAGCAAAGGGCTTTCTGGGAGCTCAAGAGCCTGAGAGTTGCCTGCCCAAGCCCCCAAGTGAGAGTGTGTCAGAGGCCCCACTGTAGGGGGCTCCGTGTGCAGTCTCTGTGCATGACGGGGGCATGAGAATCACCTTGGGCTCCAGGCAGCCACATGATCTCTGGGAGCATCTGTGAGACAAGGACCAAATCAACACCCTACTCCGTAGAAGTGACTGGCACAGAATATGGGGGTCCATCTCTCCTTCTGGCTAGCAATTCCTAGGGGGTACCTCCACCCTTTAACTGTTTCCTTTCCTTGCAGAGATGGAAAGGAGGTGACCCCCGTGTCCAACATCCCTGTAGAAACGCATCGGGCCCTGGCCTCTTGCCACTCTCTGATGCAGCTGGACGATGGCACCTTGGTGGGTGATCCCCTGGAGAAGGCCATGCTGACAGCCGTAGACTGGACACTGACCAGAGGTGAGGGGCTGGAGTTTGGGGCACAATGCAGACACATTGTCAGTTCTCACACCCCCGGGTAGGCAGGCCAGACCCCTCAGAGACAACCGTTTCCAACTCAGGCTGGTGGGTGGGTACAGGCACCTCTGACATGGGACAGTGCCACACCCTTGGTCATCCCCCTGGGGTGGAACCCACCCCACCCAACGCTACAGGGCAGGGCCCTCCAAGCCCAGGTCTCCCAGCACTGATCCCTGGAGCCAGGAGCCCACAGGCCCCGGGTCTGGGATGGGGAAGCAGGCGGGGGCCTGGCTGCCTCTTTGGAGCGAAGGCCCTCAGGACTCGTACTTATTTGTTTCCAGATGAGAAAGTATTCCCCCGAAGTATTAAAACTCAGGGGCTGAAAATTCACCAGCGCTTTCATTTTGCCAGTGCCCTAAAGCGAATGTCCGTGCTTGCCTCTTTCGAGAAGCTGGGCTCCACCGACCTCTGCTACATCGCGGCTGTGAAGGGGGCCCCTGAAACTCTGCACTCCATGGTGAGCTAAACCCAGCCCGGGGCTTGCTGGGGGTGGGGGGGTCAGTGCAGAGTGGTCAGTGACATCCTCCTACGTTCCCTGCAGTTCTCCCAGTGCCCATCCAACTATCACCACATCCACACGGAGATTTCCCGGGAAGGAGCCCGCATCCTGGCTCTAGGGTACAAGGAACTGGGGCACCTCACCCACCAGCAGGTAAGGGCCCAGGATCCCCACCTGCCAGACTGTCACCACACTCACCCACAGCCATATCACCTTGTGTCCTTGTAGTGCCCTTTTGAGTAGGCACTATTTCATCTTTCTCCCCCCAGCCTCTACCTTTAGAGACTTCCACTGGCACTCAGTCCTCAGTTTCTTCCTCATGGTGCCCTGCCTCCATGGGACCCCGGCCCATCTTGGAGCTATACCTCCAGCCTCCTGTCCCCACACCCAAGGGTCCTCACATGCCCGCAGGAAACAGCAGGGGACATCTTGGATGATCGTCTCCAGTCTAGCTCTGCCCCTGCCCAGCCACATGGTCACTGGGTGGCTTGGGGACATCCCCAGCTCCCAGTTGTACCCCATGTCCCATCAGCTTTTCTCCTGTCTCCACTGCCAACACTCCTTTACCTGCTTTCACCTTGGCCTTCATCCAGGCCATTTGCACCCAGTGGCCAAGAGATCCTTCCAGAACACATTCCTGATCACATACTTCCCTCAGACCCACTCCTGCTCAGCGCCACCTTGGCCCTGCCTATCATATTCCCTGTCTTCATCTGTCCTATGGCACTCAGCATTCTGATACTGTGATTTTATTTATTATACTTCTGTTCCAATAGATAACAAGCTTCACGAGGGTGGAGCATTTTTTTTTGTTTCGGGAATGTGGTAGAGGGTGAACGCATGTTTGGTGGTTAACAAAGAACAGGTACCGATAGAAGCCAAGACACAATGCCTCCGTAATGACATGCCATGTCCACACCAGGGAGTAGAGGCACCATTGGAGGCAGGGCCTACTCAGCCATTGCCAAACCCCTAAGCTACAGGGGGAACCATCCCTTCTCTGACCTCCCCACCCAGCACATTGTTGAAGCTTGTGATGTTAGGGAGGGGACAGGTCGTGAGCATAGCCTTTGTTTGTCTGCAGGCCCGGGAGGTCAAGCGGGAGGCCTTAGAATGCAACCTCAAGTTCGTCGGCTTCATCGTGGTCTCCTGCCCACTCAAGGTTGATTCCAAGGCTGTGATCCGGGAGATCCAGAATGCCTCCCACCGGGTATGGCTGCTGGACCTCTCCAAACCAGGCCCCGCAAGCATTTGGGTGGATGGGCGGGCCTCAGCTCCTCCTCACAGAGAGGAGGCTGTGACGGCAGAGGGCACTTCCACCTTCAGTGGGGCAAGTTGGTACTTCCTTGGGCCCACAGCATCGCTGGGAGGCTAAGGCTGGGGAAGGAGGTATGGAAGCAATTCAATACCCAGATACATTTGTCTCAGTGGCTTTAGTCTGTACGGTAGTTTGTGTTGTCTAGTTCGGGACTTGGGGCAGTTTAGAGTATGGGAGATAAGTGAGCTGACAGTCCTACCTAGCACTTGGCAGGCCTCACCAGCTCTAAGCTGGGGGGTTGGAATGTGTGGTTTACACCCCCACACGCACACAACTCCTCGGCAGTTAACCGAGCCAAGAAGGTCCACTCCAAAAGCTGGCTCGTAGTTTATACTGAAAAGAAAAGGTCTGGGTGTTCTCAGAAAGCCACACATACATGTGTTGGTTTCTTTCTGTTTTTTTCTGTTTTGTTCTTTGATATTTAGAGGCCCTGGCCAGTTGGTTCAGTGGATAGAGCGTCAGCCTGGTGTACGGAGGTCCCAGGTTCAATCCCTAGTCAGGGCACACATGAGAAGCAACCATCTGCTTTTCTGTCTTCCCTTCTCACAGCCAGTGGCTCAGTTTGTTTGACCATCAGCCCTGGGTGCCGAGGATGGCTGTTATTCGAGCATCATATCCAGATGGGGGTTGTCGAGTGGATCCCACTCTGGGCGCATGTGGGAATTTGTCTCCATCTCACCTCTCACTTTAAAAAAAAAAAAAAGTTAGAAACATTGGTTTTTGTTCTACTTATTTACGCATTCATTTGTACATGTTCTCTGACTGGGGATTGAACCCACAACTTTGGTGTATCGTAACGACTCTAACCAACTGTTACCCAGCCAGGGCTGTATTGTTTTTATAAAACATTGCCAGGCGAGGGCAGATTGTGGCCTTGGAAGCCCAGTCCTCAGTCGGGGGCCAGAACCTCCCTCTCTGTCCTTCCTTAGAGGGACTCAGGCACCAGGTTTGCAGGCTGGAGTTCTGCTCCACTGAGCCTCCACTCCTCTCTCTAGGTGGTCATGATCACAGGTGACAACCCACTCACTGCCTGCCATGTGGCCCAGGAACTACACTTCATTGAAAAGGCACACACACTGATCCTACAGCCTCCCACGGAGAAAGGTGAGACCCAGAGTAGCTGGGGCACCATGAGTCCAAGAACAGCTCTCCTGGTGGCCCTCCTGTGTGCCAGGCCTCAGTGAACACACCCATGTCACTGAATACCTGTGATGGTTGCAGCAGTGTGGCATAGGCCTGTGGATCACAGCCCTGCTCCTTGAGCCTCTGGCCAAGGAGCTCCATATTCGTGTGTCTAGCAGCATGCAGCCAGTCACTGGCTCCAGGATCAGTGATGACTTACAATCTCAAGGTAATTGATTATAGTCACACCATCCCACGTTTCATACTTCATACCCATTTTGGACCCGACAGGCTGCCTGTGCACAGCAAGTCTCCCACTCCCTAGCTCAGGGACTTAGGAGGTGGTGCTTGGCACATTAGGCCTGGTGTCTGTTACCACACTGTCTCTTCACCCTGCACAGGAGGGCTTGCCATCCTCATGCCACTTAGGTAGAAGCCATCCAGGTCAGCTTTTGACACCCAGCTTTATAGACCATGAAATAGAGAGCAGTGAAGCCACCCACCCAGGTCACTTGGTGTCACTGTGACTAAGCATTTGAACCTGGATGGCCTGACTCCAGCCGCTGGCTTCTCCTAAGTGATAAAAAACTGGTCACTTAATTGGCTACAAGTGGTACCCAAGAGTTAGACCAGTCAAGAAGCCAATCCAGCCCCGGCACTTTCTGGCTAGTAGGTTGGGGTGGGTCAGACGCTGAAGGATGGTGTCTCAGGGCTAGAGGCCAGGGGAGCGTGTTGGTAAGGCCTAGCCAGGGCAGCTTCTGGAACCTCCTGGCCTTTCTCCCAGTCTGCACTGTTGGTCCCAGGGCTCTGTCCAGTTCCATGTGCTGGGCTTTTGAGCGGCCAGGGATTGTGGGCAGGTGGCCCAGAAAGGTGGCTGTCAGGACTGCTGATTGGCAAGTGAAGTTCCTCTAACAGAAGGGCAACCATAAGCCAGGTGGGGGTTAATTTCCTGTCCAGGGTGAGCCATCCAGTTCCAGGAGGGCTACTGGGCGAGCCAGCTAGAAAGAGGAAGCGGATAGTAAGTGGCCAGAGGAAATGACTTGAGGTGCTCCAGCTCTGGGAGAGTGGGGTTTCAGCAGGCCACAAGGATGGGGCCAGTCAGCTAACAGGCTTGGGTATGCCTCGATTAGAATTTGGCCCCTTCATGTGGTCTCAGGCCCTGGGTTTTGGGATACCCCATCTGTGTTGGGAGGATTCTGAACAACTTCTGTAGGGCAGTTGGGTCCAGGGTGCATGTAGATGTGGATGAGGCTTGGGAGGGTAAAGATGGGTGGGGGTTCAAGACGGTGCTCCAGAGAGGAGAGCCAGGGACCAAGTATAGCATCTGTATGAGGGGTCTGCCTCAGCAGCTGAGCCCTGTCCCTGACCTTGGGCACTGGCTCTGCAGGTCGACCTTGCGAGTGGTGCTCCATCGATGGCAGTATTGTGCTACCCTTGGCCAAAGGCTCCCCAAAGGCACTGACCCTGGAGCATGCCCTGTGCCTCACAGGTGATGGCTTGGCCCACCTGCAGTCTGAGGACCCCCAGCAGCTGCTGTGCCTCATCCCCCATGTGCAGGTGTTTGCCCGCGTGGCCCCCAAACAGAAGGTGAGTGCAGGGGGGTGACGGGCAGGTGGGGCCTTAAGGCAGCACACAGCCTTCATTTGGTTCTTTGCCCACACAGGAGTTTGTTATTACCAGCCTGAAGGAGCTGGGCTATGTGACTCTCATGTGTGGGGATGGCACCAATGACGTGGGCGCCCTGAAGCACGCTGATGTGGGTGAGCCCTGTGGGCAGGGGCTGTTCCTGTTCTCGCTATTCTGCCAACGAGAGCTAAGCATAAAAGACACCTCTATGTGCATGAGAAGGCAGTGAAGGGGGTAGGGCAGGGCCGATAGGATCGGGGAACCAAGGGTCTACAAGGGCAGGAAGGACAAAGGTGTCTAAGGAGCAGTGTAGCTGGGGCCACCAGAGCCATGCGGAAAGTTTGGGACTTGTGTGGGGCAAATGCGTCGTGGTTTGCTCAGGCCCCCTGGGCACCATGCGGGTACAGAGGCCAGGGAGAGATGGAACAAGTTGGGACAAACAAGTAACTGGATCTGAAACATTTGCCAGCAGTTCACAGCCTCGGATCTCTATCAACAGAACATATTTGTCTGCTTTACTTGTCAACTACAGCATTTACCAAGTATTATTTACCTCAGAATTATGATCCTTGGCAATAAACTTCTTTGAAATTCAGTTAGTTTTGACTTATTTAGAGTTATGTGCTTTGGGGGTTTTGTTCTTATTTTTAAGTAGGAAGTAAGATAAAGGCTCTCTGAGGTACTCCTTGGGGAGGTCCAGTGCAATGGGGAGGTTTAACTTCAAGGCCCATGGCTCCATCTTGGTATTGACCAGACACTCTGTACTGGTCTAGGGCCAGTGGGCTCTCTTGGATCCTAACACACATATCTCTTCCCCCACCCCAAGGTGTGGCACTCCTGGCCAACGCCCCAGAGCGGGTTGTCGAGCGGAGGCGGCGGCCCCGTGACAACCTAGTCCTGAGCAACAGTGGTGTCAGGGCCACTTCCAGGGCAGCCAAGCAGAGGTTGGGGCTCCCACCCCCAGAGGAGCAGCCCACCTCCCAGAGGGTGAGTCTTCAGAAAGGGGCACCAGCACCCCCTTTGTGGCCAGGTTTCACCCACTGTCACCAACCCACCCCACAGGACCGCCTGACCCAGGTACTACGGGATCTCGAGGATGAGAGCACACCCATCGTGAAGCTGGGGGACGCCAGCATCGCTGCGCCCTTCACCTCAAAGCTCTCATCCATTCAGTGCAGTGAGTCCCGCCACCTGCCCTGTCCCCCCAGCTGACTGTATGGCACCTATGCCCACATCTGTCTCTCCCCTCCCTTTATCCATGCAGTTTGCCACGTGATCAAGCAGGGCCGGTGCACGCTTGTGACCACACTGCAGATGTTCAAGATCCTGGCTCTCAATGCCCTCATTCTGGCCTACAGTCAGAGTGTCCTCTACCTGGAGGGTGTCAAGTTCAGCGATTTCCAAGCCACACTGCAGGGGCTGCTGCTGGCTGGCTGCTTCCTGTTCATCTCCCGCTCCAAGGTAGGCTGGGACCCCAGGCAAAGTAATTGCTCCCACCCAAGGGCGTACTCTGCCTCTGAACCATGGCACCAGCCCTGGAGGTGCTGAGCGGCTTTATGGATTCGTGGCAAGGGACACAGGCCAGCCAGGGCAGGCTGTTAGAGGTGCTGCTGGATATCTTCTTCCTCGCAGCAGCCCTCAGGGTGGAGCTGTCATCCCCACATGACAGGTGGTAGGGGGAGCCTACTGAGGCTCTTGCAAGTAGCGCAGTTCAGGCTCCAGCCCGGTCCACAGGCAGCCAGGGCTGTGGAAGTTGGTGCCAGCCTATGGCTTCAGGAGGTGCTGACTACTCTCTGCACCAGGCCTGCAGGAGGCATGGTGGGTGTGTGGATGGTTCTGGGTACTCTGGGCTTTGACACCTGCTTATTTCTGTCCCCTACCACACCACTGCAGCCCCTCAAGACCCTGTCCCGAGAGCGGCCCCTACCCAATATCTTCAACCTGTACACCATCCTCACGGTCCTGCTTCAGTTCTGCGTGCACTTTCTAAGTCTTGTCTACCTATACAGCGAGGCCCAGGCCCGGAGCCCTGAAAAGTGAGTGCCACCCAGCAGTGGCTGTACCCAGAAGAGGCAGCATCCCTGTGGTGGGAGGTGGGGAGTAGGATGCAGGTGCAGACATTGGCCTGGGGCAACCAGGACCAGGTAGAGCCCTGGCTGTGTTCAGTTGGGAGCCACAGACCCTCATGCCTCCTGCAGGCCGGAACAGTTTGTGGACCTGTACAAGGAGTTTGAGCCGAGCCTAGTCAACAGCACTGTGTACATCATGGCCATGGCCATGCAGATGGCCACCTTCGCCATCAACTACAAGGTGAGGTCCATCCCTGGCCAGGACATGCCCAGCCCACCCACCTGGCCCCCATAATACACAACTCTTCCATCTGTGGCCCCACAGGGCCCACCCTTCATGGAAAGCCTGCCTGAAAACAAGCCTCTGGTATGGAGCCTGGCTGTGTCACTCCTGGCTATTGTGGGCCTGCTCCTCGGTTCCTCACCTGACTTCAACAGCCAGTTTGGCCTGGTGGACATCCCCGTGGAGGTGAGTGTCCCTGTGGATGTGGCCCCGGGACTCGACCTGGACCCATCTGCAGTCACCCAGTTCATCATTGCTCCTGCCCTGCAGTTCAAGCTGGTCATCGCCCAGGTCCTGATCCTCGACTTCTGCCTGGCACTCCTGGTCGACCGTGTTCTGCAGTTCTTCCTTGGGACCCCGAAGCTGAAAGTGCCTTCCTGAGACAGCAGTGCCAGCATCCACTGTCCACCCTACTACTGCTGGGCAGGGGCCTCATGCAAGCCCCAGGAGGGAACACCACCCCGTGGCAGGGCTGACCCAGTCCTGCCTACCAAAACTGAGCTGGGATACCACCCCCTTCATGGCTGTCCATGAGCCTATGTGGCCCCAGCCAGCATCTTTAATAAATAAAGCAGCATCCACAATTTTTAAGAAGTCCTGTCTCCACCTCTGTCTTTACCACACAAATGGTCACTGGGATGCTGGGTGTTCACCAAGGAAGATTCTAGCACCCTCCCAGAGGGCTGTGTGTGATGGTAATGACACCGTCTGCAACAGTCAGTACTTGGTGGATAGGCCAAGCTTCCAGGACTGAGAGCTCTGCGTATTTCCTGGTTTAACAAGCGCCCTCATATTTCTGAGGTCTCAGCTTCATATTTTGACACCTTTGGGCATTGGGGGAAATCTTAGGATCAAGGACATTTTTCCCTTTTCAATAATATGCAAAATAGCATGCCTTCCCCCCATGGTGTCTTAGGTGTGAGGAAGTTCAACCCACATCATTAGAATATTGGCTCAGGTTGGAGTACTGGAATCCTGAGCCACATGGGTGCTGTCGCCATCTCAGTTACAGCCAGATTTTGACCCAGCAGCCTGGCTGTCATACTGATACTGTCCTTCCTTTTTAAAGGGCATGCATTCACTGCAATTCAGGAATGTCCAAGGCAGCATGAGAACTGAGTCCCAGGCAGTTAAAAGATATGCCTTCTCAACAGCAAAATCTTTAGGAAGCAAAGGTACAAACATGAAGTTATTTAGAGCCAGGAATTCCACTGAGTGAAGAATGTGGGTGCATTTTTGTAACTTTGACAAGCTGCATGTGACAACCGCAGGCCAGGAGTCTCAGGCCCAGACTTCTGGGCAACCTTCCCTCTCTACCAGTGCTCACTGGGGGACTCTCAACCCTTTCCTGCCCTGCCCTGCCCTCTTAGTCATCTGTAGTAGCCCACCCCTGTCTGGCTTCTCCAGTCAGCAAAGTGTTGCTGGAAGCCCAAGGCCTTGGGTAGCAGCAGGGACCAGCCCTGGACACCCCATGAGCAGTGGCTGGCCAAGGTCTCCGAAGGGGCTGTGGCTGCAGACCCCAGCCTGCAGAGGGGTTGCTGTGGTTGTGTGGAATGTAGGGGAATGTCAGATCCCTTGGACAACTTGAGGCAACTCAGAGGAGCACTCTGGAATTGGGTTTGCCAGGGATGATTCTTTGGGTGCTCAGAGTGGGGTCTCTGTGCCGCCCTCCCCCGGGCCCATGCCTAAGAAGCACTAAGGGTGTTTCTGGCTGCACTATAATCCAGCCTCGAGCCTGATCTAGCTTTGAGTGCCACTAGGAGTCCTCCAGGCCATGGGTCTCCAGCCAGCTACAAAGCGTTGTAGGACTTCAGATTTGGCTGTAATTGGGCAGGACTGCAGGCCTCTACAAGGGGTTTCATGTCTCTGGTTGTGCTGGGATGGGTGCAGGATTCCAAGACACCTACCTGAACAGGGCTGTTATGGTGTATAGAAGGGTCAGAAACAAGTGAACTCTGGGATTTAGAAGTCACTTCTGGGGGGAGTGTGCTGGGGCTTTGAGACCACACAAAGCTGTGGGGAAGAGAAACCTGGCCAGGATAGAATCCGGGAGTGTCCAGGTCTGCAGCATTTCGGGCTGTGGTGGTCGCCCAGGAGGCACTGGCTCTACAGCCTCTGCTCACCACTTGTGCTTCTGTACTTTGGAGGCGTGGCCTGAGGCAAGGGCGTGTATGGGTGATACAGTGGGTGTGGCCAGGCAAGGGGCAGGTCGTTGCAGAAGCCGGTGGAGTTGCAGCAGGATATCTGGGCTAGGCCCGGCTGGTGCATGATCCCATCCCAGTCCCTGTCCCCACCGAGCGATTCTTGGGCCATGGACGCAGCACAGCCGGGTAGGCGATCCGGGATACGGGATCCAAGAGGGGCATTCCCAGCCATAGTCTACTTACTAAATTGAAGGGCCATGGTTGCCCCTCTCTGTCTAGAGCAAGGCGAGGACTTTCTCAATGAGGAGGACGCAGGGATCCTCCATTGTGGGAACCGAACCCGCAAGCCGAGAGGGGCCTGGGACACCAGTCCCTGACCTCCTCCCGCTTTGGAGTCTTCACCCCGGATGCCTGGGGGAAGGGGCCCAGGAAGGGGAAGTGGCTGCTTCTGCTTTTGATATTTGTGATGGGGGCAGGGTGTCACGACCGCTAATGGAGAACGGAGAGAGCGACAGCGCGGCAGGATCCCCACCTGGCTGCTCCATAGCCCAGGGAAGGGCAGTGCTGAACTGAGCCCCCTAGAAGAGGGGGCTGTTGCAGAAAAGTGAAGGTTTTACTTGTCTTTGGGGCTGTCTTTTGTGTCCCTGCTGTGCATGTTGGGTGTCATTCAGTCTTTATGACCCTCGTAGTTTCAGTCTGCCAGTGTTTCTGCCACAGCTCTGTGCCTGTCTGTCCCACGTATATTTCCATCTCTCTGGCCTGAGGTCCATGTGGTTCCGTTGTCAAGCTGGCTGTCTTCCCTGAGGACATTGTGACTGCATCTTGTCTCTTGGCTTCAGAGCCCGTGCATTTGTGGGTGCCCTGTTCTCTGTGTTGGGTTGTGCTTAGGTCCAGCTGCCTGCCCCGAGTCAGCCGCACCCACCCAAGCCGATGCTCCCCCTTTCTCACACTCCCCATAGAACTAAAACTTTATCTGTGTCTGTCTCCTCTTTTCCTCTCTCTTCCAACCCTCCAAACAACAAGCCAATGTGCTGTGGACAGAGGGAGGCTTCAGTGTGCCCATGTTGACACTTCTCCCCTTTCCAGGCCTACCCCCAGCTCCTGAGAGCAGGAAGAGGTACAGTGACATCTTCCAGAGCCTGGACAACCTTGAGATTTCACTGGGGAACGTGTGAGTCTGCGCCTGGGTCACCCTCAAATCCTGCCAGAATCTCTAAAACTTCTGAATATCCCAAAATGCAACCCCCTAAATACACTGGAAATCCTCATAGTGATTCTAGATAGAACTCCCACATACCCTTCCTGTGACCCCTAATACATTTGAGATCTCTATAATCCCACTCTCTGAACCCCAAAGTTACCTGTAATCCATCAGACTCTCTCAAGTCCCATAAGAAAGCATACTAGTTCTCCCCCAAAATCAATCCTTTAGACCTCTCAGATACAAGAGATGTCACTGAAGTGATATCCAGGACCATCCATCAAACTGCTCCGGGATCCTCAGCACCCCTCAGAGGGACAGACTGGGTGGAGGGTGGTATTCTTACAACCTTACCTCCTAGGACCCTTGAGATGCTGGCTGGAGACCCTGGACTTTCAGGAGACATAGAGCCTGACAAGACCTCCACAGCCACTGCGGTGAGAGGCAGAGCCAAGGGGGCAGGGAGGAGGGGCACCCAGGAAGAGGGGCTTTAAGGAGGTGGCCCCTGACCTGCATGCTCTTCAACCTTGTCTCCTTCCCCCTCAGACCAATGAAACCAGCCATTGGAGTGGCCCCTCCCTGGAGGCTCCTGCACTCCTTACAGGTAGGAGGTTTTTTTGTTTGTTTGTTTTTGTTTTTTGGGGTTTTTTTGTATTTTTCTGAAGCTGAAAACGGGGAGAGACAGTCAGACAGACTCCCGCATGCACCTGACCGGGATCCACCCGGCACGCCCACCAGGGGGCGACGCTCTGCCCACCAGGGGGCGATGCTCTGCCCCTCCAGGGCTTCGCTCTGTTGCGACTAGAGCCACTCTAGCGCCTGGGGCAGAGGCCAAGGAGCCAACCCCAGCGCCCAGGCCATCTTTGCTCCAATGGAGCCTCGCTGCGGGAGGGGAGGAGAGAGACAGAGAGGAAGGAGAGGGGGAGGGGTGGAGAGGCAAATGGGCGCCTTTCCTGTGTGCCCTGGCCGGGAATCGAACCCGGGACTTCTGCACGCCAGGCTGACGTTCTACCACTGAGCCAACCGACCAGGGCCAGGTAGGAGGTTTTGAGGCCAGGGACTGAGGGCTAAAAAGAAGTCCTTCCCTTAAGTCATCACTAACTGCCCATCTCATGCACCTATGACATTGCAGTGCACACAGCAGAGCTGAGCCCTTAACTTCAGGGATCCCCCAGTCTGGGTGGAGAATCAGTATAAAATTGCAAGTCATTGTAAAAGGGTATTTTGGAGCCATAGGGTGTAGAATAAGGGTTACTGGTCTGGTATAAGGGCTCAGGTGAGGTCAAGGTCCCATGGGAGTTTAGAATTAAGAGGTCAGAAGTCCACCCATCTGCCTCAGGTGAGGAACTGGACTTGCGGCTCATTCGGACTAAGGGTGGTGTGGATGCAGTCCTGGACTACGCCAAAACCTGGAGCCGCTATGCCAAGGAGCTGCTGGCATGGACTGAGAAGAGAGCCAACTTTGGTAAGTGTCCCTTCCACCCAGCCTCAGGCACGAGGGAGCAGCCACACCCAGCACAACTCAGACCCCTGCTGTCTACCCCCAGAGTTGGAGTTTGCCAAAAGTATTGTGAAGATTGCTGAGGCTGGCAAGGTGTCAATCCACCAGCAGGTAACGATGACCAGACACCCCAGAGGCCAAGCCCTCCATAGCCCCAGCCTGACCCCCTCCAGATCCTTAGCATCATCCAATACCCCCACCCCAGAGCCACATGCCACTGCAGTACATCTACACCCTGTTTCTGGAACACGACCTCAGCCTGGGAGCCCTGGCCGTGGAGACAGTGGCCCAGCAGAAGAAAGATTACTACCAGGTGAGGGAGCTGTGCCATCCATGTGTCATTCCCTGCACAGCCACCCCGCAGGAAGGCATCCTTACCATCACTGCCATTTTGCTGATGAGGAAGCTGAGGCCCATAGATGCTGAGGAACTTGCCCAAGGTTACTCAGCAGAGATTCACACCAGGCTTCCTGTACAATTGCAAAACTGTGCTTTTGTTTGTCGGTGGGGCACAGAATGAGGCACTCAGTGTTCGCAGGAAGAGTCTTGGCATCTCTGGGTCAAAGCAGAAAGGATGAGGTGACCACCAAATCTCTGTTGGAAGTGGGAATAGGGAAGAATAAGTCTGGGTCAGAACACCCCCTGCGAGAATGCAGACCCAGAAAGGGTCCAGAGGGTACAAGACACATACATGGCCTTGGGCAATGGAAGAGCCAGTGGCCCTGAGGCAGCATCCTCATCCCCTATCATTGCCAGCCCCTGGCAGCCAAAAGGACTGAGATTGAGAAGTGGCGGAAGGAGTTCAAGGAGCAATGGATGAAAGAGCAGAAGCGGATGGTGAGAACCAGGGTGAGTGAGGGCCAGCTGGGGAGGAGAGGAAGGGACGCTGACCTTGCTCATGCCCTGCCCCCAGAACGAGGCAGTGCAGGCACTGCGGAGGGCCCAGCTCCAGTATGTACAGCGAAGTGAGGACCTGTGGGTACGCTCCCAGGCATCCTCAGAGGACCCAGCCCCCCAGTCCGCACTGGGACCCAGTAAACAGCAAGAGCGGCGGCGGCGCTCGCGAGAGGAGGCTCATGCCAAGGTGGGGACCCAGGCCCATGATCCCCCCGAGCACCTTGGTGCCCCCCATTTCATGCTGTCTCCCACATATGCCCCCGGCCTTGGTTTTTCCAGGCACAGGAGGCAGAGGTGCTATACCAAGCCTGCATCCGTGAGGCTAATGCAAGGCAGCAGGACTTAGAGGCCACCAAGCGGCGGATTGTGTCGCACATACGCAAGCTGGTGTTACAGGGAGATGAAGTGATGAGGCGGGTGAGGCCCCCCCCCCCAGCTGAGCGCCCCTCCCTCCTGCTCTTCCCAAACTGCCTCTGGAACAGCAGGCCTAGCTCCATCTCCACAGACAGCCAGTTTCTGCCCCCAAACCCTGATGGCGGCTCTGCCTAGGCCCCACTCCCATGGGGTCCTGCCCCCAGGATGACACTGCCCAGCTCTAACCACCCACCACCCCAGACAACTGCCCTCATTCCTAAGCTGCCCCATTTCCAAATCCTGACTATGCTGGTGTTTCTAAGGGTCAGCCCTCCCCATCCACCCCCATCTCATGCGTGGTCTCCACTGGGCAGGTGACCCTGGGACTGTTCAGGCTGCGGGGGGCACAAGCAGAGCGTGGTCCCCGCGCCTTTTCCGCCCTGGTCGAGTGCTGCACACCCTTCGAGCCCGGCCAGCGCTACCAGGAGTTCGTGCAGGCACTGCAGCCAGAGGCCCTGCCACCCCCACCACCTGCCTTCTCTTTCCAGGAGTTCGTACCTACCCCGCACAGGTGGGCCCCGAGGAGCAGAGCCAGGGAGGAGCCCCAGAAACAGTGCCAGCTGTTGGCATCGTGGGGCTGAGAACTCAGGGTCTGCTAACTCAAAGCCTCAGTACTACCTGAATTTAGTACCCAAGGCTCTCATTGGGGAGCGTGCATGGGGGGCTGGGGGGGCGTGCAGGGAGTTCCAGTCCTGGACTTTAAGGTTATTGCACTGACCGTGATGCTCAGGCACATCAGGGCTTGCAGATCCAAGTAGCTAGAGTTGGATCCAAGATGCAGTACCTGTGTGCTGTCACTCCTGGCCAGTGTGCTGATTCTCAGAACCCTCAAACCTATCCTCTCAGTGCCCCTCTGGATACCAGAAGAAAGCTCTCCGGCCCGCCACCTCCACGGCTGGATGGGAGTGCAGCTGAGACAGGCCCATGGGAGGACACGGGCACAGGCTGGCAGGGTAAGTGAAGTGAAGAGCGAGCAGGAACGGTGCTAGGACAAGGGGTGTCCTCACTGACCTGTCCCTTCCTAGGAACTCCAGGCCCCGCTCCGGGCAGCGATGTGGACAGCATGGGCAGTGGCAGCGAGCCTCGATCCCTGGACTCTCCCACTTCCAGCCCAGGTGGGGCCAGGCCCTGGCCCTGACCCACTCCTGACCTCGGACCATCCTCCCTCCATGGCCAGGCTCTGACCTTCAGTCTCTAACCTAGCCTTTGTTCTCAAACATACCTCCACTCCTTACCTATTTCTTCGGCCTCTGAACCGGTCTGACCCCCTCCAGACCTCCAACCCTTTCCCCAAGGACACCTGGGGGGTAGCTCTGAAAGGCCTGAAAACCAGGAAAGCGTCCTTAGCCTGGGAGTTTCCCATGACCCCTAAAACCTCAACTTCTGTGACCCTCTGACTCTAGGCCCTGGTACTAGGCAGCTGGTGAAGGTTTTGTCCACAGGCACTGAATCCTCAGATGACTTTGAGGAGCGAGACCCTGGTGAGGCTGGAAACACATGGGACAGGGTGGGATGGGAGTGGACCAGGCCCTTCTGACCCTATTTTCCCACAGATCTGGGGGATGGGCTGGAGAACGGGTCGGGAAGCCCCTTCAAGAAGTGGACACTGTCCAGCGCAGCCCAGACCCACCGGCTGCGGCGGCTGAGGGGCCCAGCCAAGTGCCGCGAGTGTGAGGCCTTCATGGTCAGCGGGACTGAATGTGAGGAGGTGTGGCCCAGGCCAGTGACCCATTGCCCTCTGCTGACCCCTAGTGACCTCCCTCAGCCCAGGCACCTCCATAGCCTGATATTCCCATGAACTTCCTGCCCCTGGGACCAACCCTGATCTGATGGTTTCCCATGATCTTCCTGTTTCCTAATGATCCTTAGAACCTTTACTTCTGCTGACCCCCAGTGACCTCCTTGACCCTATAACCTTCCCTCTAGTGCTTTCTGACCTGCCACAAACGCTGCCTTGAGACTCTGCTGATCCTCTGTGGACACAGGCGGCTCCCAGCCCGGACTCCCCTCTTTGGGGCCGACTTCCTGCAGCTTCCCAGGGACTTCCCAGAGGAGGTGCCCTTTGTAGTCACCAAGTGCACGGCTGAGATAGAACAGCGCGCCCTGGGTGTGCAGGTACCACCTTACCCTTGACATCTGACTCTCCTCAGCAATGGCCTGCCCCCTCCATGGCCGGTATTTATTTACCACCCCACCCTGCAGGGCATTTATCGGATCAGCGGGTCTCGGGTTCGTGTGGAACGACTGTGCCAGGCTTTCGAGAACGGCCGAGCATTGGTGGACCTGTCTGGGAACTCACCTCATGATGTCTCAAGTGTCCTCAAGCGATTCCTCCAGGAGGTGGGTACTCAGGGAGCAGGGGCAGGGGCTGGGCAGGCTCAGGCTAAGGACCTTCTGCAGCCTGCCCACACCCATGTCCCTTCTGCCATTTCATCCCCAGCTCACTGAGCCCATGGTCCCTTTCCACTTCTACGATGCCTTCATCTCTCTGGCTAAGGCCCTGCATGCAAACCCTGGGCACGACACTGGGACCCCCAGTCCCAGTCCTGAGGTTATACACTTGCTGAAGAACCTCTTGGTGCAGCTGCCTGGCTCAAACTACAAAACCCTGCAGCATCTGGTGGCTCATCTGTTCAGGTGTGCACTGTCCCTGACCTTGAAACAGACCTCTGACCTGAGGCATGGCTCCGTGACCCCTTCCCTAGACATGTGTCTACTGACCCCTGGGATGGACCTGACACTGACTTCTGCCCTTTGTGTTTTCTGAGCTTTGACCCTTAATACATGACTTCTGACTTTGGGTGCCCATTCCTGACCCCCATCATTGGGCAGGTAGTGAGCTGCTTGGTCTCAAAAAATGACCACTGAAGCCCTGGCCAGTTGGCTCAGTGGTAGAGCGTCAGCCTGGCGTGCAGAAGTCCCGGGTTCGATTCCCGGCCAGGGCACACAGGAGAAGCGCCCATCTGCTTCTTCACCCCAACCCCTCTCCTTCCTCTCTGTCTCTCTCTTCCCCTCCCGCAGCGAGGCTCCATTGGAGCAAAGATGGCCCGGGCGCTGGGGATGGCTCCTTGGCCTCTGCCCCAGGCGCTAGAGTGGCTCTGGTCCCGACAGAGCGACGCCCCAGAGGGGCAGAGCATCGCCCCCTGGTGGGCAGAGCGTCGCCCCCTGGTGGGCGTGCCAGGTGGATCCCGGTCGGGCGCATGCGGGAGTCTGTCTGACTCTCTCCCTGTTTCCAGCTTCAGAAAAAAAAAAATACAAAAGAAAAAAAAAATGACCACTGACCCGTGACTTGGGCAGGTTGCTATAGGTCTGGGCTTCAGGTCTTACCTGATAAGTGATGACTGTGCCCTCTGTACCCTCTTACCCTTCTCCTCACCCCATCCCCAGGGTGGCTGCACAGTTTGAGGAAAACAAGATGTCTGCCAACAATTTGGGCATTGTGTTTGGACCAACGCTGCTGCGGCCACCAGACAGTCCTGGAGCAGCCAGCACTGGCCCTGTTACCAGCCTCCTGGACTCTGGGCACCAGTCCCAGCTTGTCGAGTTCCTCATTGTGCACTACGAGCAGATCTTTGGGATGGACAAGCTCCCCCTAGCCACTGAGCCCTTGCCTCAAGAGCCCAGCCTGGCGCCTGGGCTCCTTACAACCAGCCCCCAGCCTCTACCCCCATCCCTTACACCAGATCCCCTGCCCCCAACCCTGCCCTCAGACCCAGCCCCAGATCCTGAGCCCCACAGTACCCTGGAGACGCATCCTGAGGCCATGCCCCCTGAGGTAGGAACCCCCTGAGCCCACAAACATGGGAAGGGGCTTCTCTCCATTTAATCTTCTCACCGTCTCTCCTCTCTTCCTTTCTTTCCCTTTACAATTTTCTTTTTCATTTCTTCCTTATGTACCCCATGCTCATTGTAGAAGGAAAAGTGAGGAATGGACTGTGGGGGTGTGGAGGGCGGATGTTAATAATGGAATGATGACAGGAGACAACCCTACAGAGGAACTAACGTGGGTGATCATTTATTCCTATTTATTGGATACCTACTATATGCCAAGCATTGTTCAAGGCATTACATATATATCAGTGAGCAGAAAATTCAAAGACTACAGAATAAACCAGCAATAAATAAGAAATATGATACAGATTAGTCATATAGGATGTTTATGGTAACAAATACTAGGGGGAAAAGAAAGGGTAGCATAAAGTGAGAGGTGATGGTGTGGAGGTGGATTTGAGCAAAGACTGGAGAGTGTGGAGGAGAAATAAGCCAGGTGGAGATCAGGGGAAGTGTGTCCAAGGGAATAGCCAATGCAAAGGCCTTGAGGTGGGATCATGCCTATTGTGTTCCAGGCATGTGCTATAATGAATAAGGGGAAGGTGGTCAGAAGTGAGGCCCAAGAAGGGTCTATAGGGCACCACCTACTATGCATGGGCACTTTGTAGGCTTCCTGTCATTCTCATCACAGCCCTGAATGATATATACCACTAGCAACAACCATTTACAGGTGAGACTCCTAGGGAAGTTTTTCTGTCACTCAGATTCTGTTATACCTGCCATTCCTGAGCACGCAGACCCCCTTCAGAGCAGCCCTGAACTGAGGAAAAGGCTGTGCTGTGGGACTCTTGAGAATGGAATGGCTCAGGCAGTACTCAGGATGGTGTCTGACACGTAGAAAGAACTCCAGCTGCTATTAGCATTTAGCTAAAAGCAGAACAGAGAGAATATATAGCTAAAAAGTGGGCATAGGGTTGCAGATAATAGAGCAGAAAGGAGATTCACCTCATCCTAGTGTGGAGATGGGTAAGTCACAAACTGGTTCATGACATTTATTGCTCTGCGCAGCAGGACAAGCAGTACACTGTTAAGGACATCATCTCTCCCTAGACTCCAAAACTACAAAGGAATTTGCATGTCCAGGAACAAACCCTCAGTTCAACAGTCTCAACGAAGTAGGATTTTATTGTTGGGGTCTTCGTCTTGGGTTTCTCCCTACAGATTCCATCTCCACAGAGTGAGCAGAGAGAAGTGGCCAAAGACCTCAAAGATGAAAGAGAGGAAGGTGAGTGTGTCGGAAAGTAACCCAGGAGTTCTGGGGCTGCCCAGGGTTGCTTGGCTGAGAGATGGCTCCCGGGAAGGATATCCAGAAGACCTACGGGTACTCAGCAATGACCATCCCATTCCACAGTGTCCAGCCAAGGCCCTCAGGACTCACTTCTGGGGACACAGTCCCGTGCTTACTTCAGCCGCCAGCCAGTAAAGTATCCCCGGGGGGGCATGAGGCCTGTCACCCACCAGTTGTCCAGCTTGGCCCTGGTAGCTTCCAAATTGTGCGAGGAGACCCCAGTCACACCAGGTTCCCGAGGGAGCTTGCGGAGGAGGGGGCCAGACCCTACTGCTGCCTCCCCTGAGGGCAGCCTCCTGCGCCACACCACACTGCCCAAGCATTTTGAGATCACCCAGGAAACAGCCCGACTACTTTCCAAGCTGCACAATGAGGCTATGCCCAAGGCCACCTGTTGCCCGGACTCCCAGCCTGAGGATGAGGAAGTCGAGGACCATCTCTGACCTTCCCAGCACTCTGACCAAGTGGTCCAGGACTAAGGAAATAGATCCATTTCTCCCCAGGAATTCAATGTTGGGTTTTGGAGAGTTCCTATAAGGAGAAACTACATGTCCTGTGGGGAGACTAAAATCCTTTTGGGAGCAATGTACCAGGATCCCACTAGACACAAGGCCCTGCCAATCAGGGCCACTCAGGTTCAGAGGTCAGTCAGGGTCAAAACTCAGGTTTAATACAGGTCACAGGATCCTTGGGGTCCACCATAGTCTCTGACCCCTGGGACAGGAATGCCTTTTGCTACTTTGTGGCCACTTCCCCTCCTCTGCCTGTCTCCTTAGCTGACCTCGAGGGACCTGCTCTTGGAGTGGGGGAGTGAAAACTTAGGACATCCTGGTGGTGCCTGGGGACTGGTGACCTCTGAATAAACTGTGTCTTTATACCCTTGAGTGTCTTTCTTTGCTAGGTGAGGGCAGCACACTCTGGTCCCATATTACCCATCAGGGAAACCGAGGCTCCCTTTCTTTGTGCACCTACAGTCGGGCTGGCCCTGGGCACCGAGTTGAGTCATGCCGACCGGCCCTCCCGGAGCTCTGCATCCCGGATCCGGTCCTGCGTAATCAAACAGAACAAAGTGCAGATAACCGGGACAATGAAGCTGTGTGCTCTGTGTGCTGAGCAGGGCCGTGGGAGCCCGGCAGGGTGCAGCGCCGCCAGGGGCGGCGGGGGGCGGGATTGCGAGAAACCTGAGTGATGCGAGACGATCAGCCAGGGCCGAGGAGTTCCGCGGCATATGAGAGGCGGCGGGCGGTAGCTCCGCATTAAGAAAGACGCGGGGGGCGCGTGTCCGGGCGGTGGGAGCTCTGTCGGATCAGGGCGTGGCTTGGAGCTCGGCGGCGGATTGGACGTGAGGGAATGGGGGTGGGCCGGGGCAGGGGTGCGGACCCTGGGACCACCCGGAGCTGAGCCCGGGCGGCGTGAGGTCACGGCAGGAGTTCCACCGGCCGCGAGTGACTCAGCTGCCCCGAGGCCCGAAACTGCGGGCGCGTGAGGTGTGCGGGGACAGGGTGGAGGCACTGCACCGGAAGTGGAGAGGAGCCGCGAGGCGGAGAGGAAATGGGGGGCTGCAGTTCCGGGCGACCCTGTCTTCGCAGGGCCGCGGAGGCGGGGCTGCCCCAGGTGGCGAGGGCAGGGCGGGGCTGCCCCAGGTGGTGGGGGCGGGGCGCCGGCGCTGGGCCGGGACTGGGCGGTGGGGGCGGGACCCGGGCAGGACCCTACCCGGCTTCCCGCACTGTGTGTATCCCACACTGAGCGCACCCAGACTCTCCACTCTCCGCGCGGTCGCTGGGCCATGGGTTTCCGACCCGTCCCTACCCCCCGCGAGGCCGCCCCGTCTGCGGCGTGACGGGCGACCCAGGTGAGGCCGGCATGGAAGGGGGCGGTTGGGCACCGGCCCCGGGGAGGGTGTGGCACGTGCCAGCGGAGCCCAGGTGCCACCTCCTTCCTTCTCCCCCTCCTCCCTCAGTCTGGGGGCTCCAGAAGACCCACCGACTGCCCTCTTTGTCGCGCAGGCCACCAGGGCCCTCCGTCCCACCTGGATCGGCCTGATGCCCCGCCCGTTTCGAGAGCGCTCTTGTCCAAAGTCGGCTCGGTGCCCAACTTCTGGGGCTGTCTCACTGCCCACTTAGGTCGTCTCCCCAGTTACCTCCACGCCCCAGCCCCAGCACTGACTGTCCGCAGGGTCCCAGCAGTAATCCCAACCTGTGCACACATCCCCTCTAGGCTCTGCTCTCAGCAGTGATTCTGACCCCAAACTGACCGCTCCCTTCCCTCCTTTCACAGCTCACACTCCTTTGTCCTGCCCTAACCAACTCCCCTCACTGATACAGATTGGCCCCATATTGGTGGCATGTGGGCAGATGGATTTTTGTTTTGTTTCTTTAGGTTCCAAAACGAAACCAACTGGGGTGAAAAAACAACAATAAACCCAGACAGTTGTTTGATTTGACCTTTTTATTTATTTTATTTATTTATTTATTTTTTTTACAGAGACAGAGAGAGGGATAGATAGGGACAGAGAGAGATGAGAAGCATCAATCATCAGTTTTTTGTTGTGACACCTTAGTTGTTCATTGATTGCTTTCTCATATGTGTCTTGACCGTGGGCCTTCAGCAGACCGAGTAACCCCTTGCTTGAGCCAAAGACTTCAGATCCAAGCTGGTGAGCTTTTGCTCAAACCAAATGAGCCCGCACTCAAACTGGCGACCTCAGGGTCTCGAACCTGGGTCCTCAGCATCCCAGTCCGACGCTCTATCCATTGTGCCACTGCCTGGACAGGCTGATTTGATCTTTGTAAAGAGTCTTATTAAGTTGTAAATAAGCAACAGCTGTCCCACTATCACCACCACCACCACCACCACCACCCCCAAGCCATGGAGCTTACTTTTCTAGGTCATTCTGGTCCCCATTAACACCATTTTACCCTGAGGCACTTGAGTTGGAAAACTTTGGCCTTCTTCTCCTGACCTTATCCTCGGGGTGCTTCTCCTTTCAATGTCCTTCCAACAAGTGCCACCTGCATTGACCTTTTCATCTGTGCTCCTAGATGGTTACCATGGGCCAGTGCTACTACAACGAGACCATCGACTTCTTCTATAACAACAGTGGCAAGGAGCTGAGCTCCTATTGGCAGCCTAAGGATGTGGTTGTGGTGGCCCTGGGGCTAACTGTCAGTGTGCTTGTGCTGCTGACCAACCTGTTAATCATCGCAGCCATCGCCTCCAATCGTCGCTTCCACCAGCCCATTTACTACCTTCTTGGCAACCTGGCCGCAGCTGACCTCTTTGCTGGCGTGGCCTACCTCTTTCTCATGTTCCACACTGGCCCACGCACATCCCGGCTCTCACTCCAGGGTTGGTTCGTGCGACAGGGTCTACTGGACACAAGTCTGACGGCATCGGTGGCCACACTGCTGGCCATTGCTGTGGAGCGTCACCGTAGTGTGCTGGCGGTGCAGCTGCACAGCCGCCTGCCCCGTGGCCGTGTCCTCATGCTCATTGTGGGAGTGTGGGTAGCTGCGTTGGGCCTTGGGCTGCTGCCCGCCCACTCCTGGCACTGTCTCTGTGCCCTGGACAGCTGTTCACGTATGGCCCCTCTGCTCAGCCGCTCCTACCTAGCGGTGTGGGCCCTGTCCAGCCTGTTGGTCTTCCTGCTCATGGTGGCTGTCTACACCCGCATCTTCTTCTACGTTCGTCGGCGGGTGCAGCGCATGGCGGAACATGTCAGCTGCCACCCCCGCTACCACGAGACCACGCTCAGTCTGGTCAAGACTGTTGTCATCATCCTGGGTGAGTGGGACCCTGCATCCCCCCCAATTCCTCCGAGACCTGGTGGAAGAAGTTTGGGTGAGGAAGGTTCTCCAAGATGATATTTGAGTAGAGACTTGAATGCTAGAGAAGGGAAAAGATTTCTAGGCAGAGGGAACAGGGAGCCCCAGGCAGGACTAGGCCAGTACATCCAGAAAGGAAAGGAGGCCAGCACAACTTCAAAGGGCACAGATAGGAGTAAGATTTTTTCCCAAATTCTATGGGAAACCCTTAAGAGTTTTTAGCAGGAGTAACTTGGTCACTTTGGCTATTGAAATGTAGGATGGTCTGGGTAAAGCAGGCAGTAAGAGGCCTTCCCATTGAATATACCCCTTCCACACACACAAGAACAAGGAGCAGCTCTTCCCAATGATCACCTTCCCCCCATAGAGTAACTGTTCTATGCCATGGTTGACCTCCTTTCCCCCACAGAACAGATCTCCATGTAGAAATGTCCAGGGCTCTGGCCACAGTGTGCCAGTTAGGAAAGGTGTCCCTTCTCGGGCAGACAGATCAAAGAGTCCCTTCTTAGCAGTTCTGTCCTACCACTCTGCCAAGGCAGCAAGACAAGCCTTTCTGGCAAGGCAGACCACCGCTGTTGTCTAAGCTCTGTACACCCCTCCAGCTCTGAGCTCAGAACTGTGGGTACCCGGTCTTCTGACAGCTGGCCTTGCTCACGTTGCGTTCCATCCCACAGGGGCGTTTGTGGTCTGCTGGACACCGGGCCAGGTGGTGTTACTCCTGGACGGTCTGGACTGCAAGTCTTGCAATGTTCTGGCTGTGGAGAAGTATTTCCTACTCTTGGCTGAAGCCAACTCACTGGTCAACGCTGTGGTGTACTCCTGCCGCGATGCTGAGATGCGCCGCACCTTCCGCCGCCTCCTCTGCTGTCTCTGCCTCCGCCGGTCCACCCATGAGCTGGCCCGCTTCACACCTTCCACCCGGACAGGCACCAGCACTCGCATCATGCTTCCTGAGAATGGCCACCCCCTCATGGACTCCACCCTTTAGCCAACGTTGGACTTCAGTGGGATGCTGCAAGTGCCCGACCATACCCCTAACCACTTGTGGATGTGCCTGGTTCAACACAAGCTGAGGGACAGAATTAAAGGCGGCCCCTCAGTCTAAGATGACATGACTTTGCTGCCAGGCCTCCCCTGACACACAGCTCTGCCTGCTCGAGGGCCTGGGGGTATGTGGTCACCTCCAGGTGCTCAGGAGAGTGTCAGATGGGGTATAGGAATCTAGCTCTTCAATCATCTCAGGTTGTGGAATTTTTAACAGGCCTTTTTCTATTTTTACTGCTCATTCCTGGTAAACTCGATGGATGGATTGCTTCCTTTGTCTGTGGTGGTATATGGTAAAGGTAGGCAATATGAGGACTCTTTCAAGCCATGCTGTCCAAAATAACAAAGACAGATCATGGATGTCATCTACCTGAGGCTGATTCTTTTTTATTCTTTTTTTTTTTTAGAGAGGAGAGGGAGAGACAGAGAGAGAGAGAGAGAGAGGAGAGACAGAGAGAGAGAAGGGGAGAGGAGCTGGAAGCATCAACTCCCATATGTGCCTTGAGCAGGCAAGCCCAGGGTTTCGAACCGGCGACCTCAGCATTTCCAGGTCGACGCTTTATCCACTGCGCCACCACAGGTCAGGCCTGAGGCTGATTCTTCACGAGCATAGCCTGAGCGGGAGCTGGGAAAGGTTTGTGGCCCTGTGAGGCCTCCAGAGTTTGCCTGTCCCCGTTAGACTTGAGGGTGTCCAAGAGGAGGGCATGTTAAGGAGTAAACCTTTATTTCTCCTCTGAGGTCTCCAAAGCAGTTTCTGTCATCAATTCAGTCTGTCACTGTGTCCCAGAATTGTCCACCTCAGCTTTAGCCTGGCAAGGATCCTTCAACAAGGTATCTCTTCCACCCTGTTCTTATTCCCCTTCAGGCTCTGGCTGGCTGTTACTCCATCTTTCTTGGAGTTTTGCGTCTGTTCCCTCTTGTTCATCTTCTCCATTTGTTCCCCTGCCTTCATCTTGTCAATTGCCTGTCTTCGTCTTCTGGAGCCCAGAATAGCTCATGGCCCATGTGAGTACTCTCTCCCACCTGCCCTTTTGTCCTGGTCCAGGTTAACAGTCAGGTGTGTCTATCCCATTGCACACTATATACGTGCAGGCTAAGGAAAGAGGAATCCATGGAGCAGGGTGCAAGATTTGAATGTTGCCATTTCTCAAGCTCTTCTAATGTTGCTTGGCACACTGATAAGCACTTTAGGTGCATTATTTAATCATCACCTGCAGGTATTACACTTATTTTCATGTGAGGACAGTGGCTCTAAGAGGTTGATATCTGGCCCATGGTTACACAGCTTTGAAAGGGCACAGAGATACATCCTGGGGAAAGGGCTTCAAATTCCCACAAAGTGTGGAATTGGTCACAAGCTCAGGCTGGCTTTTCTCATCTCACCCTACAGCCCCCAAAGGCCTCAGATATGCCAAAGCCCTGAGGATGAGCCCCATCTCAGATGCTCATAGAGGCACCCTGCTAGACATGACATAGACCAGGATCCAGATTCTATCCTTACACCTAAGGAGGAGCTATTGTTATGTCCCTACTTCAGGTTCACACAGAATAACGGCTGAATTTGAAACCAGGCCTCCCATCAGAGGTCCAGTTCTGTTTTTGGGTTTTTTTGTGACAGAGACAGAGAGAGGGACAGACAGGAAGGGAGAGAGATGAGAAGCATCAATTCTTCGTTGTGGCTCCTTAGTTGTTCATTGATCACTTTCTCATGTGTGCCTTGGTGGGGGTGGGGGGAGGTAAGCAGAGCAAGTGACCTTGGGCTCGTGCCAGCAAACTTGGGCTTTAAGCCAGCAAATCTTTGGGCTCAAGCCAGCAATGATGGGGTCATGTCTATGATCCCACGCTCAAGCAGGCAAATTTGGGGTTTTGAACCTAGGTCCTCTGTGTCCTAGTCCCACGCTTTATCTACTGCGCCACCACCTGGTCAGGTAGAGGCCCAGTTCTTAAGCTACTAATGTACATATTGCCAAAGAACCAAAAACATCTAGGTCCTCTACATTAAATGAGGCTGGGCTTCCCTTTGGGAAAACCCCTGGCCTAAGGCAGTGTTATAAGGAGGCAAGAATGAACTAGGGCCCTGGCTAGGTCTCAGTTGGTTAGAGCATTGTCCCAATATACCAAGGTTGCAGATTTGTTCCCAGTCAGGGTACATACAAGAATCAACCAATGAATGCATAAATAAGTGGAGCAGCCTGACCTGTGGTGGCACAGTGGAAAAAGTATCGACCTGGAAATGCTGAGGTTGCCGGTTTGAAACCCTGGGCTTGCCTGGTCAAGGCACATATGGGAGTTGATGCTTTCCAGCTCCTCCCCCCTTCTCTCTCTCTGTCTTTCTCTCCTCTCTCTCCCTCTCTGTTTCTCTCTCTCTCTCCCCCCCTCTCTCCTTTCTAAAAAATGTATAAATAAAAAAATAAAAAAAATAAGTGGAACAACAAAAATCAATGTTTCTCCCTACCTCTCTCTCTAAAATCAATCATTTTTTTTTAAACGAACCAGGGTGCTGCTTACATTTCCAGGGTCCAAGGTGGGTAGCATGGTTCCTAGGGGCTGGGCCCTGAATCTCCAAAGGAGATGCTCTAGGCCAGGGGCAGTCAACCTTTTTATACCTACCACCCACTTTTGTATCTCTGTTAGTAAAATTTTCTAACCGCCCACCGGTTCCACAGTAATGGTGATTTATAAAGTAGGGAAGTAACTTGACTTTATAAAATTTATAAAGCAAGTTAGTTAAAGCATATAATAATAATTACTTACCAAGTACTTTATGTCGGATTTTCACTAAGTTTGGCAGAATAAATCTTTATAAAACAACTTACTATAGTTAAATCTACTTTTTATTTATACTGCCCACCATGAAAGCTGGAACGCCCACTAGTAGGCGGTAGGGACCAGGTTGATTACCACTGCTCTAGACCAACAGCTTCCACCATGTGCCTGGGCACATGCCAGTGAAAGATGCAGTTCTTGCCTCCATGGAGCTCTGGGCTTGCTGGACACACATGTCACTTTAGGGGCTGAGGCAGCCAACCAATTCCTATGACCTCCAGAAGACAGCTGTGTTTCACCTGCTCTGAGCTGGCTGCCCTTGCGGCAGCATCTCCAGGTCCCAACTCACACTCCTTAAGTCTCCTTTGGGATTTTGTCTCACCAGATTTTCCCTCTCTTTTAGGTCTCTTCTCTATCAGGTGACCAGTTTTGTCTCTGCTGATGTTTGAAGCTTTCAAACACCTATCCCCCATCCTATTCTCCAAAGGACACCAAAGTTACCCACTGTTTTCACACCTCCTGTGCAAGTAATATGTGCGGCAGCTGACCTTTTTATACAGGGCCTTTGCTCTCTGTGGCGCCCACGTGTTCTAGTACTTCCTGTTATTGGGGCCAAGTGTCAGCTCTCATCAGGAAGCTTTCAAGGTTCTTACACTGGCCCACATCACTCATTTCCATTTTCTGCTGTCTCTTTCGGAGTTCCCCAATCTGATCATGCCAAATGGTTATTGCATTTCCTTTCCGGCAGCAATGGGAAGGAACCCTGCCCCGAAGGGTTGGCAGCCAGGCTGAGGACCTTTTATGAGCCTGCATCTGGAGTCTGCCCTCAGAGCAAACAGACTTCAGGAGGTCCCAAAAAGTTGGATAAGTAATTCTTGTCCAGTCTTTCCTTTTCTCTCACGTGAGGAGCTGTTTTGGGTTCACCACAGGGTAGGTCTTCTGGAACCATTTGCTCATTAACCATGTGACAGCATTTTCTAGACCTGGAATGCTGCAGAGCAAGAGAGAATAAACAAGAGAGATCATGCTCAGACATCAAAAGGTGACTAGAACTGACTTCTACCGCTGACAAAAGCACTTAAACATCGTCCTCCCGGTCACCATCCTCCCAGACACCATCACCACACACTTGTGACCCTCATGGAAAGCCAGGAGGCAGAGAGCTCTAGTGACCTCCTGATGGAGCTGACTGGAGCATTAGGGGATTGAGCAGGGGTCTGGGTCTGGAGCTTCTGGAGATGACGGTGAGGGGTGGGAGGGGGTTGTTAATGGAGCTTTGAGAGCCAAGGAAGACTGAGAAGGAATGGTTGGCTGAGAGGAAGAGTGGGCTACTCTGACAAGTGGGGACTCAGGAGACATGCTGGTGTCTAAGGAGTGGGGACCTTATTTATGAGGGCTCAGAGGAAGAGTAAGGAGCCGCTCTGCGGGGGCTCAGGAGGCGGAGACATGAAAGGCGATGATGTGGGTAGGGGCCGATGAACGCGGTGGAGCCAGCGGAGCCCTCTCGAACTAGAGGAGAACGGGGGTGGGAAGTGCCGTTGCCTCGACAACCCTAGCGTATCCGGGAGCCGGGCTGTTAGGGGCGTGTCCGCGGGACTAGCGCGGCCGGAGTGGCGGCGGGTGGCTGCGAACCCCGCACGAGTGCTTCGGGACCCGCCGCCACCCACCCCGCGCCACCCGCCGCCGGGGCTCCAGCCCGAGCCGGGATCGGGCGACATCCTATAGCTGCTACAGTGTAGCAGCTCCTAGCCGTCAGGGACCAGAGCCTGGAGTAGAGAAGGCGCAGGCCAGGTGCTGCACGGGTCCGCGCGGCGGGAAGGGGCGGGCCGGGAGGGCTGGAGCGTGAAGCCGGGGCCCGGGCGACGGCGGGGGCGTGTCTCCGAGCGGGAGGGACGGCTGAGGGGCGCTGTGGAGGACGACGGGGGAGGGGGGCTGGTTACGGGGTTAAAATGGAATGGATTGAAAGGCTTGTGGGGCTCACAGTGGGGTAGTGGGTTTTGGGAATTCGTCCTGGGGTGAGAGGGATGGATTTAAGGGTAGTTCGTGGAAAGGAAGGTTTATGGTAAAAGGTGGTTTCAGGGTTCTGGAATTGTAAGGGGGTAAGAGGAGTGTGGGGGATTCATGGAGGAGGAAGTTTTGAGGGCAAGAGTGTTGTGGGAAATGGGCGTTGGGAATGAAGAGATCGCCCCCCCCCCCATTTTTTAATTAATTTACCTTTTTTTTTTCTTTTCCCAAGTGAGGGAAGGGGAGATAGAGAGACAGACTCCCACATGCACAATTCCCGTCTGGGGCCAATGCTTTGCCCATCTAGGGCCATGCTTGATACTAAGCTATTTTTAGCACCTGAGGTGGAGGCTCCATGGAGCCATCCTCAGTGCCCCTGGGCTGATGCTCTGGAACCAATGGAGCCATGGCTGCGGAAGGAGAAGAAGGGAGGGGGGGAGTTAGGAAACTGCCTAGGGCTGCAGGAAGGGTGGATCTCTTTTCCTGTGTGCCCTGACCAGAATGGAACCCAGGACATCCACATACAGGCTGATACTCTGCCACTGAGCCAACCAGCCAGGGCCTCGGCAAATATTTATTAGATATTATGCAGAGCACTGAGCTGGCTGCTGGCAAAGTTCCAGTTTTCAAGCTCACGGTTTGAGGGAGAACATAAATGCGAAAAACTTAGTATAAATTGTGAGAAAAACTGGAAGGGAAGGGATGGCATGCTGTGGGAAGCCAGGTGGAGAGGGCACAGCACTTTCAGAGGCCTTGAGGTGGGAGAAGCGGGAAGAGAGCAGAGCCAGGGACTGAAAGTCCCCAGTTGAGTTTGGAAGGAGGTTGTAACATCATACTCGGCCTACAGATCTCAGAAAGAGTTTGAGTTTTATTTCAGTTGCAATAGGAAAATCACAGCAATTAGAAGACCACTCTCCTGCTTATCTCTACCCACCCCTTTCCATCAGCCAGGACTGGTAAAATTGCCTTCACAAGAAAGCCCGTGTGTTTGGGTTCTGTCCAAATTATTAGAAAATGGAAAAGGATTGAAGTCCTTTTGGAGGATGAGGTCTTGTTACATGAGAGCCTTTTGGGGGGAGAAGGATGAGACCAGGGTCTCACGAGACCTGTAGTCAGTCACAAAAGCCTCCTAGTGAAGAGGGGTTACTAAGTCAGTTGAACAGCAGCCCTAAGCAGTTTCCTAACTATCTGGAAAGTTGGGAGTGTCACCAGCCACCACTCCCAGCAGCACCACCATCATGTTTACTCTACTTTTTGAAGCATTGTGCTAGGTGTTGGAGAAACAAAGATAGCTAAGATGTTCTCCGCCCCTCTTGGAGCTCACTGAAAAGTACGGTGTGTGGGAGACTGATTTATGAATAGTCATATCAGGAATATGCTGAGTAGAAGTAATTCTGGCACGAAAAAGCTGGGCTGGGAGAGGGTTCTTCTGTGGGTTGCCCTATCTGCTAGACTAATATGAGACCAGGGGTTTTGTTGTACTTTTCTTTGTATTTCCAGGGCCTGGCACCTACCATTCATAAACTTTTGTGGCACTTAGATTCTGGAAGGATTAGCAGGAGCTGGGGGAGAAGGAAAATGGGTTCTTCACACCCAGAACCGCAGAGGCAGTGCTCTGCTTGTTGGTAGAGCTACCTGTGTTCCTTCTGTTTCTAGGTGGAGAGTTGCTTAAGGAGTGAGCTCTGCCCAGCGATGGCCTCAGGAATCTGTCACCCCAGCACAGCCCCTAAGCTGCTGCTTTTTTCTTCTTTTTAAAATTTTTTATTTATTGCCTGACCTGTGGTGGCGCAGTGGGTAAAGCGTCGACCTGGAAATGCTGAGGTCGCCGGTTCGAAACCCTGGGCTTGCCTGGTCAAGGCACATATGGGAGTTGATGCTTCCAGCTCCTCCCCCCTTCTCTCTCCCTGTCTCTCTCTCCTCTCTCTCCCTCTCTGTCTCTCTCTCTCCCTCTCTCTCTCCTCTCTAAAAATGAATAAATAAAAAATTTAAAAAAAAAAATTTTATTTATTGATTTAGGAGAGAGAAAGAGAAAGAAACATCAATTTGTTGTTCTACTTATTCATGCATTCATTGGTTAACTCTTGTACGTGCCCTGACTGGGGATCAAACCCACAACCTTGGTGTAGCAGGACAATGCTCTAACCAACTGAACTACGCAGCCAGGGCTCTGCTTTTTTCTTGTAGCCACCTCTTGAGACTCCCCTAGATAGGCTTTAGAATAAAATGCAGTCAGTTACCTCTTCTTGCTGTTCTTGAAGACAGCTCTCTTTCTTTGAAGGCTAAGAAAAGAAATATTGGGGTGTTGTACATGCTTGACAACATGGCTGTTAGATATCTGACTCCTGGTTTCTTTCTGCAGAAAAAAGACTACGGGGCTTTTATTTTGAGATGTAGAAGCTTAGGCCCTAAATGTCACCCCGAAGTCAGACCTCAGGTGGGCCACTTAGTCCACTCAGGAGAAAACAGCTTAAGTAAGTCTATTTTTTTTTTCCATTGATGAAAGTAGGGGATAGGGAGGGAGAGAGAGATGAGAAGCATCAATCATTAGTTTTTCATTGCGAGTCAGAGAGAGGGACAGACAGACAGAAACAGAGAGATGAGAAGCATCAATCATCAGTTTTTCATTGTGACACCTTAGTTGTTCATTGATTGCTTTCTCATATGTGCCTTGACCTGGGCCTTCAGCAGACTGAGTAACCCCTTGCTCAAGCCAGAGACCTTGGGTAGAAGCTGGTGAGCTTTGCTCAAACCAGATGAGCCCACGCTCAAGCTGGCAACCTTGGGGGTCTCGAACCTGGGTCATCTGCATTCCAGTCAGATGCTCTATCCACTGCGCCACCACCTGATCAAGCTAGTTCCATTTAGTTTTGTACTCATTGATTGCTTTTTGTATGTGCCCTGGCTGGAGTTGAACCCGCAACCTCTGATACACTGGGTTGCCATTTTAATGACTGAGTCACCCAGCCAGGGCCTTGAGTGAGTCTTTTCTTCACAATAAACTCTGCAGCCTGGACAGCTGACTGGATGAGTGAGGCTTGCACATCTTTCTGACCCTGCCCTTTCACAGTGTGCCTGCTGACCCCTTCGTAGTCCCTAGCATCAGTTTAGCTTAACTGGCTAGCAAGAAAGAATTTTTCATCTCAGCTATGAGGCCTTTTCAACCTATTTTTCACCACGTTACCAGAAAAGGGACCTTACCCTGAGCAGGCCTGCCTAGGCACTGTGTGGGTTCTTGACTTTGTGCAGGAAAAATTTCACAACACAGGTCAAGTGATTTGGGGAGTACTTTTATTAAAGCTGGGGACATGGAAACAGGGAAGGGCCTATAACAGAAGAAGCAACAGGAGAGACTAGGTTGGCTGCTTTGGCTCTCGGGAAACCTTATAGGAAAGAAAGAAGCCTACACTGGGAAATCAGAGAAAAGGGAGCCATGGAGACAGGGTCTGGGGTTAGCTCGGGATGAGCTTCTGATGCCCACTGCTCTCTTGGTTGCAAGTCTCATGGGGACCCTTCGAGTTTAGGTGATGCATGCCTTTAGGGGAAGAAGAGGGGTGAGGGAAAGGTGCCCACTGGAAGTTTTTAAATGTTAGGAGTTTAGGGGAGGCTTAGGGGAGATCTCAATAGAGTATTCATCAGCTTTTCCAGGGGTGCCCTTTCAGGGTCATGATCTCTACTGGTTGGTCAGATCCAGAACAGGGGCTCATTAGCCACCACAGCTGGTCCTGGCGCACCCGCCTGGCTTTGCTGCTTTTCTGAGCCTGGAGCTAAAATACAACTGAGGCCTATATGTCATCTCTAGGAAGGTGACCTTCAGTATCTTGCTGTAAATTGCTGGGCCGGTTTGTTCAGTTATCTGTCTCAGTTTTTCCATTTTACTTACCAAGAAATTTTTCTAGCTTCTTACTATACTACTTCAACCATAGTGTATTTAAAGCACATCTGCTCTCCTTAAACCCAAATTCTTTTTTTTTTTCTTTTAAGATCTTGTTTATTGATTTTAGAGCGAGGAGAGAGATAGAAGGGGGAAGAGCGGGAAGCATAAATTCATAGTGGCCCATCTTGACCAAGCAAGCCTGGGGTGACCTCAGCGTTCCAGGTCAATGCTCTATCTACTGCACCACCACAGGTCAGGCTAAACCTAGATTCTTACTTAAATCTTTCTGCATTATTAAGAAGGCAGCTACATGAGCTTGTGCATAATGTATTTTGTCATTACAGCTAAATAGTCTCAGGATACTAAACTGTGTGTTTTTCTTCCGTCTGATACACAGATAGTGGAGGGACACTGGGAACTTTGGGGTGCACCATCTTTATTTACATTCAGCCCAAGTCAGCTAGAGGCTTTGTGTGTGAGGGGTGATCAGTCTCCTTGAATGATCTTCTGACCTTCTTAGGCTGTCTCCTGAGCTCTCCCTGGAGAAGGGATAGTTCCACGTCTTCTGATTTGAAACTTTCATTAATCATGTTCTCATATATTTCTTATATAGGACCAGTAAGGCAGAAACTTTTATCTCATTTTCCAAGGATTATCTGAATATTTTGCTGTATCATGCATAGCCATATATATATATATATATATAATTTTACAACATTTTACAGTTTACATAGTTATTTCATTTCCTTTTCTCTACAACCTTTATGAGGGATTTATGAGAGTTATCCGACTAGGGTTGAAAGCTCTTCTGCTAATATTGTCAAGCTCCAAAGTTCTTCCCTTCTCTCAGGCCCTTCTCTCAATGTTTGAGTCATGCGTGCTTTTGAAAATCTGTGCAAGCTCTGGGCCCTCCCCCGCTCCCTCAATAGCCTGCCCTTTTACCACACCCTTGGGGATCCTCAAGCTTCAGGTGTCCTGAAGCCTGGACTCCATTTTTTGTCTATAGTGTGATTCCTAAGAAGTCAGTATGAAAACTCTATAGAGCTAGGAATGGCTGAGGGGTGCGATGAAAAAAAAGGAAGCAGAGTGGTCAGCAGTGTCATCCTGAAGACCCAGGCTCCATTCCTGAAGCTCTGCTAGAAGCAGCTGAAGAGGGCTGGTCCTTCTTCACGTGGTTCTGCGTGTAGGATGGGCAGATTTGGCTGTAGTTCTTCCTTCTTGACCCTTTGCTCACAGGTGCATGTGGATACTCTGGAGGATTGCATGGTCCAGTGTGGTGGCCACTCACCACGTGTCTTTTTGAATTAAAATGAAATAAATTAAGCATCCAGTTCTTCAACTGCATAGTTACATTTCAGGTGTTCAATAGCCATGTGTGGGTAGTAGCTATCATATTACCTCAGACAGAGAAGAACATTTCCATCATCGCAGAAAGTTATCCTGGACATTGGTGTTCTAGAACAGTACTGCTTAGGCTCTATGTGCAGCAAAACTGTGGGAGTCTTATTGCATTGCAAATTGTGATATACTGTAGTAGGTTTTTGGGGAGCTAGGGGGCAAGAGCCTACATTCCTAACAAAGTTCCAGCTGAGCCAGTGACCCCTCGCTCAAGCCAGAGACCATGGGATCATGTCTATGATCCCACGCGTAAGCTGGTGAGCCCGTGCTCAAGCCAGCGACATCAGGGTTCAGAACCAGGCTCCTCAGCATACTGGGCCGATGCTCTATCCACTGCGCTACCATCTGGTCAGGCCTCTCTGAACTTTTTTTTTGTGTGTGTGTGTGTGTTTTTCTGAAGCTGGAAATGGGGAGAGACAGACAGACTCCCACATGCGCCCGACCGGCACGCCCACCAGGGGCGAAGCTCTGCCCCTACGGGGCATCGCTCTGCCGCGAGCAGAGTCACTCTAGCGCCTGGGGCAGAGGCCAAGGAGCCATCCCCAGCGCCCAGACCATCTTTGCTCCAATGGAGCCTCCGCTGCGGGAGGGGAAGAGAGAGACAGAGAGGGGGGGGGGGGTTGAGAAGCAAATGGGCGCTTCTCCTATGTGCCCTGGCTGGGAATCGAACCCGTGTCCCCCGCACGCCAGGCCGATGCTCTACCGCTGAGCCAACCGGCCAGGGCCCTCTCTGAACTTTTTAATGTGCTTTTTACACATATGACTTCTTAAGTATTTTCATGAAGGGCAAAAGTAATGCACCTTGGAGGGAGGAGAAGAAGGGCAAGGGATAGGTTTGGGCCTGCTGGGGAGAAGAGCCAGCTGGGTCCTTGGCTTGAGGGTTTTAAAATCTGGGAGGATCTCAATAGAATATTCATCAGCTTTATGCTGATGTGCCAAATGAAAATTATTTCTGTCCTCATTTACATGGCATTCTTAATGCATTCAGTATCTCAGCAGATTGACTTTGCTTGAAATACGGATTAAATTCTAATAATTATTAAAGGGAAGTGATGTAATTTTGAATATCCTTAGAACCTACCCAAATGGCAAGGCATAAGCTACCTACCGAACAGTGTGCCCCTTGTCTCAGTAGCTCTGGAATACTAAAGGGGACACAGACCTTAGAAATATGCACATTAATGCATGTCAGCCTCGGCTTTCAGCACGCCCATTCAAAGAATTCAAGGGTTAGAGGAGGAATTTATGGTTTGGAATTTCCCAAAGCCAGACAGCGTTGGCACGAGAGACTGTTAGTCCACCAGAAAATAGAATTTCAGAGTCAGAGTGTTTTTTCATCATTCTTAAGGAGCTTCATTAGGTGTAGTGGACTCAGTGCCTGCAGTCTGTGTTCTTAGCCTGCTTATAGCTTTTAGTTTCACTCTTAGGTTAACATCCTTATCTTGGCTTGGTGTAGTGCCAAGGCTTGTCATCTTTGCTGTGCTTGAAGTTGAATTTTGTGGTTTCGAAACGATTTCCTGAAGCTGTCTAAAATCTAGGATCACAGTAAAATCCCTTTTGAAGTGATTTTATTAATAAATAAAGAAATGTGCAGAATGTTTCATGAAAGTTTCACAAGTGAGCCGGTACAGCTCATTCATTGAAGTGACCAGTTGCTGAGTGCTTGAGTCTGAATACACACCTCCCAATAACCCTAGGAAGTGGGCAGTTTTTCATTGAGTCTCTAGATGAGGAACTGCTCCTGAGTGAGTAAGAACTTGCCTGAGGTCAATTAGGAGGTGGTTGGCTAGAGATTTGGCTTTATTCTCTTAAACTGGTGCTGCCCTGCAGAGCTCCTCCTCCCAGAGTTCCTCCGTGCTCACTAGAAGATGACATCACTTCCTGCTTCGGGTACTTGAAGAGATCAGACTGTTGGGCTAAGGTTTTAGAGCAGGGGTCAGGAACCTATGACTCACGAGCCAGATGTGGCTCTTTTGATGGTTGCATCTGGCTCGCAGACAAATCTTTAATTAAAAAAAATAACGTTAAAAATATAACACATTCTCATGTATTACAATCCATTTATTTCCTACCGTGCATGTTCATGGTTGCGGGTGGCTGGAACCAGTCACAGCTGTCCTCCGGGACAACACCAAATTTTTATTGGATAATGCGTAACATACACGGGTTATTGTATGGCTCTCACAGAATTACATTTTAAAATATGTAGCGTTCATGGCTCTCTCAGCCAAAAAGGTTCCCGACCCCTGTTTTAGAGGAGCAGAAAGAGGGTGAGGAATTAGCTAGGGCAAGGGAGGCCACCTGTCAGCAAGGTGAGAGCTTGTGGAGCATGAACAATTGGACCCTAGAATTCAGCAAAAGTCAGGCTGGGGCACAGGAGTGTACCCTGGAGATGACCATGATCTAGACATGAGCCTTTTTGTTCAGCAGAGAAAGCAGGGCAACATTCTAGGCTGGGGGCATACGCATGTGCAGGGAACGCCCAGAGCAGGAAAGCATGTAGTGTGGTTCCATCTGGCATGAGAAGAGGACATGGCCTTTGAGGGGGGACTCGGGTAGGGTGCCTGCCTGCTTTAGCTGCTGTTCAGTCAGACGTGGCCTTGAACTCCTTGCCATGCCAGAAGTGAGCCTGCAGTTAGTTCTGTCCCTTGTTTTTTTTTTTAAGTACTCTGATCTTTCTAAGACATTTGTCTTGGATCAGAAGAAATAGTCATCACATCTGTTTCTCTGACCACCACTGGAAGATTTTGTGCACTTTTAATATGCTGAGAGTGTGATTAGACTTGGGTCCTCTTTTTCTTTCTTTCTTTCTTTCTTTCTTTTTTTTTTTTTTTTTTTTTTTTTTTGAGAGAGAGAGACAGGAACATCAAGCTGTTCCTCTTTGTGCCCTGACTGGGAATCAAAGAGCACTGTAACCTCTGTGCTCTTGGATAGTGCTCCAACCAACCGAGCCATCCAGCCAAGGCTTAATTTTTATTGATTTTTAGAGTGACAGAGAGAAGGGAGGGGGAAGGGAAACATTTGTTTCACTCAATCATGCATTTTTTGGTTGCTTCCCATGTGTACCCTAACCAGGATCGAACCTGCAACCTTATTGTTTTGGGATGACGCTCGTAACCAACTGAGCTAATTGACCAGGGCCAGACTTGGGTTCATTTGTATAACCTGAGTTGATCTCTCCATCTCAGAATCTTTAACCTTAATCGCATCAGCAGTGTTTTCCCTTGTAAGGTAATGTGTCATGATTCTGAAGATGGCACGCAGACATCTTTGGGGCCATTCCTCTGCCAACCACAGGCAAACAAAAGCCAGATTCAGCCTTACTGCCTCTCTAATGTCACCACTTGGCTCTCTCACTCACCTCTCACCCTACAGCATCCTGGTTTCTTAAAAAGGTAAGTGTGGACCCTGGCCAGTTGGCTCAGTGATAGAGCGTCGGCCTGGCGTGTAGGAGTCCTGGGTTTGATTCCCGGCCAGGGCACACAGGAGAAGCGCCCATCTGCTTCTCCACCCCTCCCCCTCTCCTTCCTCTCTGTCTCTCTCTTCCCCTCCCGCAGCCAAGGCTCCATTGGAGCAAGGTTGGCCCGGGCACTGAGGATGGCTCTATGGCCTCTGCCTCAGGCGCTAGAATGGCTCTGGTTGCAACAGAGCAGCATCCCAGATGGGCAGAGCATCGCCCCCTGGTGGGCGTGCCGGGTGGATCCCGGTCGGGCGCATGCGGAAGTCTGTCTGACTGCCTCCCTGTTTCCAACTTCAGAAAAATACAAAAAAAAAAAAGGCAAGTGTATTCTCACCCAGGGCCTCGGCACTGGCTCTGTCCTCTGCTTAAATTATTACCTCTCTTCAGCCCTTTTCCTGCCTGCCTTCTCCTTGTCATTCCCATCTTGACTTCGGTGTCACCTCAGAGATCTAGAAATTCCAATAAACCTCTAGTCATCACTCTACTGAACGTTGTCACAAAGTACCTGCCATAGCTGATGGTTTTCTTGTTTGTGTGTATATTTGGTATCTCATTCCCTCCACCGTAATTGCCACATGAGTAGGAACATTGTCTACCTGTGTCTTTGTGATGCTAGAATGGTGCTCAGTAGACACCTACTAAGTTAGCATAACATGACTGGAATAGGATGACTGGGCTTTCCCCTTATCCACCAAAATGCCACTACAGGACAGTAGTGTGAGCACAAGTTTCAAATGCCTGGACCTTGGAATTTTATAGTTCTTTTTTTTATTTTTTTTTTATTATTATTATTATTTTTTTTTTACAGAGGCAGAGATAGGGACAGACAGACAGGAACGGAGAGAGATGAGAAGCATCAATCATCAGTTTCTCGTTGCGCGTTGCGACTTCTTAGTTGTTCATTGATTGCTTTCTCACATGTGCCTTGACCGCGGGCCTTCAGCAGACCGAGTAACCCCCTGCTGGAGCCAGCGACCTTGGGTCCAAGCTGGTGAGCTCTTCGCTCAAGCCAGATGAGCCCGCGCTCAAGCTGGCGACCTCGGGGTCTCGAACCTGGGTCCTTCCGCATCCCAGTCCGACGCTCTATCCACTGCGCCACCACCTGGTCAGGCGGAATTTTATAGTTCTTGATGAATTAATGTATTATATGTATTGTTTAAAATTCTACATATAAAAGGAAATGTTTTGAATATTTGTGTATTGCTCTGTTTACACTTTGTACAAATCGAACTCATATGAAATGCTATGGTATTGTATTTTCGTAAGGGATTTTCGAGAGAACTGGGTGACTCAGTATGGAGGATCTTTACTCTGGTGGACAGGATGACACTCTCACACTCCTCTGTCACATCTCTTTCAGAAAGCATGCTCTTCATTGCCATCGGATGAAGCCTGCTCTCTTTAGTGTGCTCTGTGAAATCAAGGAAAAGACAGGTAGGCCGTTGAGAGGACACTTTCTGTGTGGATCCAGGATTGCCACAAGCATACGCCTCTGGTCCTGCCTGGGCCCAGTGTGCACCACGGACCATCTTGCCCAGCTCATCTTCTCTGGCAGCTGTTGGCTCATTTTCCGCCTGTCAGAGCCCTCCTTTCTGATATATCACATCATCTATTTTACAGTTTAGAGCTGGAGCAATTGTTGCCAACGAACAGCTGCATTTGTCTTAAGCAAAATCTAAGAGGTGCTATGGCATTCGCTGGTTTAGGAAAAGGCAAGGATGATAGCAAAGTAAATTTTCTTTTGTTTGTCTGTTTTCAGCATCTGAAGTGATGCCCATGGAAGGCTTTTACCACAGCAGTTTTAAAAAAAAAGCTTTATTTTGAATTAGTCTTAGATTTGCAGGAAAGTTGAAAAAAATGTAGTACAAAGAGTTCTTCTACACCCTTCTCCCAGCTTCCTGTCTAAGGTTAACACCTTCAGACCGTAGCACAGTGATGGAAACCGGGAGGTGAATCTTGCCACAGTGCTCCCTCACTGAACAACAGGCCTTCCTCGGACTTCCCGGGTTTTGCCCTAATACTTCTGGCCCAGGTTCCCACGTGGCACTTAGTCCTCATGTTTCCTTTGTCTCCTCCAATCTGTTACGGTTCCTCAGCTCTGATGGTTCCTTGGTCTTTCCTTTTCGTCCACAACCCACACACTTTTGCTGAGAACTGCTCATTTTCTGGTGTGCCCCTCAGGCTGGTGTGTGCATTGTTTCCTCATGATGAGACTGCAGCGGCCTGTCTTTGGTGGTGATCCCGCAGAAGCAGTGTTGTGTTCTGTTCAGAGCATTGTGTCCTCTGAACAGAACACATGTGCTGTCAATATTTCCTGTTACTAGTGGTGCTGACCTGGATCACTCGGGCAAGGTTAATAACAATTTGAAGATAGTTGACGAGAGAGGCCACCAAATAAGATCAAGATATTGAAACCAAAGATCATCGGCCCTGGCCAGTTGGCTCAGTGGTAGAGCATCAGCATCATCCCAGCAGGTGATGTCCCAGCTTTGATTCCTGGTCAGGATACACAGGAGAAGCACCCATATGCTTTCTCCACCCTTCCTCCTCACCTTCTCCCTTCTTTCTCTTTCTCTTCCCCTCCTATAGTATTGGCTCTATTGGAGTAAGTTGGCCCCAGGTGCTGAGGATGGGTCCATGGCCTCTGCTTCAGGTGCTAAGAACAGCTCTGTTGCTGAGCAACAGAGCAACTTCCCAGATGGCCAGAGCATGGCCCCCTAGTGGGCTAGCCGGGTGGATATCTGTTGGGGGCTTGCAGGAGTCTATCTCTGCCTCCCCTCCTCTTACTGAATAAAAAAAAAAGAAGTGGCACACACAGCTTAATGATGAACAGTTTTATACCAAATGAAAGCAATGTATGGGAAAATAATTTTGAATTGCCGTACCCCTAGTGTCAGGTAGGCATGGCAACTATTAAATTACTTCACTCTTTGAGATGATTTTTATCAGGAAATAGAAAGAACCGTCACTGTTTTCTGTGATCATTGATCTTTAGTGTTGAAACTGTATAAGTCACACAGGTGATTATCACCCATGGTTTGTGCCTTAGTAAGAAATGTTAGGAAAGCTCATTGTTGTCTTGGTTACTGATTAAGTAAGCACCCTCTCCTTCCCTCCATCCCAGCCCAACTGAGGGCTGTAGGGGGTATCTTTTCACTCACTTGGTCAGAAAGTTGTTGATTAAAGGGGACAGTGAGGGCCTCCGAGTCTCTGGTGCTCAGCGGTGGTTTAGAGTTCTTCCTAGGTAGTTGGAGGTCCTGGAGTAGCCTCAACCCCAGATAGCCGTGCCTTTGTACCATGAGTAGAGAAAAATAAACACAACTTGGGGTCATGTTCCTGTCTTAGTCTGCTCAGGCTGCCACAGCAAAACACCACAGATTGGATGGCTCAGACAGCAGACATTATTTCTCACTGTGTGGAGACTGTGAGTCCAGGATCAAGGAGGTGTGGGTGAGGAAGAGGTATCTCTTCTTAGAAGGCCACAGTCCTGTCATTCAGGGACCCAATCTTATGACCTCAGTTGACCTTTTTTTTATTGTGTTGAAGGCTGACTTGCGATAGATTGCAGCAAGGGAGATGCTCTGCTACCTACAAAGCTCCAGTCATTTAACCTTAATCACCTCCTCATGGTCCTGTCTCCGAATTCAGCCACATTGGGAGTTGGGGCTTCCACATGTGCATTTGAGGGGGACACAAGTCAGTTCATAGCAATTCCATGTTGTTTCTTACAAAAAACGGATTGATATTCATAATTCTATTGTACTTCATTGTTTGGTTTATCACCTGCAGTAGGTTGGGAACAGAAGGAAATCTGGCAGTTTGGGGTCAGTGCCTTTCTTTGAGTTCCCACCTCCTCTTCTGAGATCTGCAACAGATGGTGGCCTGAGCTGGTCCCCAAGGCCTCCTGCCCGCCAGTCAAGTCCCTGGGGGAGGGGGCTGAGTAGCACGTCTGAGATGCTCTGGAACAGTCCACAGGAAATGAACGTGTTGTGATTGAAGGTATCAAATGTCTAATGCTCACAATTAGGCCAGTGACAGTGCCCTGGGATGACAGGTGCCCGGTACTGAGGGAGAGGCAAGGCTGCATGGGAGGCAGTGGTAGAGCAAAGAGACACTGTGCAAGCAGGTGAAGTGAAGCCCAGATACACACGTGTCGCATGGCCTCATCCACAGCTGTGATTTGGAGTGGTGACCGGGTAACTTTTTGTAAGCTAGGCTTTTACTTATACATATTGCAAAAATGTGCAGCCTAAGAAATAAAGCTGATAGTGTGATTGTTGGTTATAACAGTACCTCAGGACATATACTTGGTTAACACCATAAGACACAGTAGTCATGCTGTCTCCTTCATGGACCTCTGGGCAGTTTGGAGTCTTCACTCTTACTCACAGTGTGGTCATGTACACCCTGTGAATGCAGCATTCACAGGGGACAGTGCTTCTGTACACTTTCTCAGTATTAATCAGCATTTCAAAACTGCTCCAGGCCCTGGCCGGTTGGTTCAGTGGTAGAGTGTCGGCCTGGCATGCAGGAGTCCCAGGTTCAATTCCCGGCCAGGGCACACAGGAGAAGCGCCCATCTGCTTCTCTACCCCTCCCCCTCTCCTTCCTCTCTATCTCTCTCTTCACCTCCTGCAGCCAAAGCTCCATTGGAGCAAAGTTGGCCTGGGCGCTGAGGATGGCTCTGTGGCCTCTGCCTCAGGCGCTAGAATGGCTCTGGTTGCAACAGAGTGATGCCCCAGATGGGCAAAGCATCGCCCCCTGGTGGGCGTGCCGGGTGGATCCCGGTCAGGTGCATGCAGGAGTCTGTCTGACTGCCTCCCTGTTTCCAACTTCGGAAAAATACAAAAAAAAAACTGCTCCAGCCTGACCAGGTGGTGGCTCAGTGGATCGAGCGTAAGACTGGGATGCAAGGACCCAGGTTTGAAACCCCAAGGTTGCTGGCTTTAGCGTGGGTTCATCCGGCTTGAGCACAGGCTCATCAGCTTGAACATGTGGTCGCTGGCTTGAGCGTGGGATCATAGACATGACCACATGGTCACTGGCTTGAGCCCAAAGGTTGCTGGCTTAAAGCCCAAGGTCGCTGGCTTGAGCCCAAGGTCACTGGCTTGAGGAAGGGGTCACTCGCTCTGCTGTAGTCCCCCGGTCAAGGCACATATGAGGAAGCAATCAATGAACAACTAAGGAGCTGCAACGAGAGGTTGATGCTTCTCATCTCTCTCCCTTCCTGTCTGTGCCTATCTTTCACTCTCTCTGATTCTCTCTGTCTCTGTAAAAAATATATAAAATAAAATAAACTGCTCCAAAGAAGGCTGCACTGGCGCACAGACCATGGGAAGCGAAATAAGAAAGGCCTTGGCTATTCTCTTCATTGTTTAGAGTTTTCATTCTGACAACAGTAAGTTCTCTAGGGGTTTTTGGTGTGGGAGGTCTCAGATGCTTGTTATTGCTTAAATAAAAGAATGAAAGAAAAACCACCTTACCCCCCAGGCAGCCCAGCCTCCCATCTGCAGACTCACATGAACGCACACACTCGGAGCACCCTTTCACTAAGCTGCACATTCCAATCTTGACCACTCCTTGTCCTAATTCAATTGAAGCTGTAATGGAAGGTGAGGAGGTAGCCTCTTCACCCCTGGGTGGCAAGGCATGCTTGGGGCCCTGTGGGGAGGGACTAGGAACTGAGTATCCCTCTCAGCCTGCTCCGGACCCCTGGCTGGGACTCAAGGAGGAGCTAGAATCCGCCTGAACAGGAGCAGAGCACCGTGCTGTCAGAGAGCTGAGCAGGAAGAACAGAGGGACAGTTCATGGAGGTGGGTTTTGGAGGGATATCAGGCAAGGCTCCAGGTTTTACCTGGATGCCAGGGAGATGCTGAAGACTTTGAACAAAAGACTGGTGTGGGGAACACAGCAGTGGGAGGTGGCTGGCCTGCAGGTATACACCATGGATCAGCAGGAGAGAGCATTTTCCTTTACAGGTCACAGAGGGCTCAAGATGGGTGGTGTAGCAGGGGCCCAGGAATGGCATTAAGGGAAGGGGACGGATGGTGGGTTGCTAGTGAAGATAGAATCAGGAGGATATGGACACAGAGGGTCTGCAGGGGAGGACAGCTAGCAGAGGGAAGGGAAGGGGCCTTTACAGTTCCCCTGCAGATGAACTCAGGAGCGGACTTATGTCCAGGAGGTGTCTCCCAGAGTCTGCAAGGACCAGAGGGGCTGTGTACAGTGCTCAAGGAAGCACTGTCCTAGCTGAGAGGATCCCTCACTCATGGGGACTAAAGTTTGTGTCTGGTGCATCTTAAAAATCGAGTCAGATTGTTAGAGAAGTGAGTCTCTGTACTGGAAAGCTAGTAGACAACTGATGAAAGAGCCACTTCTCCTTCAGTTCTTTCAGAAGGAACCTCGTTGCAGCTGAATGAGACTGAGTGGATGTAAGGGTCCCTGTGTATGAGATGAGGGTCCCTGAATGTCGGGAAATTCCTGCAAGGATATCTTTTGAGCTCCTTTAGTTTTCCCTAATGAGCCTTTGACAGAAAAGGTAAATCTATGTGTTCTGTAGGGAAGAAGAAAGACCCAAGTGATTGAGGCAATACAGGGTGAGGCAAAAGTAGGCTGACAGTTTGAGTATGTGAAATACAGTTTATTCTTGTATTTTCCATATAAACAACTGTAAACCTACTTTTACCCAGCCCTGTCTAACCTTTAAGTCAATTATTAGCTGAGAGTCTGTTCCCAAGAAAACACTATAAACTTTGTTTTTCTGTAAGGTGAGCCCTAGAACGACACCATCGCCTCCCTTCCTGTCCCTGCCTTCTCCCCTCAGGAACCGCCCGCCCCAGCCTCCCACCTGCCCCTTTTCCTGCAGACATCTCTTCTGTCACTGAAAAGGCAAATAAAACACGTGTCTGATTAGACCACCCCCCTCGGTCTGGGCCCTTGTTCTGCCTCCCATACTCCTCTGGAACATTCTAGTTGGGCTTTGCCTCACAAATCATGCCTCTTTGAGGCTTCTGGTTTTTCTCGACTGACCTGATCATTCTTTCTGTCTCCTCCCATTGCTGTCACTTAAGTGTAGGCTTTCCAACACACAGGCACTGTGGCCTTCTTCCCAGAAGTGGAACTATAGGAACAGGCAGATTGCACACCAATTCTCCAAACACACCAAGTACAATGACGAATAAATGCCCGTTTCCCACCTGAACTGGTTAGCTCAGCCCCGACTCCCAGTAAGCAGCTGCCTCAGCCACCTGGACACATGCTTAGCTGGGCCAGGGACCAGGCTATAGTGTCTTTTCGGTTGCCCATCTGCTGCTCTGCACACTGTGTTTGGGAGAATGCTGCCCCACACAGGGCAAATGTGGACGTCACCCTGGCCTCTTCCTTCTTCAGCACCTGCAGCCAGTGGTCATGGATCCTGAGGACTGTCTTTCTGGCTGCTCTGTGGCTGTTCTGCATCCCACCTGGATGGTAGTCACACTCCCCACTGCCTCCTCTGCCCATCCAACTCTGCCCTTGAGCCGGTCACCCTCTCAGACCATCTGGAATGGCTTTTCCAAGTTGCAGGGCCAGTTGTCTCATTTCTCTGCTTAAAATCTCTCCCTGGGTTATTTCATCTCTTCTGGCACATCCTGGATCAGACTTTTCCTTCCCATAGACACACACAGCAGGCATGACAGACCCACCAGGCACACACACAGCCTGTGCCCACTCCTGTGCTGGGCTAGCATCTGCAGTGTGTCTTGCTCTCCCTTCAGGAGATATGGTGCAGGGCTCCAGCTTCTCAGCGCCAAGCACCACCCAGCCAGCTTTGGACTGTGAGCTCTGCCCTCACAGCGGCCCTGAACTGCAGCCTGTCTCTGCCCTTAGGCCTCGCTCCTGAGTGTGGCAGTGGGTAATGGTGTCTGTTGCCAGACAAAAAGAAAACCTCCTCCCTAAGGATTCTGGGAAGTTGTCTGTCTGTGCAGACATGGCACCAGTGCTCACAATGTAGTGGTGGTTTTCCCTCAGTGGACCCTGATTCGGTCCTATCTCTTACCCAGTGTTAAGCATCTGTGGCATTCAGGAAGAAGGTCTCCCCGTCACTCAGCTCATGAGGCTGGATACCCTGCTGCTGGCTGAGGGCGTGTCCAAATTGGAGAAGTGAGGAAGAGAACCAGCAGTGACAGTGGGCATGGCAACATCAGGTGGCTGTCCAAATGACAATAGGACAATAGGACTCTGACTACAAGGCCAAGCTGTCCCAGATTCAACAGATTTACCACTGTGAGCCAGAGAGCTATGAACAGATGATCTTTCTGCATGGAAGAGTTTCTGTCATGTGAATGCACATTTGTCAAAGCAGAACATGGACCATTGACTGCCTTTCCTTTGTGGCACAGACCAGGAGTCCATGCTCTTGGTTCACAGCATAGGTGCTGGTTTGACTGGAAGCCCTTTGCATTCACTTCTTCGTAGCTAGCTTGTGTGGGGCCCCAAGCCCGTCTGCCAGATAGTCACAGCCTGGCATGTGTGTCCCTGCCCCAGACCTGCCGTGAGTTCACTACGCACGTCACCAACCACCTCTAGAAGCAGAGCAGGGTGAGGCCCGTCTTGCCCGAGGAGATGGAGCACATGGTTGGCATCATCCATGGCAAGTTTGACAACATCCAGATGCAGCTGAAGCAGAGCCATGGATGACCCTGTGCTCCCGGTTCCTTGATGCCGGATCAGGCCCTGCTCACCAGCCCCAGCCCCAGGGTCAGCTCTCAGAAAGAGGAGCTGACCAGGCCCACCCAGCAGTTCTGGCCACAGCTGCAAGTGTAGCCCTCACACGGCCTCTTAAAAGATGATCAGAAGAGTTGGCTGCTATTTTTATAACCTCTGGAATCATAGGGGAGTGAGGGGACATTGGTGGATTCCCGGTGTATGAACATGGCCATAGTTATCTGTCTTTGCAGGCATAAGTGGTAGAAGTTTAGCAAGGAGGCTATGGAGGTTCTTTTTTTTTCTTTTCTTTTTTTTTTTGTATTTTTCTGAAGCTGGAAATGGGGAGAGACAGTCAGACAGACTCCCGCATGCGCCCGACTGGGATCCACCCGGCATGCCCACCAGGGGGCGACGCTCTGCCCCTCCGGGGCATTGCTCTGCCACGACCAGAGCCACTCTAGCACCTGGGGCAGAGGCCAAGGAGCCATCCCCAGCGCCCGGGCCATCTTTGCTCCAATGGAGCCTCGCTGCGGGAGGGGAAGAGAGAGACAGAGAGGAAGGAGGGGGAGGGGTGGAGAAGCAAATGGGCGCTTCTCCTATGTGCCCTGGCCGGGAATCAAACCCGGGTCCCCCGCACGCCAGGCCGACGCTCTACCGCTGAGCCAACCGGCCAGGGCCTATGGAGGTTCTTAATGAGTACTTTTATTCCCAGTTGAACAACCTTATCCCACCTAGGAAGGGTGGCATCAGAGTCTCCCAGGTGACAGGCCTCTCTTGCCGTGCTTCCTGAACCCAGAGAGAAGGAAGGTTAAGCCTAGTGAGGAAGACACGTACGAAAGTTTACTAAATGTGGAGCAGGAGCTGAGTGTCCAGCCTGGAGGTGGCCTGGCTGGGCTCGGATTCCGGCTGCCTGCTACGGGACTCGGGTGCGCACTCCTACCAGGCATGAGAGCTCCCTGAGACTGGTGGGGTATAGCCTGTGGTCGTCCTCAGTGTATTGTAGTAGTTTCTGTTTAGTATTATTGGATCAGATGAAGGTGCTTTGTTGCACAAGAAAGGTCAGGGGTATAAGTTTTGAAGAAAAAGAACTTGGGGCAAAATTAAGGCTTACAATGAAAGACCAGCTCTTGAGCTAAAGTAGCAATTCAGTTATACTGGGATAAGTTCAGGTGTATGCGTGCTTGATTGCTTCTCAGATAGTCCAGTGTGAGTGATCAGGATACAAGATAGGCAACATCTGGCTCTGGGGGGGATGCTGGTGCAAACAGGAGATAGGACCTAGATGACCTTGGGAGTCCTGAAAGTCTTCTCAGTGGAATTAGGGGTGCGGGGAGGGGAGCTGGAGGCAGGACCAGGCCACACCCATGGGCAGCGTGAGTGTACGGGCGGGTGTCTAGGTGCAGCGCGCCCCATCTGGCAGCGAGGGTGCCTGGTGCTGACAGCGCCCATACTGGCTCACTGAGGCAGCCCCCCCTCCCACTGTATAGTTGGAGGGGCTGTCAGCCCAGTCTGGCTGTCTCCAGTGTCTGTGCCCTTAGCCACCACCCTGAGTGCTCCAGCATAGGACTGCCAAGACTAGCTGTGACTTCATGATGAAAGTACTCGGGGCCCTAAAGAGTCACTCAAGCAGAATTTTTCATGTGTCTCAGTCACATCTGGCTTTGCTCACCCAGAACTGCTGTGGTGTGCTCAGCACCAAAGCCAGAGGTTAAGTGAGGGGCCATGCCTCTGGGGCTCCCAAGGTCCCAAAACAAATGTGAGGTGGGGGCTTATTTGTCATCATGAGCAGTTGTCTGAAGAACAACCAGGTTCACTTCAGAGACTGGCTTGTCTAGAGAACAGATGTGTCTTTGGGACTAAGACTTTATCTGAGGAGAGGATTTATTGCAAACAAAATTTTGAAAAGTACCAGCCACATTCCAGTGACTCCTGCTCCATGGCCGGACCCTGAGACCCTCACCCACCAGCAGCAGAATTCTGTGCTGGAAGCCTCTCCTTACTTTGGTGGGTCCCCTGGTCTCAGGACAACCTGAAATAGCTGACAGGTGAGGGGTCTTCCAAATATAGAACATGGACATGCAGGCTCTGAGGTTCACCTTAGGGTACCAGCTGTCCCCACCCACCAGACTCCCCCCACACACATCCACCCAGGAACAGGGCCAGCCTCCCCCGCACGCTCCCACACAGGAAGCTTGCTCTTTGTCCCTATAAAATACCAGTTGAATTCAACATAGAAAACTTGCCGCCATTTGCCTGCATACTTAGTTCCACAAAGACGTTTTGGCACATTACTTGTTGATAAGTGGAAACCAAGAGAAGGCAGGAAGTGTCAGTGTGTAAGAAGCAGGGAGCACACCCCTTTCATGGTTAACATTGAGAGGAGATGTGGGGACTTTAAAGTAGGTAAGTCATCCGCAATCTGCCATCATAATCCACTCTTTGTTTCTGTTGTTAAATTGCAGACATCTCACTGCAGGAAAAGCTTCTCTATTGTGGAGCATTGAGGTGTTTCCAGCTGTGCTTGCTGGTCTCCACATTTGAAGGCAGGCACTGGCCCAGGGTCCTATGTATGTAGTTCTACCCTCAAGGGGCATTTTCGTTGTCATGACTGGGAAGGTACACTACTGGCATCTAATGGATTGGGGGCTAGGGATGCTGCTCCCCCTACCACCCTACAGTTCCCAGGGTTGCCCCACCCAGAGAACGACCTCTGAGGGAAGCCCTGGCCCAGAGGGTCCCCTCCATGTGTGGAGGTGCTGGCTTATAGAATGGATGTGATGATGCCTCCCGTGGACCCCTAGGACTAAACACAGGCAAGGGTGAAAGGCACTAAGCTCAGTGCTGGGATGCTCTGGCTTTCCCTAAAGAGAAGTCTATTGCTGCACCTTTAGTGCATGGACACTCAGCTCTGAGTGTGTCACGGACATGCCTGTTCTCCTCCCAGCAGCACTGAATTCTTAGGCAGCATGGCCCCTTTCTCTCCCGAAAGACATGCTAGCTTCAGGGGACCCTCTACCCACCATAGACATTTCCCTGGGTCCACTGCCTTCTCAGTCCCGCCCTCCCACCCCACCCCCCAGGACCAGACAGTGGGAATAAAGTTACCTCAGAAGGAGCCTAGCATCTGTTCACACTGGCTCATCACTGGGTCATCTCTTCCAGCATCTTCTGTCTCTGTTCACAGGTCTCCAACTGGCTCTGCAACAAAAGAATCTGGTATAAAAAGAACATAGGGAAGTTTCAAGAAGAGGCCACCATTTACATGGTTAACACAGCAGTGGACACCACTGAAGTTGGAGGCCCATAGAGCCGGGCCAGCCACCCATCCAGACCCCACTCTGGTGAGTGACACTGCCCGGCCCAGGTCCCATCATTCCCATGAGGCTGGGCCCACTGAGCTGCGATTTCTGTTCTTGATGGCAATGATCGTGATTGAGTCAGCTCCCTGCAGGCTGTGCTGGTGCTGCAGAGCAGTGACACCCCCATCGAACACCTCTGTCCTGACCTCTTCCTGGTGAGAGAGCCTGGGAAATCCAACTGAGGATGGTCTGCAACTTTGGGGGCTAGAACACTTGTCATGACTCCTCCCAACCCTTCCAGGTTCCTCTGGACCAGAGGTTCTCAACCTGTGGGTCGCGACCCCAGCGGGGGTCGAACGACCAAAACACAGGGGTCGCCTAAAGCCATCAGAAATACATATTTTATTTTAAATGTATTGTATAATAAATATGTATTTTCCGAATAAAATATGTATTTTCCGATGGCTTTAGGCGACCCCTGTGTTTTGGTCGTTTGACCCCCGCCGGGGTCGCGACCCACAGGTTGAGAACCGCTGCTCTGGACCCTTCCCTCTGACCAGTGCCAGAGACAGATTTATCACCCTGCGGACCCTGGCCTCTCTCCAGCCTGCCCCTGGGGAAGGCATCTTGTGGTTCCAGGGGAGTCTCAAGGATGCTTTTAGGGTCCCTGACTCAGTTTCAGGACAGAGATGCAGAGCTCGGGTGGATGGCAGGTCCTCAGAACGGGCCATCTTGTTAGCAACATCTCGGGCTCTGCAAGGCCCCCCTGAAGTCCTGGCAACAACACTGGCTTGTTGGGTACTACTTTCATTTCATCATAGAGATGAGTGCAGGTTGGCAAAGCCACCAGCAGGCACAGCTTTGTGGGGCCCAGTCTGAAAAACCCTGTGCCCTTCACCGCTGTCCCTGCGGGATTTAGTAACTCTTAGCTGAGTGGTGGGCACCAGTGCCCAAAACAAGGCTTTGGCTGTTGAGGAGAAGAAGCCTGCCCCGCAGAGAGCGTCTGTACTCCGGGGTGGGGGTGTGAAGGAGTGGGGGCAGGCAGATGAGACCCTGACCATGAGAGTGTGCAGGCAGCCCCATTGAGCTCAGACCTGCTGCCCTGTCGGTGCCTGGGCCTCGCCAGCCTGGCTGCCCCTCAGTTGGGACCCCGCTGTTCCACAGGGAAGATGCCCACATAGGTACCTGGGAAGAAAATGAGCCAAGGAGCTGGATTCAGTGTCTGGAAGTTGCTCAGGGTACTGAGCATCATGCCGGGCTGGCCAGGATCGAGGGGTACCATCCTCGTGATTCCTGGGACCACCCCAGCCTCTCATGGCTAATTATAGGGGCCCAGCCCCATACTCAGAATCATCTTGAGGAGGCTACACAGTCAGAGGTAAAACTGGGTAGGGCCTTACACAGCCCAGCTGTTTCCTTCATGTGGGTGTTCCCTGCCAAGCCAGAAGCAGCCCCCCACCGACTTACCCTCACCCTTAGTAAGGGTGCAGGGGATGGATGCCTCCCGGCATCTTCAGCAAAGGGTACATGTCCTATCACTATGGCAACCCACTGTCCATAATAAGCACGTAGGCAGAACAGGGGACTTTGTGCTTGGGGCTTAGCACCTCGGTCACAATGGATGCCAGTAGGTGAGAATGAATTGGGTCCCCACTGTGGGGACCCTGACACACAAGGCCAACCCTTAACTCTAGAAGCATCCGAGGTCCAGAGCTGCTGAAGTCCCCACAAGGTGTCCCCAGACCATGACCTGTAGTAAGTGGGGATGTAGAAACTCTGGTGTAGGCAGCACGCTGTGAGCCCCTTCCTGTGCTGCTGCTCCCACTGCTGCACGGCCCCTGCCCTGGGCAGGCACAGATGCCCTCTCAGTGGGACGGGTTGCTATCACCTCTGTCCTGGGCACCCGAGCAGCATCTGAGCTGCCATTTGGCTCCCATCCCACCCCTATGTGCCAGTCTGTCCCCCAGTCTGCAGGTGGACACCTCCCCTCATCGTTCACGTCTGCCTTTCAGGAACACAGGGCTGTGGGTGTCCATCTGAGGGTAAAATGTTGTTTCCCTGCGGCCAGTGTCTGCACCCCAGTTGCTCAGACTGATGGGTGGGGCAGTACCGGCCCCTTGGTGTCTCCATGTCATATGCCAAGGCAGTCCTAAAAAAAGCCTGTTGATTCATTTGCCCAACACTGTCCACTGAGGCACAAGCACCATGGCAGCTCCTTGGAGCATGGAGGAGGAAATAGCTGAGGTGAGGCCCTCCTATTGGTGGGTTAGATGGAGTAGAAGGCCAGCAGGAAGGCTCAGTAAAGGAAAGTGCGAGAGAGGAAGGTGAAAAGGCTCATGCTGCCCTGTCCAATGGCGGCAACCATGGTCTTGGGCCGAGTCAGGAGGTCTGACCCTGAGGTTTTGAGTACTGTTGTGGGGCCTGTGAACCATTGACTCAGGAGCCAACACCAGAGCCTGAGTTAGGAAGGGGGACTTATAGCCCTCCTCTTGTGGGCTGTAAATAGGACTTGCCACAGAGCAGACCACCTTAGGAGAGCTGTTTTCAGTGGTGTTTTCCTTTGGAGTGGATGTTCTGTGGACAAACATCTCAGAGTCATGTGTGCTTGCTATGTCTCTGCACTGCAGACGGAGCCCCCGAGTGTCCAGCCAGGTTTCTGATCCACTTCTCGCTCACTGTGTCTCGCTGTGATGTTCCAGGGCCTGTCATCAGCTCCAGGCCTGACTGGGCCTCCATGCTCAGAGTGTCTGGAAACCCCAGCTGTACTGAGATGCCTCATCAGTCCTTATCCAGAGCCCCCTGGGCACCCTTTTCCTGCTGGGGAGTACCGCCATGTCACAGGTCAGGCATCAAGGCCCAGGACTGACCCCTCCGCATCTCTCCTGTCTCCTCTTCGTGGTTTACCGGGAAATGGGGTCAAGACAGGCCATCAGTCTCAGGGCTGCCCCTCTGACACTCTCTTGCTATCTTTTCAGGCAAGGGAAGCTGGCGGTGAACCAGGCCCCCAGTGTCGACCATTTCACTCGCTGGAGATCCTGGCATTGCCAACTCACATGCGTCTAATTAAGTTTTGGGGACAACAGAAAAGAGGACAGTGTGACCTGCTGTAGATTGCCAGCATTGTGTTTTTACTGCATATGCAGCCGATTACCTCAAAAAACCCAGAGCTGACAGCAGATAGTTCTTCCTGAGCCACATTCTGGGGACACCACACCGACTCTTGTTGATGATCTGGGATTTGAAAAAGACCAAGATGCTGCTCATTTTCTCAACTCTTTTTTAATAGTAATTTTATGGTAAAACTGATTGTCTCTCCTAGGACTTGTCACAAATTCCCCTGTTAAATTTTTTTACTTTAATTTTAATATTGTTCACCACTGGATCTGTTTCTGGTGATAGTTGACCGTGGGGACGCAGGGCCGTAGTGGCGCGTTCGTCCGTCCATTATTACCAGCTCACGCAGACGCTGCCTACTCTTGTATCTTTTAGAACAGCTTTGGTTCAAGTCTGTCATGGGCTCAGAATTTAACCAAGGGTTAGTTTTGCACTTTTTTTTCCCCTGTTAATACAAGTTCTACCATTTTCAGCTGAAATGTCATTGAAGACCATGACAGGGTGTTTTCAAAGAACCGAGGTGGCCTTGCCCCTGGCTCTTGTGTGCCCTCTTGTGGCCATGGTGTGAATGCAGCTCATGATTCGATTGGCTACTGACTTCAAGCTGGGTCTCTTGGAGGGTTTTAATTTGAGGAAATGCCCCCAGATCCAATTCTGCACATAAAGTCACATTTTACTAACATTACATATTGTACTATTTTAAAATGCCTAGAATGTGGCCCCACAAGAGTAATCAAGCTGTAAAGATTACAAGAGTGCAAAGAAGTTACCCTGGCGCCCCTTGAGCCTGCCCTGCTAGCACAGAGCCTCCATGCAACAGGTGGGGAGACTGGGGCTTGGAGGCTTCTTGACCTGTGCCCCAGGCCCCAAGTTAGGAGGAACTGGCAGAACTAGGGTTGCAAGCCTGAAGGCAGTGCAGGGGTACTGCTCATCAGTATAGCTGCTCAAGATGGCAGTTTTTTGGCCCTGGCTAGTTGACTCTGGTTAGAGTGTTGGCTAGCATATGAACATCCTGGGTTCAATTCCCGGTCAGGGCACACAAGAGAAGTGACCATCTGCTTCTCTACACTTCCCCTCCCCCTTCTCTCCATCTTCTCCTCTGCAGCCAGTGGCTCGATTGGTTTGAGCATCGGCCCAGGTGCTGAGGATAGCTGGGTTGGTCCTAGTGTGTCAGCCTCAGGTGCTGAGGATAGCTTGGTTGATTTAAGCATCGGCCCTAAACAGGGATTGCCTGGTGGATCCTGGTTGGAGCAGATGCGGTAGTCTGTCTCACTATTTCCCCTCTCACTTAAAAAAAAAAAAAAGATGGCAGTTTTCTAGAGGCTATTAAATATTAAAAATGCAACCCTGGCCAAGTGGCTCAGTTGGTTAGAGTGTTGTCCTGATATGCAAAGGTTGTGAGTCCAATCCTCAGTCAGGGCACATATAGGAACAGATTGATGTTTCTGTCTCTCCCACTTTCTCTCAGATCAAATAAAAAAAATTTTTTAAATGCACACACCTTTTCCCCGCTAATTCCCCCTTCTAGAGATTTTTCTACAAATACTTGGATATTAGTGCAAAATGATGCTTTTCTTGCCACATTTTTTTGCAAATTAAACAAACATTGCCTGACTTATAGTGGCACAGTGGGTAGAGCTTTGAGCTGGAATGCTGAGGTCGCTGGTTCAAAACTATGGCTTGCCCAGTCAAGGCACATACGAGAAGCAACTACAATTGATGCTTTCCACTCCTCCCCCTGCAAAGGAGATCAGGGTGGGGTGGGGTGAGAGGTCCAGCCGCTGTGTCTGAACACAGACACCAGGGGTCGCTGTGGTCCACAAATTCTGCAGAGGATGCAGAGATGGAGATAGAGTCCTGGACACATGCCTCTTCTGGGCTTTGACCCCAGGAATGTAAGACATCCTTACTGTGTGTCTGTGGGGTCCAAGGGCTAATCTTAAAGGGCTGTTCAGTAGGAAACAGTGAACTCTATTCTTACTGTTATACTCAACATGTCCCTTGCAATGTGTCTGACGACCTCCAGCCCAGGCTCCCTCCTTCAAGTTATATTTGCATATAATGTACAGGCCCTGATTTGTTTGTTTATTAAAACTGATGTTTGCATATAATTTTTATGTTATTTGCATTGCTTTTTATAGATTTGTCTTGATTTTGTGAACCACTTTGGTGGGAAACACTGACTGGGAACCACCAGATTGCCTGGTCCTGGGCCACCATGAAATCACATCTCCACTTACCTGATTGGGAGTCATATAGGAAGTCATGATTCATCCTCTCAGGGCCCACAGATTCACTGAGGCAGAGGCCACCAACACCCAAGCAAGGTTCCAGGCAGTGGAACAAAGACCAACTGATAATCCTCCAGTCATGGGGGCTACCCCGAGGGCTGTAGGCCAGGGCCTCTCAGCTGGACCACTGGGTTAAACACAGGTCCTGGCAAGGGGTCTGGGCGAAAGAGCTGCTAATATCCTCCCTGATCCACACCTTTCAACCTCATTCCTCTTACCAGAAAAATTGCTGATGTTCACCATGCTAATTATTAGCAAAGTATCTAGGGTTGATTGGCAATTTTTAAAAAGGCTGAGCTTTAAGTTAAGAGTTTTTTCTTCTTTCTTTAATTGATTTTAGAGAGAGGAAGGGAGAGAGAGAGGCAGCAACACTGGTCTGTTCCTGTATGTGCCCTGACCAGGGATCGAGTCGGCAACCTCTGTGCTTCGGAGTGATGCTCTCACCAACCAAGCTACCCAGCCAGGGCAGTTAGAGTTTTTCAAGTGGCAGCTGAAAACCTAGAGTTGAGCCTGACTGAGATCATTGCCCTACCTGAGCATGGACCCTACATATGACACCTGTCACTTGGGGCCAGCTGAGACAGGGCACGGGCTCTCAGCTTCCTAAGAGTCTTTATTTTGGAATAGCAAGATTCTGGAAAGAGAGAGATGGCACTTCCCATCTCAAAACACATTCAAACCTGTGGGAACCAGAGGTTAGGGAGCCAGAGGACCTGACTTTTAAAAGTAAATTACAGGCCTGACCTGTGGTGGCACAGTGGATAAAGCATCAATCTGGAATGCTGAGGTCGCTGGTTCAAAACCCTGGGCTTGCCTGGTCAAGGCACATACGGGAGTTGATGCTTCCTGCTCCTCCCCCTGTTCTCTCTATCTCTCCCTCTCACTCTCTCTCCCCCCCCCTAATAAAAATGAATAAATAAAAAAATCTAAAAAAGTAAATAAATAAAAGTAAATTACAAGCACAGGCTCATCTTGTCCCCATTCTGCTGGTAAGAACACCAGGACAGGAAGACAGGAGATGGGTCATCTGAGTGAGATCTCCAGTATTAAAGGAACCACCACTGGCCTATGATGGTACCAGCTGACCCAGTAATCACTAACAGGCACCAAAACTAGCGAAGGTAAGTTTGAGGAGGGTATTGGTGCATTCTTACTTGCCTCCCTCGACCAAAGCATTGGGGAAACCGAGGCACGGGGCTGGGTCCTGGGGTGGAGGTGTAGGCCTTCTCCCCCACATTCTGGGCTCCTCAACCCTCCCCCTACCTACCCACCTGTGGACCTCACAGGCCCTTAATGCCCCCTCCAGTTTCTGACCCGGGTCCAGCTGCTTGGCCAAGGCTTCCTTACACCAGGGCCACTTGTCAGGAAGGGCTCAACCCCCACCAGGAGCAAACTTCTCCTGCCAGAGCCCCAATTTGAGTCCTACCTCCACATCCTATGTGCTGCCCTCCCTGACTGTTTCTCCCTCTGAGAAGTGGAAATAGATGTAGCTCCGCCTAGAGGGCTCTGTGGGACTCTTATAAGTACATCCCCACGAAATACTAAAGATGGTATCCACACCTGTGGAGAGTCTGGGGTTATATTGTCCCCATTCTGCCAAGTGGGACACCAAGACTGGAGGCCAGTTGTCAGACCAAGGCCAACCTTACTCAAGCTGTCACACTTGACGTGACCTGCTGTGAGTGCCAGCATGTGAAGCAGAACTTCCCCTGACAGCTCTCCACTGGGCCGCTAAGGGGCAATCTTACAGTGAAGCAGGCCTATGTACTTAGTGGCCCTTAGCTTCTCTTTCCTCTGAATCCAATCATCCCCCCCCCACTGCACCCCCGCCACAGGGCCTGTAGGATCCGTCTTTTGCATCATCTTTCTCTTCACCAGTCCCTTACTATCCCTCCCATAAATACATTCCCACCCCAGGGTCACTTCCTCTGCCCGAGTACCTTCTCTTCCCTTCTTTGCCTGGCTAACTGCCATGTCCCTACCCAGACCTTTCCCTGCTCCCAGCCGCTCCCCAACATCATCAGCCATAACCTCCCCCCAAGCTTACTTCTCCCCCGAGCCTATCCTGGGACCCCGGCCATAGGCCAGGAGCACCTGAGGGGCTGGGGACATTGTTTCTCCCTCCTGATACCTTGTTCTCTTTTAGAGTGAGATGAGGCACTTCAGCAGCTGCTGGCCTGGCTCCTGCTGAGCTTGCCCTGGGCCTCCAATTACAAGCCAGTAACACGGAGGGTCTGGGCTGTGTGTCCGTTAAGATGTCTGCCCCTCTCTGGTTCTCAGCCTTATACCTGCCTTGCCAATGGGAATTTTCTCAACCCAAGCAAGCCCTAAGCAGGTTGAAAGGTGAGGAGAGCTATGATCTGGGGCAAGGAGGTCTGCTATCTCAGTCATCCCACATTGGTTGGTTGTCAAAGTTTCCCTGAGACCTTCTGGTTTAAATTCCTAGAGTAGGCAGGCATATGTTCTGGTCCACCTGGACCCTGCCCCTCACCTGATCCACCACCCCTCTGAGGCCTCCCTGCAGTAACCCCATACATGATCCTGACTCTGGCCCCCCCCCCCCATCTGACATCTGGCCCTGCCAAGCCCTGGCTTTATACCTTATTGTGAGCTTTGGTCACAATAAGCCCCTGATCCTGGCTCCACCCCTTCTCCCTTAAAGCTTCTGCACTCTCCACTGCTGCTCTGAACTCTGAACACTGAGCCTTCTCCATTTCCAGAGAGTCTGTCAGAGAAACCTGGGACAGGGAGGATCGGAAACTGGGATTATGTCTGTGGTGAGATTGGCTGCTGTCCCTGGACTCTGGACCCCTCTCAGTCCTTGGGTTTAGAGGGGCTCATGTTCAAAGTCCTTGCAGAATTTCCTCCAACTCTCCTTGCACCTCAGTCTCCTACCTCCAAGAATGGCCACAACCTTTCCCCCATCCCAGGGCCACTAATAAGGGTATGATTCTAGAAAATTTTTTGAAATTTTTTATTTATTGATTTTAATGAGAGAGAAATGAAAAGAGAGAAGGACAGGAACATCGATCTGCTCCTGTATGTACCCTGAGCGAGGATCAAACCTGCAACCTCTGCTTCAGGACAATGCTCTAACCAACTGAGCCACCTGGCCAGGACAGTGATCTAAGAAATTTTGTGGGCCCCTCGTCCCTGCATGTAAATTTGGAGCCTTAGTAGAAGTTTTCAGATTCCCTGGGCCAGTGCATGGGAAAATTTAGAGGTTGTAGAAGTTCATCCAGGCCCAAGTTAGGTGGGTTGTGGCAGTTTCAAGTTCTCTCACATGCAGTTGTATACCCTCTTGCAGTTTCAAAGTCACCCACATCAAATTTCAAGATGAAAATTCTAAGAGCCTCTTCGTCAGTGCATGGTAAAGCCCCATACCCAATGCCTAGAAAAGATTTCTGTTCCACTAAGACTCCAGGAGGCATGTCAAGGTCTGCCCCACCAGAGCCCTGCAGGAAGTCTGGAGGCCCTCAGATCTGGTGGAGAAATTAACGCCCTGATTTAGGTGCTTTGGGAAGTTTTAATGTCTCCCACCCAACACTACTGCAAAGCCCTGGGGGAAGGCAACAGCTCAGGGAGGGAGCTGGGCTGCCTTGGATACCAGTTCAATCCCTGTCCCTCTCCTGTGTGATACTGAGCGCCTCTGCACATCAGGCAGCACCACCAAGACCTAAAGAAGAGAAGCCGTTGTTGGCCCAGTCCTCTGCAAGGGAAATTAGACTGTGAGGTGGACTAGAGGCAGGGCCTGGGTTTGACCCAAGAGTCTAGATTTTTTGCTCAGGGGTCTCTGTGGTGACCCATCAAGGGTTCACCAGAGAACGTGCCCCCACTGAGGAACCATGAGAGCCATGCAGGGTGTGTGAGCAGGGCTGTAACCAGAGCTCGTGGGAAGCCAAAGACACTGAGGCCCAAAAATGTGGCTCAGGCTGTAGCTCTTCCTTTGCAGGGGTTTCCCTGGCCCAAAAGACAAGGCTCCTATCCTGGAGCCAGCAGGGCACTGGATTCTACTTCCAGAATCAGCCCCTGCTACTCCAGGACACCAAGTGAACCCTCTGAGCCTCAATTCCTCATCTGCAAAGTGGAGCAATAACAGGAACAGCCTTACTGGGAGGGGTCAGTGAAGAGATGCAAGTGCTTCAGAGCCACTGGGCAGATGTGTGAGCCACCTGTCAGCTGTGGTTCAAGGCAGGTGGACAGGTGGGCAGTGCTGAAACATATCCACGAGCCAAGGTGCACATTCTGGGGAGAGATATTCGGGTCTACTTGGAACACATGAACCCAAAAGGCCTGGGGGAAGTCCAGAAGCCCTGAAGAGAGTCAGACACACAGAAGGGTCTGGGGTGGGTATACTGAGGCTGCCCTGGCCTTCCTCCATGTGGTCAAGGAAGTCAGAGCCTCCTGTGTGATATCAGTCCAATTATAGGCTCCTGGCTGCTGGGTATAATGGCGGTGAAGGGGTGAGCTCCCCATTGTCAGGAACAAGCAAGCAGACAAGGGATCTCCAAAAGTAACTAGGCTAGGAAGCCAAGCCAAGAGGCCTGATTCTCCAAGGATACACTAGGAGGCAGGTCACAGCCTCATGACAGGAGACCGAAGTTAGTACCGCCCAAACACTGGATTCCCTGGTCTAACAACAGGTTCCAAAGAGCTAGGGAGTGAACATTCCTCAGCTCTGGGCATCGGCAGGCCGCTCTTGCCTGGTGAAACGTAAGCTGGGCCTGGCCCCGTAGACTGCATGTTTTTCCAGTGGCTTCTTCAGCCATGGTCTGACCACAACCTAGATTCCACTGGGTCGGTCATTTCCAAGTGTTTGTTTCCAGCTGGGCCAGACAGTGGGTGCGGACCAAGGACAGGGGCCTCAGCCTCCCAGAAGGCCTGGAGAAGCACCCTCGGGCCTCCACTTGGTCCTCCCTCTTCCTAAAAACCCCTCATTAAATACACTCAGCAGCCAAGTGACAAGCGATGGGGGACAATCTTGCTGAACAGGCCCAGTGGAGCTTGTGTGTTCCATACAGAGGGTCTTCATCCCCCACCAGGACCCCATATGCAAAGGCCCCCACCAGGACCTCAAATGCAAAGGACCCCAGATGCAAACCCTAGGCAAAGCTGATTTACTTGAGCCTTACTGTTCTGTCCTTCAAACTCTAGGGTCAGCTTGAGAGCAGGTTAACAACTACAATCGCAGGTCAGAGGCCACAATTATGTGTGAACCCCTCTCGTGGGGTCTTAGGCAAGGTAACTCCCTCTCTTAGCCTTGGTTTTCTCAGCTGTAAAATGGGGATAATAGTGGAACCTGCCTTAAAGGGTTGTTGCTAGAATACAATCCAGTGCATAGCAAGTACTTCATAAACCTGAAGCCTCTTCTATCCCTCCCGGCTGGGTCTAGCTCTGCCTCTGATTGAAAGCCCTCTGTCCCTGCCCTAGCCAGATAGCTTGGTTGGTTAGAACATCATCCCAAAGCACAGAGGTTGCCTGTTCAATCCCCGATCAGGGCACATACAGGAACAACTCGATGTTCCTGTCTCTTTCTTTTTCCCTTCCTCTCTCATTGAAACCAATAAATAATCATTTTAGGCCCTGGACAGATGGCTCAGTGGATAGAGCGTTGGCCCAGCATGCAGACGTCCCAGGTTCAATCCCCGATCAGGGCACACATGAGAAGCAACCATCTGCTTCTCTTCCCCTTCCTTTCTCCCTTCTTTCTCTCTTCCCCTCTTGCAGTCAGTGGATTCAATGGTTCAAGAGTTGGCCCCGGGGAGGTGCTGAATATAGCTTGGTGGGTCTTAGGTCGGCAACTGGCATTGAGGATAGCTCGGTTGATTTGAGCATTGGCCCCAGACGGGGGTTGCCGGTGGATCCCAGTTGGGACACATGCAGGAGTCTGTCTCACTATCTTCCCTTCTCTCACTTAAAAAAAAAATTAAAGAAAGAAAAAAGAAAGCCCCCCTGAGGGCAGAGGCTATATTCTTAAGGGGAGGTAATGGATTGGGGTTGTTTGTGTCCCTCCCCTGCTCAAAATCTCATAGACCAAAGGCACACTCACCAGCATTCAACACCTTTGGACATCCGATCTTGGTTTGGCAAATTCCTCTTTATCCTTCAAAGCCCACATCAAATGCCCTCTCCTGCAGAAAGCCTTCCCTGAACCCTCCTCTGGGTTTTCCCAGCCCCTGGCCCTCCTGCTGACCCAACTTTGATCCTACAGCTAGGGTACCTCTGCCTTGCTCTGTCTTGCTCCTCAGAATGGGGCTCTGTGAGGGTCAGTCCAGAACTGTGTATCAAGTATATGTGAGCCAGCCTGACCAGGCGGTGGCACAGTGGATAGAGCGTCAGACTGGGATGCAGAGGACCCACGTTCGAGACCCTGAGGTCGCCAGCTTGAGCGTGGGCTCATCTGGTTTGAGCAAAGCTCATCAGCTTGGACCCAAGATCGCTGGCTTGAGCAAGGGGTTATTCGGTCTGCTGTAGCCCCACAGTCAAGGCACATATGAGAAAGCAATCAGTGAACAACTAAGGTGTCACAACAAAAAACTAATGATTGATGCTTCTCATCTCTCTCCGTTCCTGTCTGTCTGTCTCTATCTATCCCTCTCTCTGTAAAAAAAAAAAAAAAAAAGTATGTGAGCCCACAGGTCTGCATCTGGCCATCACCTGGGTGTGTGTGTGTGTGTGTGTGTGTGTGTGTGAGAGAGAGAGAGAGAGAGAGAGAGAGAGAGTGTGTGTGTGTGTGTGCGTGTTTCTCTCTGTCTGTCCCTATCCTTGTGCTGGGCCCTTGGATGAGCAGCCAGCCCAACTGTCCCCAGACCACCTGAGAAAGCAGTGTCTTTAGGAGAGTGGGCTGAGCAGGGCCCCTTTATGAGGGAAACCTGGCTCAGCCAGGATGAACTGCGGGTATGAGCAGCCAGTCTCAGGCTCAATTACACCTCGAGATCCATCTAGGGTGAGGGAGGGCTGGGGCCCAGGGAAGAGATGAGTTCCAGTGGAAGCCCCCACCCCCGCCTTTGTGGAGGCCTTGCAGGCAGCCTTTGAGGACATACCTGAGGTTTGGCAGCGCCTGCTGGCCAGCCCCCAGGGCTGAATCAGCAGGAAGAGATTCAGGACTTCCCAGGAAAAGGGCTGGGACCGTCATCCTCAGGGCCCAGAGAACGTAGAAGGTTCATGTGCACCTGGCTGTGACACAGTGGGCTTAGAAGGACCAAATTCTGGGGGGTAGTAGGGGACTGGAATCACCCTATTAGGGCATTCTGGGTGGGGGTGGGGGTCAGAGGGTACCCAAATGTGGGGAGAAAGCAGGGTGACTGTGGGTGTGTCAATGCTCTGTGTCATGGATTGGCCTGTAAGGGTGCATCTGCCTGTGCGGCTTTGAAGGTTGGACAGCATCCAGTGTGTTCGTTGTGACCAGTGCACTGGGCAAGTCAAGCCACATTCACCTTGGGCGGGGTGACTGCGTGTGGGGCTGCAATTGAGAGTGATAGTGTAGATGAATGGGTGACAAGAAGGTGGCTCCAGTGGTGTGGGAGGGAGTGTCTGACTGGGGAGGACAGGGACAGGGTGTGACAAGAACAGTGTTACCTCGGGCATGACAACAGGGTGCCTAGTGGGCCATATCCACTGTATTGCACCTGGCTGTGACTCTGGATAAAGTAGTGTATATTCCTCTGCATCCATTCAAAATGTCTGTCTGTTGTTCCCTCATCCTTGAGTCCTCCCTCTCGCCTGCCCTGACTCCCACCCCAGGCCCTTTGGTCTGGCTCAAATCCTGCCCTGGGAGGTGTCAGAAGAGTTACCTAGACTGGTGTTTTTCGACCACCGGTCCGCAGACTGGTGCCAGTCCACGAAGGAGTTAATCACCCTGATGTAAACCCTGTAATCTTCATATAACATCAGGGCGGTTAACTCTTTCACAGACTGGCACAAAATTTCTGGTGGATCGGCACTGATCCACGAACATGAAGTTGAAAACCACTGACCTAGACTGCTCTTTCTCTACTGTCACTCTGCCTCTGTTTCCACCATTAAAACCAGCCATTCCCCTGACCCAACTACAGCCAGGTCTCCCCGCCAGGCTGGCTCCAGACTTAGGGGTCTGAGACTAGGTCATACCCAACTCCAAGGGCTGATGAGAGAGACAGACAGGGCTGGGGAAGTGGTGGGCGGCCACGCCAGGTCCACGAGGCCCCAATGGAGGAGCCAGCGACGTTCAGCCAGGACAGGAGGCAGGAGGGGAGGGGGCGCTAGGCTGAAGGGTTTGAACCCTGCAAAGGCTGCCACATGGGAGGGAGCAGACCCTAGTTCCATTAAATAAACACTTTGCAACAAGCCTCAGACTGTAACAGCTCCAGGGGAGTCTTTGTTATAAGAAATTGCAAACTTGCCCTGCTCTGGCACCTCCCCTCGCTCGCAATCACTCGCCAGAGACAACTCAGGATCCTTACTCAGTATTCAAAGCCCGTTCGCCTCTCTGTCGCCCTTCTGCTGCTGCTCTCCATGCCCACCTGAATTTTTCCTCCTCCAGCTTTCACATGTTTCCAGCTGCCTGGAATGCCCTTGCTGCTTTGTTACCTGGCAAACTTCTACACATCCTTCAAAACCCAGTGCCTATGTTCCCTTCTCTGGGAAACACTGCCCTTCTTCCCAGCCCATAGTGTCCCTGTTTGCTGTGTGACCCTAGGAAAGTCCCTTCAGCTGTGAAATGGAGATAATTGTGAAATTCACCCTCCTAAAAGCCTATTTTGAACCCCAAGACAATAAATAAATATTAGGTGCCCTTAACATGAGTTAGGCCTTGGGGAGCAAGGAGAGCTTGCATCCAGTCAGCACTCAATGTGTGTTCATTTTTATCTTCCACCTCTTGGATTCTGTGGTTTTAAGACTCTCTTGTTTTAAGCATTATTCCAAGATTTTTCTCACACTCCGCTCGCTAGGAATTTTAAGAACCCCTGGTTCTAAAGTTATAGAAGTCTAAAATGCTGTTGGAGGGATCAAGGGTCTTCCTGTGCCCTGAGCTGACTTCAGGGTGGCTCAGAGCCTAGGTCTTCGGGGGGCCTCATGCCCTCTGCTCCCTGCAGGCTGAGCAGTGTGGTCTGGCAGCCTCAGCTGTGGAGAGAGCAATGAGTTTACCAGGAGGCTGATGGCCAACTTTCTGGTGGGGGTGGGGGAACTCCTGGCTCATCTGCTAGAATGGGGTCACGAGGCAGTGTGAAGAGGCTCTGGGCTGGAAGCTCAGAGTGATGGCTTCTTTCTCTTGGAGCCTCAGTTTTCTCATCTGAAAATTGGGGCTAGGTGTTATCCTTTGAAGAGTTGTCAGCAGATGGGGAGGACAGTCCTTGTCTGGTGCCAAGCATTTGTTTTGGGCTGGGCCCTCCACCTGGAATACCCTCCCTGATCCACTTCCCTCCAGGAGCCCCTGCTCACTCCTGGCCCAGCCACAGCGGCTGAAGAGGAGGTTTCAGGATGACGTTCACCCACCCCTGCCCACCCCAGGGAAGGAGGGCTAGCTGTCTACCCCAAACTTGTCTGCCCCAGGCCTGGCATCAGCCATGGCCCCAATACTTTCTCAATGGAAGGTATTTGACTGTGGAGCCTGACACCTCATTACCCTTGGCCTGAAAGCCAGCTTCGCCTGCTGGCTGCAATAGGAGCCCCCCCCACTCCTGCTGCTCCCCAAAACCCCAACAGACAGCCCTGAGCAGGGCTTTGTGGCAGGCGGACTCAGAGTTTGGTCACCTTGGGCAGGGTCCTGCCCCTCTGAGCCTGTCAGCTAGCGGTATAGACACAGTAAGGTCTGGATAAAGAAGACATGTCTCCTGGATCCTGAGGGGCCTTAGAGCATCTCTCCTCTCTTGTCCATCACAGCCTATCCAGGACAAGGCTGGGGTGCCAGCACCTGGGGTCTCCCAAACCTTGACTCCAGCAGAGCCTCGGGGCCCACCCTCACAGACTGGGGCTGTTGCCCTTGGGTTTGCCATCTTCTCCCTGACTCTCCAAGCCCCACATGTACTGCCCAGGCAGAGGCAGGTGTTCCCATAAAGGGAATGGCTTAAGCAAAGGTTTGAGGTGGGAGAGGTTGGGAGTTGTCAGATGGAGAAGAGCTAGCAGGCTGTGTTGGGGTCTACATGTGAGCCTATCTCCCCGCCAAGGCTGGGCCCTCTCTAAGCCTCTAGTGTTTACACAGATGTGATGCCTCTAGATCTGGACAGGCAGACGGTAGGGTAATAGGAAGGGGTGCAAGCAGGCAGGTGGCTGAGTAGATGGGTGGGTGACAGAAGGGGAAGTGGGTGAGTGGGTATGCAGAAGGCCCAAGAATTTCATGGGCTCCCTTTCATTACTGCTTCCCAAGGGTGATCAACCAGGAAAAATGCCTCTCATCCCAGGTTCTCAACAATGCCACTTTGATGGCTTCCAGGGGCCAATATCTCCAGACCAAAGGAGTCACATGTGTGCTCAGGGAGCTGCTGGGTCATCAAGGGAGCCCCACTCCTGCTGGGATTCACTCCAGGGTCCACGAAGCCCTTAGCCTCCCTTTTGGGGCCTCTGTTTCTCTGTCTGGAAAGTGAGGTATGATCAGAACAGTGCCTGCCCTGTAGGGTGCCAGGAGGACTCACCTAACCATGTACACAGAGCGAGAGCAAGTGATGGTTCTGCCGCCTCCAGACTGAGGGTCCTGGTGAGGTCAGATGGTATCACTTGGCCAAGGTGTGGGGCCTAGGGTAAGGCAGCTGTGGCCTCAGCTTAGGAAGTCCACAGTAGCCTCAATTCCAGCCACCTGGGGCATGCAACCCTGTCAGGGCCCCTCCTTCCCCATAGCAGCCCCAGGCACACAGCCACGTTCTGAGAAGGCCAGGGCAAGAGCTGCTACTGTGTTCAGTGGTCAGGGCTGCACAGGTTCCGGCCACTCACGAGTCAGCTCTGCACACACGTGTCACAGACACACTTCTGCATGCCTCAGCCAGAGCAGGGGTGAGGGTGGGGTACAGGCCTGCGAGAGGCATATCCGGTCACTTCTGGGGGCCCTTGAGCTGTTTGCACATGAATTTGCTTGTGTGTTGGGGTCTTCTTCTGCCAAGATATGTCTGGGTCTGGCCACCACAGCCTCCATCCTCTGCTCCCGGACACTGACACCATGAGTTAGAAATGAAGCATCTTTAATTGATTCCCTGCCCCTGACTCCCTGAGGGGTCCAAGCACCAAACATGAGAACTGTGCCCCCTAACCCCAGAACCAAAAAGCCCCTTCCCCAGTCCTTCACTGGGCCTGGACTTCCCATTTACTTCCATGACAAACCCCATAGGCTTTGTTTCAATAAATAACCCCAAGAACAAAGCTTGGGGCCTAAGACCTGATAAAACGCCCAGCTCAGTGACACACAGAGAGCTTTAGGCTGAAGGTCAGAAATCCCAAGGGATAGAATATTTGAAATCAGGGTCAAAATAAAATTGAAATCAGAGCTGACATGTAATCTGGGAGCCATTCCCTCCAGCCCCCACAGTCTCCCAGGATGCTGGTCCCACAGTCAGGATAAACTCAAACTCCAGTTAACATCACAGCAATAATTTCCTGCTTGGTTTTTCCACCATTGGAATTGACTCTGAATTCTGAGCAGGGGGCAAGGAGGGGACATCTGGAGAAGAGGATGCAATTTCCCAGAGATAGAGGAGTCCGGAGCAAGGCAGAGGAGCATAGCTGGGGCCCAGGTCACTGCCAGGTCCTGCCCCGGCGGGTGCGGAGGGGACCCTCAGCTCTGGCCTGTGCCTGGGCCACCTCACTCATCTCCCTGCGAATGTCAGCAAGTGCTGTTGCTGGGGACTCCAGCAGCTTCTGGAAGAGGCTGGGCCTGCCAGCCAGTGGTTCCCGGCACTGGAATGTGACAGCTATGCCTGCATCAGCCTTCATCTCCCTGGAGAAGCCATCAGAGGAGCCATCAAAGCAGCGACCAATGGCAATCTCTTTGGCCAGCCTTGGACTCTGGTCAGTAACAGTGTAGACACCATAGTTGTGACCCAGAGGGTCGAGAGGGGCCAGCATGGCAAAGGTGGTTGGGTCATCAGTCGGGGCGGGTGGGGGGTGCCTGGCCAAGTAATCTCGAAGGAGCCCATTGATGGCCACACGACGACAGCTACCCTGGGGCATGATGGTTACCAGCGTCCTGTCTACTTGTCTTTGGTCAAACAGCATCCCGCTGCACTTGAACTCCACGCAGGCAGCAGACGTTCCAGGGCGCTGGGGGTCTCGAATGCTGCGGACATCCCGCAACCCATAGAGCTGGCCCTTGGTGCGTGGGTGGCTGCCCCCCACGTTGTGGGAGCGTACCATGTACTCCTGTGGGCCTTGGACCTTTACCTTGAGGAAGCAAGCCCTGAACTCCTGGGGGTTGGGCCACCAGGCCAGGAGATCTCCGATCCAGGAAGCTGGCGCGCCCTCCCGGAATGGGACCACGTTATACTCATACTTATCCGCCTCCATGCGTGCGAAGCGGAAGTGGCTGGCAGTCACTGGGGCCTCCTGGCACTCCCGCAGGCTGCGCCAAGGATATACCGGGCCATTGACTTCAGCAGAGACGCCAGGCCTGGGTTTGGCTAGGTTGATGCGGAAGCCGTTGCGTTTCAGGGCAGGGTCGTCGTGGTCGGTTCGGCGGTACCCCAGCTTGTCCAGGTAGGGCTGGGCCACGCCCACGGTGGCCGGGAGTGGGCGAGGCCGGGATGGGGCGGGTTCCAGTTCCTCTCCGCCCAGGGTAGCTGTGACAAGGGCTGTGTAGGCGTCTGGCCGGTCTGCGTCGCAGAAGGCTGGGAGGCAGGCGCCGCTGGGGCCTGTGACCACACTATCGAAACGGCCCCAGGCGCGGGGATTGGCGGAGTAACCTGGAGCTGGCTCCAGGTTGACCAGTGTGACCACCACGCCCTCTACCTGCTCGCTAGGGGCGAACTTGTCGCTAGCATAGGCGCGCACCTTCACGAAGCAGCGGCGGCGCTCCGGCACATCTAGGTTGAACAAACGCCGCTCTCGAATCTCTACATTGCCCACTAGGAAGACGCGTTCTTCGCGGCGGACCCGTGGGGCTGACGACTCCTCACGCTGGAAGCTGCTCTCCTCCTCCCACAAGCCTGTGTCAGGATTCAGCGACCATAGCTTGAGGGCCTCCACGTGGCCCGCCATGTGGATCTGGCCGGTGGCTACACGCACAGTCAGAGGCCGGGCCTGCAGCTGCTCGGTGGAGCCGGCAGCCCGTAGGTCCACCTCGAACATGCCGTAGGTGCGCAGTGGGGCCAGCTCACCATCACTGTCCACAAAGCGCAGGTCACTGGGAGCAGCAGCCGCCGAGGCGAGATCTCGAGGATCCACGAAGGTCACCCGGGCCTCCACAGCCCCTGAAAAAGGTTCTCCATTGGTTCTGTAGAAAGTTCCAGGTGGGAGGACCAGCTCGCCCAAAGGGGGCTCTTCTTCCAGATCCCCAAGGGGGAGCGTGTTGCTCTGGCTGGCATCTAAGATGACGGGGGCTTTCTTCCGCATGGCCTTGACCTCGTGGTACACACCAGCACCTCGAGGATCAAAAGGCAGGACCCTGACAGTGTCCATGAAATCACCACTGGGCTCCACAAAAGTCACCACCAACCGCTGGGTAGAGGGCGGCACTTCAATAGTGAAATCACCCTGGTAGGAGGTAAATCCGATAGGCTCAAGGCCCAGCAGGATCTGGGCAAAGCGCAGAGGCTCCCCTGAGTCAGCAGCCACCACGCGTCCCTGGACTAGCCCCCGGGGGGGCAGACATTTCTGGCAGCCACACTCTGTCACCACCTTAACTGGAAGGATGTAGTTGGAGCAACTGATCTCCCTGCTTTCCAGGCGATGCACAGAGCAGCAACGGGAGCCTGCATCTCCACACTTGGGGCTAGAGCCTGCAGGGCTAGGGCAGGGAGTATCAAGGCAGAGACCCACATTCAGATAGGCGGGGCCACTGCCTGGCTGACTGCAGTCATCTGGGAGTTTGATGAGGTGCTCGTGAGGCTGAGGGTCACAAGCTGGCTGTCCTGAGGCTGGAGATGGAGATCAAGAAATAAGCCTAATCAGAGTAAGTGAAGGTCTCCATCTGAGACCAAGGATGGGGAATTGGACTGGGGTCAGTGGCTTAGAGGGGCCTGAGATCAGACTCAGCAAGGTCCAAAATCAGTCTGACTTTGAGTCTTCTTTTGGGATTGAGTTAGGGCTTGCTGGGAGGAGGGGGCAGGCTGCTCACCAAGCACGATGAGCACGGCGGAACCTGAGTGCACGGAGCCTGCATCATTCCATGCTTTGCAGTGGTAGGTGCCTGCCTGGTCTGGGCGCAGCCCCCGCAGCTCCAGATGGGCCCCATACCTGTGCTCTCGCTTGTCTAGCAGGGTCCCGTTGTGAAACCTGGTGGCAGGTGGGCAACACCATGGGGGCCATTGGCACAGCCCAGGGAGGGTGCAGAGCTGCTCCCTCCAGGTCTCTGAGGCACCACATATCACAAGAAATCCAACACCAAAGCAGGCACGAGGCCACTGAACATGGGGTGGGGGCACTTACCAGGAGTATTTCTTGGGCATGGGGGTGCCTGAGGCTTTGCAGCAGAAGGTCACATTCTGGCCTGCCTCTCGTACTCGGGACTCAGGGTGCTTCACCAGGTAGGGTTTCTCTGAGGGCAAAGGTGGCAAAGGTCAGGGCACTGCCTCATCCAAGCTTTTCCCAAGGACCCCTCCAAAGAGCAGGGTTCACCCTCTCCTTTCCAAGGACACCTTATTCCCCCAACTCAAGTTCACCCTACATCTGCTCAAGATGATGAGCCCCATCTTAGTGCTTCCCTCTGCAACTCCATGTCTTACCTTGCACCTTCAATAACTGCATCACATCTCATTTCTTCCCCTAGTGACATTGCCCTAAAATATCATCCCAGTCCCAAGTGCTTTGCATCACCCCAGAACTTCCTCCCCAGTTCCTTGGTCCCCTCACCCCCTTTGCCACAAGGTGCTTACCTAACTTATGAAGAACAATAGTGACCACAGCTGATATGGAGCTGTTGGCCTGGGCCTGGGCCACACCAGCAGAGAAGCCATCCATTTGGGCACTGACGTTGGTCTGGCTGCTGGCACAGACTCCAGGCATATGAAAGGTTCCATGGGCATCACTGGTAACCACAGTGCCAGGCCAGTCTCTCAGGAAGATTCTGGCCCCTGGCAGCGGTTGACCAGATGAGGTGACCACTGAGCCCAGGAGGATGTGATTGGGGCATCTGCATGTGTTGGGGCTGCACCCTGGGGGACACAGGGAGAACAGAGGGGCACAGGGGTCTACATAGCAAAGGTGTCTCAGCATAACCCTGCTTGGAACAGCCCCTAATGTGAGGCGGAACATGGGGCTGACTGTTAGGGCTGAGCAGGGAGAGACCCGAGGACCAGAAGGGCAAGATGACTTGGAGAAGGGGATAGGAGAGGTGACTTTCACAGGACCAAGGGGCTCCTTCCAACACGAGAGAAAATGTCCAGGTGGGGGATGGGGACCAGTGAGGGGCTGGGTCTTGGGCCCAGAACATTTCCCTCCCTTCCCAATCCTGCGGTTTCTCCATAAAATGGAAAATTCCACTGGAAACTTCAGGGCAGAGCCAGGCAGGGTAGGGTGGGGACCCCACCACCGTATTGGCCACCATGCTCCCCCACCTGGCTGCAGGCTCTGCCGGCACAGTCTCCAGACCGTGTTTGTGGAGCCCAGGCCGGATCGGAATTTCCAGTCGCCTCCTGGCTGGCCTGGTGTCTGGCCCTGGGAGGGCCTGAGTATCGTGTCTGCCAGGGTGTAAGCGCGTGCCCGCGTGGGTGTAAGGGACAGGCAGGGGCTGCAAATGCCGAGTGTGTAGACCTCAAGTGTGTGAGCCGGCTTCTCTGTGTGTGTCTATGTCCACCAGGGGAAGCGACCCCCTCAGAAGTGCCAAAACTGGATACGACCCCGGGGCGTTCACCCGTCCAGATGTACACAAGAAGGGGGGCCCAAAAGGAAAGGAAGGACCAATCTTGTGAACCAAGTTGGGTCCCTCCAGACCCTGCTCCTGCACTCAGGCCCCGCCTCCTTCCTCCAGACCCCGCCCACAAGGCTCCCACCTAGCCCCTCCCTTCTGAGTTTCTCCCTCAACTGGCCCCGCCCCCTGAAAATTCAGGACCCGCCCCCCTACCTGAACACCGAGGTCGCACACACTTCTGCACCTCCAGGGGACGCCCAGGACAAGTATCGCCAGTAGGGCTTGGGCACAGGCGGCGACGCAAACGACGACCTGGCCCGCAGTTCCTTGAACAGGGACCCCACGGGCCCCATGAGCCCCATGCGGCCTCTGCGGGAAGAGAGGTTGGGGAGGGTCAGGCTACCGCTCACCCTAGGGACTGCGCCTTGGAAATCTGGTGACAATGTGGGACCGGAGGACGCCCCCGCCACGTGTACCCAAGGGCACTCCAAGCAGAAGTCCTGTCCACTGCTTCCAACAGTTCTCCCCCAGGCGCACCCGTCGAAGGTGCAGTTGAGGTACCTGTCACCCCGGTAAACTCTCCGATGTTAGCCTGCTGTTCTGCATTTCGCACACATTTAATAGGCTCAAAACACACCCCAACAGAATTGGAGCTGTTACAGATGAACAAATGAGCGCAGCGAGAGGTAGCTACTCCTGGGTGCCCCTTCCTGCCACCACCTGGAACTCCAGCTATTCAGAGCCTCTCCCTTCTAAAGTCCCACCCCTATCGGGTCCTACCCTCTGCTAAGGTCATCCTCCTAAAGCAGTGGTCCCCAACCCCCGGGCCGCGGACCGGTACCAGTCCGTGGGCCATTTGGTACCGGTCTGCAGAGAAAGAATAAATAACTTACATTATTTCCATTTTATTTATATTTAAGTCTGAACGATGTTTTATTTTTAAAAAATAACCAGATTTGCCTGACCTGTGGTGGCGCAGTGGATAAAGCGTCGACCTGGAAATGCTGAGGTCGCCGGTTCGAAACCCTGGGCTTGCCTGGTCAAGGCACATATGGGAGTTGATGCTTCCAGCTCCTCCCCCCTTCTCTCTCTCTGTCTCTCCTCTCTCTCTCTCTCTCTCTCTCTCTCCCTCTCTCTCTCTGTCTCTCCCTCTCCTCTCTAAAATGAATAAATAAAAAATTAAAAAAAATTAAAAATGATCAGATTCCCTCTGTTACATCTGTCTAAGACTCACTCTTGACGCTTGTCTCGGTCACGTGATACATTTATCCGTCCCATCCTAAAGGCCGGTCCGTGAAAATATTTTCTGACATTAAACCAGTCCGTGGCCCAAAAAAGGTTGGGGATCACTACCCTAAAGAACCCTGCTTCTCCCTAGCCACGCCCAGGCCCCTGGCGTCCTCCTCAACATCTTTCATTCAGGCCCCACCTACCTGGAACCCCACGGGTCTCCCGATTTCCCCCCCCCATACAGGCCCCGCCCTCCCTGAGCCCTGTCCTCACCCAGCGGGCAGCGGAAGCGCACGTGGTAGTTGGAGCAGCGGCGGCCGCGGGGCTGCTCGCGGTTGAGGCACCAGAAGCCGCGCGTGGGGTTCAAGTGCACACGCTCGCCGACGGTGGAAGGCAGGGCCCAGTCCGTGGTGCGCGCCTCCAGCGCCAGCGGCCGCGGGCACACGCGCGCCGGCCCGTAATAGAAGCGGATGGCAGCTAGGCTCTCGAAGTCACCGTCGCCGCCCGGGTGGTCCACGTTGAACCAGGATGTCCACTCGCTAGCCTCTGCGGGCACCATAGGCGCTGGGGCTCGGACCACAGCCTGTCGGGCCCCACCTGCGTGGTACGGGCCTTACATGCAGTCTAAGCATGAACCCTCCCTTCCTCCTCAATCCAAAGAGAGAGAGAGGGCTAGCAAAGCCTGCCAAAGGCCAACGGTCCCTTATTCAGAGCCCTTAAGGGCAGAAGCTGTGAAGGGGTCACCGAGAGCTTAACCTGTTACCCACTGCCTGAGCTGGTGCTTCAATGAAGCCAGAGATATTGCCACTGTCTCACCTGTCCTCACCTTCAGAATTCAGAACCCCTGAGGTGTGAGGAGATATAAAGGCAGCTGGAGAAGCCGGCCAGACACAAGCCGTAGCTGTGTCACTACCTAGAAGCTCCCAGTTAGCACCAGCTCTGGCGTTGCTCACTGCCTGGTTGAACTCAGCACAGGTGGGAAGGGACTGGCCCCCTATATTAATCCCCCAGAGAGAGCTCACCCTTTTTCTGCTTCAAGAGCAACCAAACAGAACTTCCCTGACCTGGATACTAGAGACCCAGGTTCCAGAACTTGTGCTTTCCTGAGTGGTCCGGACATGTGGCCCAACATACCACCACCACTCCTCCTCAGTTTCCTCCTTGACAAACAAACTGGACTCTCACCTCCCTGCTCCTTAAACTTAGACATCTTGGGGCACCACTTCCAGGGGCTGTCATGTCCAGAGACCAGAATGATTCTGGGCTCTTCACCCAGCTTGTGTCCCTCCTCATATGTCCTCACAAGCCAGAGCTCACACAACAGTCCATAGCAGAACCAAAACCGAGACCCTGGATAACTCACCTTCCCAATCCTCCAGGGCTAACGCGGACTGACTAGGGTGCAGTGAGGGACCTTCAAGGCCCCACATGGTCTCCATGGGCTCCTCAATGGGGGTGGTGCCTGTGGAAAGGGTGAGAAGTGGGGGAAGGAAGAAGTGCTGATGGGGAACCCTGTGAGCTCTTTTTATGCATGGTGCTGCCATGATCATCCCTACTTCACAGGGGAGAAAACTGAGGCTTTAGAAGCCAGAACCAAGCCCTTGCTGACCCCAAGGACTGCTGCACCCCTTCCTCCAGGAAACCTCCCTCTGACACCACAGCCCCAACTCAGTGGGCCTTGGAAGTCTGTCTACCCTGCTCCCCTTACCAAGTTCTCTCCCTAGGTGTATTCTGCCCTCAGGTTGAGCTGCATTCCCCTTTGTCCATTTGCCTGTTGGAAATTTTTCCCTCACTCTACCTTCCATCCCTGCACTTGGGGCCCACCCTGCCCTCAGGAGGTCTTTGGAATTGAGCCTGAGTCTCAAGTGGTCTCAAGTTGTCTAAGATAGTTGGGCTGGGCAATGAATTTACCAGTCCCTTTCCTCTTGAAACCTTAGTTTCCTCGCCTGAGAAATGGACCCAATTCCCTCCTCTGGAATTGAGTGTTCCAGATATAAGACTTTCTATTCTGAATGGCAGGTGTGTGTGGAAGAGGGAGGAGTTAGGTTAGAGGGTCCAGTACAGGTTGATCCAGGGCCCAGATGTTGGGGCTGAGATTGAAATAGGTACCCTGATATCACCTGGTACCCAGAAGAGCCTGAAGTTCATATCCACACTCCGGGTGCCCCTACATCTCTTAGAGGAGAGAAGAGAATGAGAACGTTTCCCTCCCCACCCCAGGCAGCCCTGAGCTGTCTTCCTGGTGCCTTGCCACTCCCTCTACCCCCTAGCTGGCAAAAGGAACCCAGGCCTGGGGAAGCGAGTGGTCTCTTGGTTCTCTATCCAGGCGCTGCTTCATGCCAGGCCTGCTACCAGACGTTGGGGCGCTTAGGGGGCTAGGCTGGGGCCTGGGGTCACCTCACCTTGGGCCCCCACCAGGTGCGCGGCGGCGACACAGAGGCAGAGAAGTGGCGGCAGTGATGCCATGGCAGGGTCCGAGGGTCCGAGGGAGGATCCGGACTCCGCCGCGCGCTTAGGTCGGACTCTCCGTGGGTCTGGCGGCCGCTGGACCTGAGATTGGGGGCGGGACGCGACCGCAGGCCCCTCCCAGCCCAGGCCCCGCCCCGTTCAGGACGAGCTCCTTTGCCCTGGGTGACTTCGGTGCGTGAGCAACAGATCTGGGTCGCCCCCCTAAGTGCGTCCGGCTGTGCCTCCGCCCTCAGGCTGGCCTACGTCCCCCTGTCGGTGGCTGGAAGTCCCTCCCTCCACCCATTATCCACCTTCACGTTGGGTCCCAAGCTGCCTTTGGGAAGTGCCTCTTGGAATAGGACCTGAAGCTGCTCGAACCTTCACGCTTTAGGCGGCCAGAAATCCTCCATCGAGTAGAACTTCGAACCTATAGCCTTAGACAATACTAGCAAGCTAGAAGTCCCTGAATCTACCCATTACGGAGATCAGTAGGAAGTCCCACTCTGCGTCTGCCCTCCAACCCTCCCGCCTTGGGCCGTTTCGGAACCAGTGGGAAGTCCTTCCCCGAGTCTGCCCACCCGCGGCACACAGAGGAGGCAAGACCAGGAGGTAGTAGGACGTCTGTTTATTGGCTCACGTCCAAGCCGCCTGGGCGCAGGTGGCGGTCACAGCGCCGTCACGCAGTCGGTGCCTGCGTACCCCGGCAGGCGCAGAGCAAACTTTCTGCGCACTTCATCAGGCACAAACCTCCCGGCCACAAAGTGGTGGCGTCCAGAGAAGCGGCCGGCGCAGCGCTTGGGCGCTGCCAGTGATACCAGCACGTCGGGCCGTAGCCCATCCTCGGAGTCAGCGCCTGTTTCTGCGTCCCAGCCTGAAGAAGGAGGGATGGGAGGGAGGTTCAGGAGCTGGGTGCGAGATCAGGACCCTCAGATGAAAATCCTGTGCCCCACTAGCCTCCCCATAGAACTGAGCCTCCATCCTCAGACCAGTCTCTTCCCCTCCTTGGAAATGTTTTCCCCTTCCCCTCTGGACAGAGCCCCCATACTTTTCTGCCCCTCCTCCCATCTTGCTACCCAATCTTTCTCCTCCATCTGATTCAGCCTCTGCCTTCAGACTACATCATTTTCACCTACTTCCCTTTCACAACCAGACCCATGCTTCTTCCAGTGTTTATCCCCCTATCTCCCTCCTTATCAAGCCTGAGCTACCCCACTTAGACTAGAGGCTTTTTCCACCCAGACTTCCCAGCCAGCCTCCCCTCTCTGACTAGATCTCCACTTAGAGGACAGACTTACCTTCATCCTCAGGCAAGCCTCTCCTATCTGACCTGTCTCTTTGCCCAAGTTCTTGCCTCTGATAGGAAGTGCCCCCTTTCCCACTGAACTTGAGCATCCATTGTACTCCCTTGACTAGATACTCCTTCCTCTGATCTGACATCCCTGCCTTCATCCTCACACTAGCTCTTGCCTTTTCACTGGGCAGGACCCAACCACCTCACTCATTGGGTCATAACCTCTGCTGCCCCTCAAATGACCCTCCACTCTCAGACCCTCCACTCTCTTGCCTTCTCTCCTGCTTCTGGCTGTAGTCTGAAACAGCTAACTAAAAGCCTCCTCGTTCTGACTTTAATCCTTCTCTTTCTGATCCTGACCACCATCATACCAAACAGCCCAGCTCATAGCCACCCAAGGCCCTGTCTTCAGCACCCTGCTGAGATGGCTCTGAGGTATTGCAAGCCAGGGGACATCCCTCTGAGTTTGGCCACCTGTGGAGGCTCCCACTGGCAGGAGGCTGTTTGTTCTGCCCGTGGCCTAATGGCTCCAACAGGCATGGGGCGGCAGAGGAGGCCAGGATGGGCGAGGCTTTTGCAGAGTGAGCTCACATCTGCCGTCTGCCAGGGGACCCGGGAGAGAGGGGATGGGGGACAGGGGGGTGGGGAGGGGGGGCGGGACACACGACTAGGCCTGGGTAGGCAGCAAGAACATTGGGCTGGGTGTGGTGGGGAGGGGACATAGGATCACCTGGGTAACAGCCTTGGTTTTCCCCATCTGAGGAATGGATGTGACCATCTGCCACACACACCATGAATAATCCATCCACACTGGGAAAAATGAGGCTCAGAGTGGCCCAGACAACAGAAGCTGGAGCACAGGGAGGTCCCCTGGTCCCCCAGCCCCTCACACGCATTGCCCCCCTGGTCCCCCAGCTCCTCACACACATCCCCCCCTCCACCTGGCTTGCCTGACGGAATGTCCAGGCTCACGAGGGGGATGGACAGCAACTTGAGTGTGGCCAATGTACGGGTGCAGGGGCCCCCGATCTCATGGGGCTCCACGCCAGGGCCCAGCACGGCATCCACCACCAGCCCATAGGCATTGTTGATGAGCTGGACCTGGGAGGGCAGACAGGGTAAGGGGCGGCCTTGAGGTACCACCCACACCTGCCGCTCAGTTGCTGAGGACCACTGACCTCTGTGGGCAGATAGGACAGGAAGGGGATGTCCATCTTCTCACACTGGGTGGTCAGGTCCCGGTGCAGTGGGTCCAGTGAGCGTGTAGGGTAGAAGATTGTTGGTTCGTACTCCTGGGGGGCAGGAAGGGGTCAGTGTGGGGGTTGCCCGTGCTCCTACTAGGCTCTGCTAAGCCCCCAGGCTTGGTACCAGGCAGCAGACCCTGCCTGAGGCAAGCACTGGACATTTTCTGTAATATTTCCAGCCTCAGTGTTCCCCTAGGACTCTACCAAGAGGAAGCACGTTCTTCAGGACAGGGTGGGGGGTGACCCTAGGAGGGCCATGGGGTCCTTGCTACTCACAAATACCCGCAGGTGCCGGGCACAGACCAGCCCCACTGCTCCGTTCTGCTCCGGGCCACACACGACCAGCACCATCCTCTGCTTCCGGGATAGAGCAGGCAAGGGGAACACCTGGCATGGGGCACAGCAAAAGCAAAGGCACAGCACTTGGAATTCTTCCTAGCTCAGGTGGGAATACTGAGGCCCCAGGTAGAGGAAGGGGCTTGGGCTTGGAGACAATAGACTAGGACAAAAGAAGGGGCATTCTGGGTGAGGGGTGGCCCTTGTGGGGCCTCAGATTCCTCCTCGGAGATGCAGATTCCTTGCCTTGGGATCTGCCAAGCCAGAACAGGAAAGTGTACCTTCTGCCACCATCAGGAGCCTGGACTGTGGTTTGTTTATTCTCAGCCTGAGTTGCAGACATTCTTCCACTTTTTTCTACTGCAGTAGATGCCCTTCCCCTGCCCATTTTCCAGGACTCAGGCCCTCCCACAGGCCCCAAAGTTGGTGAAGGAAGTACTTTTCCAACCTGCCATGCCCTGTCTCCCCCTCTTCCTCTTCATCAGCCTCTGTCCTCACCTCCCTGTCTCTCTGTATCTCTTAGACTCTCTCTGTGTCTCTCCCTATCTGTCTCTCTCCATCTAGCCTGTTTCTGTCTTTGTCTCTTTGTCTCAGTCTCTATCTCTTAGAATCTCTGTCTTTGTAGGCCTGTGTATCTCTTTCTTTAATACAGGAGTTAAGCATGCTGATGTCAGAGTCCCAGCCTAACCTGAAACTGTGTCAAGCCTCAGTTTGTGTCTATTAAGTAGAAGTGACAACAGCTCTGACAGGCCCATGGGGCCTCTCCCTGGCTCCACAAGGCCTGTCCATACTCTAACTTCCAACCACACAGAGGGGAAGTTATTCTATTTTCAATCTCCTCCCATGGTCTCAGTGATGTCCTGAATACTGACCCTGACTATGCTTGTGACCCACTACATCACATTAAGAGTCAGGAAGGGTGACACTGTCTGGCTGGCTGGGCCCAAGGGCATTCTGGACAAACTTGGGGCTTTCAAGGTAAAAACTGGATGGTCACCAAAGACCAGGCAAGAGTCTATTACACTGCCGTTGCTTCTGTGGCTTAGATTTTCATCATTTCCTCCTTTGAGCACTGCATTCAGGATATGTTTCATTTGGAAATAAGAACATTTAAGAGTTAAAAAAAAATTGAGTCCACATAAAGAAAACTATTGAGGTTTTTAAAAGTATATAGTGATGCCCTGGCCAGGTAGCACAGTTGGTGAGAGCATCATCCCAATACGCAGAGGGTGTTGGCTCAGTCCTCGGTCAGGGCACATACACACAGTTCGATGTTTCTGTCTCTCTCTCCCTGCCTCTAAAATCAATTAAATAATTTTTAAAAAAAGTATACAGTGGTAATAAGAAGAGGAAGAAGGGGAGGAAGAGAAGAAGGGTTACATGCTGAAGCCCTGACTCTATCAGGCACTTAAAAAAAAAGATTTTATTAATTGACTTTTACAGAGAGGAGAGAGAGAAAGAAGAAGGGGGGGGAGCAGGAAGTATTAAATCATAGTAGTTGCTTCCCATATGTGCTTTGACTGAGCAAGCCCAGGATTTCAAACCAGCAACCTCAGCATTCCAGGTCAAATGCTTTATCTATTGCACCACCACAGGTCAAGGTATCAGGAACTTTTCTCTTTTTTTTTTTTTTTTTAATGATTTTATTTATTCATTTTAGGAAAGGGGGGAGAGGGGGGGGGAGAGAAGGGGGAGGAGCAGGAAGCATCAACTCCCATATGTGCCTTGACTGGGCAAGCCCAGGGTTTTGAACCGGCGACCTCAGCGATCCAGGTCGACGCTTTATCCACTGCGCCACCACAGGTCAGGCGGTATCAGGGACTTTTCTAAGGAGTTTATATTTATTAACCAGTGTCAGTTTATTATCCTGTTCAGAAGTAATATGGGGCAAAGCACGAGATCATAATATCATTGTTGCTATTAGTCTCCAGTCCTTGTAGACACCTCAAGGGTAGGGGGTTTGCCCCAGAGCCAGACACAGCTATGCTTCCCACCCCCCTGAGACCCTGCTCAGGCCACTCTCTGCCCAGAGCATCAGTTTCCTCACCTGTGACGCTGGAAATAAGTGTCAGGGCTTCAGCATGTAACCCTTCTCCTCTTCCTCCCCTTCTTCCTCTTCTTATTACCACTGTATACTTTTTTAAAAAATTATTTAATTGATTTTAGAGGCAGGGAGAGAGAGACAGAAACATCGAACTGTGTGTATGTGCCCTGACCGAGGACTGAACCAACAACCTCTGCGTATTGGGATGATGCTCTCACCAACTGTGCTACCTGGCCAGGGCATCGCTATATACTTTTAAAAAACTCAATATTTTTCTTTATGTGGACTCAATTTTTTTTTTAACTCTTAAATGTTCTTATTTCCAAATGAAATAAGAACATTAAGGTTGTTTGGTGATATTCAGACTGTGGGAGCTGACATTTTCCATGCCCAAGACCCAGGAGGTAGCAGAGACAGGTGGTCATGTCTGCACCTCAAGGGCACCAGACCCATCTATGTGGCAGCCTCAGTCTCTGTTCTGACCCTCACCGACACCCTGAGTCGTGGGTCCCTGCTTGGCTTGGCCCAGTGATGAGCTGCTCGGGCCCGTTTCTCTATCTGAATGATAGGCTGGGGTGGTCCCAAACAAAGAGAAGCTTCTTGAGGGCTAGACCATCTTGGCCATAGGAGTCATGCAGCTAGGCCTCAACTTTGTGGGCTGGCTGTCCGGCTGGGGTCAAGGTCAAGGGTCAGGGGTTTGGTACCTTGGTCACAGCCACAGCACTAGCATGGCCATATAACTCCACCAGCTGCTGCCGCCCAAAGCGATAATCCTCCAGTAGCTCCCGCTCCAGAGCAGCCGCCTCCTCCGTACTGGGAGACAGAGAGGAGAGAGATGCTTAGAGACACAGAGATGGAGACAAAGGTTCAGATGGAGTCCAAAATGTTCCATCAATGTTCTGAGCCAGTCTCTGAGGCCCCCCTCACCCCTAACCTGTTTTCCTAGTCGATGCGCACGCGACTGAATGGAACCTGGCGGTAGGAGGTTTGAGTCAAAGCCTGAGGTGAGGGCGCCCTCTGGTGATCGAAGAATTGTGCGGTGGCACGTATTGGTTCTGTTCTTCCAAAGTGTGGGAGATTGATCCTTACTCAGAGCTCCCAGCCCCCAAAGCGAGAGGAACCCAGGAGAAATGGAGCTTGAAGGACTTTGATGGGGATGATGGGTGGATTTCGGGCAAGGGAAACCACAGTTTGAGCTCTAGAATACTGGAGGGGGCTGACTGGTCTAGGGGGTGCTTAGGGTAGGTGTGTAAAGGCTGCAGAGGCATTTAATAGCTCACTCAGAGAGGTGAATGTGAGCCCTCTCCAAAGACAGTGGTAAAATTCCAATAATTGTGCCTAGAGAGATGGGGCTAACTTGTTTGAGGCAAAGCTCTGCTATAGAGTTGACTCACTGGAGTGACTGGGGTCCATTTCATCTTACTGAGCCTTGCCTCCTTCTTTGCAAAAGTGAAAAGCAGGATGGGCTACATCAGGGGTAGTCAACCTTTTTATACCTACAGCCCACTTTTGTATCTCTGTTAATAGTAAAATTTTCTAACCACCCACCGGTTCCACAGTAATGGTGATTTATAAAGTACGGAAGTAACTTTACTTTATAAAATTTATAAAGCAGAGTTACAGCAAGTTAAAGTATATAATAATACTTATCAAGTACTTTATGTCAGATTTTTGCTAAGTTTGGCAGAATAAATCTTTATAAAACAACTTACTATAGTTAAATCTATCTTTTTATTATTTATTTATTTATTTATTTATTTATTCATTTTAGAGAGGAGAGAGAGAGGGAGAGGGAGAGACAGGGGGGAGGAGCTGGAAGCATCAACTCCCATATGTGCCTTGACCAGGCAAGCCCAGGGTTTTGAACGGTTACCTCAGCATTTCCAGGTCAACGCTTTATCCACTGCGCCACCACAGGTCAGGCCTTTTTATTTATACTTTGGTTGCTCCACTACTACCCACCATGAAAGCTAGAATGCCCACTAGTGGGTGGTAGGGACCAGGTTGACTATTACTGGGCTACATGATTTTTGAGGGCCAGTTCAAAATGCAAATATGGGGCTCCTTGTTCAAAAACTAAGAATTTCAAGCCTGACCAGGGTTGACCTGGGATGCTGAAGACCCAGGTTCGAAACCCCAAGGTCGCTGGCTTGAGCATGGGCTCACCAGCTTGTGCATGGGATCATAGACAAGATCCCATGGTCACTGGCTTGAGCAAGGGGTCACTGGCTCAGCTGAAGCCCCCCAGACAAGGCATGTATGAGAAAGCAATCAGTGAACACTAAGGTGCTGCAACTATGAATTGATGCTTCTCATTTCTCTCCCTTCCTGCCTGTCTCTGTCTCTCGCTTAAAAAAAAAAGTTCAGGATGGTGATGGCATAGTGTTAAACCAAGTGTTGGGCCTTGGTAACAGCAGGGACCCAGCTAGCCCTGGCTTGGGGGGTTTTCAAGGGAGCTGGGCTTGGTGGCTGCAGAGAGGAAGAGCTGAATTTGAAGATCAGGTGTTCCTTACTCCAGAATCAGGAGTTGGGGAGTTGGGCAGCTAGGCAGGGGGGTCTGCGGCCTGATGCTTGCTTTCCCTAGGCAGAACCTACCCCCAGCTCAGCAGACCCTAGAAAGGGTAATAATAATAATAACAATAATAGAAGCAGACTCAGAGTTGGAAGAACATCAAACAACTCAGAGAAGCCAAGTGGCTTGCCCAGGGTCATGTAAGAAGCAAGTGGGAAAACTGATACTTTCACCCTTGGTGTCTGTCTCCAGGGCCATGGACAGAATCTGAACAAAGCAGCAGAGGACAATCTTCAACAACAGAGGTTTGGGATGAATCTTGGATTCCCTCAATTCTGTGAGTAGGAAACCACAACTTTCCAGCCTATTTGCAGTGTGACTGGGCCAAGGAGTATGGGGGCAGAAATGCGAAATGAAGACTGCTGTGACATGCAGAGTCAGGGAGGGCTTCCTGGAGGAGCTGGCCTGGAACACTATAGGAGGTAATCCAGGTGGCAAGATCAGTGAGGGTCAGGGCCTCTTGGTGGGAGTGAGTTTAGCAGGTTCAAGGGACAGAAGGGAGACTGGTGTGGTTGGAGCAATAAAACTGAGAAACTGGGGCATGAACACACTTTGGGGGCCCAAGCAAATGGGGAAGATGAAAGCAGAGGACAAGGAGGTCACATACCCTGAAACCCCAGCAACTAGAGCCAGATTCAACCCTCAGTTTGTCTTCAGCCAATGTCAGATGAGACTGAAGTACCAGGTGGGGAAAGGAGCTCACAGTGTGAGCTCAAATGAAGTTTACCTCCACCTCTCCCCCACCCCTAGCAGGGCAGGTGGGCTCAGCTCCTGGGAAGGTTATTTGAAAATGTGGCTTCTCTGCCTTCATCTTGTTACAGATCTGGCTTCAGCCCTCACTAGAGGCTGGGGAGGGGGGCAGATGAGAACGGTGGAAGGACCATCCATTCTTCTTTTTTTTCCCTCTGTCCCAAAGTTTTGGCCTCTGGTCACCACTCAGAACATTATCTTCCTGCCAAACTGGTCATTAGAGTGATAATACGGACTCCATAGGAAGAGGGAGGTCCAGGCAAGGATCCTGAGGTGGTGACTATAGGTGGGGTTTGAATGGGAATTAGGGCAGTGCCATTGTGTGACTGGGGAGGGGGCTCGGTTATGAGGGTGCCTCTTGCTTCCCCCACCTACCTCCCAGATAAGGGCTGTGAAGCCTGGGATTTGCCCGCCAGCCCCTGAAGGGCTAGCAGACCTGGTTTCAAAGGGCATTAGGCCTGACACTTCCAAAATGCATCCAGGAGGGGGCTCTTTGGGAGATGAAGCCATGAGGCCAAGATACCCATATCAAACCCTCCCTGTGCTCTCAGCTCTGTGTCTCTTCACTCTCACCACCCTCATACATCTCCCACCAGCCTGCCATTACTGTCCCCCTGGCTGCCTACAGCAGTTTCGTGCCATACTCCCACAAATTCCCCAACACTAGCCATGGGCTTTGAAAACTTGAACACCGGATCACATCACCCTTGATGCAAACCTTAAGGCTCTCCAGGGCCCTCTTCTCAGGGCAGATATTGCCTGATGCCTGGATTCACAGAATATTCAAATCTCTCATCACATCTACATACACCCCTTTATGTCTCCAACCTCGCTGCCTCTTCCCCTTCACTGTTCCACTCCCACCCACCCCACAGAGCCCATCACTCTTCAATTGACGTTTGAGGCACCCCACTGCTCTCCATACCAGATGAAGCCATAGCTTGTTTCTGGAACATTCATCTCCCCCTGCCTACGATGTGCTAGGTGTTTAGGCTGAATCTGGATATCAGCCAGAATCCAGACATCAGGCAATATCTGCCCTAAGAGGAGCTGGTTGACAGTGGGCAGGAGGGGTCAAACAAGTGGCTGTGGAACAAATCTGGTTTTTAGTGAGGACCATAACCCTGTTTGGGGTCCCATGTCACACAGGATGACTCAGAACAAGGAATGAGAGAGCCATAGCTGCCAGACAGTTCTAGACCCTTGGCAAGTAGCCCATGTGTTCAAAACTCGCCCTAACCTTGACTCAGGGAGTGGCACTCCTCCCCAGTCCTGTTTCTTTCTCTGGACAAGGTGTTAACTATAGGTGGACCACCATGGAGGAATATAAGATTTTTAGGAGCTGAGAATAAGAGTTCAGATGGGAAAGGGCAGTTGGGGGTCCAGAGTCCCTGGGAGATGGAAAGGGGAGGTGTGCTCTGGTCGGGTAAGGGGTGATGGGGAAGCAGCAGTGCTGATGCATAATTCATGAGGGGCGGGGCTTCTGAAGATGCAGTTTCTTTGGCAATGCAGCTTCTGAGGCATGGGCAGCCTAAGGCCGTCTTTCCAGTGAAATGCAGGGTGGGCCTCCCATACCTGGCCCCCTCCTGTCCATACTTCTTACCCCACTACCCCTTTCAGCCACACCCCTGCCATGGAGTCCCAAGTATCCTTATCCCGGCTGACCTGAGAAAACGCCGCTCCTCCGGCGCCACCGCCGAGTCCCGGCTGGCCGCACCGCTCATGGCCCCTAGGAAAGCCTGTGCTTGAGTGGCCCTTGCAGGCCCCCGCCCTTTTAAGCGTATCCCCAAGCAGGCCCCACCCCCAGCCAATCAGAAAACGCCGCGAAGGCGCTGCACGAGGCCATTGGTCAGTGGGTGCAGGACGACTTAACCCTTTTTTGTGCTAGAAGAGCTGCTGCAGACATGTAAAGATGCCCACCGATGCCCATACTGGCAGGAAACGAAGTCTGAAGGGGCAAAAGTGGGTCATGATGGGTCGGTCATCCCTACTATGGGATCCTTGCCTGGGAGTATGGGGATGTACTTCTACTGCCCACTCCTGCCACTGGTCTGCTCCCCTCCAGGCTCTTAACCATCCCTGTGCTCTGGTGAAGCCTAGAGAGATGGACTGTAGTCAAGCAGGACTTCAACAGAGGTAGGAGAGTCAACACATGTTTAGGAGTCCATCCTGGTAGTGGATTTGGGAACAGCCTCTGGGTGTTTTTTGAGGCCAACCAGCTTGATGTTTTCTGCCGAATCCCCTGGTCCAGTCCCTGAGTCCCCACATCACCATGCGACCCAGTGGCACTCCCTTTCTCCCAGTCACTCAGACCATGGGACACAAGCAGCCAGGTGTCCAGAGCATTTATTCTCTCCATCCAGAGGGGTGGGGTCCACTGGCCCAGCGGCAGCCTCTATGTATACCAGATGAAGCCATAGGTGGCATTGAGAATCTCCTCATTCGTGCGCAGTCCATAGAGCTCGCCCATTATGGGAGACACCCAGCGTGTTGTGTTGAACACAGACTCACCCACCTGAAGGAAAAGCAGATATAGGTGGGGGTGCTGGCCACTGTCAGAAGCCTTCCTCTCCTCACACCCAGCACCCACTACCCTTTCCAGGCCCCAGGTTTTCTGTGGGAGGCTTCATTTCTGCAGTGTCCTAGATCCCTGCCCTCCAAGCAGGGGACCCACCTTCCAGTCGGGCACATCCTTCATGATGATGGCCTCTGCCTCTAAGTTTTCTCGAAGCATCTGCAGGACCCTACAAGGATGGAGTGGGAGACAGGCCTAAGTATCCCAAGGGGACCCCTGCCTAATGTATCTTCTAGACCTCTCCCTGCTCCACCCCGTCCCATCATTCCTGCCAATTCCAACCCTGCCCACACTGACCCCTTTTTCTTTCCTTTCCTCTCCCTGGTAAACTCTTTCCTGCCCCAATCCCATCCTCTTGCAGAAAGGCTTCCTGTTCTTCCCCTTGGGTCTCCACTTTGTCTAGGGTCCTCTCTAAGGGCGACAGCAGTCCATGTGTACAAGGATGCAGCTTCCAGTCCCCATGTGCATTTTGGCTGTGTTCCCAAATTGCAAGCTGGGGCACTGAGGCCTGTGACCCCACCTCCGGTCCTTCTCTGCCTGCAACAGCGGCATCAGTGCAATGCGAGCCTCAAAGTCCTCAATCTGCAGGCGCCTGTGAAATCCCAAAACCAATACTTGTATTAGATTAGAGTGGGCAGGGTAGAAGGCAGGCAATGTGGCTCCTGAACAGTCAGGGTGCTGCATGGGAAAGTAGCTGCGAGAGAAGCAAGTGGACAGAGCTTGGGCAATTGGCCCTGCCCACCAGAAGCCCAAGATGGAAGGACCCAACTAGTGCAGGCATTGTCCCTCAAAACTGCTGGCTTCACACTTTCTTTTCAATTAAAAACTTTTTTTTAATCCTAAAAATAGCCCAGGCCTGTGAATGCAGTGAAGGAGGGGGAGCGTTCACCATTGCCTCTGGGCCTGTCTCCTTCATCTCAAAATAACCTCAGGGTGTGAACCCTGGGCAGGTGGTTCCTTTCTTTTCCCTGCTCTTCAGCATCTTCCAAGCCATCATCAACCCTGTTTGTGCTAGGGGGTTGAGGGGAGCGGAGCCATGTTGTGGCCTCTGGTTCTGTCTTCTCATCACCAGAAATCTTACAAGGGTACAGGGAAGGGGTAGATGAACTTCAATTCCTTTCCCCACCCCATTCCCCAGGCTACTGCCCCAACCACAGCTGCACACTGTGGTCACTACTGTGTCCCCCTGGGAGGCTGGGCCTGGTCTTGCCTGTCCAATGCAGAGGCCCTAGCATTGGCACCTACCAGGTGCTCCTGAGTTCATTCAACAATGTGAAACACCCTCCATGAGCTGGGTTTTCTCTAGCACTGTCCTCAGAGATTCCTGGCCTTGTGGAGGATGCTAAGGACACATGACACAGGTGGGACAGGATGGAGGGACAGAAGGAGCCACCTGGCAGGGCAGCAGGAGAGTGCAGAAGTGGCTGGAGTCTGAACCGAGACTACCGCAGGCTTTGGTTCCACAGGCCCCACATGACTGCCAGAGCCATTGTCTTGCATGATCTGCTTTCTAAATCCTTATATCACCATTGCCTGGTTACCATGGACAAAAATCTAACAGAGTATATTCCTGAACTACACCTTCACCTCTACCCAACAGGTTATCCTAACCCAGGCCCTTGAGTCCCCAGCAACAGAGACTACAAGGGTGCTTGGTGAACATCTGGAGGTAAGATCCTTGCTTACTAGACAATCGAGGGTAAAATCCAGAAACAGACTTGCTGGGTCCCCAAGGCCTAGGGAGTTGATGAGGGGCCCCGATCAAAATAAAGTCCACAGGCCGTACCTACCCTCACCTGGAATAGGGCCTACCTGCGTTCACGATTCCACTTCATCATGCTCCAGTACCCGAAGAGCAAGGTCCCAATGCCCATGGCAAACATGCTGTAGCCTGTGGAGAGAGGAGCGCCTGCTCAGCATCTGCATGTAGAACAGGCCATCCTTGTCATTTCTTATGGAGCACAATCTACTCGCTGTACAAACAATCCCAGAAATATATAGGATAGAGGTGAGAGCCTCCTGGCCCTTTCTAAGACGGCTCACATTTCTTCAGACCATTTTTTTGTCTCTGGAATGTCCACTGGCCCTTTCCTGGACATGCCCTCTTCCATAGCTGCAGACCACTCTCTATCACACTTGTCCACTTGGTAGGCAGGGGACACCAGAGAAGTCTCAATTTCTCTCATAGGCAAGGCTGTTGCAGTTGTAGCAACTCTGCTCCCATACTGGGGTTTCTGGAAGATAAAGATCAGGGAGGGACCACAGAAGGGCTCAAGGGTCTAAATGTTTATGGGTGAGTAGCCCTAGCACCACAATCTTTTAGATTGTTTGGTTCCAGGTAAGCTGGCCAGTCCCCTCAAATTACGTCAGTGTTGATGGCTGGGTTCCATTTCCATAGTGGCTCCTGCCTGTCTGGGCCACCTCCTTGCATGTTGCCTACAGGGGGTTGAACAAGGCTGCCAGTGACCAGCAGTGCCCTTCAGGGACTACTATCAGCACCTGGCCTCCTGGGTGCAGCTACTGGCCCAGTGGGGTCCATATCACCCCATCTAAGACCAGGGGAACAGGCTGCTATGAATATTTACTGAGCTCCAGCAGGCATTCTTTATAATTCTGACTGACAGGATGTGTGTTGTGGGGCCACTAGGGTCTTCAGGGAGGCCGAGACACCTGGGGGCTGGCTGGCCCTGCACCCCCTCTTTTCAAGCATGGTCTCTTCTCAGGCCAGGCTTTAAGGTTGCTATGACAAATGGACAAGCTCAGCCAGGTCAAGCTCCAGTTAACACCTAGTAAAAGACCAGTAAAAAATGGATGATGCCACTTCCTGGGCCTCATGGAGAAAAAAACGAGGGCTTTTTCTTATTCAGCTCACCAGGCACCTCTGCTGGACCTGAAGATAAATGAGAAACTTTTTCCATATTTTCTCCCTTAGTTTGACTTGTTAAAAACACCTGCTCAGGTCAGCAAAGGCACCCTGGTTCCAACACTGAGAAGCAGGACCCCTCCTAGCATAACTATAGTTGGTCAACTCTGTAGGGCATTTAATTAGAGCTGCCTCATTCTTTTTAACAGCTGCAGAGAAGCCCAGGGGCCTCTCCCTTTGATGCCTCCTCAGGGGACAGACGTAGGCTATCTTTGTGGAAATCCTCTGCTGTCACACTAGGCACCCAAGTGTGGGCCCATCTGTAGGATAAACTCCAGGACTAAGGCAGCCTTTGTGATGATACAGCTCTTCCTCTTAGGCCCTGGGTGGGGGATGTCTGTGCCTCTGGAGCTGCCAGTACAGTAGGGGAGACCAAGGAGTGGCACGCCCAGAAAGGTGTGTGGACCATGGGTAAATAATGGAAACTCATCCTGTGTTCATGGATCAGAGCTTAAAATTTAACATTTTGTTCAGATGGCAGCACTCTCCAAGATGAGGTGGATTCAATGTAGTCCTCCTCAGAATCCCAACCCATCCCCCAGTCTCGCAGACATTGACAAGCAGATCATGAAATTCATATGGAAATGCAAGGGAAGAGAAGAGCCAAAACAATTCTGAAAAAGAACAAAATGGCCTCACATTTCACAATTTCAAAACTTCTCAGGCAGCTGTGTGTACAGGACAGCGTGGCACTGGCATAAGGACAGACATGTACATTGACAGAACAGAGCCAAGAGTCCAGAAATAAACCCTCAAATTTATGGTCCATTGAATTTGTACAAGGGTGCCAAGACAATTCAATGGGAAAAGAATAGTCTTTTCAGCAAATTAGACAACTAGATATAGTGTGCTCTTTTTACTCCCACAAAAATTAACTCAAAATGGATCAAAGACCTCAATGTAAAAGCTAAACCTATAAAACTCTTAGAAAACAGAGGAGTCAGTCTCTGTGATCTTGGATGACGATATGGTTTCTTAGATACCAAAAGCACAAAAGACAAAAATAGATAAACTGGACTTCATTGAAATTAAAAACTTTGTGCTACAAATGATACCACAAACAAGCTGAAGACAACCCAGAATGGCAAAAGTATTTACAATCATATATATAAGGGAATGATATCCAGAATGAAAAACTAACAAAACTCAATGATACAAAAATGACCAACACAATTAAAAAATGTGTAAATGAGGCCCTTGCTGGGTAGCTCCATTAGTTGGAGTGTTATCTCCACAGGTTGAGGTTGTATGTTCCATCCCAGGTCAGAGCACATACAAGAATCAAGCAATGACAGCATGAATAAGTGGAACAAAGAATTGATGTTTCTCTGTCTCCCTCCCTCCCTCCCTCCCTCTAAACAGAAGAAAAGATGCTCAACACTATTAGTCACCAAGGAAATGCAAACTAAAACCACAATGGGATAGAGACCCACTAGGATGGTGAGACTCATTAAATAAAAAAATAATAGCCCTGGACTGACAGCTTGGTTGGTTAAAACATGTCCAGAAGGGTAATAGTTGCCGGTGAGATCCCAGTCAAGGCACATACCAAAGCAGATTGATGTTCCTATCTCTCCTCTCTCTAAAATCAATAAAATAAACATTAAAAAAAAAGAGAGAGGCCCTGCCCAGTTGGTTCAGTGGACAGAGTGCTGGCCCGGCGTGCACACATCCAATTTTCAATCCCCAGTCAGGGCACACACAAAAAGCAACCATCTGCTTCTCTTTCCTCTCTCCGCCCCCTTCTCCCTCTCTTCTGCTCTCGCAGCCAGTGGCTCAACTGTGGCTCAACTGGTTCGAGAGCTGGCCCTGGGAACTAAGCATAACTCAGTTGATTTGAGCATCAGCCCCAAATGGGGGTTGCTGGGTGGATCCCAGTCAGGAAGCATGCAGGAAGGTGTCTATCTCCCTCCTCCCACTTAAAAGAAAAAAAAAAGTGTAAATATAGATCATGGTGATGGTTGCACAACTGTGAACAGATTAAAAATCAGTGATTTGTGCACACAAAATCAGTGAACTATATGGTATGGAATCTCAATATAAATGGCTGACACACAAGAAAAAAAAGGAGCCACGCACTAGGGAAAAGAGGGAGTAGAGAGAGGATTTGGGTGTGAGAGATGAGATATCAGGGTAGCAGTCACTATGGGAGCAGTGTGGATTAAAGGCAGTCTGAACCAGCTTGGCATGTTCTGGAATGCTGGTGGTGAACAGTCCAGGGAGAGAAAAGGGTAGTTGGTGCCAGGCTTGGGGCCACAATTCCTTAATAAGAGCAGGGGAAGCTTGACCAGGTGATGGTACAATGGACAGAACGTCGGCTTGGGATGGTGAGGACCCAGGTTTAAAATCCCAAGTTTGCCAGCTGAACACGGGATCATAGACAGGACCCCATGGTCACTGGTCACCAAGGAGCCCCCTGGTCAAGGCACATATGAGAAAGCAATCAATAAACAATTAAGGTGCTACAACTAGGAGTTGATGCTTCTCATCTCTCCCCCTTCCTGCCTGTCTGTCCCTCTGTCTCTCGCTTAAAAAATAAAAATAAAAAATAAAAAAAAACAGGGGAAGATATGCTGTGAATCATGGTGCACAGGCAAGGCTGCAAAAGGGCCAAGAGGACCAAAGATGGTGGTGTGTAGGCTAGAGCACAGGGTCTTTGCACTTGCCATCTCCTCCACCTGGGAACTGTCTTCAGAGGTCCTTCAGGCCCATCCTAGCTAAAGCAGGCCCTGGTTTACCATTGGCCACAACAGGAAATTCTGGCATATGACACTGAACTCCTAAAGACAGGGCCCACAGCCATTTGCACACTAAACTAGTTAATGAATGAATGCAGAAAGAAAGTGTTATACATTTAGCCCTGGTTAGTTGGTTAGAGCATTGTTCTGAAGTGCAGAGGTTGGTTTGATCCCTGGTCAGGGCACATACAGGAGCAGATTGATGCTCTTATCCCTCCTCTCTCTAAAATTAATAAAATAACCATTAAAAAAAAGAAAGAGAGCCTTACCAGGCGGTGGCGCAGTGGATAAAGCATCCGACTGGGATGCAGAGGATCCAGGTTCAAAACCCCAAGCTTGAACACGGGCTCATGTGGTTTGAACACAGCTCACCAGCCTGAACCCAAGGTCCCTGGCTTGAGCAAGGGGTCACTCAGTCTGCTGTAGCCTCCCCCCCCCCCCCATCAAGGCACATATGAGAAAGCAATCAATGAACTAAGGTGCCGCAACAAAGAAGTGATGCTTCTCTCATCTCTCTCCCTTCCTGTCTGTCTCTCTGTCCCTATCTGTCCTGTCTGTTACACAAAAAAAAGAGGACCTGGTCAGTTTGCTCAGTGGATAGAGAATCAGCCCAGCTCTACACATAAACAAAAACCAAACCACCAGAAGGGGATTCTTCCTCACATCTCTTCAGGCAATGACATTTAGGGCCTGGCCTCTGGGAGGCACAACTGTGTCATGAACAGGGAAAGGGCAAGTATAAAGGGTGCATCTGTGACTCAAAAATTTAAAACACTGTCCTGTGGTGGCGCAGTGGATAAAGCATCGACCTGGAAATGCTGAGGTCGCCGGTTCGAAACCCTAGGCTTGCCTGGTCAGGGCACATATGGGAGTTGATGCTTCCAGCTCCTCCCCCGTCTCTCTCTCCTCTCTAAAATGAATAAATAAAAAAAATGACACTGACTGGGGAAAGTCTAGGGAGGCCCAAGGGCTGGAATCTTTCTGGATACAGGTCACACAGGTGCATATGTCTAAGAGAACTTGTGCACCACACTGACCTGGGTGTATTGTTTGTTATGCCTCAAGAAAAGAGACTTAGATCACATTAGATTCCTTCAATTGGCTCTAGGACGTTAAGTGTCCATGTGGTGCCAAATCTAGTCTGTAATCTGTTTTTGTGTTGCCCCTAGCCTAAGAACACTTTTAGATATGTAAATAGTTTAAAATAAGCAACAGCATGGCAAACCAGGCAGTGGCACAGCACATAGTGTTGGCCTGGGACGAAGAGGACTCAGGTTTGAAACAAAGAGGTTGCTGGTTTGAGCGTGGGCTCACCAGCTTGAGCAAGGGGTCACTGGCTCAGCTGGAGCCCCTCATCCCCCAGCCAAGGCACATATGAGAAAGCAGTCAATGAACAACTAAGGTGCAGCAACTATGATTGATGTTTCTCATCTCTTCTGTCCTGTAAGCCCACTCCTTCGCCCTTAAAAAAAAAAAAAAAAAAGCAGCAGCAACGGATAGAGATCATCTAGCCCAGTGGTCCCCAACCTTTTTTGAGCCACGGACCGGTTTAATGTCAGAAAATATTTTCATGGACCGGCCTTTAGGGTGGGACAGATAAATGTATCACGTGACCAAGACAAGCGTCAAGAGTGAGTCTTAGACGGATGTAACAGAGGGAATCTGGTCATTTTTAAAAAATAAAACATTGTTCAGACTTAAATATAAATAAAATGTAAATAATGTAAGTTATTTATTCTTTCTCTGCAGACCGGTACCAGTCCGCAGCCTGGGGGTTGAGGACCACTGATCTAGCCAGTAAAGCATAAAATATTTATCTAGCCCTTCAGAGAAAAAACTTGCCAACCTCTGTTCTGAAATACAAAAAAGCCAAGAAGAGGAAGAGGAGGATTTGAGTTTTCACTAGACATTAACTTTTCTACTGTTTGAATTATTACATTCTCTCTACCATGCACATAAATTGTTTTTGTTTTTAATTAAAACATAATTTGCATAATATGCATATTTTAAATGTAAAGCTTCTCGCTTTACAGCAAATGTATTTATCCTTAACTTGTTTTAAACTTCTCTGGCCTGACCTGTGGTGGCACAATGGCCTGGAGTGCTGAGGTCACCAATTCAAAAACCCTGGGCTTGCCTGGCCAAGGCACATATGGTAGTTGATGCTTCCTGCTTCTCCCCCCTTCTCTCTCTCTCTTTCTAAATATAAATAAATAAAATATAAAACAAAAAAATTTTTTTTGTATGTCATTATGGATCCTGGGTGTGGAATATGGGCGCCTTTTACTTTCTCTCTTACATTTTTCCTGTGATGAACCCTGTAATAAATTTTAAAATGTTACAAAACATGAAAAATTTAAGAATACATATTGCTGAGACATACTGCAAGTGGGAGGCGACCAGCAAGGACCCACCATACAGAACATCTTTTTAAATTACTTCGGTGTTCCGGGTTTTGGCTCCAGCTTTGCTACAGGTGGCCCTGGTGGGTTAGGTTGCAGCCTCTCTCGGGCCTCAGTTTTTCCACCTGTAATATGGAAGCAGGGTTAGGGCTATGGGTACAGGTTAAACTATTATCAGTTTAACCTCCTGTGAAATGGGAATAATGAACAGGACTGAGTTCTGGGCTATTACGAGAAAGAATTAAAAGATTTAATAATCGCTCCTCAGATTGCACCAGTTATCATTACTGTTAACAGTAGGATCCCCAGACTCCGCCTCTCGCCACACCACAGCTCCACTAGGGCCTATTAGCCTCCCCAAAGCCCTATCTCCGTTGCGGCGCCCAGGAGGCCCAGACCCTGCCATCCCGGCACAGGCATATACTGACCCGATAGGCCCCGACGCGGAAGGTTCCGTTTGTAGGCGATAGGACCGTAGCCTCCCGGCGGGGGCATGTCCTGCTTCACCTTCGAGGCCGCCATATTCGCTGGGCTTTGCACTTCCGCTCGTAGGAGGAAGTGACGTTAGGCGCCCGCCGCCACGATGAATGGGGTGGAAGCTGTTGCGCTGGCTTCGGGCGGGGCTCGGGAACCCAGGCCTCTGGGGTAGCGACCCTACTGTTTGGGAGAAGTGAAGTTGCGACGCCAGGTTGCGCCCGGCCGAGGAATCCTTCTTTCCTTTTCTCCCAAAACGAGACGTGGCTCCGTCCGTATGGGACGGCTGGAGCCCGTCGGGTCGCCCAGGTCCTTGCATCAAAGGACCGCCGGTTCACCCCCGTCTGGGGCGATTCGCAGGGTAGTAAAGCTCCCAAGGGAGCTGGGTCACCAAGCTAAGCCCCCTTACCCGTTTTCTCCCCCTCCAGGCCTGTACGGGTAGCGAAGGGCTGCATATGGTTAGGGATGGTACAAGATGTTGGGTGGGGGCGGCTGCTGCTCAGATTTGGACTCGCGAGGAGCCATTCCAACCCCAGACACGGTTTCTGCCCCTCAGTGGTGATGGAAAGTCCTTGGTATTAGTCTTTCAGCGGATACGACCATTTAGAGCGATTATGAGTCACAAAACCCTAGAGTCTTGCGGGCCTTCATCCACAGGCAGGGTGACGCCCGCGGGGTCCCCACTCCGAGATGTGGTGACGCTGCGGTCACTTCACAAGGCAGAAATTGTTACCTGGGCAATAAAATTCACTGCGGCGGCGGCGGGGGCCCAGGAGTGGGCACATGGGGGTGCGGGGCTGCAGGTGCCAAGCGCCATGGGTTAGGCCCGAGATCGGAGTCCGGCCGCCTCCACACTCCCGACAGCAGCCGCCTCCTCCTCCCCGCGCGCCCCAGGCGCCACCATGTCGGGTGACAAACTACTGAGCGAACTCGGCTATAAGCTGGGCCGCACGATAGGTGAAGGCAGTTACTCCAAGGTGAAGGTGGCTACGTCCAAGAAGTACAAGGGAACGGTGGCCATCAAGGTGGTAGACCGTCGGCGAGCGCCGCCCGACTTTGTCAACAAGTTCCTGCCGCGTGAGCTGTCCATACTTCGAGGCGTGCGGCACCCTCACATTGTGCACGTCTTCGAGTTCATCGAGGTGTGCAACGGGAAGCTGTACATCGTGATGGAGGCAGCCGCCACAGACCTGCTGCAGGCTGTGCAGCGCAACGGGCGCATCCCTGGGGGGCAGGCGCGCGACCTCTTCGCACAGATCGCGGGCGCCGTGCGTTACCTGCATGACCACCACCTGGTGCACCGCGACCTCAAGTGCGAAAACGTGTTGCTGAGCCCTGACGAGCGCCGCGTCAAACTCACCGACTTTGGCTTCGGCCGCCAGGCACATGGCTACCCTGACTTAAGCACTACCTACTGCGGCTCGGCAGCCTACGCTTCGCCAGAGGTTCTCCTGGGTATCCCCTATGACCCTAAGAAGTACGACGTGTGGAGCCTGGGCGTCGTGCTCTACGTCATGGTCACCGGGTGTATGCCCTTCGACGACTCAGACATCGCCGGCCTGCCCCGGCGTCAGAAGCGCGGCGTTCTCTACCCCGACGGCCTCGTGCTGTCCGAGCGCTGCAAGGCCCTGATCACTGAATTGCTGCAGTTCAGTCCGTCGGCTAGACCCTCGGCGGGCCAGGTAGCGCGCAATAGCTGGCTGCGCGTGGGGGACTCTGGCTAAAAGTTGGGGTTCCCCTATCTCCCGCCTCCCCAAGCACTGCGCAAGCGCAGCGCACACGCGAGAGGCGCGCTTCCAGGATCCCGCGAAGCCATTGCGCGCCAATGCGCATGCGTCCTTTCCCCTTTCCCTTTTGGGCGCGGGATGCAGTTCCCCGTCTGGAATCTAATTCCTCCGCGATTCGGAGATCCAGAGGGCGCAGAAGCATCCTAGATTTCCCGCAAGAAAGACCCGGGAGGGGGCGGGACCAGAGGATGCGGGAGCATTGCGCCTGCGCGGTATGAGCAATGGCTGTGCGGCAGGCGGCTTCCTGGAGGAGCTGCGGCCGAGAGCATGCACATTGAGTGCATGGGTTCCCACCCTGTCCGGCAGGCCGCCACGGAATGGCGTGCTCCGGAAGCCACTCCAGTTGTAACTTGCAATAAACTTGCTCTGCCTCGCATGTGGCTCTAGTGATGGTCCGGTTTTACGGGAGCGAGGTCACTCCCCCAGAAGGCAGGTGCGGGCACTCCATTTTAGTTTGTTTTTGTATTTTTCTGAAGTTGGAAACGGGGAGGCAGTAAGACTCCCGCATGCGCCCGACTGGGATCCACCCGGTATGCCTACCAGGGGGCGATGCTCTGCCCATCTGGGGCGTCGCTCCGTTGCATCCGGAGCCATTCTAATGCCTGAGGCAGAGGCCATAGAGCCATCCCCAGCGCCCGGGCCAACTTTGCTCCAATGGAGCCTTGGCTGCGGGAGGGGAAGAAAGAGACAGAGAGGAAGGAGAGGGGGAGGGGTGGAGAAGCAGATGGGCGCTTCTGTGTGCCCTGTACACAATCCGGAATCGAACCCTGGACTCCTGTACACCAGGCCGACGCTCTACCACTGAGCCAACCGGCCAGGGCCTACATTTTAGTTTTAAGGTTCTGCTCCACTTCTCAAAAGTGAGTTGAGAGGATTCAAACCTGGACCTTTTGGGCACCCTCAGCTTGGGAAGAGGCGAAGGTGCTTTGAGGTCCCTTCCAGGGTTGATATGGTCCCTGAAAATAAGAGATGCTGGGCAGCTGAGCAAAGACCTATCACCCTTCTAAAGTTTAAGGAAGGAATGGCATCAGTGGGTGGGCGGACCTGAGTGTTTGCAGATGAGGAAAGTGATGCTGACACATGTCACCTGCCCAAAAACACAGCTGGGATTTGAACCTGGATATGGCTTAAGTGGGGCGAGGGGTGAGGGAAGCTTCTTTCCTGAAGAGTCTATGGGGTAGCCTGACCAGGCGGTGCGCAGTGGATAGAGCGTTGGACTAGGACGCAGAGGACCCAGGGTCAAAACACTGAGGTCACTGAGGGGCTCACCAGCTTGAGCGCAGGGGTCATTGGCTTGAGCATGGAATCAGACATGACCCCATGATTGCTGACTTGAGCCCAAGGTTGCTGGCTTGAACAAGGAGTCACTCATTCTGCTGTAGCCCCCCTCCATCAGGGCACACATGAGAAAGCAATCAATGAACTAAGGAGCCACAGTGAAGAATTGATGCTTCTCATCTCTCTCCCTTCCTCCCTCTCCCTCCCTCACACACACACACACACAGTCTCTCATTTTCTTGCCCTTTTAAAAAAGTTAGGTTTCCATCACAGTAAGTCATCTCTGATGGGAATGTGCGTAGTGATGCTGGGCTGGAGGAGGCACAGCCAGGGCATGGCTGTCCTTGTCCTCCACCTAGGTGGTCTGGCCAGGTGAGGGGAGATGAGGACAGGTGGTTCCTGAATGCAGTTATGAGCCAGGTTCTGATGGGGATGGGGGACCAACATATGCCCTCAAGTCACAGATTCAGTCAGTTAAGCTGGGGGTGGGGGTGGGGGTGGGGGTGCGGTGGGGGAGGAAGGGGCCATGACAATCCTAGCACACCCCTCCAGAAGTGACCCTGGCCCAAACACCTGTTCTGGTTACTGCATAGAACTGAGATCTGTTTGCTGGGGGTGGCCAGCCCAGTGCTCCTTGTTGGAACATTTGGAGAGTTTGGCCCATGTAACTGAACAGAGAGGGTTAACAGCTCAGGGTAGTATAAGACAGGTATTTATTTACGAGGCACACACAAAAAATGCGAGGAATAGAAACGTTTGCATACTAGAGTTTTTGGTGTATAAAAAACACACCCTTTCATCCCACTCCTGAATGTTAATTTCCCTTTCCCCTCAAATCCCTGGATTTTGTAATGAAAGCCACCCTTCACCCCCTCCCCTCCTTCAGCCCATCTACTCAAAACAAAAATCAATGAGAAATTTAGGGTTCTACAGAACAAAAAATTAGAACATTTTGCAAAACTAAGTCTTCTACCACATGTCAAAAATGTCTTCTAAACACTGATATTCACACAACATGAGGGGATTAAATGAGCCTTTATTAGAATGTTGAAGCAGTGTGTTTGAAGAAGGCAGCCTACAAAATAAGAATTTTAAATTAAGTCCCTAACAGCATGGACAGGAAAACCAGGGCAGGGGCTGAAGTAGGGAGCAGTGTATCCCGGCTCTGCATCAACACACAAGTGCACACATGAGACTCTCACATGTGCATGAAGCCAGCCCTATGTGCAGCATACACATGACATCTTCTGCCTTTCCTCATGGAACTTTTAAGGAGTGGGAGAAACCAAAATGAAACACAACTAAGAGATGACCTGATCCTTTGTAAGACATTTCTGTAGCCTATAAAGAGGATATTAAAAAAAGTCTGAAGGCGAACGCTGGCAGCATGGCCCTCCTTCAAGGGAAGATTCTAAACTAGATCCAAATGGAAACCCTGAAGTCTGTGGGTGCAGGGGCACCTCCCCACCTGACACACCTGAAAGGAGCACAGGCCAGGGCAGCTTGGGATGTTGTCCATCAAAATAAGTAGGAAAAAAAAAGGAAAAAATTTAATAAAATAAACCACCACAACAAAAAAAACACAATTGCCCCCCCCCTCCAACTTCCCATTCAGGCTCTGTACATTGTTGCCGTTTCTCTCTTCCCTTCTCCAAGGACAGCAGCATGGCTTCCAGGATCCCAGGCTCTCTGACTGGGTCTGGGTTGCAGTTTGTTCTTCTGTGAAGTGTGGGAGGTTGGGGGTCTCCAGGACGAGCAGCAGCACAGGCCTTCCACTGGAGCAAATGAGGGCTGGTCAGTGAGTGGCCCATCCTCTGGGGCATAAGGGCTGTGCTCAGCAGGAACCCCTGGGTCTGCATGGTTTACTTTAAACTCCATCATCATGAGGTGATTAAAAAAAATTGTCAACCTAGAGATCGCCGTGAAGGAAGGCAAAGATTGGGAGGCTAAGACAGGAAAGAGCAAAAACAAAACAGAACAGTCCGCTCAACTTCAGAATCCCCGGGCTCCGGTCTTGCCCGAGTGTGTCACAGTGTCCAAGCCGCCCATATGCCCTGAAGGGGCTGAAGGGGAGGACGGGAGCAGAACCAGTCCCCGAGGTCCGAATTTCTGCTGGTGTTGGGCAAACTAAAGGCAAAGAAAGGAGGAAAGCCCATGGGAAAAGTCCCCCAGTGATGATAATCCTCATCCACCTGTGAAGTGGCCCTCCAGCCATGACAAAAACAAGACTTTGCAGCCAAGAACGGAGCTCTTGTTTTTGCAGTGCAGCAGACACTCGCTTGCTCTCTTGGGGAGCAGGGTGTATTCCCCAGTGAGCAGAGGGTGGCAGGCCAGGTGGGAGGAAGGGAGGGGGGGCCTGTTCTCCACTGGGCTGGCTCGCATTATTTCCACGTGGCCGACTGGGGAATGGAGCGTGGCGGGATCATATCCAGGAGGTACTCCCGCTGGCGGTCCACGGCTGAGGAGGTCTTGTGCACCGCCAAGCTTGGGCTGACAAACGCAAGGGCCCCACCTGCAACAGAACAGGGCAACAGGCCAAGATGCACCCAGTTAGGAGTAGGCTCCCAGGAGGATACCAGCCTGAGTGGGGCCAACCAAGCACGGGCAGCAAAAGTCCTAGCCTCAGAGATAAAGAAAATTTAAGAAATAACTCAGGTCCTGGCTGGATAGCTCAGTTGGTTAGAGTGTCATTCCGATACACCAAGGCTATGAGTTTAATCCCATCAGGGCACAAACAAAAATCGACCAATGAATGCTTAAGTGAAACAAAAAATCCATGTCCCTCAAAAACAAAAAAAAAATGCCTTTACAATGTTCCCAGCCCCTGATGCAGTAACAGAAATTCCATCAGCTACCTGAGAGCTCTATAAACTGAAGTGTTCACCACAGTGCCGTTTAGAACAGTGAAAAATCACAAATGGCTGAACTGTACAACTAGGAAATCAGGAAGACGGAACTAACAAAATGATAGGGTAACATTCTCTCATTAAACCATTCAGAGGGACAAAATGGCAAACACAGCACAGTCCCTTCATAGGACATTCATTGACACACGTGACACGTGAATAAAGAGGCAGACTGAGGAAGGCCCCTAAATGTTGTGTGTTTTCTCCTGGGGTAGAAAGTACCAGTCGTTGCCACCATGCTCCCTTTTTATAGTCTCTAAATTTCCCCAATGCACTTTTTTAATTTGAAAATGAGAAAATGGCCCCCACACACTTTCGTTTTTGACTGCTCTGGTGTAAGGACTGCCTTGCATCCCTAGCTCCAACAGTGCCCTCCCAGAGTAAATGCATTACCCCAAGAGTATTTTTGGTGGAGGTTAATATACTCTGTGGAACAAGGGTTCTGAGGTCAGATGCACTAGAGAGCCCTCCCTGCATATTGAAGGCAGAACCGCTAACTAAATCACGCCCAATTTCCCTCAAACCATCACCTAGTAACACAGAGTAACCAGGAGTTCTAGCAGAACTCTCCTGGGAAAAGTGGCTTCTATGCCTTCTTCACCTCTAATCCAATCACTAAACACAGTCAATTATTTGTTCCTTCATTCCCTTTACCCTTCAGTGCACACATGGTTTTCACATAGTTGCTATTACAGTATATACTATCCTTCACTTTTCCCACATTGTTTCATGTACTTTCAAATTTACCATAAAAGGAATTTCTGACTAGCCCATGAGGTTCTTAGCTGTTATATCTTACACATGCTGAGCAAAAGTATCTTTGCCTGGTGTGTTAAAATGCTTTCTGCTTTCCAGGAGACCTGAATTATTCTTCAGACAGATGAACACCTTTCTTCTCCTATCCTGTGGGAGACTGAGACTCACTGTATCACTTATACATGGTCAGCTACATGTATAGCGGGCTGTGCTTCTGTTGCACAAACAGCCCTATTTCCCCAGGTCTGACTAGGGTCCCTCTTTGATGGTGCTGCTTCTTCCTACAGGGATGCAACATGCACTCATGTCCACAAAATGAGCACTCTAACCCATCTCTTTAACTCAGTCTTTTGTGCCTTTCACTTTCTTTTTTTTTTTTTTTTTTTTTTTTTTTACAGAGACAGAGAGAGGGATAGACAGGACAGAGAGACAGGAACAGAGAGATGAGAAGCATCTATCATTAGTTTTTTGTTGCACGTTGCAACACCTTAATTATTCATTGATTGCTTTCTCATATGTGCCTTGACCACGGGCCTTCAGCAGACCGAGTAACCCCTTGCTCGAGCCAGTGACCTTGGGTCCAAGCTGGTGAGCTTCTGCTCAAACCAGATGAGCCCGCGCTCAAGCTGGCGACCTCAGAGTCCTCGCATCCCAGTCCAATGCTCTATCCACTGTGCCACTGCCTGGTCAGGCGACTTTCCCATTTTTTTTTTTTTTTTTTTAAATTTTATTTATTTATTTATTCATTTTAGAGAGGACAGGGCGAGACAGAGAGAGAGAGGAGAGACAGAGAGAGAGAAGGGGGGGGAGGAGCTGGAAGCATCAACTCCCATATGCGCCTTGACCAGGCAAGCCCAGGGTTTCGAACCGGCGACCTCAGCACCTCCACGTCGATGCTTTATCCACTGCGCCACCACAGGTCAGGCGACTTTCCCATTTTTGATGGACATAAATACTGAACTTAATGCCAGCACATAATTAAGAAATTTAAAAATATAGGATGGCCCAGGATGGTGTAGGGTTGTGCAAGAAAAATATCTGCCTGAGCATCTCCACATCCCCTGGATCATTCCTCAAATGTCTCTTCAGAGGTCCTTGCCGCCCGCCTCAGTTAAAATCCCATGTCCCCCCTCCTCTCTCTGTATTCTTGTTCTATTGTGCACTCTGTACTACCTGATCTGTCCAAGCCAGAGCAAGGTAGGAAGTGGCCTAGAGATCAGGGAATAAAGGACACCATCTGGGTGAGCAAGAAATAGTACAGCAGGAAAGGCATAAGCTAACAGTAAAAACAAGTGTTACCAGCCATGGCTAGTTAGCTTAGCTGATTAGAGCATCGGCCTGAAACACAAACGTTGTGGGTTCAATCCCCAGTCAGGGCACATAGGGGAAGTGACCAATAAATGCACATCTAAGTGGAATAACAAATGAATGCTTCCCTTTCACCTCATCTCTCCAAAATCGAACAATAAATTAACAAACAAACAAACAAAAAAGGCATCCCCTATGGCGGAGTAGAGCAAAACTGGTTGGCAGGGGTAACAGTGGCTGAACTGGCTCTGTCCCACGTTTTGGGTCAAAGGCTAAGAGTCTGAGTACAGAGTGTGGAGACGGTGAGGACGATTAGCATCTACCCAGGGATGCCACTTGTTCAGGGCATCCTATTTAGTGAACAGAAGAGATTTAGCTGAAGGCAGCTACTCTCAAGGAGAGTTCTGGGGGTTCAGGGCCCTTTGTGCCATTTCTCTTCACCACGCGCGCGCATGTGTGTGTGTGTACATCTTTGTTAAAAAAAATAAGGAAGGAATGGACCCAACCATGGCAAGGTCCTTACTTTGAACCCATCAGGGGCTGCCCACCTGTACTCAGGGGTGCCTTCTTCCAGTTGGAGGTGGCATTACCCTTGCCAGAGCTAACGGCTCTCTCGGAATGTCTGCCGATCCTACTGACGAGGGGTGTGGCTGAGGCTGCATTCTGCAGTTTGGGTGACTGGCTGAACGTGTGCAGAACACCTCGGGGCGCCGTGGCCGAGCCCCGGGACAGCTGGCTGGAGGCCTAGAGTGGAGAGAGGGTGCAATGACTCATCTGGGAAAGGAAAGGGCAGAGGGTGAGATGCTCAGTGCAGCCTTTCCTTGCTGTGGCTGACCTCTACCCACCCACAAAGGCACCCTAAAGTCCAAAATCAGGAGACCAGGTAAGTTACACTGAGGGAACAGGGGAAGGAAAGAGAAGAAAGAAAAATAGACAGACGCAGGCAGCTGATGTGGTCACGGTGTGGGGTATGAGGGCTGGTTGGTGGCGTGGTGCAGAGGACTCCCAGCACTGCAGTTCTGACCTGTAGCACAGCCCCGTTACTCCAGTCGCGGGCCTCTCCTGAGCGGAACGCCAACTTACGTCGGGGTTTTATGACCTACACAAATGGGGGTTGAAATCAAGGTAAGCACCATCTACAGGCTGGCCCAGGGTGACCTAGAGTGACCAAAGGGCAGCAGCTGTGGCCACATGAGGCTGAGTCCCCATAGGACAGGTCGTTTCCTGAGGGCAGTGTGGCCTCCCATTACGTAGGGACCTTGAGAAGATGTGGTCATTAGTAAATTACAAATGACTTCCAAAGATACAAAAAACTGCCAACAGGGCAATTTGTATCTAAAGGGGATGGGAAAGCAGAGCATTAAAAAAAAACAAAAAAAACCCTGGATTTCAAACTTCCTTCTCTCCTTAATTTAGCAAGAACATTTCTTCCAAAAGTCCTTTTCATCTTAATTATCTTAATATGGCTTTCAGAAAAGACCTTATAGACAAGAAACACTTGTCGGCTGGCACACAGAGTGTGAAAGCTACAAAATCTAAAGAAACTGCAAATTAGTATTTTCACCATCAAACACCACCATTAAATGCAATTTAGACACAGTTAACAATCAGGCAGATGCTTGCCGAGTGTGGAGAGAACACCAGAACATCTTGCCTGCTAATGACAACTTCCCCGCCAGAGAACAGGCATCTCTCTTTGAGGGTGAGACCCCAGTCCAGCTCCCAGTCCTCCAGGACATGGCTTTGGCTCCTACACAAAGACTCACCTGCTTCAGAGTGGGGTGTGGGGCAGTGGTGGGCTCAGTCTTGGCCTGCACAGGAGCTGCGCCCTGCTGCAGGAGACGCTGCTCGATCTCCTGCTCCTGTTGCAGTGCCTTCACAAAGGCAGCCTTTAGTCTGCTCGTGTGCTCCACCTTGAGTGCCTTCTTCTGGTTGGACGCCATGCAGTTCTCACACATGATGGCACCACCCTTCTCCTCCCGCCAGCGGCATGTGAAGTCTGTCTTGCACTGTGCACACATGTAGGGTTCCCGGGACAGCACAACAGCAGCTGACATCCTGCCCGCTGTAGGGAGAGATGGGTGGGCTCACAACCAAAGGAACAAGATGCCAGTCAGAATCTCCACCACCCAGGGTGCAGGACAGAAGAGGAGCAGTGCCCCGAGCCGTGTGGCCCAGTGGGTATTAAAAACCAATGCCTCAGTAGATGCCAACTGTGCACAGAACTAGCCTGACCTCAGGAAACCTTTTCAGGCAGAAGCTTTGGAAATGCCATGGGTAAGGCATCCTTGGTATGAACTCTCAAAAATGTTAGCACCACAAGCTTAACTTCTCCCAAATGCCTTGCCAACCCACAGTGCTGGATGGCGAGGCACCTCATCCTAACTCGGCTTCCCACCTGTCCTTCCTATACTGGCCTTGCAAGAGCTCTTTTGCCAATAAAATTAACTCATCATAAGACACCAAAAGGAGCCAGACATACCCAGTCCATGTCAGAGTCTGCCAGCCCCTTTCCTATTCCCCTGGACCAGTTATAGCCATGCCTCCTCCTCAGCTCTGAGCATCTGAAAAGATCACACAGGAAGAGTTCAGGCTGGCTGCTCAATAAACTTCACTACTAGCTCCATCTCAGGGAACAACAGTACAAGTTCAGTGTTTGGCAGAGGCCCCCTAAGGGCCCACATGGCCTCCACCTCCATTTCCAATATTGTCTTTGATCACTATCTTGTTTATGCCCTTTTATTCCTAAAACTTCCTAACATGAAGGTACACTTTCCAAACTGATTCCAAGGAAGGTGATTTAGTGAGTCTGGCTCAGGTATAGGTATCAATTCTCCCATCTTGGGGGCTCCAACACTCAAGGCTCTGGTAAGTTCCACCTCTATGATCACTTCCTGTCTGGGAGCAAAGCCTGTCATGCCAGTCTCCTGAAGGCATTCTTCTTCACTACCTACCTGCCTCACAACACACCAACATCAGTGCTATTGCTTGTCCCACTGGGCCACACGTGTGGGGATCTTGGGCCTCACAAGGACCTGACTTCTCAAGAGGCCCTAACAGGAAATATGCCTGCAATGTGTTTAAAAAACTATCACCTCACAGCAAGCAGAACTGATGACAAAATGTCATCCATGATATCCAACCTCTAAGACAGCTCTGGGTACACCACTGACACACAGATGTACTATACATTGAGAAAAAACCTATGTAACAGAAACTTCAGTGGCAAGAGATAAAAACAGCCCTAGCCCAGGACCCACTCACCTTGCGTCTCCAGCAGGTTTTGTACCACCTCCTCCAGGCCGACCAGGTAGATAAATTCGTTGTTGGCGGCACTGGGTAGGAAGTTCATCTCTGGGGCAGGGGGCTTGGGCGGGGGGATTTCAAGCAGCGTCTTCTCCAGCTGTTTTCGCAGTGCGAGCTTGGCGGCTGCCTGCCGGCTGGCTGGAGAATCACCAGAAGTGACCACGGAGGTCACACTGGTGGGGGTGGAGTTGCCCTGAGCAGAGGTGGCTGTCGTTCCTTTCAGTGAAGCTGGGGAGGGCTTTTGGGAAACAACAACCTGGTCAGGGTGCTGGGGGTGCCCTGCCATGAAGCAGGCCCTATCACTGCAAGCAAAGCCCAGGTCAGCACCATTAGCTGCACTAATAAGTCCTTGAGAGTGAAATTCCAAACTGCCTGACACCTGTGAGCAACAGGCAGAGGTAGCATTAAACTGTTCACCCTATGAGATGACCCATCATATACACACACTTGTTGAGGCTCAATTGAAATCCAATAAACCACACACACTTTAAATGTTATTTGCTACATTTTGCCTAAAGCACACTCATGAACCAAACCATCATCAAAACCAGGTCAGTGGGTACATTCTCGTCAATGGCCCCATGGCACCAACCCAGACAGCATGACCACCATCCTGGCTCTGCAGCCTGACCCTCATCCTCTCAGCACAGGTCTGGACAGCCTCCTTCCTTGCAGGGATGCAATGATGGATCAAGTGGCACTTGTGACATCTCCTTTGTGAGCATCTTTCTGTGTGTTTATCTGGAGATGCTAATGTTTTAGTCAGCTCACATGTCCTCACTGGGGTTTCAGGAGAGCAGCCCCTACACCAGCCACTCGCCTCTCAACCTCCGCTATTCCTGCACTACTGTATTGTCTTTGGACCCCAGTGGCCTAAGTTCCATAGTCTCTTTGCTCCAGTCCACTCACCCCCAGCTCTGTCAAGTGCTCTCACCAAAACCTGGAGCTGACCACAGCAGTGCCCTTAGCTTCACAAGGCTGAGGACCCTTTTGGAAATCTGAGGAAAGCGGCATACATCATCCCCAGGAAAATGCACATACCTGGTAATTTGCTATACTACATCACAGGGCTCAAGAAGCCCAGGATGCTTTCCCAGGACCTCTACACTCACAGAGGATCTGAGCCAAAAGAGGCTCACCAACACAGAGAATGCCAGCCATTTCAGCACCTTGGCCTGGCCAAACCCCCACTGACCAACCAGACAGTTTCTCTCTGACTCCCTCTTCGGTTCCCACTCCACTTGGAGAACCCGTGCCCCCTGCCAGCTCCACTGTTGCTGGCCTGCTCTCCATCCTCCCGGCATGCTGAGTTGGGAACAGGGTCTGGCACCCCAGAAGAATCTAATCAAGATTTATGGGGTAAATGAACTGCTTGCACAGATCAACCTTTTATTCTGCCAGGACATCCCTACATGGTAGCAGGACTATATCTGATTCCAACTTAGAGGAGGCAGGCAAGAATATACCAGGCCAGTGAAGGCAGAGAAGCTGACTTGCCCATCAGCAAAAAGCCCCTGCAGACCCAGTAATTTTATCTATCAATGAGGTTTTGCTTCCTGCCTGCCAACTTCTTGTTCCATCTTCCTGGCTCCACTGGGTGGGAACAGCCCCATCCCATCTCAGAGGCTGTGTCCAGAATTGAAGGGACTCGTGGATAAGAATAGATGCGCTGGTATTGTGAGGACATTCGTAGACACATGTTCCTCACGTGCTGTCCCTGCAGGGGGAAGGGCAGGGAGGGCTCTGGTGCCCCCCAGCCATCTCCAGGCTCATCAGACATCTCACCTGACCTCATCTATCTCCCAAACCCTGCCTCGCCCAACCCCTCAGACTCCCTAAGTCTTGGTTCAGGTCTGCACTCCTCACTCTCAGCAACTCTCCATATCTGGTATGTGGCAGATTCAAACACAGGACTCCTGCCTGTGATCTTTATTTATTTTATTTTATTTTATTTTATTTTTTTAATTTTATTTATTCATTTTAGAGAGGAGAGAGAGAGAGAGAGAGAGAGAAGGGGGGAGGAGCTGGGAGCATCAACTCCCATATGTGCCTTGACCAGGCAAGCCCAGGGTTTCGAACCGGCGACCTCAGCATTTCCAGGTCGACGCTTTATCCACTGCACCACCACAGGTCAGGCTCCTGCCTGTGATCTTCATACCTGACAGACCCCAAGGAGCTCAAGTACAAACCCTTTAGGTATGGGGTATATAAGGCCTCACCTGGCTCTGAGGGAACAGGCAGGTCACACTGCATAACCCCACTGTATCCCAAGACCACAGGCCCTTTTAGGAGCAGCTGCATGGCACACTCCCCACGTTGGCATAGCAGAGCCCTCACCTGCGGGATGTTGACGAGCAGACTGGTGTTGGGGACATTGGCGACACGGATAAGGCCCTGCTGAATGATCCTCTGCCCCTGGATTTGCACATTGGGCACAGATGCCCGGGGGGCCAGAAGAAGTGGTGGTGGCCCCGTGCTGGAATGTTGTCTGATATTGTGGATTTGCTGTGGGATGGGGACAAGACAATGAGGAACAATGGAAGAAGGTATAGGCAAAGGGCTAAAATCCACTGTCCCAAGCCTGAGGACTAAAAAGTATCATTCTTGCAAGGTGAAAGGTTGCTTTGGGCTGCCTGGCCGTACTCCTGTCCCAAGGATGCCCTACTCACCTGGGCCCCTCTGACAAGTGGAGGCATGATGACCTGTGAGCTTGCCTGCATCCCCAGCTTTGAGGACACCTGCTGCCCACCACGGACCAAGGGAGGTGGGATGACACTGCCAGGCATTCGAGTCGAAGAGGTCTGTCAACAAAACCAACCCCCAGATCTTACACAGTTGTTTTAAACAAAGGTTTGCTTTTGGATTTTTTTGCTTTGTTTTGTTTCTTGTTTTCCAAGTGAAAAGAAGGGAGGCAGAGAGACAGACTCCTGTATGCACCCCAACCAGGATCCACCCAGCAACCCGTTGGTAGCTGATGCTCTGCGTATCTGGGGCTCTGCTCACAACTGAGCTATTTTTAGCGCCTGAGGTGGAGGCTCCATGGAGCCATTCTCAGTGCCTAAAGTCATCCTCAGTGCCCCGTGGCCAAAGTGCTGGAACCAATCCAGCCATAGCTATGGGAGGAAAAGAGAGAGAAAGAGAGAGAGAGAGAGAGAGAGAGAGAAAGGGGAGTGAGGGGGGTGGAAAAACAGATGATTGCTTCTCCTGTGTGCCCTGACCGGGAATCAAACCCAGGACATCCACCCGTGGGCCGATGCTCTACCACTGAGCCAACCAGCGAGAGCCAGTTTGTTATTTTTGTAAAAGCACATTCTCATTAACAAAAAAAGAAGAGAGCAATAAAAAAAATACACAAAAACAAGGAACATGAACTCCAACAAGAACCTTGTAAACCAATTAAGACACAGACCCCACCACAGCAAGAGTCCAGCCAACCAGGACTGGAGCTGCTGCTTGCTGGTATGAGCTGGGAGCTCAGGCCTGTTTGAGGGGGAACTGGGACCCTGTCCAGATCTCAGTCCTGTGGCTGGGAACAAGAACTTTGCCTGTGAAGAGAGGAGGCTGGAAGTCTCACTGGGATAAGACCCCAAGACCATTGGGAGACTCTGGATAAAGGAAGTCCAGTCTGTCTAGGCATTGGTGTGATGTGATTTTTATTTTTTACGATGTCATTGGTGGCCTAGTTTGGGAACATGAACGTAATTTATTCTGGGGCCGCCAGCAAAAAAACCTCACCCAGTCTAATCAAAAGGAATAGGCAGCCTCTTGCAGGGCTGCTCAGGAGACCGATGAAGAGGGAACACTTACCTGAAGTGATGGCTTGCCTGAAGGAATGGTCTGGGTGCCCCGTACAAGTGGGGGAGGGGTGGTCACTATGCTCCCAGCAGAGCCTGTGGGCTGCAAGAGAGCAGGACACTCAGAAAATTAGCCACCAGTCCTACCCCCTGCCCCACCATAATTCAGATGGAGTAGGATGGGTTTTTTCTTCCTTTTCTAAAGGTACTAAGCTCAGGAAATTTTGCTTCTAGCCTGTTAAATGACTCTTATCTATCTGCATCAGGAAGTGACACGTTCAAAATGGGCAGAGGAGAGGTTTTGTTTAGTTTTTACATTTTATTTATTGACTTTTAGAGGAGGGAAAGAAAAAAAAAAGTTGCCCTGGCCAGCTGGCTCAGCGGTAGAGCGTCGGCCTGGCATGCGGGGGACCCGGGTTCGATTCCCGGCCAGGGCACATGGAGAAGCGCCCATCTGCTTCTCCACCCCCCTCCTTCCTCTCTGTCTCTCTCTTCCCCTCCCGCAGCCAAGGCTCCATTGGAGCAAAGATGGCCCGGGCGCTGGGGATGGCTCCTTGGCCTCTGCCCCAGGCACTAGAGTGGCTCTGGTCGCGGCAGAGTGACGCCCCGGAGGGGCAGAGCATCGCCCCTGGTGGGCGTGCCGGGTGGATCCCGGTTGGGTGCATGCGGGAGTCTGTCTGACTGTTTCTCCCCGTTTCCAGCTTCAGAAAAATACAAAAAAAAAAAAAAAAAAAAAGAAAAAGTGGGGGGGGGAGAAACAGGAAGCATCAACTTATAGTAGTTACTTCCTATATGTGTCTTGACCGGGCAAGCCCAGGGGTTTGAACCAGCGACTTCGGTATTCCACGTCAACGCTTTACCCACTGTGACACCACAGGTCAGAGAGGAGAGCTTTTACAGCACTCACCACCCCCTGGAAACTCCTGACATCATCCTGTAGTTCAGGTGCTGGCTCTGCCCTTCAGGAGGCAGGAAGAGCTGACAATGGGAAAGGACCTAACTCCTAGACAGATTAATGCCAGGAAAACAACATATTCCACTAGGGAAGGGGCAGTGACAGACTTGGGTCACTTTACCATGTCTTCAACAACTGACAAGAAAACAAATAATAGGCAGGCTCTGTCCACTCGGAGATTAACAAATGCCAGGCCACAACAAATGAGTCTTGTCCCATCTTCTTGGGGATAAATGTTCTACATACACTGTCAGCCTTCCTGCTGACATGTATTCACTTTTCTGGTTTAGTGGCAGTGGTTACAATAAAGGCAGCTGCATCATCAACCACGAACCTTCCCAGAACTCCAATAAAATAAACATGAACTTGCCCTACATGGTGAGCTGTGCTCAAAGCAGCACCACAAAGAGTCTTGGGCACTAGAGGAGACAGAAGGAGCTCCAGGACAGGGCCTCTGTCCACAACCCCACTGCAGCCTCTGCTGGCCAGCACAGTCATCCACAATATAGAAGGCCTTTCTGGAAACAAACTCAGGAAGAGATCTGAATTTAGAAGTGTGCTTCCAGCAGCCTTACACATCTATCTGCTTTCCCACTCTCCTTGATGCTTTTACAGGATGTAAGTTTTATGTACTCATATCTGGAACATTCTAGACCAAGGAGAACTCTGATATTCTTTTAGCTAAATCCATAGTGAAAATTTGAGTCTCCAAGTTTCTATTCAGACCTTGGCCCTTATGCCCCCAAGGAAATCTGTCCCCCATGACCAGCCTGACCAGCCTTTCCACCCCCAGCTCGTAAAAGCTTCCATTGACTGCTGAGGAAGGTAAAGACTTGCACAAACCTTCTGGGCAGTGGTTTCCTTTTGTATTTGACTCTGCCGCAACTTTTTCAATAAAACGAGTTTTGCTTCTTCTAACCGTAACTCTTCTTTCAGCTGTTTAATCATCCTTTCTCGTTCTTCAGGACTGCTTTTCTGCAAGTGTAAGAGAACAGGGTTGAGAGGGAGGTCTGGAGGCCAGGAGCACAGGCCTTACTCGTGAGCTGCACTCAGGGATGCCGTCGGGTGGTGTGGTCCCCAGCATGGGGACAAGGCTCACCATGAGGACCTCGGTGCTGGTCTCCTGCATGACCTCTTTCGGAAGCCCGTTCACCCGCGGGCTCACAGGCTGCTCACTGTCGGAGAGCACAATCACATCAGGCGAGGGGGCTCTCTTCTCGGACTTCATGTCACTGTTGAGCAGGGATAGTGGTTGTTACCAGAGCACTCTGACTCTGCTGGACACTGTTTTCCTGAGCCCCATACTCACACCCTCCAGATGCCCAGATTTAAACAAAGACACAGCAAGGAGGTGGCAAGCACACTGCTCTACCAGTGGCAACCTCTCTCTTGTGTCTTCCCTGATGGGCTCCCCACAACCCTCCCAGTATGCCTTCTCTTACTGTACTCACCATGCAGTACCCCAAACCACCAGTGAAGGGCTGTGCCTCTCCCACTTGGTTCTATTCTTGGTGCCCACCTGTGTCTCCAAGGATTAGAACACCTATATGTCTGTGGATGACACAGACATTTTGGAAAACACCACCACTCTTTTCTCTATCCTGTGGCTAGGCGTTGAATTAAAACCACTTGGTCCTAGCACTGGCTGGATGGCTTACTTAATTGATTAGAGTATCATCCCAATGTGCAGAAGTTGCCAGTTTGACCCCAGGTCAGGGCACATAGTTCCTGTTTCTGTCTCTCTCTCTCTCCCTTCCTCTCTCTCTAAAACCAATAAAATAAACATAAAAAAATAAAACAAACAAATGGTTGGCTGAGGCTGCCTGCTGGATAGTCCTTTCTGGGCCACATGTGGCCTCTTCATACTTCCAGTGGCAACGTGGCAATAGTGGCTGCATGTTTTGAAATAGATAGAACATGGAACACATTTTATCTTGCAGATCTGGGTTCTTTTCATCCACCTTATCTCCTCAAAACTGGTTTCCAGCAAACCCCTCTCCCCATGCTCTAACAGCAGGAGGACTAGTCCAGTGCCAAGGTGACCCCTGCCCATTGCTCTCTCGCCCCTTATCCCAATCTTGACCAGTCACAAACCCCCTAAGATTTGTGCTGAGGGCACAATGTAAACTTTCTCTTAAGATCTGGTCTCAATACTTCTGATGAAAGGAACAGATTCTTCTTTCTGTCTGCAGCAAAACTAGCAAAGGAACAAACATGTCTGCTAGGTGGCACTGTTACCCAGAGAATAAACTTGATGAAGTTAACTAGGAGTATTATCTCAAAGCTGTTCCACTCCTTCCACTATGTATCCCAGCTAAGCAGAAACAGTTATAGATTAAAAATTGGTGCTTAACGGCCCATTAAACCAAGTTTTGTTCCTGGTAGTAAGCTGCATATTCGCAAAGAACCAGACGCTGAGAGTTTGCCGACTCCCCCTGGACCCCCAACCTTGATCCAGGCTAGTCCTAATCCCACCTCCCAGAGCTGCATGGCAGCTGTACCTTAACACTCCAACCCTGATCTGATTTAGCCAGCACAGCTGCTAGTTGGCCTCTCACAAGAGACCAGGGTAGTGGACAAAAAGGCACCCATTTCAAGGTATACAACCCCTCACTGGGGTTATCAGCCCACATTCTCAAGTCCAGAAACTGGCTGCTGTTTATAAAAGTAATCCAGGACATCTCGCTCAGGAAGGTCTCAGTAAACCAAAAACCAATGCAATTTAGGAATTGCCGCTTTTTCAAGTCTCTGTCTCTGTTGGCTGCCCAATCAGACCAAAATCAACTTCCAAGGTGACCATGGACTCCATTTCCAGGTTTTCTGGATGTGCATACAGACACCAAGAGCATGCAAGGCCCCCAGCACAGGAGCTGTGGCACTGGCCCCTGCCCAGGTGGGCTCCCAGGTGGCTGTACACAAGCAGAGCAGCAGCTCAGGCAGAACCACACCTAGATTTACAGATTGTAGGCGCTTCCTAAGAAAATGTGTGCTGAGACCAGGGTGATCTACAGGGATTTATCACTTATTTTATTGAGAGCATGTACTTCTTCAGAGGGTGAGATGTCTTGAAAAAAACAAAACAAAACAAAAAACTGAAATTTGCCTGAGGGAAGAGAGCAGGGTGAGGGAATGAGACCATCTGGAAGCTGAAGCTCCCAGAGATAGCCACTCTGACCACAGCATTCCCAGGTCCCCCACCTTGGACTGACATTAATCAATAACTCGTCCAAGAGATGACATCACCTCCTATCAAAGATCACTCAGCATCCCAGCAGGGAGTGAACCTCCTGTATGCTAATCAGGCCACCCAAAAGTCATGTGACAAAAGCAGTTCCTTCCTTTGTCATGTGATCCTTTAACTGTGCCTTCCAACGTGAAAACCATGGCAACAGCTAGTTCTTACCGGTTTGTGACAAGCAGCCTTCATTTTGAAAAGTAAGGTAGGGCTCAGGTACTGTCAGAAAATGGAGGCACCCAAATTCACCCTGGAGCTGCCAGGTTGGCAGGCACTTCCCGTGTGTGGTGCCCACCCACATAGACTATAGTATATTATAGAGATTGGGTCACCTCTTCAAAACTTTCCTAAGCTCCATCTTAAGTAAAGATTCTTCAAGTCTCTCAGTTCCTTCCCAGAAAGTTCTTTTAATTCAAGGAAAAGAACACCTCTCTTTGATACAAGACCAAAATCAACATGGGCATTCTTTTTTAGAAATTGTTTTAAATTACAGAACCATTTAAGCTAGGAGAACAAAAGCAGAGGAAATCTAGCACAACATGCTAGGGGGACAGTGGTATGGCCAAGTGTACTTCCTTCAGTTCACGGCAGCCACCCAGGCACCAAGTTTATTTGGAAGCTATATAATTTCAGGGCAAATCTGATTAAGCCCATCCTGCCCATCTTGGGAAACTTTATGTAAAATACTATGATTAAAAGATTTTTTTAAAAATTGATTTTAGCCTGACCTGTAGTGGCACAGTGGATAAAATGTCAACCTGGAACACTAAGGACACCAGTTCAAAACGCAGGGCTTGCCCCATCAAGGCACATACAAGAAATAACAACTACAAGTTGATGCTTCCTGCTCTTTCCCCACCCCAACCCCACTGCCTTCCCCTCTCTCCTCTCTGTAAAATCAATAAATAAAATCTTAAAAAAAAAAGATTGATTTTAGAGAGACAGAGAAAGGGGGGAGGGGGAAGAGTAGAGAGAGACAGGGAAGGAAGGGAGGGAGGGGGAGAGAGAGAGAGAGAGAGAGAGACAAGGAGAGAGGCATTCGTTTTGTTCCATTTAGTTGTGTATTCACTGGCCGCTTCCCGTATGTGCCCTGACCAGGGCCTGAACCCACAACCTTGGTGTTTTGGGACAATGCTCTAACCCAGTGGTTAGCAAACTCAGTCAATAGAGCCAAATATCAACAGTACAACGATTGAAATTTCTTTTGAGAGCCAAATTTTTAAAACTTAAACTGTAGGTAGGTACATTTCTTATCGAGGTAGCGCCCACATTGGTATTTTGTGGAAGAGCCACACTGAAGGGGCCAAAGAGCTGCCAACCAGGGCTCTAACCAACTGAGCTAATCAGCCAGGGCCTGTGTCCAAATGATTTTACCTGACCTATGAAAATCCCTGGAAGCAGGCCAGGCTCTTATCAGTGAAAATGGTCTCACCACCTTCTCCCCCTAGGGCAGGCTCTGGCTAAACAAATACAAAAATTGCCTGCTAGGAACTTTCCTCAAGTTTTCTGGAGAGAAGACCAGCATTCTAAACTTAACTTATGACAGAATCCTGCATCCACAATGTAAGGTTACTGTCCCAGCTATTCACCAGCCAGCAGTCAGTGTAAGGTTAATATCTAGTGTCCTCTCAACCCCGGCCCAAGCCAGGGGAAGCAGTCTAATTGAAGGAACACAGAAACTGTCCTCAGCAGCTCTGACATTTGTTACTCTCTGAATGAGCCTGCCTGCAGCTGAAGAAGGAGTCTTCATCCATACTCATTCATTCATTCATTCATTCATTCATTCAATTCTTTATTTGCTGAACGCCCACCCTAGAAGTATGTATAGTTCCAGGTAGTGGGGATAAACCTCTGGATAAAATGTGGTTCTGTCCTTAGGACCTACCATGGGGGACAGGACTACTTACCTATCTCAGCTCAAGAGAAGCTAGGGCAGCTTCTCCAGGGCTTATAGAAATGTAGCATCTTGCTAACCTAGACCTGCTCAATCAAAGCCTACATTTTGTTAACAAGATCTCTGAGATTCCTGCACACACTAGGGAAGCTGGGATTGACCGTGGACTCAATAAGGCCTCACTCAGGACAAGAAATTCTTCCTTAGGGTTAGCAGCAACTACACCCTGCCAGACCCTTCTCCGCATCTCTCCAGCCCCACAGCTGGGTACAGAAGCAGCTAGCTGCTAGTTGTGGTTACAGGTGGGCTGAGGAGTTGCTAGATAGCACCAGCCTCACCTGCTCCTTCTGCAAACCCCTACCTGGACCCCAGGACAAGCTTCTTATGCCTCTTACCCACCCACCTTACCCAGCCCCACCAGTCTCTCCAGCCTCTATAACATGGGCTCATCTAGCTGTGATCTCCTACCTTTACCACCATTCCCACACCTCCAAACCACCCTTGTGAGCCCCAACTAACACTTCAAGATGCACTTCCTTCCCATGCCCCAACCCCTGTAGTGGCATCAGTGCTCCCACAGTATGGGTGCCTAGGGAAGCTACCCTTAGCCCTGCCTACCACTGTCCATCCTGGGGATGGGAGCTCAGGGCAGAACTCTAGGTGATCCACTTAAGGGCAGCACAGGCCTGAGTAGAGCACTTCCACCAGCAACCAGCTCCCTCCATCCTCACTCCAGTAAAATCATCCAAGTAAAGTGCCTCCATCTTCCCACACAGTGCTAGTATGGCAGCCTCACTCCAGTCAGCCCACACTGTCATTGCCCATTAGACAAGGAGTTCTCCCATCTCAAGCTGGGGCTGCAAGACATCATAGAACAGCAGCCAGAGTCCCATGACCCTACTTGGAGCCTGTCCCTAGAAGGCCCGTGTACTGCAGCTCCCATGGTAACAGGGTGACCCAACAAGCAAAGGGCAAAAAGACGGGTCTAGTCCTGATGTGATACTGTGGACCGAGAAGACTGGGTGAGGCTTCCCAACTCCCTAGATCCAGAAGAACAAGAATCTCCTCCTAGTGCCACGCTGGATAGGGGTGGCAGGAAGGCCACAGTGCCTCCTCTCAGAGCTTTTGGCTGTGCTCACAAAGGCCTACTGTGAGTGGGCACTGTGCACCAAGCTTGCACACTGGGGAAGTTGGAGGTGGGGGAGGTTTGCTGTTGTACTCCCACAAAACTGCCTGTGGTCTAAATTGGCTCTGCTTCTTGCAAGTGAGGAGCCTAGGGCAGGACACTTCTCTCTCTGTACCTCCTATAAGGACAGGGACAAGGGTTATGGCCTGGCTACCCTTCAGAGTTGCTGGGCGAGACTCAAGATAGCCTAGGAGGCTGTCAAGACAGCCAGGGCCCCAACCTTTCCTGAAACACTAAGGGGCTGCTCACCATAAATGTAGGCTTGGCACACATCAGACATTGAGGTAACTTTCAAATATTCTCAAACCTGGGAAGGCAGAGATTGTGTCTATTGTGAACTGCTGTGTCCCAGCATGGCCTGGCACATTGGGTGCTTAGGCAACAGGGTGGGCACATGCCCATTTCCTCTTCTTTCTGGTACCTGGTTCCAGGATGGGGTCTGAGTTCATAAGGAACCAACAATACCCGTACAGTGACTGATAACCTTACATATACGGGTGGCTACATCCACAGGCACAGACAGAGATGCTGTTTTGCTCAAGGATGTGCAAATTCACTTAAAAGAATTTCTGAATTCTGTGTCATTTGTCATTTCAGGAAACAGGCTCTGGAAATCCAACCTCTAGCCTGTGAGTCCAGGACTTTGGTGGATGTTAGAGGTAGCCCTAATACTCATGGTTGATAAAACCCTGTACAGAGAACCTATGCTCTACCCTGATAAGGCTAAGGCCATAAGCCCAGCCATCAGGGCTCTGTGGAGGCAGCTTATTCCAACTGAATCCATGTCTGTGCTCACACCCCCATCAGTCCTATCCCATGACCTGGACTGGTTTGTTTGTTTTTTTGTGTGTGTTTTTCTGAAGTTGGAAACGGGGAGACAGTCAGACTCCCGCATGTGCCCGACCGGGATCCGCCCGGCATGCCCATCAGGGGGCGATGCTCTGCCCATCTGGGGCACGGCTCTGTTGCATCCAGAGCCATTCTAGCGCCTGAGGCAGAGGCCATAGAGCGATCCCCAGCGCCCGGGCCAACTTTGCTCCAATGGAGCCTCGGCTGCGGGAGGGGAAGAGAGAGACAGAGAGGAAGGAGGGGGGAGGAGGGGAGAAGCAGACAGGTACTTCTCCTGTGTGCCCTGGCTGGGAATCGAACCTGGGACTCCTGCACGCCAGGCCGGACCTGGGCTGGTTTTGTGGCTTGCTCTCTAAACTGCAGGAATGTGGAGGAAGCAATACCGAGCACTTTCAAGGACAGGTCACAGGAACCTTGCAGTTTCCTCTTAGGTCCCTACAGTGAGTGCTGGGGGTCGGGGGGGGGGGGGGTTCTAAGTACCCTGGTATAGATAGGATGGCAAGCTAGCTTCGTGGAAAGAAGGTCTATGAGAGTCACAGAAACAGTCATGGAGACGGGCCTAGCCATCCAACGTAAGTGACAAACCCACCAGACACATCCAGCTCAGCTGATGTGGAGCTGCAAGGACAAGAGCCCAAAAAGCAGTGCACGGCTGGGATTAGCCAACCAGCAGACCCAACAGACAATTCCACACTAATACATCATTACTTTAAATCACTAAGATAATGATGCCAACAGGGAGCCAGCCCACACCATGGTAACTCCTTCTCCTCCCCGAGACTGTCCCCAAGCCTAGACGCGCTATCCTGGGATAGAGTAGGGAGAGACAAGGGGATTAAGAAAAGGTTTTTCCCAATGGCCACTCCTGCTGACCCTCAAAGCTCCCCAAAGGGACCGGTACAGTTCTCCACACACAGGGGCTACCTGTGACAGATTCAGACTTGGGATAAGATGGACGTGAAGTTCCAGAAGACCTGGCAAGAGACCAAAGCTGCACAACAAAGGGGGTGAGGACAAAGTCCTAAAGGAAAAGAGGGTCATCCTCAGGCCAGGGAGCCACTACAGTTTCAGATACAACCTGGAGTGGTATTCAAGTCAAAGCCAGAAGAAATTCTATTCTACATACTTAATCTAATGAGCACCCCCACACACACACACAATTCTAGAAACACTTCTAGGAAAGTTCTACAAGAGAGAAAATAAGAGTTGTTGCCAGATCCCAGGCAGTCCTACACCAACAGGCATCATCTCACTGGCAGGCCTCTGTGAACTGAGTGTCTGGACAGACACACTTCTCAGACCCTATCATGGCCACCTGGGTGTGGTGGCTGCTCACTGGGACCCCACAATACCCCACTCTCCTTTTCCCAGGGGTGCCATTCACTCAGAGACATTTGATGTGATTAGAAAGGAAACTTCGTTGCACAGACATAGACTGTGCCTCAAAGCCCAAGTCCTGCCTGCCCAGAGGAGGGGAGTGTGCCTGGTCTCCCCAGGCCCTGGAGCCATGAAGCCCACACACTTCCCACCCCTCTATTTGAATCCCTTCTTGGCATCCATGGCCACTTCTCCCAGCACTGTAACTTGACACCCTATTGGCTAGGATTATCAAGAGAAAAGCCTACTTTGTGGGGGCCAGGATGTCAGAACACATTTTGCTTCTTGGTCACAGAGGCCGTAAAGGTGAGCAGCTGTGGTGGGGTTTTTGAAACCCAGCTATCATTTTTCCTGGAGACATCAGATCCAACCATCACGCTGGGATTCCATTATGGTGTGCCCTGCCACAGCTACAGCTGAACATTCAGGAGAAAAGGAGAGAACATGTGTGCCCAAGATCTGGCCTGTGAGCCCATTCCCCCCTTTTAGGGCCCCCAGCACAGAGGCAGGAAGTCCCAAGGCATGTAGCAGGAGCAGAAGGACACTGTGTCATCAACAAAGTCAAGAGACATTCAGCCTGTCTTGCTGGGTCTCCTTCTAGGAATACAAAAACCCTAAGAGTCACAGAGCCTGGTGAGGGAAGCCAAGAGGACCTTACTGTGACTAGAAGCAGTGATTGGGGCAGTTCTGGAGGCATACAGACTCACCAAGAGTTGTAGAGATAGCCAAGGGGGAGCAAAAGTGGAGCTCCTGGGCCAGCAGCAGGCAGCCGTCCCATGGAAAGACCCCAATACCAAATGGCAAGGGGCAGCCTGCAGGTCCAGCTCTCATCCAAGGAGGTCACTGCAACATGTCCCTGATGACAGCCAATTTGTCCAGCCAGGACCCAACACCACCAGAAAGGTTAAATCCAATTTAGCACATACTGTTCAGAAAATTCAGGAAGGGGCACTTGTTAGAAATAACCACAGTCATAAACTGAAAAGCTGATCTGGCCCTGGCTAGTTAGCTCAGGCAGTTAGAACGTCATCCCAAAATGTCAAGGTTGTGGGTTCGATTCTGTCAGGGTACATACTGGAAGGAACCAATAAATGTACGACTAAGCGCAACAACAAATGAATGCTTCTGTCTTTGTCTTGTTAAAAGCAACCAATAGATAATAATTTAAAAAAAAAAAGCTGATCTAGGTCAATTCTGGAAAATCACCCAGGATACGCACTGATCCTTTATAATAGCCATTCCTGTGCCAACCACCAAGATGCATGCTTCCATCTAATCCTATCAACTGCTCGACTATCTATAGGTGAGTAACAGTCTGAAGGGAGTGACCTCCCCAGGTCACATGCCTGCGGCCTGCAGACAGTATAGGGTGGGAGAGAATGGGTCCCACGTGATTTTCAACTGATGCCAAACACCATTTCTGTACTAGAGTAAAGAGAAAAACGGGTTTTTTGGGGGTTTTTTGAGACACAGAGAGAGAGGCAGAGAGAGGGACAGATAGGGACAGACAGGAAGGAAGATATATGAGAAGCATCAATTCTTCATTGAGGTACCTTAGTTGTTCAACAATTGCTTTCTCATATGTGCCTTGACTGGGAGGCTACAGCAGAGTGAGTGACCCCTGGCTCAAACCAGCAACCATAGGGTCATGTTTATGATCCTACCCTCAAGCCAGCGAACCTGCGCTCAAGCTGGTAAGCTCAGGGTTTCAGACCTGTGTCCTCTGCATCCCAGTCCAACACTCCATCCACTTTGCCACTGACTGGTCAGGCAGAAAAAGTGTTTTTTATTCATACTTGAAGGATCCTAGACAACCGCTAGCATCCATATGTCAAATCCCTGAGGTGACAAAAAGATGACAGTGAGGACTTACATAGGGTCCTCGAACTTGACTGGGAAACAACTATCACTACATATGGACTACCATCTACCTGAGAAAATTGGGTAGGGTTCTGGCACTTGAAAATCCAGGTTCCTAAAGCATGAGAGTCCTGGAAGAATGAAAGAAAAACAAATGCCAAATTCGGACTGTTGGCCACAGCCAACAATGCCACCATCCCTTCCTTCCTCTGGTCTCGACCACATGCTCAGCCTGTCTTCCACCAGGGAGGACATGATGAGAACCCAGGAGCACTCTCCAGCTTGAAAAGGGACTCCAGACATCAGATAAACCCAATGCACCTCTTGGTAGGCCAGCTTCCTCACCAACATACAACAAAAGAGTCACCTGTGTGCAGGTGGAAATCACACACAAGAAATAAACAGCTTGCAATGACCACAAACATTGTGATAAATGGAAAGTGCATGCTTTGCCTGGAAATTTCCTGTCTCCCTTTAAATAACTATTTCACACTGCTGGATCTTCCCCCATCTTGCTCTGGCAAATCCTTTCAGGCTCAGCTTTCTCCCAACCCCAACCAGACCAGCTTCTCTAAAGCCCAGCAGCCACGGACTCAACATAAGCCAGCCACTCAGGTTATACAGAAGAACCAGGAGGGCTGGGTGCACCTCTGTGGCTTTGGGAACCTGGCCCCACACTTCAGTGAATGAATACCGCTGACGTCAAGAGGTTGTTTTGAAATGTAAAAGGTAGGCCCTGGCCGGTTGGCTCAGTGGTAGAGCGTCAGCCTGGCGTGCGGAAGTCCCGGGTTCGATTCCCGGCCAGGGCACACAGGAGAGGTGCCCATCTGCTTCTCCACCCCTCCCCCTCTCCTTCCTCTCTGTCTCTCTCTTCCCCTCCCGCAGCCGAGGCTCCATTGGAGCAAAAGATGGCCCGGGCACTGGGGATGGCTCCTTGGCCTCTGCCCCAGGCGCTAGAGTGGCTCTGCTCGCGATAGAGCGATGCCCCAGATGGGCAGAGCATCGCCCCCTGGTGGGCGTGCCGGTCGGGGACATGCGGGAGTCTGTCTGACTGCCTCCCCGTTTCCAGCTTCAGAAAAATACAAAAACAAAAACAAACAAACAAAAAGCAAAAAAAAGAAATGTAAAAGATACCAAAAAATGCATCTACTCAAAAGACAGTGCCCCACTTCTCTTCCAGATCCTCACAGAATGCAATGTGTACACTCAAAACAGCCCCATCACTTTTTCTGCTCTGGATCGATTCATCTGGCCACCCACCCTGTACCTGGAGGTCCCTGGGGTCAAGGTCCCAGGCTGAGAGTTTCTCTTCCTTCCACTGTCTGACCCCAGCAGGCCATCAATGGCTCTGCCCACTCAAGATGATGAGAAATAGTCCACCTGTGCTCCTCTGCATCACACTGGGATACTAGTGGTTCCCCAGCATGGTCGCTGGGACCCCTCCAGGGACTCTGCAGGTTGTTGTAAAAGAGACAAACATCTGTCTTTTTCTCCAAGTTGGGAAACAGTGCCAAACTGTGCCAGGATTCAGTGTTGTCTTGCTACAGGCAACGCCCTTATGAAGAAGGACAAGCTGTTAATTGTATTAAACCTAAGCCTTGAGTTCATGTCTTTTTAATATTCTGTGACAAGATAAACATTTCTGCTGCTTGAAGGAAAGACTAACAGACACACTGTGGTTATTCAAACTTAGACGTTTGGCAGACATGTTCTTCAAAATGGTCGAAATAAAACCTGTCATTTCTAACAGTAATCACCACCAATGATGAAGTTTGAGCTTCCAATAAGAAAATACAAAATTTTGGAAAACTGTGTTTGCTGCTATGACCTCAACAGTTTCTCAAAATATCAGAGAAGAGACTAATCTGATTCTGCAATACTGAAAATGAAATGTGTCAGTATAATTGACCCTTGAACTCAGGGGTTAGGGACACTGACCCCTCCATTGTCAAAAATCCACATGTAACTTTTGACTTCCCAAAACTTTACTAATAGCCTACTGTTTGCTGGATGCCACACAGATAACATAGTCAATTAATACATATCTTGTATGTTATATATACCCCAGATCAGTGTTTTTCAACTACTGGTCTATAGACTGCTGTCAGTCTGTGAAAGAGTTAAGCACTCTGATGTAGTTTGAATACTATAATAAAATCTATACTCATCATACATCAGGGTGCTTAACTCTTTTGTGAACCAGCACAAATTTCTAGTGGACTGGCACTGGTCCATTAACTGGTAGTTAAAAAACAGTCATAGACTGTATTCTTATAATAAAGTAAGCTAGAGGAAAAGGTCAAGAAAACTATAAGAAAAAGACATTTACAATACTGAACATTACCTAATGAAAAACATCCATGTATAAGTAGACGCACAGTGCAAACCCATGTTGTTCAAGGGTCAACTGTATTTGAAAAATCTCTGGGCCCTGGCCGGTTGGCTCAGTGGTAGAGCGTCGGCCTGGTGTGCAGGTGTCCCAGGTTCGATTCCCAGCCAGGGCACACAGGAGAAGCGCCCATCTGCTTCTCCACCCTTCCCCCTCTCCTTCCTCTCTGTCTCTCACTTCCCCACCTGCAGCCAAGGCTCCATTGGAGCAAAGTTGGCCCGGGCGCTGAGGATGGCTCTGTGGCCTCTGCCTCAGGCACTAGAATGGCTCTGGTTGCAACAGAGCGATGCCCCAGATGGGCAGAGCATCGCCCCCTGGTGGGCATGCCGGGTGGATCCCGGTTGGGCTCATGAGGGAGTCTGTCTGACTGCTTCCCCATTTCCAACTTTAGAAAAATACAAAAAAAAAAGAAAAAAGAAAAATCTCTGTAACTCAGGAAACTATACTGCTCACAAAAATTAGGGGATGTTTCAAAATAAATATGAAGTAATAAAAAAAAAAGCATTTAATTTTTTTCTTCAATTAAACAAGATCAGAAAAGCAAACAAGGCCCTGGCCGGTTGGTTCAGTGGTAGAGTATCGGCTCAGTGTGTGGAAGTCTCAGATTCGATTCCCAGTCAGGGCACACAGGAGAAGCACCCATCTGCTTCTCCACCCTTCCCCCTTTCCTTTCTCTCTGTCTCTCTTCTCCTCCCACAGCCAAGACTCCACTGGAACAAAGTTGGCCCAGGCGCCAAGTATGGCTCTATGGTCTCTGCCTCAGGCGCTAGAATGGCTCCGGTTGAAATGGAGCAACATCCCAGATGGGCAGAGCATTGCCCCCTAGTGGGCATGGATCCCAGTCAGGCGCATGCGGGAGTCTGTCTCTCTGCCTCCTGGCTTCTCACTTCAGAAAACAATACAAAATAAAAGAAGAAAAAAAAAAGCAAATGACAAGTCAAAGAAAGTTGTTTCATTATGCAAATGGGATGCAAAACCAACTTTTATTTCATTAGTGGAAATGCACTATACAAAAGGCTGAAAGTACTGGAGTATCTGTACGTTTCCTGATCCTCTGATTTTTGTAAGCAGTGTAGTATCTGCTAATGTTCAATGGGACTACAAAAATCAAACACGAATAAGAAATCAGAAGAGACAAATTTCCCAGGCAGAAGAATATCAAATAATTCGTGCAGATACTGCACCCTTGAGAGGAGAATATGACTCCCTACCTTTTGGGGCGGGCTGTAAATAGTGACTTCCTTGTAAAGGGAACAGCACAGAAAAAAAAAAGGGAAGAAAGAAGCATTACAGGAGACAACTGACAGACCTGCCTCAGCCAGGGGAACAAGGTCAACATTAGCGAAAAGTTACACTGATGGCATGTGCTCTGGCCATGATGTACCACTAAGAAGGGTGCCTCACCTCTTTGGTCCTCCTCAACCCTCAACACATCCCAATTGAGGATATCCTACGAAATACCTCACTAGTTTTTAAAACTGTCAAGGTCATCAAAGTAAGGAAGTTGGAGACCCTATCTTAGCCTAGAAGAGCCTAAGGACACTAAATGTAACATGGATCCTGGGACAGAAGAGGTAAAAAAAAAGAAAATCTAAATGGATTGTTGGGTTCCAGTAACCTACTAACAATGGGAAGAATTGAGTACAGTGTGCAGAAAAAAATCTTTGCAACTTTTCTGTTAAATCTAAAATAAACTTAAAATTAAAGATTTATTATTAATATTTCTTTTAAAAAGACTATCCAAAGTGCAAGAAAGACTGATGGACTTTAATGTAACTGAGTACAAGAACTTCACTAAAGTGGTTTCAGAGTGTACAGTGCAACTAACAGGGAGAGGCCACTTTGTGTTTTCATGTCGCATTAAAGAAAGAAATACACAAATATCCAGAAAGACTAACCAAACACACCCATGATCAACTGCTTCTCTGTGTGACGCTGGGTTTTCTTCACCTGCCTCATCCCTAATAGCACATCACACAGAACTGAATGCAGAAGAGATATGTGAATCCAGCTATTTACTAAGCCAAGTAAGTATTAAAGAAATCTGCAAAATACTATAGTTACTTCTCATAAAAAATGTTACCCTTAGCCAGTTAGCTCAGTCCGTTGGGAGTACCATGCCCAAATGCCAAGGTTGCAGGTTCAATCCCCAGTGAGGGCACATACGGGAAGCAATCAATGAATGCCCACTAAGTGGAACAACAAATGAATGGTTCTCTCTCTCCCTTCCTCCCTCTCCCTTGCTCTATGATCTCTAAAATCAATAAATTTTTCAAAAATTTATGCTATCATGTAATAATTGATTTATTACGTCATCTTTAAGTGAATTAGTATTATCAATATATATTTTGAATACAATCAAATGTTCTTTTGGTCCAAGAGATGGTAAAAGGGCTGTGCCAGTGCTTGCGGCAAAGGGTTTCCCATCCCCATGGCAGATAGCAGTATGAGCAAAGGCTCCTGAATAGAGTCTTCCTGACAGGTGGACTTTGTCTTGCTGCCAAAGTTGTGTTTTAAAAAGTTAGAGGTACAAGAGACAAGATGGCGCTGGAGTAGGCGAACGTACCAGCATCTACCTCCCAGAACCAATGTGGATTACAAACTAATTTTATGAACTATCAACTGGAAAAACCAACTTTGGACTAAACTAAAAGGACTCTTCAACCCAGGAACGCTGAAGAAGCCACCCAGAGACTGGTAGGAAAAGCGGAAACGCGGAGAGGGCTGCCCAGCTTCTCGGAGCGAACGGCAGCAGGGAGAGACTCGTGTGGCGGGAAGTGAGTTTAGCAGAGGGGAAAGGGCCCTGAGCCCCAGGAACAAAGCCCCAGCCTGCAGCCCCAGAGCCCAGAAGAAGCATAAGGACAGTATTTAGCTGGAAACAAGTCAGGATACTGTTTGTGAGAGAGTCTGATTTCTCAGACCCAGGATCCTTCTTAAAGGGACCATGCAGAACATCTCTCTCACAAACACTCACCCGGGGCTCCTGGAGACGGAGGGAGAGGGGAGAGAACCACAGTAACAGGAAGAGAGTGCAACCTAGGAGGCATAGGGAGAAACATTTTTGGGAGATAGCCACTCTAACCCCTGGGACGAGTCACTCCCCAAAGCTGAAGTGAATATTTCCCCCGGAAACAGCAATACCAGCAAAGGGAAGCAGGAGAGCAGCCAAACAAGCTCCCCCGCGGCACTCAGAGCAGAGTCGCATAGAAGGAGGGAGCTTTCGGGTCTACGGTAGTGAGTCTTAGGGTCCGAGCTGCAACGCCCCCACCCACACGGCTGAGGGCACACCGGAGAGCGGGCGGCAGCGGGAGACAAAAGCGCGGTTCTGCTGGCAGGGGCGGAAGCCGGCTGGCCACCAGTGGGCTCAGGTGTGAGCTCAATCTTGCCCGGCTAGGGAGAAGGGGGCGTGCAAAAGCGGCTAAGCTCAGCTGCCGGCAGCCTGTAATCCAGCCTCCGGGAGAAGGGCGGGAAACCCAGAAAGGGTAGAAACCAGCCCAGGAGCAAGGGCAGAGGGGCACATCCCTGCCCCGCCTGTGCAACCCAGGCTTGCAGTCTGACTTGGTAGCAGGCTCCTCCCGCGGGGGTGGAGCCAAAAGCCCAGAAGAGGCGGAGTTCCGCTACGAAGCTGAGCTTGGGCACGCAGCCTTTCCTGGTGGTAGAGCCAAGGCTAGCAGCTGTTCCTTGAGTGGGATCATCCTGCAAAGGCAGGGCGAAAGCTCGGAAACAGGCGGAGACCCGCAGCTGAGCAAAGGTGCTCGCCAGTGCCCTCAGGACCGAGCATAACATCACACATGGGGGCGGGGCAAAGGCCAAGGCCACCAACCCTTGTGCACCCGAGCACGTGATCACAGCCACTCTCGTGAAGAGAAAATGCGGAGGCAGAGAAATACAACACAAATAAACCAAGAGAAATCCCCAGAAAAGGACCTAAGTGAATCAGATATAACCAAATTACCAGATGCAGAGTTTAAAATAACGATTGTTAGGATGCTCAAAGATATTAGAACCACCATAGATGGCCATTACGAAAACCTAAATAAAGAGATAACAAATATAAAAAAGGACATTGAAATAATAAAAAAGAATCAGACAGAAATGACAAATACAATATCTGAAATAAAGAATACAATGGAAGGAATTAAAAGCAGGATGGATGAAGCAGAGAATCGAATCAGTGAGTTAGAGGACACAATAAAGGCATGGAAGCAGAGCAGAAAAAAGAAAAGAGACTCAAAAAGTCTGAGGAAACTCTAAGAGAGCTCTGTGACAACATGAAGAGAAATAACATCCGCATCATAGGGATTCCTGAAGAAGAAGAGAAAGAACAAGGGATAGAGACTTTGTTCAAACATATTATAGCAGAAAACTTCCCCCAATTAAGGCAGGAAAATATTTCACATGTTCAGGAAGCACAGAGAACTCCATTAAGGAGAAATCCAAAGAAACCAACACCAAGACACATCATAATTAAATTACCAAAGCTAAATGATAAAGAGAAAATATTAAAAGCTGCTAGAGAAAAAAAGACAGTCACCTACAAAGGAGCCCCCAGAAGGATGACTTCTGACTTCTCAACAGAAACACTTGAGGCGAGAAGGGAATGGCAAGAAATATTCAAAGTAATGCAGAACAAGAACCTACAACCAAGACTACTTTATCCAGCAAGGCTATCATTTAAAATTGAAGGAGAAATAAAAAGCTTTACAGACAAAAAAAAACTAAAGGATTTCACTACAACCAAACCAAGGCTGCAAGAAATGCTAAGGGACCTGTGGTAAACAGATCAAAGGAAAAAAAGAATATAGCAAAAGAGAAAAACAGTTTTAAAGAAAAAAATGGCAATAAACCATTACATATCAGTAATAACCTTAAATGTTAATGGATTAAATGATCCGATCAAGAGACATAGGGTAGCTGCGTGGATAAGAAAACAGGACCCATACATATGCTGTCTACAAGAGACACACCTTAAATCAAAAGATGCACACAGACTGAAGATGAAAGGATGGAAAAAAATATTTCACGCAAATGGAAATGAAAAAAAAGCTGGGGTAGCAATACTTATATCAGACAAAATGGACTTTAGAACAAAGACCATAGTTAGAGATAAAGAAGGTCACTACATAATGATAAAGGGAGCAATACAAAAGGAAGATATAACCATTATAAATATCTATGCACCTAATATAGGAGCACCTAAATATATAAAGCAGACTTTGATGGACTTAAAGGGCGAGATCAACAGCAATACTATAATAGTAGGAGATTTCAATACCCCATTAACATCATTAGATAGGTCCTCAAGAAAGAAAATTAACAAAGAAACAGCAGACTTAAAGGACATATTAGATGAACTCGATTTAATAGATATCTTCAGAACCTTTCACCCTAAAAGAACAGAATATACATTCTTTTCAAGCGCTCATGGGACATTCTCTAGAATAGACCACATGTTAGGGCACAAAAGCGGGCTCAACAAATTTAAGAAGATTGAAATCATATCGAACACTTTCTCTGATCACAATGGCATTAAACTAGAAATCAACTACAATAGAAAAATTGAAAAACATTCAAACACTTGAAAACTAAATAGCACGTTATTAAACAATGAATGGGTTAACATTGAGATCAAAGAAGAAATTAAAAAATTCCTAGAAACAAACGATAATGAGCATACATCAACTCAAAATTTATGGGACACAGCAAAAGCAGTCCTGAGAGGGAAGTTTATAGCATTACAGGCATACCTCAAGAAGTTAGAAAAAGCTCAAATTAACAACTTAACCCTGCATCTAAAAGAACTAGAAAAAGAACAGCAAGTAAAGCCCAGAGCTAGTAGAAGGAAGGAAATAATAAAGATCAGAGCAGAAATAAGTGACATAGAGGCTAAAGAAACAATACAGAGGATCAATGAAACCAGGAGCTGGTTCTTTGAAAAGGTAAACAAGATCGATGAACCCTTAACAAGACTCACCAAGAAAAAAAGAGAGAGGACTCAAATAAATAAAATTAGAAACGAGAGTGGAGAAATAACAACTGACACAACAGAAATACAAAATATTGTAAGAAAATACTATGAAGAACTTTACGCCAAAAAACTAGACAACCTAGATGAAATGGACAAATTCCTTGAATCATATAATCTTCCAAAAATCAATTTGGAAGAATCAGAAAACCTAAACAGACCAATTACAACAAATGAGATTGAAACAGCTATCAAAAAACTCCCAAAAAAGAAAAGTCCTGGGCCTGATGGCTTCACAAGTGAATTCTACCAAATATTCAAAGAAGAACTAACTCCTATTCTTCTCAAGCTATTTCAAAAAATTCAAGAGGAAGGAAGACTTCCAAACTCCTTTTATGAGGCGAGCATAATTCTGATTCCAAAACCAGGCAAAGACAACACAAAAAAAGAAAATTATAGGCCAATATCCCTGATGAACTTAGATGCAAAAATCCTCAATAAAATATTAGCAAACCGGATCCAGCAATATATGGAAAAAATCATACACCATGATCAAGTAGGATTTATTCTTGGGAGGCAAGGCTGGTACAATATTCGCAAATCAATCAATGTGATTCATCACATAAACAAAAGAAAGGAGAAAAACCACATGATAATTTCAATAGATGCAGAAAAAGCATTTGATAAAGTCCAGCACCCATTCATGATCAAAACTCTCAGCAAAGTGGGAATACAGGGAACATACCTCAACATGATAAAGGCCATCTATGACAAACCCACAGCCAACATAATACTCAATGGGCAAAAATTAAAAGCTATCCCCTTAAGATCAGGAACAAGGCAGGGTTGCCCCCTTTCACCACTCTTATTCAACATAGTTCTGGAAGTCCTCGCCACAGCAATCAGACAAGAAAAAGAAATAAAAGGCATCCAAATTGGAAAAGAGGAAGTAAAACTATCATTATTTGCAGATGACATGATACTGTATATAGAAAACCCTAAAGTTTCAGTCAAAAAACTACTAGACCTGATAAAAGAATTTGGCAAGGTGGCAGGATATAAAATCAATACTCAGAAATCAGAGGCATTTTTAGACACTAATAATGAACTGTCAGAAAGAGAAATCAGGGAATCAATCCCCTTTACCATTGCAACCAAAAAAATAAAGTACCTAGGAATAAATCTAACCAAGGAGATTAAAGACTTGTACTCAGAAAATTATAAAACATTGATAAAAGAAATCAGGGAAGATACGAATAAGTGGAGGCATATACCGTGCTCATGGTTAGGAAGAATAAACATCATTAAAATGTCTATATTACCCAAAGCAATTTATAAATTCAATGCAATACCAATGAAAATACCAATGACTTACTTCAAAGACATAGAACACATATTCCAAAAATTTATATGGAACCAAAAAAGAACACGAATAGCCTCAGCAATCCTGAAAAGGAAGAAAAAAGCGGGAGGTATCACACTTCCAGATATCAAGTTATATTATAAGGCCATTGTACTCAAAACAGCATGGTACTGGCATAAGAACAGGCACATAGATCAATGGAACAGAACAGAGAACTCAGAAATAAACCCACAGCTCTATGGACAACTGATATTTGACAAAGGAGGTAAGACAATACAATGGAGTAAAGACAGCCTCTTCATCAAATGGTGTTGGGAAAACTGGACAGCTACCTGCAAAAAAATGAAACTAGACCACCAACTTACACCACTCACAAAAATAAACTCAAAATGGATAAAAGACTTGAATGTAAGCCATGAAACCATAAGCATTTTAGAAGAAAACATAGGCAGTAAGCTCTCTGACATCTCTCGCAGCAATATATTTGCTGATTTGTCTCCACAGGCAAGTGAAATAAAAGACAGGATAAACAAATGGGACTTTATCAAACTAAAAAGCTTCTGCACAGCTAAAGACAATAAGAACAGAATAAAAAGACAAACTACACAATGGGAGAATATATTTGACATAGCGTCTGATAAGGGGTTAATAACCAAAATTTATAAAGAACTTGTAAAACTTAATACCAGGAAGACAAACAATCCAATCCAAAAATGGGCAAAAGAAATGAATAGACATTTCTCCAAAGAGGACACACAGATGGCCAATAGGCATATGAAAAAATGTTCAACATCATTAATGATTAGAGAAATGCAAATTAAAACCACAATGAGATATCACCTCACACCAGTCAAAATGGCGCTCATCAATAAAACAACACAGAATAAGTGCTGGCGAGGATGTGGAGAAAAGGGAACCCTCCTGCACTGCTGGTGGGAATGCAGACTGGTGCAGCCACTGTGGAAAACAGTATGGAGATACCTCAAGAAATTAAAAATCGAACTGCCTTTTGACCCAGCTATACCACTGGTAGGAATATACCCCAAGAACACCATAGCACTGTTTGAAAAGAAGAAATGCACCCCCATGTTTATGGCAGCATTGTTCACAATAGCAAAGATTTGGAAACAGCCCAAGTGTCCATCAGAGGATGAGTGGATTAAAAAGCTTTGGTATATATATACTATGGAATACTACTCAGCCATAAGAAATGATGACATAGGATCTTTTACAACAACATGGATGGGCCTTGATAACATTATACTGAGTGAAAGAAGTAAATCAGAAAAAACTAAGAACTATATGTTTCCACACATAGGTGGGACATAAAGATGAGACTCAGAGACATGAACAACAGTGTTGGGGTTACAGGGTGGGGGGAGGAGAGGGAGGGGGTTGGGGGAGGGGAGGGGCACAAAGATCATGGCTTTTCAGCATTTGCCATATTCCCCCCTTAATCTATAGACAGACAGCAAATATTTACGTATGGTGTTCCCCCTATAAAGACTGCTGTCTTAGGGACAAATGCTGACAAACTATTTCAGCAGTTCCTCCTTCTTCAAAGTCTTATATGTAAACATAGAGCTCCATGTTTCATAGGACATACTCAAGCTCACTCCATGCTCCCTGGTGCTTTAGCACAAGGGAATGACCTCCCCCCCCCTTTTTTTTTTTGTATTTTTTTTTTTTTTGTATTTTTTCTTTTATTTATTTATTTTTTGTATATTTCTGAGGATGGGGATGGGGAGGCAAGCAGACAGACTCCTGCATGCGCCTGACTGGGATCCACCTGGCATGCCTACCGGGGGGGAATGCTCAGCCCATCTGGGATGTTGCTCTGTTACAACCGGAGTCATTCTAGCAACTGGGGCGGAGGCCATGGGGCCATCCTTAGTGCCCAGGGTGGATTTGCTCCGGTGGAGCCTTGGCTGTGGGCGGGAGGAGAGGGACCAGGAGGGGGGAGAGGGGGAGGGGTGGAGAGGTAGATGGGCGCTTCTCCTGTGTGCTCTGGCCGGGAATTGAACCCGGGAATTCTGCACACCAGGCCAATGACTCCGACGGGTCTACCATATCATGCTTTTAACTTAAAAAAAAAAAATTTACATTTCTTTTGAAAGCTGATGAACAGGAGACACCAAATCTACCTTCTTTTTAGATCTAGCTAATAACACTGTTCTGTCTTTTTTCCAAATAGCTCCAGATATATGGAAAAGATTTATATAGGCGGATGGGGATCCTCAAACCCCTCAGCGAGATCTTCTGAGAATGGCTTTTAAGATACCTAGAGGCAGAAAAAGCCCAATAGAGATCAGGGGGAACTACCAGCTTTTAGGATACACCCTTAAAGGCTCCAGCACCCCAAAGGGGTCTCATAGGATGCCATCTGGGTCCTGCTTCAATAGTGGAAAGGAAGGTCATTGAGCTAAAGCCTGCCAGGCTTACACACCTCTGCTGTGAGGAAACAGGGACACTGGAAGGTAGGCTTCCCCCTCGCTCCTCTAAGGGAGGGTTCAGTCTCTTCCAGGCCTGCTCCAGCCACCTATGACCTAACCTTGCCCAGAATGCTGGGGTTTGCCACTGAAGGCTGAAGGTGCCCAGGGCCGTCGACCCCATCTACGACACTGTGGACGAGCCTAGGGTATTTCTTCCAAGAAGCAGGTAAACTGATCTCATTTGCACAAGGGCCACTTAACTATGTTTTGCCTGAATAGTCAGGTTCTTTATTCTTCCCTCAAAGATCTCTGTTGTGGGTGTTGATAGTCCTATTTTCTGCTGCTTTGCTTAATATATAGTGATTCCTTTATTCCTCCTACCTCAATGCCCCACTCATATTTCAGGCTGGGACCTACTCTTAATTTAGAGCTCTCTTTCCTCCTTTTGCCAACTTGTATTATGAATTTACCTTTGCCACCCAGCTTAGTGTATCCCAAGGTTCTCTTTACCAGGCCACAGTCACAGAGCTCCAGGGAAAAGCAACCTGGTCTCAACTCTCCAGGCAGAGGAGAACAGAAGCTCCATATCCACGCATGCTGCAAATGGCTTTTTCCAGTCTACCTGAATCATTACCAGCTAGAAGCAGTGGTCATTGGGACTTGGACATGAGCTGCAAAGTACAGAATGGTGACAACAATTCCAGTGCCATACGGACTTTTCCTGTGGGGAACTTTCCTGGACTCCTGCTCCCTGTAACAGCTCCTAACAGACTGAACTGTGGTTGGGTTGCATTTTTCAGGGATTTGGCATGGTGAGGGGGCCAACTTGGACTTGGGGAACATGTTAAGGACACTACTCATTTATGGATTCTTGCTGTATTGGCCAAGAGTTTGCTTAAAGGCTTTTAATCACTGTAAAAAAAATAGAGGACTAGATGAAGAAGACGGGGCACATATACACCATGGTATATTATTCAGCTAGGAGAAATGGTGACATTGGATCACTTATAGCGGAATGGTGGAGTCTTGGTAGCATTGTGCGGAGTGAAATAAGCGAATCAGAAAAAAACAGGAACTGCAGGATTCCATACATTAGTGGGACATAAAAGCGAGACTGAGAGGCATGAACAGGAGTGTGGTGGCTAAGGGGGGTGGGGGGAGGGAAGGAGGGAGAGGGGGAGGGGAGGGGGAGGGGTACAGAGAGAACTGGAAGGAGGGTGGCAGAGGACGATCTCTCTTTGGGTGATGGGTATGCAACATAACTAAACGACAAGATAACCTGGAAATGTTTTCTTTGAATGTATGTACCCTGATTTATTGATGTCACCCCATTAAAAAAAAATAGTGTTAAAAAAAAAAAAAAAAAAAGTTAGAGGTACTAAAAATTTAACAGGACTCAACCTACAGATATGCCATAATTTCTCTATAAAATCTATTCAATTCTAAGTCAGCAAAATTTGGCACCCTGTTTTTGTGGCCTTTAATAAAAGTAGCAATTGTACAGGCCCTGCAGTTACCTAATGCAGAGATCTTGGAACCTCCTAGGGCAGCTCTGCTCTGACCCATGTGTCTGTAGATAGGGAGACCAAGCACAGACACCCAGTGGCCAGCTCAGGCCCCCAATGCCAGTACAATACCCTGCACCCCATGTCCCACTCCCCACAGACTTTCACTCTCTAGGTTAAGGAATCTTCTCTCTTCCCCAACAGGTCCGCCTCCACCCTCAAGTCCAGGTACTCCTTGGCTCCACCCGGGCCCAGAGCACCAACCCTCCCCACTCTAGAGGGTACTGGGCCCATCCTTCTCAGCCAGATAGCCACCCTGCTCCTACCAATCTAGGCCCTCTCAGGCTCCAACTCTGACCAAACCAATGGCTCCAGGGACCTCAAGCCCCAAATTCCAGGCTGTCAGCAATCTTGAAAGTGGCAACAGGACTGCTTTGTCCAACACTGCCCATGGACACTGCTGAGTGCTCCCAAAAGAAAGAAACGCTGCATGCCTGGACCAATCATTCTCAGTGCACCACTGTGTTAAAGCTGCTTCTGAGAGTCGTCAATGCCTTGCCTTGAGGAACACTGCAAGCCACCAGGTCTCAGACTCACTAAGACCTGAAGCTTTGCAATGTGGTTACATCACAACTATTTTTAAGATTAAGCTCCAAAAATAAACAGCATTATGGCTTGGGACCCAGAGAAGGGAATATGCAGCAAGAGCTGGTATATGTCTCCTGTCTATCCACCCCTCACACACTTCCCACCTCCTTGCCCATCCTGCCCTCAGGTGGGCCTGTCCAAGGTGCTGCCCTGAGGTTGCTTTGACCAAAGGGAACTCGCATAGCCAATGGCATCTGACCCTGACTGGCTGCGTATGTCACCCCCTGCAAAGGGGCCTATGGCCACCTCCCTATTCTCCTCTCCCTCGTTCTTAGATACCCATGAGTCCCATGGCTCCTTCTGCTGCACCATCCTCAGACTCATAAATTATAACTTATGTGCTAATTTTCTTGAGGAAAAAAATCTTTGCAATATCTTGCAAACAGGCCAGCTCCCTTTTTCCTCCAGGGAACTGAGAAAATGCTCCTGTCCTGGTATGACCCCTGCTTGTCCCAACTGGGGTTACAAAACCCTTGGGAGGTCCCAGGAATTCACACTTGTTTCCACCTGTTCTAAACACAGGCCCCTTTTATCTTGTTCCTTCACCAGGTTAGGTGGTTGTAGGAGACAGGATGGATCCCTTAGCTCCAGTGCTCTGGCCAGTGCACATGCCACCTCTGTCTCCTAGGTGGTTATGGTTCTGGTACAACTGCTCTCAACATGGCAGAGAAACTGTCTGCAAGATAAAAAGCAGTGTATATAAGAGCAGTTTTAGCCAGCCCAGTGGAGGGCTGATCAAAGACTCTCCCTCACATACCCTTGCAACTGGAACATTTAAATGACCCACTAACACAGCCAGGGCACTGGTTACAGGGTAACAAGCCTGTCAATATGTGACAAAGCACTAGCAAGAAAATGTGCTGTGAGGAGGTATCAGAAACTGCACTGCAGAATTTTACCAAGTAACTTCAAAATAGTCTGTATATCAGCCTAATTCACACGTGTGGAGAGAAGCATTACTGACTGCTGAAGGATGAGCACTTAGGGTGCTTGCCTTGATGACCATTCACACGGGCCACCACACAGGACATCCCCAGAAGGCTCCCACTGTCTAGTGAGAAATCATCCCCTCCATGGCCAGAGGAGAGCGCCATTAAGGCAACAGAAATATGGTAGCACCACAGCATTCCTGAGCAGTCATCAAGCTTGTTCATACTGTACCTAGTGTGAATGGGGTTACTTTAGGAGCACCCAGAATCTGTCACCCTGGTACCCCAAAATAATCTAATGACTTTTAAAAGTATAGTGAACCCCCTCAACTATTTCTACTATTTTTTTTAAAGATTTTATTTATTCATTTTAGAGAGAAGAGAAAAGAAAGAGAGAGAAGGTGGGAGGAGCAGGAAGCATCAAAGCCTGGGGTTTCGAACTGGCGACCTAAGTGTTCCAGGTAGATGCTTTATCCACTGTGCCACCACAGGTCAGGTTTAGGTCCATTATTTTAAACCTGGAATAAGCTATAAAGAATAAAGGCAGGTGGACACAGAACTGGGATGAGAAGCCCAAAGGGAAAGGGAAAGGCAGAGAATGAGGAGTAGATGAAGAGAGGTCAAAGTAGTTCAGAGGTGGCAGCTGAGGCAGGGAAGAGAATTCGGAAAAAGGAACCAATTTCCAAAGGTATGTACCTCTCTGTTCCCACGTGCTAAACTCACTAAGAAATGCAAGCAGCCTAAGATTTCTAGTTGGAGCTGATGGAGCTGCCCAAACTCTCCTGGAAGTTGCCCAGCAGCAGACAGAGAATCAGCAGTGAAAGGCAGCAACCAGCCCACAACAGGTGCTGGGGAGGGGCTAGGCTACAAAGAGTCTCCCAGAGTGCTAGAGCACCAACTAGAGGAAGTGATGGTCTAATGGAAGGAACAGGCTGCTGGCTGCAGGATTTTCAAAGCTCTCACAAGACAGAGAGATAAATCCCTGTGAGGAAGAACCAGGGTGAAGGCCACGCCCAACCTACTTGGCTGTGTGAGAAGCAGGGCCCTTTAGACCCACAGCTGTGTCATATTCGCCCAACTCACTCGAAGACCCACATTCCAGCAGACAGCTGGCCGACAGGCCGGGCACAGCTGCAGTGGGGCATGGTCCTGAGAATAGGGCAGGTGGGGACTCTGATCACCCTTCTATCACCAAGGGGGAAAGACTGATGGTCATACAAGCGAGCTAGGACCTAGACCCCAACCTCTTTGGAGACCCGCTTGCTAAAATTGTAAGGACTGAAGACACCAAGTAAGAAAGAAGTGGCCAGTCCCCCACACCTGCAAGAGCAGAATGCTCTGGAAATTTTGGGGGAAAGGCCTGGTAGTTTCTTTAAAACAACACACACCTACCCTAGGACCCTAATATTCACCTACCCTAGGACCCTAAAATTCAACCCAAGGTGTTTAGCAAGAGAAACGAGGATCAATGTCCAAGTGAAGACATCTGCAGGGATGAACACGGCAGCTGTGCTCCCCCAGCCCTGGTGTGTGTAAATAGGTGAATAAATAACTATGCATAATCACTCAGGAATCGCTCAGCAAAATACACACACACAACACGAATGAATCTCTACGCACACAGAGAGAAGCCCCATTGAACACATATTGCATGACTCCATTTGTAGGAGATCTGAGAGATCAGTCTAGAGTAGGAGAGTGCACCCAGTCAGGGAGGGGAGGAAAGCATGGAGGGCTTGAGGAAATTTTCTGGGGTGATGAAAAGGTTCAGCATCCTGCTAAGGCTTTAGACTACATAGATGGATGCATGTGGGCAAACTGCACTGGGAGAGGCTCACACGGTGTTACCTCCTGCCAGGGCAGGCAGCCCCATTGTTTATTTCATCCTTCCCCTCCCAGGAGGCCACTTATGAAGAGTATTATCCAAACAACAAAAGCTCTATGACCCATGAAGTCATCTTAGCTGATGTAAACCTTTTTCTGCAGGGCCCATTTCTACATAGAACAGGCTATTCACACATTTTTACATTACTGATAACAAGTGGCTGCATTACCATGTTATTCTTAAGATTCATTTTTGCTTTTGAAGAAGACCTAGATGTTAACGTGGGCATGAATGATGCGGCCACAACACTCACACTCACTACTGTGGGCCCCCCAAGCCGTCTTAATTCAACTGATTGTCCAATGAGATCCCTGGGCACAAAAGAGGTGACTGGTTTCTACATAGCTGTGTCGCCCTCTACTACTCTTTTGGTGAATGCTCAAGTCTCAACAGAAAGATAAAACAGTGATTCTGTCATTGAAGATACCAACTTCAAAAAGGTGCCTTGCCAGCTTTGCAGATCCAGTAAATAGCACTTTTAGTGAACACTACAGCAGGAGTCCCCAAACTACGGCCCGCGGGCCACATGCGGCCCCGAGGCCATTTATCCGGCCCTCGCGGCACTTCCGGAAGGGGCACCTCTTTCATTGGTGGTCAGTGAGAGGAGCATAGTTCCCATGGAAATACTGGTCAGTTTGTTGATTTAAATTTACTTGTTATTTATTTTAAATATTGTATTTGTTCCCATTTTGTTTTTTTACTTAAAAATAAGATATGTGCAGTGTGCATAGGGATTTGCTCATAGTTTTTTTTTTATGGTCCGGCCCTCCAACGGTCTGAGGGACAGTGAACTGGCCCCCTGTGTGAAAAGTTTGGGGACCCCTGCACTACAGTCTATTCAAATTTCCAAGTGCTTGACCAGGAGCTGGAAAGTCAGAAAAACTGAAGCTAATAACATCTCCAAAGGTTCAGAATGCTGCCAGTTCCCAATAGGCCCTTGGTGGGCAAAGAAGCCCCTGCCACCCACACCACATAGGGATATGTCCTTGGTCTGAGTGAAGCCCCATTCCACAGCTAATGAGATGCATAATGCGATAGGGGAGGAAAGAGGAGGGAGATACATAGACTGCCTCAAGGCCACAAGCCCCAACAGAAGCCAGAACTGGCAGTCACTAGGATACCTGCACCATATCCAAGGTACACATGGCAGGCTATTAAAAAGGGGAAACAGAGGCCCTGGCCGGTTGGCTTAGCGGTAGAGCATCAGCCTGGCGTGCGGGGGACCCGGGTTCGATTCCCGGCCAGGGCACATAGGAGAAGCGCCCATTTGCTTCTCCACCACCCCCCTCCTTCCTCTCTGTCTCTCTCTTCCCCTCCCGCAGCCAAGGCTCCATTGGAGCAAAGATGGCCCGGGCGCTGGGGATGGCTCCTTGGCCTCTGCCCCAGGCGCTAGAGTGGCTCTGGTCGCAACAGAGCGACGCCCCAGAGGGGCAGAGCGTTGCCCCCTGGTGGGCGTGCTGGGTGGATCCCGGTCGGGCGCATGCGGGAGTCTGTCTGACTGTCTCTCCCTGTTTCCAGCTTCAGAAAAAGAGAAGAAAAAAAAAGGGGGGGAACTCCCAGTCTGCCCCTGTCCTGTGTTTACTTCCAGGTAAAATGAGGAAGTAGAGATGGTCTGCTCAGGCATCCATTGACTTTCATCCTTCATAAGCCTCACCCTTAACAGTCTCCCCAAGACTTCTGCATGTTCTTTCATAATATGGTATCCCAGAAAGTAGCATGATCAGGTAATTTCTGTCCCTAGGACCAGCCTGTCACAGAGTTGGTGCCACAGAAAAAAACACACACAAACATATTTTCAGTGAAACGTGTTCACAGAACAGACCCCCCCCCCCGCCACCCCACATATGTCCAGGGTGACAAGGGACCTAGCCTTTACATTTCAGGTGCAGAACATCTAAAGAATTTCATGTTTTGCTGAGTTAAATGCTCCTTAACCCAAGGGAAGGAGGGAGAGAGTTGTTCTCACCTGTGTGTTTCCCAGATTGTTTCTGAAGATCAAAAATTTATGACAGAAAGACTCTCATCTATACGAAAGTACAGTAGAATCTACTTATCACAGAAACAAAAATGAAGAACTCAGCACAGCTTCCCTGCCTGCCCCAGCTTCAGTCTTATCTAATGGTCCTGACTTGAGGTGGGGGGAGGGCAGTCCATGCCCAATCTTCTGGTTGGCCTTACAAGACCAACAAGCTCACAACTCCCAGCTGTGTGATATTTTTTTTCCTGTCAGCACTTATGGATGCCAGAATGGAAACCAAACTATTTTAATCTTGTTTGTTTTTTTAAAGCATCCATATTAAGGTATAATTTACATACTACAAAATTTTTCCATTGTAAGAGTACAATCCAATGATTTTTAGTAAATTTAGAGTTGTGCAACCATCACCACAATCCAATTTTAGAATTTTCATCACCCCAAAAAGTTCCCTTGTACCCATGAGCGATTAATCACCCACCGTGCCCTGCCCCATGGAGCCAATGACTTCTCTCTATACCGCTTGCTTTCTTGGATACTCTCTATAGATTAAATTCTACAACACACAGTCTCTGGGTTGGGAGTCTCTTCCTCAACATGATGAGCCTGAGAATCATCCATGTTGTAGCATGTAGCGACACATTTGTACTTTTCATTTCTGAACAGGCATCTACTATACAAACTTAGCATATCTTGTTCAGCCAGGGATATGTGGACTGTTTCTATTCTTTAGCTATTACAAACCATGCTGCTAAGGATGTCCAAGTACCTGCCTTTGTATAGTCATATGTTTTCATTTCTCTTGGATAGATTGCTAAGTCACATGGAAGTTCATGTCTAACTTTGTAAGAAATGTCAAACATTTTACATTCTCACCACTTTACATTCCCACTACGTATGAGGATTCATTTTTCCAAATCCTTGTCACACTTGTCTCTCTTTTTTTATTACAGCCATCCTTGAGACTTGTTTTATGGCCTAGCACATGCTCTAGCCTGGAGAATGTTCCATGTACTTGTGAGAAGATATATTCTGCAGTCACCAGATGGAGTGTTCTATAGATGCTTGTTAGCCAAACAGATCAACAGTGTTCTTCAAGTCTTCCAGAACTATACTGACTTCCTATTTAGAAGGGGGAGCACAGAAATCTTTATAACTGACAAATTGTCTACTTCTACTATTAAGCATATTAGCTTATGCCTCAGATATTTTGGGGTTCTGTTATCAGATGCATATACGTTTACAACTATTGAATCTTTCTGATGTATTGTTATAAAATGTCCCTCTCGCCCTGGCCGGTTGGCTCAGCGGTAGAGCGTCGGCCTAGCGTGCGGAGGACCCGGGTTCGATTCCCGGCCAGGGCACACAAGAGAAGCGCCCATTTGCTTCTCCACCTCTCCGCCGTGCTTTCCTCTCTGTCTCTCTCTTCTCCTCCCGCAGCCAAGGCTCCATTGGAGCAAAGATGGCCCGGGCGCTGGGGATGGCTCTGTGGCCTCTGCCTCAGGCGCTAGAGTGGCTCTGGTCGCAACATGGCGACGCCCCAGAGGGGCAGAACATCGCCCCCTGGTGGGCAGAGCGTGCCCCTGGTGGGCGTGCCGGGTGGATCCCGGTCGGGCGCATGCGGGAGTCTGTCTGACTGTCTCTCCCTGTTTCCAGCTTCAGAAAAATGAAAAAAAATAAAAATAAATAAATAAATAAATAAAATAAAATAAAATGTCCCTCTCTGGTTCCAATAACACTGCTTGTCTCAAAGTCTAGATTTATCTAGTATAATATAGTCATTCTACTTTTTGTATGTTTACTTATAATGTATGTTTCCCCATCTAAGTGAAAGATCTAAGCAATGTTTCTTATAGACAACACATAATTAAACTGGATTGCTTTTTGTTCTACTCTGATAATTTATGCCTTTTTAATTTGGGTATTTAGACTATTCCCATTTAATGCAGTTATTGATGTGGTTGAATTTACATTTGTCAGTTTTTGGTATTGGGAGGGGATCCTGGAACCAATCACCCACGGACACTGAGAGACAACTAAGTTTTGGGGAGTCAAAAGTTGTATATGGCCCGGGCCGGTTGGCTCAGTGGTAGAGCGTCGGCCTGGCGTGCAGGAGTCCCGGGTTCGATTCCTGGCCAGGGCACACAGGAGAAGCACTCATCTGCTTCTCCACCCCTCCCCCTCTCCTTTCTCTCTGTCTCTCTCTTCCCCTCCTGCAGCCAAGGCTCCACTGGAGCAAAGTTTGCCCGGGTGCTGAGGATGGCTCTGTGGCCTCTGCCTCAGGCACTAGAATGGCTCTGATTGCGGCAGAGCAACGCCCCAAGGTGGGCAGAGCATTGCCCCCTGGTGGGCATGCCGGGTGGATCCCGGTCGGGCGCCTGTGGGAGTCTGTCTGACTGCCTTCCCGTTTTCAGCTTCGGAAAAATACAAAAAAAAAAAAAAAGTTGTATATGGATTTTTGGCTGCGCAAGGGATTGATGACCCTAACCCCCATGTTCTTCAAGGGTAGACTGCTTATGTGTATAGGTTCTAAGGGATATCCAGAGTCAGACATTCTCAACCAGAATCCAAAGACTGCTCGCATCTAACATAAAAACTGTGGTTACTCACTCCAGAATGAATTATAGTTTTAGAATGACTGTGAGCTAAACTTTATCCCATGAGTCTGTCAAAACCCACAACTGTACTTTTTCAACAAACCACACAGATGAACTCAGGGAGACACTAGTTACACATGCGACATCTTATTTTCAGTGAAGCTTAATACCAAAGGGCAGTTATTGCCAACATTTTTTTTTTCTTACCATATACCATACACCAGGCTGATTCTAGGTATACAGCTGTCACCCATCAACCTGCAAGGCAGATATTATTACCCATTTTACAAAAGAAACACAGGCAAAGATCACCTAAGCAAGATCAGTCAGAGAATGTGATTTGATCCCCACTCTTCGCACAGGCTTCCAAAGCCGGGCTCTTTCCACATTCCCACAGCTTCACAATGCCCTGGGGTATCTCTAGTTCTACAGGAGGGTCCTGCCCTGTGTGCCTGGATTAATCTCTGCCTCCTGCTCCTTTACATCCTTTATGTGTAAAGATATCATCTCCATCAACTTCATAAAATATTGCATCATCTAAGTGCCCTTGGGTTGGAAGCCAACAGGCACAGTGGGGAAAATCTGGGACCAAGAGGCCCAGAGACCAACTGCAGTCTCTGCAGCCCAGGCTTTGGTAAAAGAAATATCTGAGTATAGAGTCCAGCTCTGAGCTCCTTCAACATTTAACCCCTCACAATTCACTGGCTTGCCCTGCATGGGAACATGGTGATTACAGGAAAAAATGTACACCAGGAACCCAGGAATACAAGGGACACAGCAGATCTCCACAAACACAAGCTCTTCTTTATCCTCACAATCTGAGATATTGCTGAGGACCAAGTCAGAGAGAGGGGAAAGAAGCTATAAATTTATTTCTAGAACTTTAAAAGAGGCCTCTGGCTTTAGAACAGGGGCTACAGAAACCAAAACCATACAGAAAAGGCCTTTCTTGGTAGCAGAAACAAAGTATATCCCATCCCCCCAGACTAAGACATTCTCCCAATAGGAAGGGTTTGGGTTTTCCCATTAAACTAAAGAAGTTAAAGAGTTTTAAACAAGAGGAAAGGCCAGGTCAGACGATCTCCTTCGGATACCAATAGTCTGTATTCTAAAATGGATTTAACACAAAGACCTTAGGATGAAGCCCCTCTGGGAGAGAGTCTGACACTCACTAGAAGGCAAGGAGCCCCCAAGCTTCCTCAGCTCTGCACTCCCACCCTCCATCACCATCTGGGCAAACAGGCATAGAGGTGAGTCTGCAAGAAAGACAAGAGACAGACCACAGAAGAACTGCAGGGCTCGCTGGGAAGCTGAGGCCACACCCACATGACCAAGTTGAAATGTCCTGAGGCACCTGAGTATAAATATTTTGAAGAGAATTGCTCTCACCAGAACTCTGAGGGGATGCAGTGACAAACAGGAGCAGTAGCTAGGCCTGAATGTCTCTTTATAGGGAGAAAAGGTTTCTGAGGGAAGAAATAGGGTAGTACACTGAGTCCTCTTTCAAGTTTTCCTTAAGAACCTCACAAAAGCCAAGGATCATCTTGAAGTAATCAGCATCAGCTAAGGAGAAATCAACAGAGCAAGCCACAAAAGACCTCTCCCCGGTAAGGCTTCTCCTCCAAGATGAGCTGCCTATGAGGAGCAGTAGCATGTGTGAGAAGTACCCTGCACTGGGCTCTAGACTCTGCCTGTAGCCAAGTGACCCAAGCAGGGCATAGGATCCCTGGCTTCCTACGCCGCACATCTGAAAAGCAGAAAGTCATGACCAAATGAAAAACTCAATTTTCTACAAATCAAAAGTACCAAGATGAACAGATAGCAGGGAGTAGAGAGAGGATACTGCTCCCCCTCCTATGCGACGCATATCCTGTGCCAGTGATATCCAGGCCCCAGGAAGGAAGTTCCTTGGATGGCACATGATACCAGGGATGGAATGCACAGCCACCTACATGCTAACCCACCAAACCCTGCTTTCTGCAGGGCCTTGAACTTAACCTGTCACACCTGGACCTGTCCTGGTTCCATCCCCAACCACTCACCTGTGTGAGGTACGCATGTCCACAGGCCCGTCACCTGCCTGCTCTTCGCCTCTGGCCATGGCCATCACCTCAGGCCCCGTCAGCAATCCTTGGGCTGGGCCTCCTGGCTCAATTGTCACTCTCATGTCACCATCAGTGTTTAAATCTGAAGCCAACAATCTTCTCTCCATTTTTATTTTCTTGCTTTCCACATCATCCTCCACTGGATCCTGTTCAAGCGCTCGTTTCTGACTCCGTGTCCGACATGCTTCTTCAGTCATTCTGAACTTTGGGGAAGGAGAAAACAAGACACTTAAACTTGGCACAACAGAGTTGCTACCTTCTTAGTAACTTTTCAGTGTCAGCTTGGAGTACTTTCCTTGCCACGTGACATTAGCAGAAGTAAGTACAACCACCACAGGGCCCACAAAGTGTGCCTGTGACATTTTCTTCACTGCCCTCAGGAAGGGCTGAGACAGGAGTAGTGGAGCATCTGGAGAGCTGAGAACTCAGGGATCTGAACAAAAACAATGGAAGGTGGCTAAATATCAGAAAGAAGAATTCTTGGTGTTCAGACTCAAACAGAAAAAACTGTAAACACCCTGGAAGTGTCCGGAAGCCTGGAAAAAGGACCATGTGATACCAGGAGCAAGGTCACTGACCAGGTCCAGTCCTGCACTGCAAAAACTCGAGCTGACTCTTAACCTTTTCTCCCCTTTAGTGAAGGTGGCCTCCTTACTCCCTGTGAGGAGTAGAGGTAACATTTAACCCTTTAACTAACAGTGAGGTAAACTTTGAGTAGACTGAGTCCTGGCCCATTGCTGTACCAGCATCCTGTACCTACAGTACATATATATTTTGATTTAAAGAAAAAAAAAAAAAGAGCTGAGTCAGTTATTGATCCCATGAAATCACTAGGCTCCACATGACCCTTGCCAGGATTCGGTCTGAAAGACAAAGCACTTTCCAAAAAAACTAGTCTGAACCGGTTCCAGACAACAAGCTGAAGTGCTGTTAACCCTGGCGGAGACAGAAGGGAGGACAGGCAGTGATGTCTGCCTGCAGGAAGGCTGCAGGAATTCTATAGCAGAGGCTGGGACATAGGCACCCACTCTTAAAGGGGTCGCTCTGAGCCTGGCCTCAAAGATCCAACAGCACAGGACAGAAGTAACAAGACTATGAGAGTTCACCAGGGGACAGAAAGGAATATAGCTGCCAAGCTCTAGTAGAATTCCCAAAGTGCCAGTTTTCCTCAGAACAGTCAGCAGTCACGTCCACCAACACTCAGCCAAGGGGGAGAATACTGTGTGAACCTCACAGAGCCCAAATTCACACCAGCAGTGTGCCTACACTCAAGGCCTCTCAGTTCTGTCCATGCAGGTAGGGCAGTCAGCGTCTCAGTTCCCTCAGCAGCGAATACCCATGGACACTTGTTTTGGAGAGGACTGGGGGCAGCACAGGGCAACAAAGGGGCCATGTCATCATATATGGGACATGCTCCTGAGATGACTCACTCGCAACATCCTTAAAGGAGGCCTTGCCCCAATTTGCCCTACTGTGGATTTAGGCTGAAAGGAAGGAAAGGACAATTGCTTCTCACTGCTGGCAGACGAGGCCAAGCAGCCCCTCCGCACACGTTCACGGCACTGACATCTGCTCTTATAGGCAGCACCAAAGGATAGAACAGAGCAAGTCTCCCCATGGCCACTTCACCCCTGGAGAGCTCCCCAATCCATCTCAATGGAGGGCAGGGCTAATGGCTATGGACTGACCTCCATCTGCCCCCAACCTCTCCTGGCGTCCTAGACCGTGCCTGTGGTGTACCCTGTAGCAACTGCTCAGCCTCAGCTGCGCCCATACAACCCCCATCACTCTGCTCTCGCCCAGATCTCCCATTCCCTCATCCACTTTCCTGTCATCTCCTCATTGCCCCACAGGGAAGCAAGAGGTGCTCCCATGTACCTCTTAGCCTAAAGTGCTAGGTTTCTTTTTTTCAACATGCCTTGACCACAAACCCTGTCAGCCTGCTCAATGAGTCTGTCTATCCGGTCTCCCCATGAGACTGAAGACAGGTCACTACCCTAAGTGTCTATCATTGTGAGAGGGGTAGATTATCTTCCCTTTAGGTAGAGCCTGAAATGAGATGGGTGGGTTATTTTTCCTTTGGGTACAGCCTCAAACAGGAGCTCCTTAAATACCTGGGAACTGGAACAAGGGCCGCCTTGGCAGGCAAGTGTGTGTGTCAGGACTGGGGAGAAGCCTGTCTAGGTGGAAGATGAGGATACCAGGGTCTCAGGCAAGAAGGGCCCCCACTGGAGTGTGGGGAAATTTTGCCCCTGAGGAAGAAGTTCCCAATCTGGCCTGGTGCCTACTAGAAATGAGTCCCAAGTAGATGAGGAGAACATACTCCCACTGCGTAACACTGTATCTTCCAATCCTGCACTCAGAGCACCCATACTTCCCCACTCCACTTCTGCGCTAGCCTGACCATGCTCCCCACAGGGTAAGTCCTGAGATCTTATCTATGAAGATCATATGAACTCCAGGACCTGTGTGAAATCCTTCCATCCAACTGCCCATGGATAAAGGGGCCAACAAGATCACTGTAAGCCAAGACACCAGACTGGCCAGGGGGTACGAAGTGGCCTCACTTCATCATCACTGGTATAAAACAAGCAGATCATGAGGAGCAAGAGCAGAGCCTCACACCCACTAGGCCAGTCCCTCCAGCCCCATTAGAGGCCCCAGGAATCTGTAGGTTTGTGCTGTGTGTGCTGGAATGCTGCTAACCCCAGGCCCAGAACTAATGTCCTAGCCTGCACCTCTGGCAGGCCACTCTGAGGTGAGATGCTAAAGCCCTCCCCCACCATACAAAAGCCAAGCACAGCTAGAGGGGGTAGAGCCTGCCATAGGGGACAAAGCCACAGCAAAGTAGTTGTTTTAGGGCTCAATGGGGCTTGCTATGGCCAATCCCTGGTCCCTAGGGCCTTGCTCCTTGTGAGGGCAGGTACTGGTAAGTAGCTACTCTTCCTCTCAAGAGGAAGGGCCAGTGCCCTCAGCACATCAGTGCTGGAGGCCAGAGCCTTGCAGACACAGACCTAGGGATGATGACAAAGAGTCAGGAAGAACCCAACCTTGTGAAATGAAGTTTGCCAATTTCTGCAAAAAGCAGTGAGGAGGTATATTAGAATACTTTCTAAAGAGCACCTGTAGAGGCTGGATTGCACCAACTGGCAAATTTAAATCAGCTTCAGAATTCCTGGCAAGTGAGGAGAGAGGAAAATGAAGAGGAAGCAGTGACTGTAGAAGTTTCACCACTGGTTTATTTGTTTGGGAAATGCAGGGCCCACAGAGAGTAGCCCTTCTTGGTGCAATTATGTGCAGGCTGCGGCCTGAAAGGCAGATCCAAACAGCATGCCCATTGTACAGATGAGGCCATTAGGGTACAAGGCTACCTGAATAACTGACTACTACACAGGGAACAGAGCTGGAACTCAGCCCCTCCTTCTTACTCTTCAAGCACAAGACTACGCTAATGTGTCCTGTCCTCTGATCTGGCAGGACCAGCAAGAGGTGGCAGGACATAACCATGGTCTTCCTCAGCCAAGATGAGCAGGTTTTAGACACACTATAGGCAGCAAAGGCACAGCTCAGACTGAACCCGGGACGTGGGGCCAAGTCCAGGGCAGAATGTTGTTGACATGGCTTTGGCTCAGACGCAAATTTCAACTGTCTCTACCAAAAGCTGCTTTCTTTTAGTAAAATCCCACTGTCTAAATGGTCTGAGAACCTCAGAAGGAAAATCTGTCTTAAAACAACTCCAGAGGGTGAGTTATGCTGCAGCAGGAACCAGAATTTTTAACAGGACATGGGAAACAAGTGGCACAGGTTGGTCACACCAGCCAGTAAAAAATAAAGTGTAAACAGACACAAGCCACAGAGCCATAACTTTACCTTTAATACTGTCTGGACTATTTATACTATCCTTACTAATATGCCAGCAGGATTACCTGAGCAATGCTCCTGTTTCAGACAAGAGAAAAGTAAGATTTGGCAATATGTCCTTGGGAGAAGTGACAAAGACAATGCACTGAAAAGTGGACTTGAGGTGCTTTTCCTAAATTACAGAAGGAACATGGAGGCAATGGAAGGAGGTGCTGCGTGTGGACTGACTTCATGGAGAGCACAGATTCAATTCATTCTAAAGGATCATCTGCCTAATTTGGGGACAGACTGGGGGCTTCTGTATCTTGTGGCCCAGGACAGGAAGGGGAGGTAGCAGTAGGGAGACATGACCAAAGAAAGGTTGGGTTGTACTTTAGAGGATACAGACATCACAACATGCCAACAGCTGCACATGAGGCAAGAGAGGGCTGCTTTCTTTTATTGGGTTTTGCCTGAGCCACTGGGGAAAAAAATTGATTTTTTGAGATGGGAAAGAAGTAATTCTGGGGGAAGAAGTTTGGGAGTAGAGATATAGGGAAGCTGAGGAACATTGGCTGACAGGTGAAGACCTGCACATGGGGCAGCCACTGTCCTCAGGGTAGTGTAGGGCACACAATCCTTCCTGTCAGGAAGGAAGAAGAGCATGTGAAGCAACTGACACTAGGTTGGGTGATGATGGGGTCCAGATGCCAGCCTCACCAGTCACTGGTCAAGCTCCAGTCTTGACACACAGCACAGGTAGGTCTCTGAACCCTAGTGGTCCCAGGACTGGAGCTATGCAACTTCTCCCTTGTCTTGCACAGCCTCCCTTGTCTCCTGCTTAGACCCAGGAACTCCACCCACACTCCCCAAGACAGCAGTTTGACCAAGCTTACAAAGCCAAGTTCTGCATCTGTATACCCTCTGAAGGCTCCCCACGTTTTTGAGAATCAAATCCAGGTGCTTGGAGAGGGGTCAGGTGAAAATAAACTAAGGTGCACTTTGATCTTTCCTTCCAGAATAGACCTTATTCTGCTTCGGGCCTGAGCCACTTCCTGACACCTATCTCTGAGTGACAGTGACAGAGATGTGGTGGTTGTAATCTAGAAGGAACTCACACCAAAAATGCCAACTGGAAAACCATTCCTCTAGAGTTTTAAACAATGTCAAAGCCCATTAATACCAAGTATAAGGAATGCAATTTAATTTGGGCAATAGAAAGATGATCTAACAGCTAGCCTGCACCACTGGACACAGAAAAGAGGGAAGACCTTAGGGAGCAACAGGGGTTTTGGGAAGGGAAGCTTATCACTCTCTGAGCCTCAGTTTTCCAGTCCATACCTCACAGACATGTTACATAAAAAGAAAGAGTGACAGAAAAAATAACTTGAATAAGAAAATCAAGTTGCACAACAGTGTAATACCATTCACATGGTTTAAAAGTACATCCTCAGGTTATGACAATTCCATTCCTATGACAGTGATGTAACCCGAATTTTGGTGTAAGGTGAAACACACCCTAGCCTAAATCACTCACCTATCCTAACATAGTTGTAAAATCATAATCCCGAACATAAAAACACAACTAAGTCACAGAAAAAGGAAAAGGACATAAGTATACAGTATTGTACACTGTATGCAGTAACAGAACAAATGATAAAGAATGAGTATAAAAAAAATTCCTTACCTTTATTCCTGTGGTTGGCTTGTACACTGGAAGGGGCATTGCAAGGTGGGAGGAGGAAGCTGGAGAGGCAGGAGAACCTGCAGAAGGTGCTGGAGATACTGGGTCAGGAGAATCAGGATTACCTAAGAAACATGCAGGAGATGCTGGAGATGATTCTACCTGTACTCCAGGTGTTTCATCTCGAGAAGCAGCTGATGTAGAGGGTACAGGATCTGTTGCAGGCCTCTCTACCTTCTTAAAGAATTGTTCCAGGCTAGTCTGGAAGGTTGATGGCTTCTTCTCTTCCAGAATCTGCCTATAGCATTGCAAGGCATCCATAACAGCTCTGTAGACCTTACTGAATCTGTCATCACTGGGGTCCTCAGCCTGAAATTTTGCCAGCCCATCCTCTACCATAGAAAAACCTTCCGCCAAACCCTTGGTAGTTAATCTCTTGGGTTCTTGGATTTCTGTCTCTTCCTCTTCAATCAGCTGCTTCTCTAGTTGAATGAGGTCCTCGGCAGATAGCTCCTCTCCATGTGATGCCAGTAGCTCTGTGACATCCTCAGCCTCCACCTCCAAATTAAGCTGTTTACCTATGGCAACAACCTTCTCTGTTATAGCCTCCACTGACTCCTCAAAGCCATGGAAGTCATACACAAACTGGGGACACAGTTTTTTCCACACACCATTTAAGTTTGTTTGCCTCACTTCATCCCAGGCAAAAGCAATATTCTGTACAGCATTGTAAATGTTATAAGACTTCCAGAAGTCTTTGAGTGTCAGGTTCTTGTCCTTCTCAGTTGCATTAAGGGCTGCAGCAAATGTCCTCCGAATGTAGTAGGCCTTGAAAGAGGCAATGACACCTTGGTCCATGGGCTGTAAAAGGGCAGTGGTATTAGGTGGAAGGTAAACCACCTTGACATTAGGGTTAAAGTCATTCAAGTGGGCAGGGTGACCAGGGGCATTGTCCAGCACTAGCAACACCTTAAAAGGTAACCCCTTACTAACACAGTAGTTCTTCACCGCTGGCACAAAATGACTGGAAAACCACTCCTCAAAAATCTGAAGTGTCACCCATGCCTTCTTGTTAGATCTCCAGACGACAGGCAATTGACCCTTCCAAATGCCCTTTAGTGCTCTTGGATTCTCTGCCTGGTACACCAACAGAGGTTTGAGTTTAAAGTCACCTGCAGCATTCCCCCCAAGAAGCAAAGTCAGTCTCTCCTTGCCAGCTTTATAGCCTGGTGTTGTCTTCTCCTCCTTGGCGATGTAGGTCCCATTAGGCATACGCTTCCAAAAAAGGCCTGTCTCATCAACATTAAACACTTGTTCAGCACAGTAGCCCCCCTCTTTAATTAATTCAGCCAACCTATTAGGAAATTCGCTTGCTGCTTTCTCATCCCCACCAGCAGCTTCACCCTGCACCTTAAGGTTATGCAAGTTGGCACGAGCTTTGAAACGCATAAACCAACCCCTACTAGCCACAAACTCTTCACTCCCTTCCCCCTTTTCACTTTTTATTACTTCAAACAATCGTTTAGCCTTGTCCTGAATCAACATTAGACTAACTGGTATATGCCGCTGATGCTGGTCTTCCAGCCACAAAACTAGCAATCTTTCCATCTCAATCATTATGCCATTTCGCTGTTTAGTAATCACAGTCGATTTCATAGGGGCTGATCCCTTTATATGCTCTAAGATACGGTCTTTATCCTTGATAATTGTTGCTACAGTAGAGCGGCTAAGGCCTAGTATGTGGCCGATGTTCGTCGCTGATTCGCCTTTTTCTGATCTCTTCACAATGTCTAATTTCACTTCCATCGTGATGGCTTTCCTCTTCTTCGAAGCACTACCATCTGAAGACTCTAACTTCCGTTTAGGAGCCATGATAAGGGCCAGAAAGTTGCCAAACAATGCAACACAAACGGAACACTTGCGCTTCTAACAGTCCAAAATGGTGTAGGTAAGCGTACTGGGGGATGCCAACTCCCTCACTCATAGGCTGCGTTACTGCACATTCTTCCGCCGCGCGCAACCAAACTAGTTCGCCCACGTAGTCCGTAAGTAGAATGCTAACGGCGTAAGCCGAAACACTCACGTTACTAAAATCAAAACTGAAAGAAATGGGGCTATAATCCACAGCACTCATCTCTGAAGAGCGGATTATTATTAAGAAACTTTCACTTTCTATATTAAATCATTTCTCTTAACAGTGACTATGTATCAGTCTTGTATAAAAAGAAAACAAAGAAAAGCTAGGTAAAATAACACTGTCCCCTTCAGAGGCTGAGAATTGGAAGAACAGGTGTTAGCAGGGGCGGGGAAAGGAGAGAAAGCCCTGTGGGGAGCAAGGTGCTGCCTTCCACTGCTCTTGGCCAGGAGGGTCCCTAAGGTGCAGGAAGGACAATTGGCTGGTTCCTACAAAAAGACAGAACCAAGAACACAAGAGGAACTTCAGTATCTGAGGGGGGCTGCTGCCTTTCCTACTTGTTTCTGGCAAATGTTTACACAGCTTAAAAGTCCACCATATCTGTCACGTATTACAATGACTCCTAAGCGCTAAGCAGAAAACCCAATTCCCCTGGCTCATCCACAGAGCATACCTTCCACCTCATCCTCTAGCTGTCCAGGAGCCACCAGGACACAGAGTCAGTGTGGGCCTACACTGATAGGGCCACATTCCACACAGTCCCTCACCAGGACTGTCCACAGCAAGAACCCCAACACAACTCAATGGCTTCTTCTCTCCTCCCACCTCAATGCTAAATTCTTCCATGGCAGAAACTTCTTTTGCCATCCATCTTCATTTTTAGTGTGGAACAAACTGTTATGGGTTTAGTATGTGCTACTCAGTTAAACCTACACTTCTGTAAACCAGCCTCATGAAGTGTATGATTCCTGGGGTTGACCTACAGGGCAAAACAAAGCAAACAAGTCATGTGCTTTCATCAAAAAACCCTGAGTTCTGACAGTAAGGCAAGTATACTGAGATGGAGCCCTAAGAACAGGAATCTGGGGAGACAGTCCAGACAGGTGAACAACATGGGCCAAGCGGCTGAGTAGGGAAGGTCTTGTGCAGAGCAGGGAAACCTCAGTAAATCCTGTGTTAAAGGTTTGCTCAAAAGAACTAAGTCTTGCTACTCACTGACTAAAGCTGGGATCTTACCTTTTAGTGATCTGAAAACTTAAAATTTATTTTGAGAGAGGCAGGGAAATAGGACATCAAACTGCTCCTGTATGTGCCCTGACTGGGGAATCGAACCGTCAACCTCTGTGCTCTGGAACGACACTCCAATCAACTGAGCTATCTGGGTAGGGCTTAATTTTTATTGATTTTTTTTTTCTTTTTTTAGAAGAGAGAGAGAGGAAGGGAGAGAGAGCAGAGGGGAAAGGGAAGCATTTGCTGTTCCACTCAATCATGCATTTTTTGTTTGCTTCCTGTGTGTGCCCTGACTGGGGATTGAACCCACAACCTTGTTGTTTCAGAACATCACTTCATAACAGACTGAGCTAACTGGCCATGGCCAAAACTTTTTTTTTTTAACAGAGTCAGAGAGAGTCAGAGAGAGGGATAGACAGACAGGAACGGAGAGATGAGAAGCATCAATCATTAGTTTTTCATTGCGCATTGCAACACTTTAATTGTTCATTGATTGCTTTCTCATATGTGCCTTGACCGTGGGCCTTCAGCAGACCGAGTAAACCCTTGCTCGAGCCAGCGACCTTGGGTCCAAGCTGGTGAGCCTTGCTCAAACCAGATGAGCCCGTGCTCAAGCTGGCGACCTCAGGGTCTCGAACCTGGGTCTTCCGCATCCCAGTCCGACGCTCTATCCACTGCGCCACCGCCCAGTCAGGCCCATGGCCAAAACTTTTAAGATATTCCAGAAATATGGGCATTTTCTCTCCTTTACACCATCAGGAGGGCCCAAGGCCCAGATCCCTGGCTAGGAGTTCCCAGAGTCTTCAAAATCACAAACGGAGAATATGTTGGGTAGACTCTTCCTGCAGCAGTCCAGGGGAGGGGTACATCCACAAACATTGGGGGTGACAGCTGCAACTCACCCAGAGCCTCTGAGTGTTGACAATAGGACGAGCATGCCACATCACGAGGTGGAGAAATCCAAGTCTAGATGGGTTAAGGATCTAGGCCTGGAACTCAGGTTCACACTCCTCTTTTCCACATGGTGGAACCAAAAAGATGCACATGCCAGTGAGGAGGATGGAAAAGCCATCCTCAAATGCCTGCAACAGGACCACACCTGAGAGAATTAAGATTTACCCTTTATGGGAAAGTATGAGTCCCCCGTAATCAGATGTTATCATCACCCACCAGATAACAAACAGCAGGGTATCAGCATCAAAGTTCCTGGTGTGGCCTTAGTCCTAGAAAAACTACTGGTCAGCCTGACCTGTGGTGGCACAGTGGATAAAGCGTCGACTTATAACATTGAGGTCGCCAGTTCGAAACCCCAGGCTTGCCTGGTTAAGGCACATATGGGCGTTGATGCTTCCTGCTCCTCCCACTCCTCTCTCTAAAATGAATAAATAATTTAAAAAAAGAAGAAAAAGTACTGGCCACACAGTAGGTATACAGCAAACATCTGATGGATGGATGGATGAACAAATGCAGGTTTGAGAGAGAGGAACTCAGGAAGCACAGTACCTGGACCAGATACTTCAGGCCCTCTTTCAACACTGGGATCCTCAGATCTCGATCCAAGCTGATTGCTTGTCTGCTGTTAACAGAAATGTGGGACCTTTAAATTTCATTTACCCAACATGGATCACTTCAGATGATCTGCAAAAACACCTGCCAGGTGCTGTCATCAGTCCCCATTTTATAAGTGGGGAAACTGAGACAGGTGGAGGTCATACAGCAAATGGGTGGTGGGACAGTGCTAGGTACTAAAGGCCATGGTCCTCCAGGGAGTGTCCATAAAACATGCCTTCAACCACCCAGTCAGACTCAGGTTTCCAAGGACACTTGGAAGGAGTGGGCTTCACCTCTCACTGCACAGAGCCCAGACGAAATATTAAGCGATTACAGTCTATGGAGTGTCATGAGTGACACCACAACTTTTGCTGTTTGCTTTCAAAGTACAGTAAATTCTGCTGGTGCACAACAAGTGCATTTTTTTTAAGAGAAAGAAAGATAGGAAAGGAGAGAGAGACAGAGAAGAGAGTCAGTGAGAAGCATCAACTTGTAGTTGCTTCACTTTAGTTGTTCATTGATTGCTACCAACCTTGGGATCGTGTTGATGATCTTGCGCTCAAGTCAGTGATTCTGCACTCAAGCCAGCCACCTTGGGGCTTCAAGCTGGTGGCTGAAGACCTCAGGCTGACACTCTACTCATTGCACCCTCACTAGTCAGGCACAAGAAATGAATTTTTTTTTTTTTAATTAGTGAGAGGACCCTGGGGGAGGCAGAGACAGATTCCCACGTGTGCCCTGACCGGAATCCACCCAGCGGTCTAGTAGGGGGTGGTGCTCTGCCCATCGGGGCGTTGCTCCATTGCTCAGCAACCAGCTCTCCTTAGTGTCTGAGGTGGAGATCATGGAGCCATCCTCAGTGCCCAGGGCCAACTCGCTCCAACTGAGCCATTGCTGCAGGAGGAGAAGATAAAGAATGAGAGAGAGAAAAGCAAGAGGAGGAGGGGTGAAGAAACAGATGGTCGCTTTTCCTGTCTGTGTGCCCTCATCAGGAATTGAAACCAGGACATTCACACACCGAGCCAACATTCTACCACTGAGCCAACCAGCCAGGGCCTAAAAAATGCATTTCTAAAAACAGCAGCATGTTAAAAAATCATGCAATAAAAACATAGTGCTTATGGGAACAACAGGATTAGGTGCACAGCACTCCAAATCTCCATCAGTCACATTAAAAAAGACAGGAACCTGATTTTTAAATAGCAGCAAGTTAAACAGCCAAGAAACCTACAAATGCTACCTGAGACCTGACCCCTCCCCTGGGAATGACCTAAGTATGCTATGATTGGACAAGCTGCAGTTTCTGTTATAGTGACAAGCTGGCAGGAAGCTATCTGACTCCAGAAGGGATGGGTGTGACCTAAGGGTGGTTGGTACATCTGAGGTTGTATTTTTATTTCTTTTGACTAGCAACAGTCTTCTGGATTCACCTGGTACAGAAGCAGCAGTATTTTCAGCTCTGTGGGCCATTCCATCTGTTCCAATTACTCAGTTCTCTAAACTGTAATAATATGCCCTCAAAATGGGCATAGCTATGTCCCAGTCAGACTTTATTTATCAAAACAGGTCACTAGCATGACCGGGGGTGGGGTGGGGGTGGCACAGTGGATAGAGCGTTGGACTGGGATGTGAAGGACCCAGGTTCGAGACCCTGAGGTTGCCAGCTTGAGTGTGGGCTCATCTGGTTTGAGCAAAAACTCACCAGCTTAGACTCAAGGTTGCTGGCTTGAGCAAGGGGTTACTCAGTCTGCTGCAGCCCCACGGTCAAGGCACATATGAGAAAGCAATCAATGAACAACTAAGGTGTCACAACGAAAAACTAATGATTGATGCTTCTCATCTCTCTCCTCTCCTGTCTGTCTGTCCCCATTTATCCCTCTCTTTGACACTAAAAAAAAACAAAGAAAAACAAAAAAACAGGTCACCAGCTAATCTACCATTTTTCCTGGACAAAATCACACATAATCAAACACAACCTGGAATTATACGTCAACTGTGCTCTAATATACTGCTCACAAAAATTAGGGGATATTTCAAAATGAATATGAAGTGATAAAAAGAAGCATTTCATTTTATTAAACAAGAATATCAGAAAAGCAAACGACAAGTCAAAGAAAGTTGTTCGATTATGCAAATGAGATACAAAATCAACCTTTACTTCATTGGTGAAAATGCATTATAGAAAAGGCTGAAAAGTACTGGAGTATCTGCATGTTCCCTTTCGCCCTAATTTTTGTGATTCAACAGTGCTGAAATAAATTTGATTTTCCGCCTGACCAGGCGGTGGCGCAGTGGATAGAGCATCGGACTGGGATGCAAAGGACCCAGGTTCAAGACCCCAAGGTCACCAGCTTGAGCGTGGGCTCATCTGGTTTGACACCAGCTTGGACCCAAGGTCACTGGCTTGAGCAAGGGGTTACTTGGTCTGCTGTAGCCCCACAGACAAGGCACATATGAGAAAGCAATCAATGAACTAAGGTGTCGCAATGAGAAACTGATGATTGATGCTTCTCATCTCTCTCCGTTCCTGTCTGTCCCTATCTATCCCTCTCTCTGTTCCTGAAATAAATGAATGAATGAATGAATTTGATTTTCCAAAACAAGCATTATAGAAGAATTACAAAGTAAAACAGGTTTCAAAAAAAAAAAAAAAGAACCTGGCCTGGCCTGTGGTGGCACAGGGGAGATAGCACTGACCTGGAATGCTGAGGACGCTCATTTGAAATCCAAGGCTTGCCTGGTAAAGGCATATACAACAATGAACAACTAAAGTGATATGAGTTGATACTTCTCACTTTCCCCACCCCTCTGTAAAATCAATAAATAAAGTCTTGTGGGGAGGAGAGGAAGGATCTGAACATGTAAATTGAATCCTAAGCCGACTCGTGGTAAACCCTCTTGACAAATCAGAAGAAATTTAGTTTCAAAAAGTGCCTAGTGTACACTGCTCAATGCAAGGTCAGCCTATCTCAGTATAGGTTATACCATCCTAAAAGCCCTACACACACTCAAGACAAATAGGTCCCTTGCAGAAAGAAATTACCTGCTATAACCTTGATTGCTACAGCAAATAAAACTTGAACCTAGTTATAGAAACAAGCAGTTCCTCAGCACACATGCCTGAGCATCAAACCAAAGCTCTGAGAAGCACAGAGGCTGAGAAGAGAATCTGATAGGTGAAGGGTCCAGCTGGGAAAGGTGACAAGAGAAGCCTCACTGAAGGAGGGGAGTGTTAAGTAGGGATGGAAACTGTGAATCGAGCACACTGGGCCAAGTCACTGGAGATCTGGTCTCCCATAAAGATGAGCAGCAAGGCCACCTTCTGCAGTTAACCAGTACTCACCTTTGCATTAGAGGGCTGGAAAAAGAGGGGTCATCTGTGCCAGGGAAACCCTGAGAAAGATACTTTATCTGGCATGAAGAGGAAGAAACACCTAGGAGGATCCAGGGCAGAATAGCAGAGCCATCATAGACCTGCACCTGTTGTCCTATCCCACAGATGGATCAAGATCTCCAAACAATCACTATTTGTGATTTTGCCTGTGGCTGCAGCTTTACAACCCAGCGTAGAGATAGTAGAACATCCTTGAGGACCCTGTCTAGGGCTCAGCTTCACCTGGTCACCACTTCAGTCCTCCAATTCTGCTGACCTTTACATTAACAGTGGGCTTGACTAGTGGGCACATTACTTCGCCCCCAACCTGGTGGTGTCCTGTTTGTCTTACACTGGGGCTTCTTGGACCTGGGGGGCTTAACACAGGTTTTCTGAGCCATCTGCCTGTTAAAAGAAGCCAAGGAAGCCCATCAGGTAGCCACTTTACAAAAATGAGACACAAGACCATGCAATTCTCCTGTCGTAATGAAGGGACTCAGCTGCTCTTCCAAAGGTTTCTCATGAGGTGGGCAATCTCACAGCCACCCTCCAACAGCTACGGTTCCAGGGCTCTGGGTGTCTGGGGAGGCCAAGAGCAATGAGTAGAGAAGAAAAGGGACAAGAAACAAGGCACTCAGACTTGGGAGCATCTGACCCCTCTCAATGGACACCTTATAGGCAGAGGACAAACGCAGGAAATTGGGTCATCAATAGATGCCTCCCCGCTCCTCAAAGGTGCAATACATCTGGCTAGGTGAACACCAAGCAATCTTGCTCCACACACACAAATACACCCACACTTATGTATACACACATAAACACATGCACCCACACACGCATGCACAGCACACCCACTCACACATGCAGTTTTTATCCCCTCCTCCCACTTTTGAATCTTGCCCAATTATCTCAGAAAAGGTCTTTCTTATCTGTTCAATTCTGAGCAAAGAATAATCCTTGTGGGTGATTAGTGTGTTCACTCAGCTCCTGATCCACCTGGCTCAACAAGGAGGAAAATCATTAAATATGAATATGAAATTAGATACAGGGCCAGGATCACGAACTTCTAAAGCACATGAAGGAGTCCAGGGCCCTGCAGGATCTGGCATGGATGCCCATGTACCGCCATCACTTCAATCAACAAATAATTTTGCACCCAGAATAGCAGAGGTTTTCAAATCACTAACACTGTAACCACACTCATTTCTACAACTTTGTTCATACACAAGGTAGTATGACCTTCCAGAAAAGGTAAAGAACCGTTTGCTGGTTTATGAGCAACACATGAACCCAGAAAGGAACTTTCGCAGCAAAAAATACCTATTATTCAAGGCCTGGGACACCCCATCTCCAAATTTGTAACCCACCTGGCCCATCAGAATGTAGAGACCAACAGGCTCCTGACAAATACTAATCCTGTGCCTAATGGTTACCTCCAAGGAGCCAGTGACCTAGGAGTGCTCTCCTCTGTGGAGGGCTCAGGTTCCCTGCTTTCTTTCTTTCTTTTCTTTCTTTCTTTCTTTCTTTCTTTCTTTTTTTTTTTTTAAGAGAATGAGAGAAAGAAAGGGGGAAAGGAACGGGAAGCACTAACCCATAGTTCTCATATGCACCCTGACTGGGCAAGCCCAGGGTTTCAAACCAGTGATCTCAGTATTCCATCCAAGTCAACACTTTATCCACTGAGCCACCACAGGTCAGGTTCAGGGTCCTTGCTTTCATTGGGAGCACAGACCCAGTAAGGGCTGTGAGATGTGTGTGCCAATCACCATTTTATTACAAATCAACACCAGAAAAGGAGTCCACCTGCTGGTTCAGAGGAAGAGGGGAAGAATTCAGAAATTATTCATTGGAGGCTGGGCCCCAGGTGCAGAATCTGAATTTGTGGAGAGAAAAGAGGGAGAAAAAAATGGTAGCAGAAAAGGTGAATTAACAGAAATATACAGGAGTGTGAAAACCTACCTCCAAGAAAAGTAGATGAAACCAAATAAAAGGATCCCTGATCAAAAAAAACTGTTTTCAAAGATTCTATTTCTTGATTTTACAGATAGAAGAGGGTGCAGGAACTAGAAGTACAGTAGTTGCTTCACTCTAGCTGTTCATTGGTTGCTTTGTCCTATGTGCCTTGACCAGGCAAGCCCAGGGTTTCGAACCAGCAACCTCAGCATTCCAGGTCAGCGCTCTTTCCACAGGGTCATCACAGGCCAGGCCTTGATCAAAACTTTTAACAGTGTTTTAAATGGAATGAGGTCGCTTAGAATGAAAAAGCATCCTTGTTACAGAGAGTCCACCTGTATTCAGTGTGAGAAACTAGTAGCAATGACCAGGTCTCCCATGGGCTTCTGTGGGCTCGGGGTGCCCTTAAGAAGTCCAGAGACTGGGGTCTGAGTGGGGTCCTGAGCGTCTACCAGCCTGTGAGTGAGGAGGGCTAGAGCCTTTCTCTGGGTCCTGAACGACAGAGGAGAGCACTGAAAGTTGTCAGATGACACACAGCACACACACTCCAAGAAGATTTGTGTATGCACAACAACTTAAATGAAGTGCTTTCAATCATTCTGAACATGGGTGTGCACGCACCTCAGGGCACCTCTCTGCCCCCAGCCCCAACAGGTGCTTTCTACCTAATCCTTCCAGGAAGAGAGACCACTTGTAAGTACAGTGCTAAGCTCTGAAGCATGAGTCAAAGGGGAAGGTTAAATAAGGAACATCTCAGCCTTCTCCTCAATAGAGCACTCTTAACATCCCAGGTGTGCCCAAACACTACACTCCAACTGATATGCTATTGAACCATCAAATATAAGCCCATCACCATGGGAGGGAAGGGTCACACCCAAGGTACAGTCAGACCAAAACATCCATCCTATCCCTGTCAGTCTTATCTTCAAGAAACAACCAGCAATGCAGGTCATTAAGACTAAAAGTTAAAAAAAAAGGTGGTACCTAAAGCATTCATATTTATAAGTAAATACACATTTACAATCTGATTGCTTTAAGGTGGAAAACTTGTAAATAATGCCTCTGAATTAATGCTTTTTAGGGATTTATTTAACAAAATTAATCTGACGAGCATAACATTTTAATGTACTCAAGCAATGATCATCAACATTTTAAAGAGAAAACCTCTTCAGATTCCTCAATGCAAAGCCCATACAGACTGCACAGCAGAGAAAGCACTGGAAGCATCTCACCCCAGCACACTGTATAGAAACAAAGCCAGTTTCAGGACAAGTCATCTCCAAAAAACAGTCACTGCTCTTAGCGAGGCTCATGCCACAGTAGCCACCATTCCTATGATGGTATATCTGGGTGCTCAAACTCACCCTGGGACAGCCAGGTCCCCTAACCTAGTGGTTCCCTAACCCAGTGGTCCCCCCCAACCTTTTTTGGGCCACAGACCGGTTTAATGTCAGAAAATATTTTCACGGACCGGCCTTTAGGGTGGGACAGATAAATGTATCACGTGACCGATCCAAGTGTCAAGAGTGAGTCTTAGACGGATGTAATAGAGGGAATCTGGTTATTTTTTAAAAATAAAACATCGTTCAGACTTATATAAATAAAACAGAAATAATGTAAGTTATTTATTCTTTCTCTGCGGACCAGTACCAAATGGCCCACGGACCGGTACCGGCCCGTGGCCCAGGGGTAGGGGACCACTGCCCTAACCTCAACTGTCCTCCTTGGAGTAATGGGGGGAAAAAAACTGAAGCACAGCTCTTCCTGGAATATTATGGTACAGGGGTTATGCTTTTATTTTCCCCCAAAACAGACAACCTCCTGAAAACTCTAACAGGGAACAACATGATCACACAAGTCACATGAATCCCACTCAGCTTTGTCTGCATTGCAGCCCCATTCATTGGCCTCTGAGAACCCTTCCTAGTGACATAAGACAAAAGCTGGTCTTTATCTCCAAGTTCTGGCACTCAGTAGAAGAAAGTACACCTACACCGATCATATGTTAAGACAGGGAGACTGCTAGCAAGTGTCTAAAATTGCCATTAGCTCCCCAGGCTCACAATGGTGATGAGGACTTAGCTCTAGTGTTTGCAGAGGAGCTCAATAAGCATCCAATGCCACCCACTTGGGCCACTTCCAGGTGGGCATAGGAGCCTCCAAGAGCAGTTGGGCTGTGGCCAAATCCCAACCCTGCAGCCCCGAAGAAGAAACAGAAGCTGCTGGAGGAACACACAATACAGAAACAAAGGTGCCACCTATAAAGGGGAATCTAGTAATACTAAATGTCCACAGGGGCCTCACTTGTGGTGGTGAGTAGATAAAGTGCCAACCTAGAATGCTGAGGTCGCTGGTTCAAACCCTAGTAGTTCCAACTACTAGGAGTTGGTACTTCCTGTTCCTCCCCCCCCACCTTCTCTCTATCCTCTAAAAACCAATGGGTGACCACAAGTTCCTTTGATGAAGAACGTCACTGTGAAAGCTAGCTGACCAAATTTCCCACCCATGGGAAAGGACCAGGCCTCTGTCCCCTCTCAGCTGGCTCCTGGGCAGCTCTGCAGCCCACAAAGGGTTATGCTGCCATTTCTACGACATCTACAATGTGCCCATCGGGGTCACATCACAAAATGGCCCAGCAATCCCTCTACTGGGTATATACCCTCAAAACTCTAAACATGGGTATGAAAAGACACATGTACCCCCATGTTCACCACAGCATTGTTCACGGTGGCCAAGACATGGAAACAGCCAAAATGCCCTTCAATAGAGGACTGTATAAAGAAGATGTGGTACATATATACAATGGATTACTACTCAGCCATAAGAAATGATGACATAGGATCATTTACGACAACATGGATGGACCTTGATAACATTATACTGAGTGAAATGAGTAAATCAGAAAAAGCTAAGAACTGTATGATTCCATACATAGGTGGGACACAAAATTGAGGCTCATGGACACAGACAAAAGTACAGTGGTTACCAGGGGGAAGGGAAGGTTGGAGAGGGAGGGGGTTGGGGTGAAGGGGAGGGGCTTAAAGAGAAACAATATATAGGGTGACAGAACATGATTTGACTCTAGGACAGGGGTCTCAAACTCAACTCAGCATGTGGGCCGCAGAGCAAGATCACAGCAGTTTGGCGGGCCGCACTAGGTCTACAAAAGAAACAAAAAAAAATCAGTACAACAAGCACAATCATACATGCAGTTTACTCAGTGTCACAAAACGACCAGAAACTGTAGTTCGCATGACAACTGCTGTTAACTAAGCTAATATCTAGCTAGGATGCTAGAGAAATGAAAAATACAAGTAGGCCCCTAGGCTTACTTAATTTTATCCAAAATATTTTGAACTTCGTGGATTAGTCTGCGGGCCGCACAAAATTGTTCGGCGGGTCGCATGCGGCCCATGGGCCGCGAGTTTGAGACCCCTGCTCTAGGAGATGGGTATACAGCATAATCAACTGTCCAAATGATATAGAGATGTTTTCTCTACATTTATGTATTCTGGTTGACCAATATCACCCTGTTAAATTTAATTGTCTAAATTAAAAAAAAAAAAAAGAGGAGAACCTAACCCTTCCAAGGTCAACCTCCTCAGGGCCCAGCAGAGATGCAGCCCTAACCACCAGCTCCATCCAGCTCCACGGAGGTCTGTGGCTGGAAATGGCAGAGAGGTTTTGCACAGAAAATTTTAGAAAGAGGCTTAAAAGCCTTCTGCATTCCAAGGAGGAGACATGAGTGGAAAGTGAGGAACAGGTGTGCATCTGCTGTTTTCATCAGGATGCCCAGCAATGTTGAAGCTCAACTGCCCAGAGGCCTTGCCTGGGCCTCCTCTGTCAAGCTTTTGCCTGCTGCATAAGTCCTTTTTCGGGGTTAGAGCCCTCAGCTGCCCCATGAGGATTAGAGCCAGCAGGGAAAGCTACTTTTAGGACTAAAGCAAGTTTCTGGTCTCAGTGAAGCCTACTGGCCTAAGAAACGTTCTCACAGAGCTTTCTGCACAACTGTTAAGAACTGGAACAAAACCTCACCTCTCCCTTCTAAATGAAAATCTTTCCCTTGGGAAGAGGTTGTTCTGGTTTTAGACACCTAAACCAACCTCCAGGAAACTGCTGAACTTAGCTAGAGGGTATATTAGGGGTCCTCTTGAAAAACATTCTACTAAGGTAAAAGCAAGGACCTCAAGATCCTCTCTGACCTCATCTCCCACCATCCCATGTCCCCTTCCCCAGCCCCTGTCCCCATTCTCTCAGCTCTGGTTATCCGGTTATCCTGGCTACCCCCCTGACAGCCAAGCTCACTCCCACCCCAGGCCTTTGCACTTCCTATTCACTCTACCTGTAAGGCTGGCTCCTCCCCCGGGTCTCAGTACATTTTTTTCTTTTTGTGTGTGTGTGACAGAGACAGAGAGAGGGACAGACAGGGACAGACGGACAGGAAGGGAGAGAAATGAGAAGCATCAATTCTTTGTTGCAGCACCTTAGTTGTTCAGTGATTGCTTTCTCATATGTGCCTTGACTAGGGGACTGCAGTAGAGCAAATGACCACTTGCTCAAGCCAGTGACCTTGGGCTCAAGCCAGAGACCATGGGGTCATGTCTGAGATCTCACACTCAAGCCGGTGACCCTGTGCTCAAGCAGATGAGCCTGCGCTCAAGCCGGCAACCTGGGTCCTCTGTATTCCAGTCCGACACTCTATCAACTGTGCCACCGCCTGGTCAGGTCTCAGTACATTTCTTCACTTCTCAGCTGAGAGAGCAAAATGACATGTACCTCCCCTTCACACATGCCTCTCGATGAGTCTCTACACCCTTTCCCAGTTCATCACCACTAAACATTCTATTTACTCATTTCTGTTTGTGTGTCCCTGGCTCCTGCCCCCATGAGAACAGGGAACCCCTCTTTGCTCAGTGCTACCACCCCAAGGCCCAAGACAGAATGGTGCTCAATACCCTTCTGTTAAAAAGCTGAGAAAAAGTACTGTCAGAACTCCCAGCTATTGCCCTCTCATTCCTAGTTAAATAAGTCAAAATGTCTTCATGTCAACAGAAAAGATAACGATCAAAAACAAGTAAAACCCTACTTCACACCGTATATGAACAGTAACCCAAAATAAGTCAAAGACTTAAATATGAAATGCTAAACCTAATATAAAACTCTTAGAAGAACATATAAAAGGGTAAATCATGACCTTGGATCTGGCAACAGATGCTTAGATATGACACCAAAAGCACCGTATCACAAAAGAAAAAAGATAAATTTGGACTTCGTCAAAATTCAAATCTTTTGTACAAAGGACAGTACCAAGAAAATGAAAAAATAACCCTCAGAATAGGAGAAAATATATGCAAACTACATATCTAATAAGAGTTTAGTGTCAGGAATATATAAAGAACTCTTGCCTGGCCTGTGGTGGCGCAGTAGATAAAGCACTGACCTGGAATGCTGAGGATGCCAGTTCAAAGCCCTGGGCTTACCTGGTCAAGGCACATATGATTGCTTGTCATCAAGTAATCAATGAACAAATAAAGTAAAGCAACTATGAGTTGATACTTCTTGCTCCCTCTCCCTTCTATCCCCTCTTTCTCCTCTCTGTAAAATCAATAAATAAAACCTTAAAAAAAACCCTCTTAAAACAATAGAGACAACCAACCAAATTCAAAACAGGCAAAAGAATTGAATAGATATTTCTCCAATGATATACAAGTGGCCAATAAGTTATTCAACATCTCTCCTTATCAAGGAAATGCAAACAAAGCACAATGAGATACCATTTCACACCAACTAGGATGGCTATGATAAAAAAAAAATTATTTTAAACTGGAAAATCAGTATGGCAAGGATGTAGAGAAACTGGACCCTTCATACATTGCTGGAGAGAATGTAAAATGGTGCAATGATGTGGAAAAGTCTGGCAGTTCTCAAGAAGTTAAATACAGAATTATCATATGGGCCCTGGACAGTTGGCTCAGTTGATAGAGCGTCGACCCAGCATATGGACATCCCAGGTTCAATTCCCAGTCTGGGCACACAAAAGAAGTGGCCATCTGCTTCCCTCCTCCTTCCTCTCCCCTTTTCCTCCTGTAGCCAGTGACTGGATTGATCTGAGCATCGGCCCTGGGTGCCAAGGATAGCATAGTTGAATTGACCATCAGCCCCAGACAGGGGCTGCCAGTGGATCCCAGTCTGGGGATGCATGCAGGAGTCTCTTTCACTATCTCCCTTCCTCTCATACACACACACAAGAAAAATAATCATCATATGACCCAGAAATTCTACTACTAGGTATATATCCAAGAGATGTGAGAAGATGTATACAAACAAAAACTTGTATATGAATATTAAAAGCAGGACTATTCACAATAGCCAACAAGTAAAAATAACTGTCCAACTGTCTACCAACAGATGAATGGATAAAATATGGTCCATCCACACAATAAAATATTATTCAGCCATAAAAGGGAATGAAGCTCTGATCTGTTCACAATATGAATGATGAAAACAATCTAAGTAAGAGAGCCAGACACAAAAGGCCACATAGTGTATGTGAAATAACCAGAACAGGCAGATTCAGAGACAGAAGAAGATTAGTGGTTGCTAGGGCTCTGGGGAGAGCAGACATGGGGGAATGAAGAGTGGCTGCTAATGGGGTACTGTATAGCTTTCTTTTTGGGATGATAAAAATGTCCTGGAATTAGAGGTATTAAGTTGTACAATGTTGTGAATGTACTAAATGCCAATGAATTCACACTTTAAAATAGTTAAAAGAGTAAATTTTACCTTTATATTTTTTAAAAGGCATGATAAAAACAAAACAAAACAAAGCAAAGCAAAGCAATCCTAATCCCAAGAGCTATACCCCTCTAGAGCTCCAAGAACAGAGAATCAGGTTTTCAAGGAAAGACTCCTTTATGCAACAAGATCCCAAACCACTGAAGAGCCCCTATCTACCAGGACACAGTCCTCGCAGTGGTCCCCAACCCCCGGGCCATGGACCGGTACCAGTCCATGGGCCATTTGGTACCGGTCCGCAGAGAAAGAATAAATAACTTACATTATTTCCGTTTTATTTATATTTAAGTCTGAACGATGTTTTTTGTTGTGGGTTTTTTTTTTGTATTTTTCTGAAGCTAGAAACGGGGAGAGACAGTCAGACAGACTCCCGCATGCGCCTGACCGGGATCCACCCGGCACGTCCACCAGGGGGCGACGCTCTGCCCCTCCAGGGCGTCGCTCTGTCGCGACCAGAGCCACTCGAGCGCCCAGGGCAGAGGCCAAGGAGCCATCCCCAGCGCCCGGGCCATCTCTGCTCCAATGAAGCCTCGCTGCGGGAAGGGAAGAGAGAGACAGAGAGGAAGGAGAGGGGGAGGGGTGGAGAAGCAGATGGGCGCCTCTCCCGTGTGCCCTGGCCGGGAATTGAACCCGGGACCTCTGCATGCCAGGCTGACGCTCTACCACTGAGCCAACCGGCCAGGGCTGAACAATGTTTTATTTTTAAAAAATAACCAGATTCCTTCTGTTACATCCATCTAAGACTCACTCTTGACGCTTGTCTCGGTCACGTGATACATTTATCCGTCCCACCCTAAAGGCCGTAAAAATATTTTCTGACATTAAACTGGTTCATGGCCCGAAAAAGGATGGGGACCACTGCTCTACATGTATCACCTGTCTAGTAAGCCCACTGTACAGGTAGGAACTAAAATATCTCCCAGAAAAGGAGCGATGCCTCGCAGGGACCAGAGCTGACTGGGCCCCATGGATACCCCTGGTGTCAACAGGTCTCCCACCCAGAGCAGCAAAGGCCCCAGGAAGCCCTGGGAGAACACAAAGGTGGGAAGTAAGCAGTGAACATAGAGCAGGTGGGCAATGCAAGGCAAGGGCCCACCCATGATGAGAAATGCAGTGATCCCTAGATGGCACAGGCTCAAACTTGTAAAGCACTAAGACAAAGTCATGCTGAAGACCAGCTAACGACCTACTCTCCACTCTACTAGCTACAGCTGCTATGGATGGATGACAATGGGGAAGTGAGACTAGTCTCTAATCAAAAATATATTAAATTAGGCCTGAAAACAATGTATGGGCTGCCACAGAGTCAAAGCCTAAAGTGAGAAAGCACAAGTGGTAGTAAGATGCACTTCAAGTGTGTTGGAGGGGCAGGCTCACAGAACAGAAGGTGCCAATGGGTACAGAATAATGTCTGGTTCACCTCCACGTGCCTGAGCTTCCTTACCTGTGAAATAGGAACCGTATCCACCCACTTCATCAAAAATGCTAAGGGCTCTACAAAGGGTAGCTGTGAGTGTTATTACAGAAAATATGAATGCTGTAATGAGAGGCTGTCCCACCTGACAGGCTACTTAGCCCCTCACAGCAACTCGAGAATCTCTGCTATAGGTTTTCTGTTTGAATTTAAACTAATCACAAGCAGACTCCATTCTCACTTTGTAAATGGCCATTTACCCTGCCCTGGGTGAAGTGCCTCATAAAGCTCCCTGAGGCAATGCCTGGGTCAAGCCTGTTTTATAAACTTTGATTATGGAAAATTGCAAACATACCCACAGAAGTAAACAGAGCAGCAGGATTAACTGCATGCACCCACCACCCATGTTTCAGGTGACTAACCTGAGTCTCCTATACCCCACTAACTTCGGTGAATCAAACCCTACTCGACGTGCATTTACGAATGAACAGATTATCCCCACAGGACAAACCACCACCACCCCACAGTCACACCTTCAACAAGCATTCCTTAATCTGTCAGTCATATTGGTCAAAATCTATAGGCTCCCCCACAACCCTCTTTCTTTCAATCAAACATTGAAGAAACTAGGTCATTTATCCGTTTACCACAGTCAGCTCTGCTGGTAGTGTCCTGTGGTATAATACTACCTGCCTCTGATTTCCCGTAAACTAGATTTTGAGGCCCAACCAAGTACATGCACCAGGATGCTTGCTGTTGGAACCCACCATTTCATTATAATTTATAATTCCATCACTTCATTTCAATTAGCCAGAATACAGCAATAGCTGTGCTGCTGTCCATTAGCCACATGTGGACATTTAAAAAAATTAAAGTTAAATTAAACAAAATTAAAACCTGACTTCCTCAAACTATTCCAAGTACCACACTAAACAGTATAGGCTCAGAGAATTCCAGAAAGTTCTGTAGGGCAGCGCTGATCTGTAAGGGAAACTTAACCCTCACCCATTATTTGCAAATTCAGTCCATAGATAAGAGGTAATAAATGCTTACTTCTTTCCCTCTATTTGCCAATTTTCAAAACGAGTTGGCTCCCTAACATCCTCCATAGGGACCAGCTAATAGTGTCTTCCCTTCCTTTGAGCACCAACATGAAAATGAATTTTTTACCCCTTTGATGTTCCAACCTGGGGACTCCTTATTCTCCCTCATGCTCATCTGCCCCACCTTTGGCCAGGGGGTTCTCCTGTGGGTCTTTCTCGACCAACCCCATTACTGACTGCCGTAACTGGGATATGCAGATTTAGAATGAAAACATTTTTAACTTAAATTAAGCTTTGATTTTATCTTTACACTTTCATTTCATGCAAAAATTCTGGTTCTTAAAGACATTAATAGCCTGACCAGGTGGTGGCACAGTGGATAGAGCATCAGACTGGGATGCAGAGGACTCAGGTTCAAAACCCTGGGGTCTCCGGCTTGAGCATGGGATCTTATACATGACCCCATGGTCGCTCGCTTGAGCCCAAAGGTCACTGGCTTGAAGCCCAAGGTCACTGGTTTGAACCCAAGGTCGCTTGAGCAAGGGGTTACTCACTCTGCTGTAGTCCCCCCACCCCCATCAAGGCACACATAGAAAGCAATCAATGAACAACTAAGGAGCCACAATGAAGAATTGATGCTTCTCATATCTCTCTCCCTGTCTGTCTGTCCCTATCTGTCCCTCTCTCTCTGTCTCTGTCACAAACACACAAAAAAAGACATTAATGCCTTATTTTTTTCTATAACACACAAAATTGAGACTATTGGTATTGTTAATCTGAAACCAAAATATGATTCCTAAAAACATTTTAAAGAATTAAAAAGTTTTCACTTTGACGTTATGGTGTATCTCACTAAAACATTTACAGTATAGTCAAACTACTATGTTTTAAGTCATGTAAAATAAATTCTTTCTGAGAGACTAAGTCACCAACTTGAGTCGTAACTGACATGCATCCTAGATTCACTTATTCCTTTTTTGCTTTAGTTTTTAGGGATTGCCACCACCCCTCCCTGACATGGTTTTATTTTATAATTATGTAAAACACACACCCAGTGCTACAGAAAGGACAATCCAGGTAAGCCTCCAGTAACCCTGTCCCCTCTCATTCCTCTTCCCAGAGGTGACCATGTGTGGTTCATTTATTGGTTATACTTCCATTTTTTTTTTTTTTTGTATTTTTCCGAAGCTGGAAATGGGGAGGCAGTCAGACAGACTCTCGCATGCACCCGACCGGAATCCACCCGGCATGCCCACCAGGGGGCGATGCTCTGCCACAATCAGAGCCATTCTAGCGCCTGAAGCAGAGGCCAGAGCCATCCTCAGCGCCCAGGCAAACTTTGCTCTAATGGAGCCTCGGCTGCAGGAAGGGAAGAGAGAGACAGAGAGGAAGGAGAGGGGAGGAGGGGGAGAAGCAGATGGGCGCCTCTCCTGTGTGCCCTGGCCGGAAATTGAACCCAGGACTCCTGCATGCCAGGCCGACGCTCTACCACTGAGCCAACCGGCCAAGGTCTCCATTTTTTAAATTAAATACAGCACATATATCCATATTCTCCCACCTCTCCTTAGATAAAAGTGAGCACACTACAGCTCTTTAACCTTCACCTTGTTCTTTTTTCCACTTATCATTTCACCCTAGAAATCCTATCACCATGACATGAAGATCTTATCCTTCCTTTGCTGAGCTCCCCCATCAGTCTCCACAGTCCCACCTGACAAACAAGTAATTCATTTCCAGTTTTGCTACTTCAAAATGTTATAATGGACAGCCCTAACACAATCCTTATTTCTAACAGTGTATCTTTGGGAAACATTTTTAGAAGAATTACTGGAGCCGAGGAATTATAAACCCCCCCTAAAGCAACATATGATAGTGCCTGATTCCCAACAGAATTGTATCCACCTCTGTGACAAAAGAGCAGAAATGTTTTAACGAACCTCAAACAATCATTAGTATCAGAGAGACTGAACATCTTCCATACCTTGGTTGGTTAAGGAACATCTGTTAGTTACTCTTCCTATGAACTATCAGTAAGTCACATCCACTTTTAATCCTGAACAACCAGCACAAGGCCCATCTCTTGGAACACAAGCAATGTGTACCTACTAAACGAACAGGGCCCAACAGGATAACTTCAAGGGTGAACACCATATCCATTAGCCCAAGCAGGCAGCCTGACTCGTAGCGTGCACACCAACAACTACATACAATGTAGGTGTTGTGTGGGGGCTGTCTAAGCCTCGTGCCTTGCCAAGAGTCAGCCCTCCTCCCACCCTGCTCCTCCTCTGTAGTAAGTTCTGGGTGATAGGAATGAGCACACCCCAGCCAACCACACGCTGTGGTTCAATTAAAGTGGGTATGAGCTGGTAGTAATCAGAAATAGCCTAAAATCAACCGATTTGTTGGGCTGACTTATATTCCACTACAAAAAGCACACAAGCTGACATATTTATAAATCTTTCAGAAATAATTACTCAAGGCGTCACGTGACCTGTGGTGGTACAGTGGATGGAGCGTCAACCTGGAATGCTAGGGTCATCGGTTTGAGGCCCTAGGCTTGCCTGGTCAAGGTACGTATGAGAAAAAAATATTATGAATTGATGCTTCCCACTCCTCCTCACATTCTCTCTCCTCTCTCTAAAAAGCAATAAATAAAAAATTTTTTAAATAATTACTCGGCCCTGGCCGGTTTGCTCAGTGGTAGAGCGTCGGCCTGGCGTGCAGAGGTCCTGGGTTCGATTCCCGGCCAGGGCACACAGGAGAAGCACCCATCTGCTTCTCCACCCCTCCCCCTCTCCTTCCTCTCTGTCTCTCTCTTCCCCTCCTGCAGCGAGGTTCCATTGGAGCAAAGATGGCCCAGGCGCTGGGGATGGCTCCTTGGCCTCTGCCCCAGGCTCTGGAGTGGCTCTGGTCGCAACAGAGCGACGCCCCGGAGGGGCAGAGCATCACCCCCTGGTGGGCAGAGCGTCGCCCCCTGGTGGGCGTGCCAGGTGGATCCTGGTCAGGCGCATGCGGGAGTCTGTCGGACTGTCTCTCCCCGTTTCCAGCTTCAGAAAAATACAAAAAAAAAATAAAATAAAATAAAAATAATTACTCAAGGGTGTTTTTTGCCTGACACTGACCATCACGTGCCATGACTGTTCAGAGACCGTCCTTTCCCATCAAACCCCTTCACACACTAGGTAGAGGAAGGCAGGGCCTGAGAAACACCTGGGATGACTTCCAGAAATTCTGTTCCAAACCCCCAAACTGACTGCTTGTAATGCTATGGCTTTCTCTTCCCTGTTGGTCCTGTGACAAGGGAAGGAGGAGGTTTCATTCATTCATTAACTCATTCATTCACTACTTACTTACTGCTTAGACCAGACAGAAGTGAGGGGCACCTAGCCTCAAACCTTGGAGAACCCTGAGCCAGCCACTCACTCTACTGGGCTAGAAGTAAGATCTTTCTGAGATATGAAGTTCCATAATTTTTAAATGCTAATGTTTATAGAGACCCTGTTGAAAGCCAAGTGCCAGGCTAATGTTCTTCATGGCTGTTCCACCACATGCTGCCACCAGCCCCAGGTAACAAGCACTGTCAACACTGACAATCCTCAAGAAACTCTACAAAACTAGCACAGACTTCTTGTCTCCAAAGAGTTCTGGGGCCTCAGGCAGGGGCAGGAGATTAAACGCTGTAGCCACCACAAGTTTGGGGGTTCCTCAAAACATTCAACAGTTACCACACGACCCAGCAATTCCACTCTTATGTATATATTCAAAGGAACAAAAAACATATCTATACAAATTTGCAAACACAAATGTTCACAACAGCACTATTCACAATGTCTAAAAGGTGGAAACAGTCCAAATTCATCCTAGATGAGTAAAACAAAATGAGGGCCCCATCTGTCCAATGGAATATTACACAGCTATAAAAATATATGAGGCACTGATTCATGCTACAAAGTAGATGAACTTCAAAAACATTACACTGAGGCCCTGGCTGGATAACTCGGTTGGTTAAGAGCATCATCCAGAAGCACAGAGGTTGCCGCTTCAATCCCCAGTCAGGGCACATACAGGAACAGATTGATGTTCCTGTCTCTGTTTCTCTTGCTCTCTTCCTCTCTCACTAAAATCAATAAATTTAAAAAAAACAGACATTACACTGAGTAAGAGAAGTCAAACATGCAATGTCATAGGTTGTATGAATATGAAATGTCCAGACAGATAAATCTGTAGACACAGAAAATAGATTAGCAGTTGCCAGGGGCTGGGGAAAGGGAATGTAGAGTGACTGCTAATGTAGACGGGGTTTCTTTTTGAGGTGATGAAAGTAATCTGGAAATAGATAAGGTGATGGTTGCAATCACTCCTGAATATTAAAAAAAAAAAAAAATCTCTGAAATGTATAAGTGGGTAAATTGTATGATATAAAATCTTATTCGATTAAAAAATTTTTTAACCACTAGTAAAATTTGTTTTTGTTAGAATTTTCTGTAAATGTTTTCCTGACACCAAGATTACTTGATCATGCCCATATTTTCTTGCTATTGGCAGGTAAAAACTGAAACCTAACAAAACAGACCCTTGTTAAACATCGAGCTCAGCCCAGCAGACAAGTCAAGCAGTCAAACGGATGGTGCAGCTCTTTATGCAGGTTAGGACACGTACCTTTCAGCAGTCACCTGTTGGCTGGACTATAAGAGGAAGCAGTTGACTGACTCAGGAGGTCTCCATACTGCCTCCAAGTCCTATGACGACTCCAGGTTCTACATTCTCCTGCAGACAGGCAGCCTTCAGCCAAAACATTGCTGGCCAGGCACTGATACAACAGACAAAATCCAACCTGGATGGTGGGCTCTGCCTACTGGGTCTGGACAGCCCTTGACAAAGCCTACACTTAACAGCTCTAAGCAGTGTAGCAGAGTATGTGTGTTTGGGGGGGCGGGGGGGGCTCGGTTTACCCACAGACACAAGATAAGGGCAACCAGTTCCAAACACTGCTGACAACAGTTAAGGAAAAATTGTTTTGGTAAGCACTAGGAAATCACAGAAATGGCCAGAGGGCCAAGGCCACCTGGCCAAGATTATTTTCTGCCCCTGATTCTCAAGAGGATGGCTCATCCTATTAAAGCCAGGGCTTTTTAAGTGAGTGACCCCTGAGACACAGGGGAAGAACAAACGAAGGCAGGCAGGGCCTGGTGGCCCCATGGAGACAGTCTTAGTGTAAATCTGGGAGGGACTTGCCCCCCTCCATTTTCTCTACGAGGCTGCCATCAGCTTCTGAAGTGGCACTCAGTTTCAAATGTCCAAAGAACTGAATGAGGCCTAGTGGGCAAGTCAGAACCTTCGTTACACAAATACCAGAACATAAGCACTCACCTGGCTTCTGGGCATGGGACTCTGGTCCTACCAGCTGGCCATGGCAGCAGCTATTTAAAAGGCAACTCGCATCAATGTGCTTACCAACCTAAAGTGAAGAACAGAGAAACACTGAGTTTCCAAGGAAATTTTCTGGAATATTCTGGCAGTTTTAAATGCCACCAACCCTGAATTACAGTGAAATTTTAGATTTCAACCAGAACTCTGTCTCAGCTATCTTCCACAGCAGCTAAGAAAATAAATTTCTATCAGTCTCTGACCTATGACCAGATGTGGTGCTAACCAACAAACACATGGCAGATGCTGTCATCAATAATATGATAGACACATAAAGTTTTATGTAGCCAAAGACCCAGAAAATGGTTCAAGGTCTGACTGTGATAGAGTAATGACATTAACAGCAGGAACAGTAATACCCAGCATTTACTAGGTACTTAAGAGTTAGTTCCAGGTACTGTGCTAGAAAACTTAGTATATCTCTATGAATCCCCAGGACAACCTTTAGGGGCAGGTTCCAGAATCATACATATTTTACAGATAAAGAATCTGATATGTCTAATACTCATGAACTCACCCAGGGTCTACCTCTCCAGATGTGACTTCTTTGCTCCAATGTGTGTTCCCTGGCACAGACCCCGAGAAACTACCTACCATTCCAGTGCAGGGTTTGCACTCAAGAGGTTGAGGGTGCAATGTACCTGAGGACAGGGACACTTTACCTCCCTAATGGCGGTGGTTTCACCATTATGGGGCAACTCACAGTTTTACCCCAAGGATCATCTCCACAGAGCTAACAATGCCCAGGAAGAAATGGGCTGCCCATCTTACAGACAGGAAAACTAAGGCTCGAAAATATTCGGGAACTGTCCCAAAGTCACAGAGACAGCTGGCTCCAGGACTTCACCTTCTTTGTGACATCAGATGTCCAGGGCTACAGGTACATAGGCTAACCCCAGTGAACCAGCCAAATCCTGGACTCCTAGGTAGTGAGTATTGTCAGTACTACCCCTGCTGTCATTCTTTGCTCCCACATGACTACCAGAGCTTGCTCTAATATGAAACCTTTATTTTTAAACTGTGTTCACAGTGATTCACAGCTCATAGATGGTGAAAAACACTCCCACAGGAAAACTTGCAAAATAAGTATCAGTGAACTCTACTGAAAGAACTTTGGGCACCAAGGAGCACACAATGTATTCCTTAGTGAGGTACAGGGCAAAAAACACAGTGGATACAGTTTATCCTAGTTCTTCCATACCTCCTAAGGAGAGGCCCCTCTCTGTTATAAAGGGGGAAGCCCTAGAAACAGGAACCCTGAACTTTCCAAGCAACTGCTCTCTTCAGGATCAAGGTTAACAGACAAAGTCTATTGCCAGTATTTATACACACTGGCAACAAACAAGAACTCAAAGCTTTAAAAAAAAATCCATTCACAATAGCATAAGTGTGAAATACTTAAGGATAAATTTAATTTTTAAAAGATGTGTAAAACCTATAAATTGAAAACTATAATATATCCTTGAGAGAAATGGAAGAAAAAAAAAACTAAATAAAGAGATGTTGTGGCCCTGGCCGGTTGGCTCAGCGGTAGAGCGTCGGCCTGGCGTGCGGGGGACCCAGGTTCGATTCCTGGCCAGGGCACATAGGAGAAGCGCCCATCTGCTTCTCCACCCCCCTCCTTCCTCTCTGTCTCTCTCTTCCCCTCCCGCAGCCAAGGCTCCATTGGAGCAAAGATGGCCCGGGCGCTGGGAATGGCTCCTTGGCCTCTGCCCCAGGCGCTAGAGTGGCTCTGGTTGCGGCAGAGAGACGCCCCAGAGGGGCAGAGCTTCGCCCCTGGTGGGCGTGCAGGGTGGATCCGGTCAGGCACATGCGGGAGTCTGTCTGACTGTCTCTCCCCGTTTCTAGCTTCAGAAAAATACAAAAAAAAAAAAAAATTTTTTTTAAAAAGAGGTGTTGTACATGGGTCAGAGGTATCAAGTCTCTCCCTCAAATTGATCCGCAGACTCAATGCTGTCCCAACCAAAAATTCCTAACATGCTTTTCTGTAGAAAAGAAACAAAAGCTGATTCTAAAATTTATATGGAAATGCAAAGTACCTGGTAGTGAAAACAACATTGAGAAATTAGGAGAGCTTACCCTACCTGAGCTTAAGACTTACCACAGGCTACAAAAACCAAGTCTGTGAAATGGACATATAGACAGACATATACATGGATGACCAGAATACATCTATGAACAGGTAGACAACTGATTTTTGACAAAGATTCAAGTGTCCTATTCCGTGAGAGCACAAGACACTAGTTAACATTTTCTGGAGGATTAACTGGCAAGGAGGAAGGTCATCTTAATCTGTTATCACAACACGCAGTGCATCATGAATAGAGTGCAATATGCAAATTTTAAGGTCACAGACCTTCACGTTCCACCATCTTAGATGGCTTTCCCTATCTTAGCTCATGGCAAATCCACAGTCTACTAGTTGCTCAGATTAAAATTGAAGTTGACCTTCTGATCAGACTACTGCACTATCCAGTCCATCAAGAAATCCTATTGAGCCTGACCAGGCGGTGGCGCAGTAGATAGAGCGTCAGACTGGGATGTGGAGGACCCAGGTTCTAGAAGACCCTGAGGTCGCCAGCTTGAGCGCGGGCTCATCTGTTTTGAGCAAGGCTCACCAGCTTGAGTCCAAGGTCACTGGCTCGAGCAAGGGGTCACTCACTCGGCCTGCTGTAGCTCCCCGGTCAAGGCACATATGAGAAATCAATCAATGAACAACTAAGGAGCCGCAACAAAGAATTGATGTTTCTCATCTCTCTCCCTTCCTGTCTGTCCCTATCTGTCCCTCTCTCTGACTTTCTCTGTCTCTGTCAAAAGAAAAAGAAAAAGAGGGAAGGAAAGGAGGAAGGGAGGGAGGGAGGGATCCTATTGATTCTGCCATCAAACACACCTGGGATCCAACTGCTTCTCACACCTCCACTGGCCACACTATCGTCCCTGATATAATGGAGACCAGCAAACTAGATCCCCTGCTTTCACTTCTCAGCTTGAAACCCTCTAAAGGCCCTTCATTCATTTAGAATAAAGCTCAAGCCTCCCCTGAATTTGGGAGGCCCAACTACCACTGCCTGCTTATCTTGCTCCAGCCATGCTAGCCTCCTGGCCATGATTCCAATACACCAGGCATCCTCCTCACCTTGGGGTCTTTTTACATTTTAAACAAAACTCCAAATACTTTATCATTTTGACAATTAATTCTTCAATTTACATTCAAAATTTAAAAAGACTTTTGAAAACATAACTACCATACAAAAATCCCTAAATGTCAACAAATGCCCAGTCCATATTCAGTTCACAATTTCTCAGAAATGTCTGTTTACAGCTTGTTCTAACAATAGTTGCCAAAGCATTTGTGCTAGCTGCTCCTGCTGTTTCCATCACTATCCTTGCAGATGGCTGACCCCCACCCACAATGTCCCCCCAAGTTGCTTCTCAAATGTCTCCCTCACAGAGGCCCACCCTCTGCTTTTCCTCACAGCCCTAGCCATACTGCATGCTCCACACAAGGCAGCTTACAGTGTTTATGGACTTTCTCACCTGACAAAAACATATTAATAAATGCCACAAAAAAAAAGGGATGTCTGTCTGCCTGATGCCTGTTTTATTCCAAGCACCTAGAACAGTCAGACACGTACCAGGTACCTAACAAATATTTATGGAATGAATGAAACAGGACAGTTTAACATTGAAGAAGGAACCAATCTGAGGAGCAGCAGACACTCAAATACAATTAGTGTGAAATTCAAAAAGGAGCTGAAATCAAGCAGAGACCACTCAGCACCATGAGAACTGGGAGTATTTCTCTAAAATAAACTATAATCGCTTTTCACTGATATATTACTTGGACTGTTTTGCCATCCATTGACACTAGCTGGGTTTAGAGAGCTTTTACTGTTTTTATTTCCAACCTATACATTTAAAACAGTATCAAGTAACCCTTAAGTACACAATTACCAACTCATAAGAGACTCTTCTGCTCTCTTGAAAATCATTATGGTTTGGCTTTGACCCTGCATCTGGGTACTCCACTTACACACACACACACACACACACACACACACACCAACTCTGAGACACACTCCACACGATTAAAGAGATCACACTTGCTGAGAGGGCAGCCATGGTGATTAACACGAAATCAAGTCACTGCACTTTGGGCAACAGAAGTCCTTTGTTGCCATTTCATCCTCTCAGCTCAAGCAAGTAACACTGGCTCCCTTTTAACTTTGGGGGAAGGTGCCCCAACCAGACACTTGGCTGCAATATGGGAAGCTCCAGTTCTGAGGAGATGGTCGGGCTGCAGGTACCCGTGGCCAGCGCAGAGACAAGTCTCTGGGGCTGTGGGCACCTCACAGGGAAGCCTAGGCTCTCCAAGGCATCCCTAGACTGCCTGTTGTCCCTGCCAGAGATCTAGCCATTATGAAAGCTGCACACTTCTGGTCCCCTCATAGCACCCTCTGCAATAACCAAACACTTGTGCTATTGCTAAAGTTCTTTAACTGTGTTTGCACTCAAATATTTACCACTCTGGCTCAAATCCATTCCTGGGAACATGACATTAGGCCAAAAAACTCCGAGGTGAAACCCAATGACACATGCACCTTCTCCCACCCCCACGTCCACACAAAGTCCACTTGTCCTATGCAATCAAAGTGCCCCAGAAGGGTCACCGAGACCAGTTGTCGGCAAACTGCAGCTCACGAGCCACATGCAGCTCTGGCCCCTTGAGTGTGGCTCTTCCAAAAAATACCATGTGTGGGAGCTACCTCAATAAGGAATGTACCTACCTATATAGTTTAAGTTTAAAAAATTTGGCTCTCAAAAGAAATTTCAATCGTTGTACTGCTGATATTTGGCTCTGTTGACTAATGAGTTTGCCGACCACTGACCTAGACCCTCTCAGTCTTAACCTCACTGCCAAACTGTCAATAAGAGTACTCCCTGGCCAGCCCTATCTGAATGGGAGAAACTAAGGCAGGGCAACTATGGAATATGTCAAGGAAGCCCACAGGTCATACTGCTCCAACATGTGCTGGTTGGTTGGGAAAGGATTCACTTGAGCAGACAATTGGGTTTTCTAATATGGAGACAGCAAACTACTACTCGAGCCTGTTGTGGTAAGTGGTTTTCCTGGGACACAGCCATGCCCACCCAAGTACACACTGTCTATAGCTGCTTCACTCACAAAGTAGAGTAGCGACAGAATTAGTACCACCCTAAAAGCCCAAAATATTGACTACCTGGATCCTTGAAAGCAGGAAGAAACTGTAGCCCTGATAGACTGTGCTGAGTATTACAAGGACACTGGTAATTCAGCACAAAGGCATGCCTGAGACAAAAAGTTAGGGCAGGAGCACACCAAGGAGGTGCTTCTGCTCCAAGTCAGTCCCAGAGGACAAAGCTGTACCTGCTCTCCCCAAGGCATGGAGCCTCATTAACCTGCAGAGCAGGAGAGAGCATGACTTGGCAGACTAAAGGCAAAGAATCAGCCCATGAGGGCTGCTGAGCTGACAGTGAGGCCACACAAGCCTATCCTTGGCAACCAGAGCTGGGCTGCCTTCATTGTCAAGCTGAGGCATCCACTGGGGTAGCAGTCAGTATGCGCTCTCTAAGGCTGTAGTGTGCCTCAACCTGTCTTAATTCAGCCACAGTAACCACACCCTCACTGAGGAACAGATGTACCACTCCTTGTACTGCGTCAATAAGGCCATTCATAAAGCCCCTTAAAAATTCTCCAAAGTGGCCCTGGCCAGTTGGCTCAGTGGTAGAGCGTCGGCCCGGCATGTGGAAGTCCTGGGATCGATTCCCGGTCAGGGCACACAGGAGAAGCATCCATCTACTTCTCCATCCTTCCCCTTCTCCTTTCTCTTTCTCTTCTCCTTTCCCAGCCAAGGCTCCCTGGAAGTAAAGTGGCCCGGGGCGCTGAGGATGGCTCCGGTTGCAGCAGAGCAACGCACCAGAAGGACCAAGCATCGCCCCCTGGTGGGCATGCTGGTAGATCCTAGTCGGACGCATGTGGGAGTCTGTCTGCCTGCCGCCCCCTGCTTCTTACTTCAGAAAAATAAATAAATAAATAAATAAATACCCTCCCCAAAGCTAGCAACACCTCACCATGGCCTTCAAGGCTATGCTTGCTTTAGGCCCAGGTGACATTACAGAAGTCATCTAGCATACATGTACATGTGTATACACACTCTCTCACACACACACACACACACACACACCATGCTACTGGCTCCAACTTCACTGGCTTTTGTCTCAATTCTTCACACCTTCCACACCTGCTGGCCTCTACTGCCAGGCCTTTCCACATGCTATTCCCAACGCTGAGACTGCTCTTCCTCTCGCTCATCTTTCAGACACAAACATCTGTTATTCAGACTCATTCTACTGGAATAGCTCTCACCTATCCCCTCTTCCATCCCCGAGGACTAAAGCCCCCTCACTTGGCACAGCTGAAACTTGACATCTGTCATCAAGCATCCCACTAGGTTCTATTCCCCAAATGTTCCACAAGAGAAAAGGCTCTTGCTCATCTCCTTATCCAATGTCCAACAAAGCACACAAGAGGAAATGGTGAAATGGAATCCTCCCTGAGTTATAAATACCCATCCACTATGCTTCTACCATAAACTTGAGTCGAAAACATAACAATACAAATATAAACTCTATCCAGAACGAAGCAGCATGGAGACAGGCAAAGACAAAGCCCACTATAGGCAAAGGGGAAGTTCTCTCTGTCTCTTGGACATGCTGTTTGGAGAAACGTACTTGAAGGTTCCAGAGGCCACTATGACCTCATACCTTGAAGGGCCTCCCTATTATCACTGAGATGTGTGAAAAACACCTCACCACCCATAGGCCTACATCTTTCACTTCCCTCCTCCTTTCTTATCCTACCCTAAAATATCCAGCGATAGTCCTTCCCCACTCTGTCCTCTCCAACACTTGACTCCACCACACCCCTCTTTTTCTCCTAAACATTCCAGTAGTCCCTCCCTTTCACACCACTAAACCATCACCTATGTTTCAGTGCTTACTCCTGATGAAATCACTAGCTGCAGGAGCCCACCTGGCCCCTTGGGCCTTGGGACAATCCTGAGGACCAAGTGACAGGCTCTGGAACCAGGCAGGTTCTCAAACAGAAGTTAGCTCGTACTTTTACTACTGTGATTGATGCTGTTCCTGAAAATCTTGACTCCTTTCTACAGGTTCCTTTCAGTGCATCCACCCTTGCTCCCCAGCTTCCCTTGCCCAGGGAAGTCTACACAGCAGTTCAAAACTTCAGATATTTAGGACAACAGAGGCAAGAATATACAATGAGGTAAATAGAGTCTATTCAATAAATGGTGTTGGAAAACTGGACAAATACAAAAAAATAAAACTAGACCACCTTCTTATACCATAAACAAAAATAAACTCAATTCAAAATGAATTAAAGACAAATATAAGACCTGAAATCATAAAACTCCTAGAAGAAAACATAGGCAGTAAACTCTGACATTGTTCTCAGTAATATTTCTGTTGATCTATCTCTTTGAGCAAAAAAAGAAAAGTAAACAAATAGAACTATATCAAACTAAAAAGTTTTTGCACATCAAGGAAAACCACCACCAAAACAAAAAGACAACCTACAAATTGTGAAAGATATTCTTCACCAATGACACATCCAATAAGGGGTTCATCTCAAAATTTATAAAGAATATGCCTGACCTGTGGTGGCACAGTGGACAAAGCATTCAACCTGGAATGTTGAGGTGACCAGTTCAAAGCTCTGGGCTTGCCTACTTCAAAGCACATGTGAGAAGCAACTATGAGCTGATGTTTTATGCTTCTCTCCCTGCCTTCCTCTCTCTCTCACCTCTCTCTAAAATCAATAAGTAAAATCTTTTTTAAAAAATGTATGAAGGTCCTGGCCAATTGGCTCAGCAGTAGAGCATTGGCCCAGAGTGTGGAATTCCTGGGTTTGATTCCTAGTCAGGGCACACAAAAGAAGCAACCATCTGCTTTTCACCCCTCCCTCTCATTTCCTCCCCTAGTCATGACACAAATGAGCAAGTTAGCCCTGGACACTGGGGATGGTTCCATGGCCTTGGCTCAGGTGCTAAAGATAGCTTGGTTGCCAAGCAACAGAGCAGCAGTCCCAGATGGGCAGAACATCAGCTCTAAACAGGGTTGCCTGGTGGATCTCAGTTTGGGTGCATGCAGGAATCTGTCTCTCTGCCTCCTTGCCTCTCACTTGATTTAAAAAAAAAAGTATAAAGAACTCATATAACTTAATAACAAAAGACAAAAAACAAAAATAAAAAAAGGGCAGAAGAGTTGAAAAGACATTTCTCCAAAGAGAACATATAGATGGCCAACAGACACATGAAAAAAATGCTCAATGTCACCAATTATCAGAGAAACACAAATTAAGAAACTACAGTGAGATATCACCTTACACCTATCATCAATATATCAACAAATAACAAGTGCTGGAAAAAAGAGAACCCTCATGCATTGTTGCAGGGATTCCAAATTGGTGCAGCCATTATGAAACACAGTATGGAGTTTCCTTAAAAAAACTAAAATAGATCATATGGCCCACTTCTTGATACTTACCTGAAAGAACACAAAACACTAATTTGAAAAGATACATGCATCCTCTGTTCACTGCAGCATTATTTACAATAGCCAAGATATGGAAGCAGCCTAAATGCCCATTAATAGATGACTGAATAAAGGATGCAGTACATACATATAATGGAATATTACGCAGTCATTAAAAAAAAGAAGACTGAAATCTTATCATTTGCAACAACATGTTTGGACCTGGAGAGTATTATGCTAAGTGAAATAACTCAGAAAGAGGAAGACAAATACCATATGATTTCCATTATAAGTGGGATCTAAAGAACAATATTAACAAAACAGAAACAAACTCATAGATACAGTGAACAAATTGATGGTCACCAGGCAGGAGGGAAGTTGGGGGACTGGGTGAAAAAGGTGAAGGAAATAAATACAATTGGTAGTTACAAAATAGTCACAGGATGTAAAGTACAGCATAGGGAATATAATCAATAACACTGCAATTACTATATGGTGCCAGGGGAATCACTTTTTAAATTATATAAATGTCTAACCACTATACTGTACATCTGAAGCTAATACAAAATAATATGAATGTCAAACTGCAGTTGAAAGAAAATAAACTTCAGATAAACCTCTATATTTAAAATATCCAAGAAGCCTGACCTGTGGTGGTACAGTGGATAAAGCATCGACCTGGAGTGCTGAGGTCAGTAGTTTGAAACCCTGAGCTTGCCTGGTCAAGGCACATAGGGAAAGCAACTACTATGAGTTGATGCTCCTCCTTTTCACCCCTCCTCTAAACAATAAATAAAATCTTTTTAAAATAAGAAATAAAAAATAAAATGTCCAGGAATCAAATTTCCACATTTAAATTAGTATGAGTTTGGAAAGTGCTGTGTTTAGTACTGAGGATATATGGCATATTACAATATTAAAGGACATCCCAAAGAAAATGCCACAAGAACAAAAGAGGAAATGACTTCTCAATTAATAACAAGGTCCTAGGAACTGGTGTCTCCCACTTTGTGTACATGCTATATTAAGGAAATTCTGTGACAAATAGCCACAGGAAAACAAGGAATACCTCTGATCTCTGAGCCAAGCACTAGAGCAGAGACCTCAGATGTTCCTGACTGGACTCTACTCTCCAAAGTCCTCTGAAAACTCCAGGAATCCTGTGTCACCCCACCAAGCTGGAAGAAGTACATTCAGGCCTCACCACTCTAGGGACCAAAAAACACTTACGGAATCTCTGTGCTCCAACACTCCCAAGATGATGTTATAATGAACCTTCTAGAACCACATATATCCTTTTTTATTAAGTCCACAGTATCTGGCACAAGGTAGACCATAAAAACATGTCTGCCTCTGTTTTTCTCCTAACTCTTAGAGGATAAAGTGACACTCTCATGAGGAGGCAGGATATTTATGAATTCAAAAAGGTTCCATTTTTTTATTGTTTAAAATATTCATAACATACACATAGATACAGACAACAGTACAGTGGGTACCAGCGGGAAAAGAGAGTGTGAGGAGTAATAAGGGCTAAAGCGAGTCAAATATATGGTGATGGAAAGAGATTTGACTTTGGGTAGTAAAAACATAATGCAATATACAGATCATATATCAAAGAATCTACCCTTGAAACCCATACATTTTTGTTGAACAACGTCCCCCCAATAAATTTTAAAATACACGTAAAATGTACCATCTTAGCCATTTTAAGTGTATACATTCCTCCCTGGCCATATTGAGGTCCACTTTTCGTGGTCTCACTGTATTGCAGATTTTTATATTGTATATATAATTTTGTATCGCGGATTTTTCGCTATATTATGGGATTTTGTAGTATATAGGTATTTTTATATATTTATTAATTTAATTATTTTTGCAGCAAAATAAGTATGTGAAAGGTCTATAAGAGTGTGGGGGAGGTTTATAAAGCCTTAAATATATTATATATAAATAATTAAGTAAATATAAGGTCGCTACTTCGTGGATTTTTGCCTATCGCGGGGGGTTCTGGAACCTAACCCCCGGGATAGACAAAGGATCACTATACTTCAGTGGTGTTAAGTTCATTCACAATGTTATACAACCGTCTCCAACATTCATCATCTCCAGAACTTCTTCATCTTGCAAAACAAACTCTGTCCCTATTAACCCTTTGAGTAGTGAGTTTTTTTTCATGCTCGCTGACCCCGGGAGTGAGTTTTTTTCAAAAAATGAAATTAGTTCCAGTTCTATTAACTTAAAATCATATTTGTTTGATAACCATTTTATGGAAACGAAGAACATACATTTACCTTACACATTTTTAAAATAAATCGATCATACTCTGGATGGTCAGGAAGCATGAGGATGTACATGAACGTTCATACTACCCAAAGGGTTAAACACAACCTCCCTATTCAGCACCCCCAGCCCCTAGCACCCACGATTATACTTTCTGCCTTTATGAATCTGACTACTCTAGAGACCTCATATAAGTGGGATCACACAGTATTTGTCCTTTGTGTCTAGTTTATTTCATTTGTCACAATGTCTCTTTAAAGTAGACCATACACGTTTTAAACCTCTGGGGCCAAGGCCCATGGACAAAGCCCTAGTATACCAACAGGCAAAATGGCTCTAGAACCCTGTTTTCCAGACCAGCCAAGTCCCTACCAACCTCTACTATCAAGCAGTGCTTTTCCACTCCCCAAATAAATTGCACAAAAGGACAGTGGTACTGGAAAGACTCAGAACAGTGAGCTGGAAGAGCATCAAATGTTATGCCTTGGATGCACTTCAAGTACACCTGTCTCACCGTAGCTCTTACCTCCCACAGCACTGTATCCCTAGACACACCTCTTCCAGACCCATCTCACAGCCATAAACCAGGGAGTCAAAAAGTGCCCCTAGGGTGAATAGTAAAGGTGACTAACTTGTCTTTTGCACAAACTTTTCCTAAAACTGGAAGCTAGAGACATCACAGCTCAACCAAAACCTATTTCCTAGAGCTAGATGTGGGCCCACTTGGGAACTGAGCTCCCACCATGTCCAACTCTAGAGAGACCTAGACAACCAATATAAATGGCCCACCTACCAATCCACATCACTAAAAAAGAAAATGCCGCGTTCCCTTTGAGTTCTGAGCATCAAGCCCACCTATCTTGTGAGGCATGCTGCACAGAAAATAGTAACACCAAGGGACCCCACACAAGGTATCTACTCAGAGGGAAGCCATTTCATTACTACTCATCATTTCAAACAGGAAAGCCCAGAGCATCCCAATTACCTCTGGGTCAACTGCTCCTGAAGAGAATAAGATAAGGGAGAACAAATGACCATCTCTGGTTCCCTAATTTGGCTTGGGCAACCAAGCAAGTATCCTTTGAAAACATACATGTTCTTGAGTGATCTCATACTACAAAACATACGAAGAAACCTTCTGAGACAAATAACAAGGGCAGAGGTTGTGGAGTAGCTGAGTCTCCAAGACCAGTCAAAGCAGGGAAATTTGGGAGTGATGATCACAAAAAGCCCCACATGAAGTAGACATCACCTACACTCTAGCAGGTGGCCAACAAGAAGTTCCAATGGCATCCAGCCTCCTACCCAAAAGACACCATTGTGAGGGCCTCCATGCTGCACAGCATCCCAACCAACTGTATTAGCTTCATTGCTGGATTCTGTTTATTTTCCAGTCAAGAAATAAATCCTCTAGAGCAGGGGTAGTCAACCATTTTATACCTACTGCCCACTTTTGTATCTCTGTTAGTAGTAAAATTTTCTAACCGCCCACCAGTTCCACAGTAATAGTGATTTATTGATATAAAGTAGGGAAGTAACTTTACTTTATAAAATTTATAAAGCAGTTACAGCAAGTTAAAGCATATAATAATAATTACTTACCAAGTACTTTATGTCAGATTTTCGCTAAGTTTGGCAGAATAAATCTTTATGAAACAACTTACTATAGTTAAATCAATCTTTTTATTTATACTTTGGTTACTGCACTACCGCCCACCATGAAAGCTGGAACACCCACTAGTGGGCGGTAGGAACCAGGTTGACTACCACTGCTCTAGAGCGTTAACCTGGAACGCTGAGGTAGCTGGTTCGAAACCCTGTGCTTGCTTGGCAAAGGGCACATATGGGAGTTGATGCTTCCTGCTCTTTCCCTCCTCTCTCTCTCTCTCTCTCTTCTTTCTAAAATGAATAAATAGCCTGACCAGGCAGTGGCACAGTGGATAGAGCATCGAACTAGGACACAGAGGACCCAGGTTCGAAACCCCGATGTCACTATTTTGAGCATGGGCTCACCAGCTTGAACATGGTGTCACTGGCTTGAGCATAGGATCATAGAACCCCGCCCCCCATGGTCGCTGGCTTCAGCTCAAAGGTTGCTGGCTTGAGCAAGGGGGCACTTGCTCTGCTGTAGAACCGGTCAAGGCACATATGAGATAGCAATCAATGAACAACTAAGGTGTCACAACAAAGAATTGATGCTTCTCATCTCTTGCCCTCCCTGTCTGTCCCTATCTGTCTCTTTCTCTCTCTCTGTCACA